>NC_142244.1:116674805-117323023 GCF_052056855.1 Sturnus vulgaris | reverse complement strand
TCTCTCAAACCCTCTTCCAAAGCTGTATAAGTGGGATAAATAAATGGAATAAATGGGATATTTTGCTCCTGAGCCTTCCCTCCTCAGTATCCACGAGGGACATGGACAAACCCTCATGGAAAGTGAGGGAAAAACTCTGAAAAAAACCCTGAAAAAGGAAAAAACGGAATAAAATCCTCTCAGTGCAACCCAACCACCCTTCCAGTCATGGGTGGCCTGGGAAAAGCCTTTCCCTGACAGAAAACAGTGGGAAAAGGTTTTTAAAAAGTGATATTTGAGTGGGGGAAAGCAACTCTCACTTGGTAGAGCTTGAGCCAGATTGCAAAAATATTCAACTTTTACTCAGGCAATAAAATAAGAGTGATGAGTAATATCGATGTGCTGTGTGAAGAAATGTTCTGGGAGGCAAAAACTTTCAATTTAATGTTTTCCTAAGTGTTCTTGGGCTCAGAACAAACCTGAACGTTATTTCTATCTTTGAATGGCAGCTGAATTTTTTCCAGAATCTCCTGGGATTGTGAGATCTACGTAAGAAAGGATTTTATGGGAGGCACGGCCTTCCTTGCACTTTGGGTAGCACAGAACACACTGCAGGAGCCCTGCAGACAGAAAAGTTCACTGAAATTACAGAAATAACAGAAAAAAAAAAAAAAAATAAAGGGATCTGGGGTGTTTTCGTGCAGAATGAGAGCACAGGATGCTGCACCGTGAATGGAGGGAAAGGAAAGGAAAAAAGTAGAAAGAAAAATGAAAAATGAAAAATGAAAAATGAAAAATGAAAATGAAAAATTGAAAATTAAAAATTGAAAATTGAAAGGAAAGGGAAAGGAAGGGACGGGAAGGAAAGGAAAGGAAAGGAAAGAAAAGAAAAGAAAAGAAAAGAAAAGAAAAGAAAAGAAAAGAAAAGAAAAGAAAAGAAAAGAAAAGAAAAGAAAAGAAAAGAAAAGAAAAGAAAAGAAAAGAAAAGAAAAGAAAAGAAAAGAAAAGAAAAGAAAAGAAAAGAAAAGAAAAGAAAAGCCCATTGTCTGCGTTTATTTTTTTTTCTTTTTGTCTCAAGGAGGAAAAGTAAAAACATTGGAAATTCCGAAGGATTCCAGGCAATTTACCACAAAAACCTTTAGTATGGGATCATCCTGTCCCTCTACATCCAGCAAGAGAAGGTTGGGAGGTGAAATATCTTTTAAAGAAGCAGAATTATGCAGAAAATGAAGTTTTGTTGAGGAACCTTAAAGCTCTGGACAAGGTTCATTTTCCAAGAGGCTTAAATTTGGGGATGGATTTGGGAAGTTGGCATTTTCCTGTTATAAATATCTTTGTTGCTCTGACTTTTGTTCTACTTCTGGATCTTGCATCAGCTCCCATAGGGAAGGGACTGTCCTTTTTTTATATCTTTTTTTTTTATATCCTTTTTTTATCCTTCTTAGATGTTTATTCAGCATTTAATACCCCAGAACGGGCATTTGATATCCCAGAATCATTTAGGTTGGAAAAAGGCTCATTTAGGTTGGAAAAGACCTGAAAATATCAAGAGATTTGGCAAAATAATTCCATGAGATTCCCCAGCAAACCTGGGAATAAATCCAGCAGCCTGACACCTGAAGTGCCAGTGATCCCTAAATCATCAATTTCACTCAGGAAAACAATTTTTATCTTTTCCAAATCCAACATTAAGCAAGGGAACAAAGTTCAGGGAGCTTTTTTTAATAAAGCAACAGTGGAAAAAGCAGCATTGCCCTTGGTAAAGGGTGTGAACTCCTTCACTGCAAGGGGAAAACTGGCAAAAATCATCACAATTGCTGTGTCACTTTGAAATTCTCCCCAAAACTGGCTCTGGGTTTACCATTTATCACAATTCTCTACATTTTATCCAGCTACAACTCACAGCAAATTGTTCACTGCATTACAATCTCATTTATTAAAAAGCTTTAGGTGATAGGGTGGAGAAAATTCGTACTTAAATAAAATGTGATGTAGACAAACCACAGCTTGCTGCCTGAAAACTCTTCCCTCTTTTTCACAGCATTTCTGCTTCTCATCACTAAAATTAACAGCTCCACTTAATGACCCAAAGAAGTGATTTTAATTTGGGAAATCAACTTGTCTTACCCTCCACGACCATGTTTTGTTAAATGTGTTCAATTCTTTACATGGAAGTGGAAGGAATCCATGAGTGTCCTCTCTGCAGGGAACAGGCACAGGAAGGGGGTGGGATGAATAATTTCAATTTCAGAGAAATTTTTCTTCACTGACCATCAGTGAAGGTCAAGGGAGAAGGAGAACCTTGCACCAAACACCTTCAGAGAAGAGAGGAAAAAAAAAAAAAAAAGCTGAGCAGGGGAAGAATTTGCCCAATGGGATAAACATTGGAGGATTTGGGCAGAAAATCAAACACCTCAGAACACCTGGAGTTGAGCTTTTAAGGAGGAAAAGTCATTTTTTTAGCATTATTTGCCCACTCAGGTCATAGAATGAAATCCCAGAATGCCCAGATCTTTGAGGGTGGGAAAAATCTCCAAGGTCACAGAGTCCCAGCTGTGCCCCATGGCCACCTTGTCACCCTGAGTGCCACCTCCAGGTGCCACCTGCAGGGATGGGCACTCCAAAGCTCCCTGGGATGAATTCTTTCAACCCAAACTCTTATTTTCACATTCAATCCCATATTTTCCCAGTTTTTTACTGATGTAAATGATTTCTCTCTCTCACTTTGGGCAGCCTTACTCTGAATTTGATGCTGTTGTGCTTTCAGTTTTCTGGACAGGCCATTTCATCAGTGCCTGAGCTAACCATGGATTGAATTCTAAAATGGAAAATCAATGTGTTCTGACCCAAACTGGGCTGGAAACCTCGGATTTTCAGGAACGAGAGGGAATCAAGTCAATCACCTTGCAAGCAATGAAGAGCATTGATCTCAGTCAAGAGCCAGATTTCATTTTTAAAGGTTACTGAGGGCTGAAAGTGATACTTGAGATGTCACGGATCACGTCACTGAGAATTTGCAGGATATAAAGGTCTCCCTACCTTTATTCTCTAACATTTGGCAGCAACTCTGGAGAAAAAGAGTGAGGGGAAAAAAACTGAAGGACCACTTTCTTCCTGGAAAAAAAAAAAAATCAGCGTGGAGAATTGTGGAGTTTTATCTTCTTTTTGTCAGGGTCAGGATGAAATGCTCGAGATGGTTTTTGTTGTTTGGACTCAGATGTTTATTAATTCTTTATCTATATTACAGTGAATGCTGCAACACTTCAAGCTAACAAACTAAAAATGGAGATTTATCTCTCTCTGTCTACAAGGCCTTTTAAGGGTTAATTATCCAATTAAGAAATGACACCTAAATTATTTTTACTTTTAACCCAATAACTAATTACCTGTGACCCACAATGCAGAATTTTCTACCCAATTACCAAAGTACCACCCAGACCCATGAAGAAGAAGGTGAAGAAGAAAGAAACCACCCTAAAACCTCCACCTTGCTTTCTATATATTACTATACTCTAACACCTCAAAATCTAAGTTTTCCACCATGTGATATTAAACACTTCTATTCAAACCACACCCCCATGATCCCAGTTCTATCATTCCATTCTGGAAGCTTCTCCACGGCCTCAGGTGAAATGCAGAGTTCTGCTGGGGGTCAGTGCCTGGCAGCACAGAAAGTCTCAAATTCTCAATATCCAGGGTTCCAACAGAGAAGGTTTTGGGGTGACCTCAGTGTGACATTCCAGGACCTGAAGGAGTCCTGGGGAAGGTGGAGAGAGACAATTGCCAAGGGATGGAGGGACAGCACCCAGGGAATGGAGGGACAGCACACAGGGAATGGCTTCAGAGTAGGATTTGATGGGATTTTGGGAATTAGGAATTGTTCCCTGGGAGGGGCTGGGATGGAATTCCCAGATTTGCTGTGGCTGCCCCTGGATCCCTGGAATGTTCAGTTCCAGGTTGGACATTGGGACAGTGGGAGGGGTGGGATGAGATAATCCCTAAAATCCCTTCCAATCCAACCATTCCACGATTCCATGGAATCCTAATTCACATTGGAGGTGTGGGTGGAGGATCCTGTACAGGATTTTGAAGTGGGTGCAGCAGCCAGAGCAGGAACAGAATTTTCCTGACTCAGAGCCACAGATAAAGCCCAGGAAAGCTGAATTCCAGGGTGCTGGTGTGTAAGAGGAAGAGGAACGTGGAGCAACCACACCCCTCAGCAAGGGGAACAAGACAGGATTTGCCTTAATCCACATTCCAGACTTGGCAGCTCTGGACAAGAGGAATATTTCAGAATAGAGAGAATATTTCAGAGAGAGGCCCCAAAATCCTGAGTGCTGCTCTGTCTGCTTTTCTGCTGCACAAATCTCCTGAAAGGAGGTGAAAAGCCTGAGGATCTGTTGGCTACAATAAAGCTTCCATGATTTGCACATCCTGAAATTCTCTTTTTTTAACTTTTTTCTTTTTTTTTTTCCCCAGCTACTCATATGAGGATATGATAAGGCCTGGTTTTCTCTTGCCAGGTTCTTACTGGTAATAACAAAATCTCACTGTTGTGTTCCACTTTCAGATTTGATAATTTACAATTGGAGGAATATTAAAATGAAATAATAAATTATAATAAAAATTATAAATTATGATAAATATTATAAATTATAATAATTAGAATAGTAACTATAATAAAATCATTGCTTCTCCTCCAGTCTCACAATTAAAGCTGTAGAAGAGGCCAAAGTGACAGTGCAATGTTGTCATTTATCCAAGTGGAAATGTCTGTGATCCACCACAATCCATGGAAATGTGGCAGTGATTCCTCTCCTCATCATGGCCAAGCTCACACATGACTGGATTCAGCAACGTTGGGAAAAAAAAAAATTACAGAAGAGCTGCTATAATTTAATTTTTTTGTTTATCCAGGCTAGCTCTTGTTCTAGGAAAACACTGGGAGCCTTCCTGGGGCCTTAACAGGGGTTTAATCATGGCTTATTTAATCATGATTAATCCCTCAGAGTTTTCAGCTTCTGATTTCATTTTTTTTTCAATCACTAAATTTAACAGATCATCTTCTAAAATGCTACCCAAAGAATTCCATCCCTGGCAGTGCCCAAACCCAGGTTCATGGGGTTTGGAGCAGCCTGGGACAGTGGAAGGTTCTCCATGGCAGGGGTGGCACTGGATGGGCTTTAAGGTCCCTTCCAACCTAAATTCTTTAATTTTATTTTCTCTACACTTTTGTGGTGTCACCACCGATGTTTTCCCACACTCTGTTGTTAAATTCAGCTTCTTTCTTTCTGAACACGTGGTAAAATCTCACTGACATTCACCAAAAATCTGCACAGCACGACCTCAGCCCGCTCTGAAATAAATGTGACAAATCCTACATTCATCCACTCTTTTGGAGGGAAAAATTGCAAGGTTTAGAGCTGAGAAAAAAAAAAAATAAAATAAAATTGGGGAATAATTCCCCAAAGCACCTGGGAAATCAGCAGAGGAGGCACCTCCCTGGAGGGCTGAGATATCTTTGGCTCTGTTCCTCTTCTGACCACACAGAGTTGGCAAAATTCCTTCATGTCCAGCACCCCAGAGCCCCGAGGAAAGCAGAGAGGCTGGAGCAGGAATCACACATAGAATCCTGCTCCTGACTCCTCTCACATGGAGCCCTTCCACAATTCCAGCAGACTTCACAAAGAGAGGAAATGTTCTCCAGCAAACAACATTTCCCACAGTTGTCTTTAATTGCTCCTGCCCTCTGGATAGGAGGTTTTATTTTTACTGTTGCCTGATTGAAGCTGTGCCTAAAATCTCAACCCCAAATTGCCCAATCAAGCAAAAGCCAGCAAAATGAAATCCATGCAAAAGAGGCTATTCTTGTTCTGGTATTATTTGGGTTGTTCCCACATCCCAGAGCACACTTTCCCATTAGTAGGGTTGGGAAAAGAGCTTTTAGCAGCTACTCGTGGGCCTGGTGTTATTTGTTTTGTTCCTAAATAGCAAAAAAAAAGTTGAAGAAAAGAAAGCAGGTACATTGACAGGCAAATCTCTGTTTGTGTCTCTTGCAATAAATTTTACAAGCTTCAGATACAAAAGCAAAGCATCTGCTCTCATTAAAGATTAATTAATGAAGCAGGAAAGAAGAGACAGAGAAAGCAGCACATCCTGATTGTTCTTGGGATGCTTCCCTCAAACCTCCTGATGTTGTCCTGGCAAATTCCTGACGTTTAAAATCCCAGCACAGGAATCTGATGTGCACATCTACTCCCGATTTCCCTGCAGGAATTGCTTTTCCCATTTGATTTCCCAGAGAAAATAATAGTTCTGCTCTGCTGGGGTACATGAATAAAATGAAAGAAATCGAGAATAATGCTGAAATGCGTTCAATCTGGATTTTTAACCTAATTTTCGAATGTCTCTTCATACGTTTTCATCTGTTTTGCAGTGACAAAGATCTTTCGTTCCCTGCTCTTCCCTCTCATCCTAATGTCAGTCTCAAATGGGATCAGGATGGAAATCCTAATTCCTCGTGGTCCCAGTGGGAGAAACCTTCTCCTACTCTCCAGGAACCATCAGGACATTCTGGCCAATTTTTGCAGAGGGAGGTAGAAATCCCTACCCCTGCTGAAATCAAAAATCCTGTTGCCACCAAAGCTCTTTTTTTTCCATATCCACAAGGAGAACATTTCCTTGGGTTTGAGGAAGAGGAGACTTTGCAAGCAACAAAACCAATTTCAGGTTTAAAAACCTGAGATTCATCCACATTTCCTTTATACAGCTGAATTTCCATTCTGGATTGAGGATCACATCATCACTAAGATCGGGAGGAAGGAAAATGAAAAAAGTTAAAAATTAGGCAAAAAGATGATTTGGGACAGATTTATTCTTGGTAAAAAATAAACATCTTAGACTTGCAGCCAGTTCAGATGTTGTTCAGAGAGAATAAATCTCCTGATAACACCCCAATTTCACTTTTTTTAAAGGAGAACTTCTAAATCATAGCACTGTTTTATGAAAACTATGTGTGCACACAGCAAATTTTCCCCTTTTTTTGATACAGAGTGACTGTTTATTCCCTCAATGCCTTATTTATAAAGGCCTCACAAAACAGCCATTCACCCAACCAGTGACTCAGATTTTTGGGACTTTCCTGCTCGTCTGGGAATAATGTTTATAATACAAATGTCTCGTTAATGAAAGGCCATTTTCTGTGTGTCACTGACCTTTGTGTGCTGCAAGGAGCAGGGAAACAGCCCCGTGCTCCTCCTTTTCTCTTGGAAACACCAGCAGTGTTTCATTAGCAGGTGACACTGATGGGGATTCTTTTGATCAAGATTTTTTTTTTTTTTTTTTTTTTTCTGCACGTGCTTTTGCAAACAACATCTTCCAACTTAACGCTTTGCTTTCCTTGGAGTTGGATGTTTTAATTGAACAGAAGTGGAAATTGTGTTTTTTGGAGGGGGCTAAAAGTGGCTTTTCCCAGTTTTTACACTGCCCAATCCATTGGGAAGGTGAAAAATCCATGAGATGCTGTGATGTGAACAATGGCACAACATGACTACTTAAATTAATTACTAACAAAGGGAATAATTATCTGAATTACTTAGTTTGTCTCACACAAAATGCATCTGTGCGTGGATCTGTGAGAGGAGAGCCCATGAATGTAAAAATAAAACTTTGGGACTTTAGGAAATGGCAATAACTTTTAAGAGGGTTCCAATAGATAGGGGAAAACCCTTTTTTTCTCCTCAAGGAATTGTTTCCAGTGGGTGAGAAAAGTCTGATCCATGGATTGCCCATCCTTGAGGTGTCCAAGGAACACTGGATGTGGCTCTGGGTGAGTGACAAGGTGAGGATCAGTCATAAGTTGCACTCAATGACCTTGAAGGGTTTTTCCAGCCTCAGAAATTCTGGGATTCAGGGGGTTAGGCTGGATGGAGGTGGCTCCTGCACATCCCATTTGTCTGTCTGAACACTGGGAATTTCTGTGGCACCACTGCTGTGACAGGGACACCTCGAGCTACCCTGACACTGCTGTCCTGGGTGACACTGTAAAGATGTGCCCAAAGTCTGGATTCTGTCCCCAGCTGTTCACCCAGCTGTGGCAGTGATCCTGATCTCTGTGGGGATCTCTGCTGTTCATGTTCCAGCTGTTCACCCAGCTGTTGCAGTGTTCTTTCTCTTGCCCACAGCCCATCCTCCCTCCAGGAGATCTCTCCTGTTCATGGCCATGCAGTCCCAGGGCAGGGCTGATCAAATTCCATCATCCCATGGGGAGATGCTCCAGCCAGGGCAGGAGCCGAGCATTTCCTACCCAGATCAAAGGGGAGATTTGGAACAGCAGAGCAGCCTTTTCCCACTGCATCCCAGAGGAAAACCAGAGCCTTTCTCCAGGATCACTGCTCCAACCAGATCCCTTCACCTGGGCTGCTCCCACCACCCTGACCAGCAGAGTGCCAGCTTGGATTCTCACTCTGCCACTGCTTTTCTTTTCTACTATTTCATGTATTTTATTTTTCTCTTTTTTTCCCTATTAAATTGTATTTTTGACTTGGAGTCTCTCACTGGTTTTGTTTTCAAACCAGTACAACTGCACTGAGATGTTTGTGGTGACTGCAAATCCTCCATCTGCTCCTTCCATTTGTGTCCCGTTCCTCCCTCCCTGTTGGAACCCTGGAAATTGGGAATTTTCCATTTCTGTGCCAGGCATTAATCCCCAGGAAAACATTACTTTTGACCTGAGAAAGCTTCCAAAATTAAATAATAAAATTAAAATCACTAGTGTATAATTTGAATAAAAACGTGTAATATCACATAGGGAAAAAAACTTAAAAATTAAGGGTTTAAAATATAGTAATATATAAAAAACAAGATGAAAGTTTTAAGGCAGAAGTTTTGTCTTCTTTTCCTTCTTCATGAGTCTAGGTGGTATTTTTGTAATTGGATAAAAAAAACCCACGTTGCAAGTCACAAGTAATTATTTACTAAGTAAAAAATAAAAATAATTTAAGTTTCCATTCTTAATTAGACAAGTTAGCCCTTAAAAGGCCTTGTAAAAAGTAAAATACATCACCATTTTTAGCTTGGTAACTGGAAGTACTATAAAACTCACTATAATGTGAATAAAAATGAATAAATATCTAAGTTCCAACAAAAAATACCAACTCTCAAGCATTTAATCCCAACTCTAAAAAAATAAAAATAAATACAAATAAAAATACAAATAAAAATACAAATACAAATTAAAATTAAAATTAAATAAAAATTTTTAAAAAATGAAAATGAAATAAAAATAAAAATAAAATGAAAATGAAAATAAAAATAAAAATAAAAATAAAAATAAAAATAAAAATAAAAATAAAAGTAAAAATAAAAATAAAAATAAAAATAAAAATAAAAATAAAATGCAAATGCAAATGCAAATGCAAATGCAAATGCAAATGCAATAAAAATAAAAATAAAAATAAAAATAAAAATAAAAATAAAAATAAAAATAAAAATAATACAATACCTCCCTGCTTCTTGTACCAGAAGAGAAAGCAGCCTCAGTAATTTCCTTTCCAGAGGACTTCATTGGCTTTTCCACTCAGTGATGCCAATTTTCCTTTCTCTTCAATATTTTGGCATTTACCCCCACTTAAACCTTATCTCCTGTGACCTCTCGTGTTTTCTGCTGGAGGAAGAGCCTAAAACAAAGGTGACAAAACCACTGAAACCGACATCAGATGTTTTTGAAATGTAAAAATTTTGCAAATCGTTTGCCCAATTCCAAGCTTCTCTCAACATTTCGATTTTCCCAGAAGGACGGGAGAGGGTTGGGAATATTTCCTGGTGTCAACAAGCACAATCTCCACCCTGAGCCTCCCCTGCTGCAATTTGGGGTCATTTCCTCTCCTCCTTTCCCTTGGGAATAGGGACCCGAGCTCCCCTCACTGTGAAGGTAAAAAAAAAATCCAATTTTTAATTTATTTTGCTTCTCACACCTGACTATGAGTCCTCCTGTCAATGCCACACATTTCTCTAGTTTGTTTTTTTCCATTTTTACACGTCTCTATCGTTGTTGGTGAAAGTTGGGCCTAGAAGAGAAACCAAGTGGCTGAAGGGTGCAAAGAATAAAACAGAATCCTGAGAAACATCTGCCAAAAACCAGATATCAAATAAATGGAAAAAGAGAAAGGACTTCTGCTCTCTGTTCCATTTCTCATATACCATGCATTTAAAAATTCAAATTTCAAAGGCTAAAAAGGCTTGTTTATGTAGAATCATGGAATGCTTTGGGTTGGGAGGGACCTTAAAGACAATCCCATGGCCAGGGACACATTCTAATATTCCAGACTGCTCCAGCCCCAATGTCCAACCTGGCCTTGGGCACTACCAGGGATCCAGGGGCAGCCACAGCTGCTCTGGGAATTCCATCCCAGCCCCTCCTCACCCTCCCAGGGTGGAATTCCTGCCTGGTATCCCATCCATCCCTGCCCTCTGGAAGAGGGAAACCATTCCCCTCTCTCTCTCTCTCACTCTCTGCCCCTATAAAAAATCCCTCTCCCTCCTTTTTCTGAGCCCCTTTAGGTCCTGGAAGGGGCTCTGAGGTCTCCCCAGAACTTTTTCCTCTCCAGGCTGACCATCCCCAGCTCTCTCATTGGAGAATCAACAGCCACAAACCCCACTGGAGTGCTCTGGGAGCAAGAACCCCATGGGAAAAGTTAAAAAAAAAAACAAAAAAACCACATTTTTTCTGCCTGATCTGCTGCTGGTGGCTGAACAATGTGCACTTAAATCTGCCAGGGCTCCCTGTGTTTCCATCAGCTTGTGTCCCATTGTCCATTCTCCAGTGTCATTCAGCCTTGTAACATCTGAATAAAACCAGGCCAGCAGGGGTGACACGTTGGGGCTGCTGGTGATTAACTGCCCAAGCCTTGTCACCCCAAGGAAAGCAGAGATTGAGCTCAGGGAATTTCTTTAATTAGTTTTAACCTCATTGGCTTGAGATCTGCATCTCCAAGTGCCGTGGTTTGGAAGGGCAGAGCTGGGAGCCAAGGCTTGGTGTGGAGATATAAATTTATATGTTTATATACAGACAGCATTCACTGGAAACTTCTTGGAGCCTTTTCTTGTTTCTCAGGGGAGTTTCTGACACCTGCACTGATCCTCTTTGTGCCTCCAGCTCTCTGGGGATGACATTCCAGCCAGGAAACAGGCACAGAAGCACCTCAGCACTGCATGGCAGCCTCAAAATAAGGCTTGGATGGCCCTGACTGGGGTGGAAAAACAAAATTCCAGAATTCCTGAGGCTGGAAAAGCCCTCCCAGCCCCTGCAGTGCCAGCTGTGCCCCATGGCCACCTTGTCACCCTGAGTGCCACCTCCAGGTGCCACCTCCAGGGATGGGCACTCCAAAGCTCCCTGGGCAGCCCCTGCCAATGTTTAAAAACTTTTTCCATGCAGAAATTCCTTCTGAATTCCTCCCTTTTCCCTGCCATCCTCATTAAAGCCAATCCAGCCTTTAGACATCTACCCCAAGAACAGAATTTGCCCCATGGCCTTTTGGAGGCCAAAGACATTCAGCAAAACCTGCTTGAAGATGAAAACCAAAGGAAGTGACCAAGTGTACAAGTGAACCTCGCAGCTTCTCCAAAAAATGAACTTTCACACCTGCAATTTCTGCCCTGAAACCACGAGCTGGAACATCAGAAGGGGCTGCCCAGGGAGCTTTGGAGTGCCCATCCCTGGAGGTGGCACCTGGAGGTGGCACTCAGGGTGACGAGGTGGCCATGGGGGCACAGCTGGGACTGCAGGGGCTGGGAGGGCTTTGCCAGCCTCAATAATTCCAGAATTTTTTGAGTTGCTTCTCTTTCCTTGGACTATTTGGAAACAAGAGCCCCAGAGGCTGCCCAGAGGTGCCCAGGAAGCAGAATTTGACCCCTTTTTAAAGCCTGGGGCTCATCCTTGAGCTGCACAGAGAATTTGAGGAGGTGACTGAGCACCAGGAGTGAGGTGAACCTGCAACCCTCCCCCAGCAGCTGGGTAATGAAGGGTAATGTTCATTAATTTGTTAATTATGGAAGTTTTGCAGCTCAATGCTCCATATTGACCAAATTGCCAGTTTGGCTCTGCACAATTACTGTCTGCCTTGATAAATATCCCTTTAATTGGCCGAGCTTGCGTGAGATGAACTTTTAAATCACAGCATTTCCACACAATGCAGCGTGAAATTTCTTTCCTCTCTCTCTTTTTTTTTTTTTTTTTTTTTTTTGTTTGTTTGGGTTTTTTTTTTGTTTTATTTCCCCTAGAAATGAGTCACAAAGAACTGGATTTAAGATATATTGCTATCTCCTTTTCAAGTGGAGTCAGAATGGCTGCACCAAAGCCGAAACGTTGCCAGCATTTGGTGCCAACACTTTGATCCATGCACATGAACTGGATATAGACATAAGAGCTTACTAAACAAACTGGACAGAGTCCCAGTGGGAACACTCAAAAATGTATTAATCAAAGTCAAGCAGCAGAGCAAATTGAACCAGTTCATTAATTATGAAAATTCTCTCACCAAGTGACATGTTGTTAACTGTGTGAGGACTTAACACGTTTGAATCCGGGGGTTTTCCCTCCCTACGTGCAAAATTTAGTTGGAAATTGGAGTTTTCTTTTTTTTTTTTTTTTTTTTTTTTTCCCCTTTTCCTTTTCTGTGGGTTTCTAACCAGGGAAAAAGGGGAGAGTCAGCATGGACACAGCACTCGCTGCAGGAAGAGACTTTTCAGAGATCAGTGCTGGAAAGAGTCGAGGAAAAATGGGATGGTCAAGAATTTTGGGAATAAAATTCTTGAAGGAAAGGTTGGAAAAACCTTCAGGGTCTTCCAGTGCCACCAGCATCACCCCAAACCCTGTCCCCAAGGGTCACATCCAGATTCCTCTGGAACAATTCCAGTGACTCCAAACCTCCCTGGGCAGCTCATCCCCAGCTCTGACCACCCTTGCAGGGAAAAATAACTTTTAATCTTTAATCTGAACCTAATTAGAGGATTTATCTGGTTACCTGGTACTCTTAAATAAAGACCAGAAACCCACAGGTGCCCACAATACCCAGCCAGAAGGTTTTTCCTGGCTCCCAGCAATGGAACAGTTGCCTCCAGATTAAAACCTGGAAAAAGAAAAAAGAAATAAAAAAGAAAAAGAGAGAAAAAGAAAAAAAATTAGTATTTTTAAGATGTCTTTTGCTGAATAGGGTCTCAGACCAAATGACAAGAGACAGCCTGAAATTCCCAGCAGGAATTTCTGCTAAATAAATTCCTGATAGATAAATAAATAAATCAAGCTGATTTCTTTACAGTCCCTTCAGAAAAGGGGAGCAGGGTAAGTGGGAATTATCAAATGTTGAGAGGGAATATTGGGTTTGGGATGCTGGGATCACCTATGGGTGCTGCAATTATCAGCCCCATAATATCAAAGTTTTCTCATCTCCTGGTTTTGTGTAAATCACAGATTTTAGAAAAAAAAAAATAAATAAAAGAATGTGGTTTTTTGCTTTTCAGAGGGATTTAAATAAACCCATTTCTAGTGCAGGGGAAAAGAGTAAATCTCAATTCCAGCCATTCAGAAGCTGGACATGAGGCAGCCATTTGGGATTCCCCTGTAATCCATAAGGACAGGCAGGTCCAAGGTGGATTCAGCTCTCCTGGTATTGGATAAATCCAGAGCCAGGGAGGCTGAGCTGCTGCCTTAGATTAAATTCTGAACCTCGAGGCAACCAAAGATTTTCAGGAGGATTTTCACTCCCACTGAATATTCACATTATTCAAAATATCCCTGAGTTTAACCCAAAGAACGTTTAAGCAAAGGATGTGAGCATTCCAACTTTGCTCCTGTAGTTAATCCAAAATTATTTCCATAAATTCTCTACTCCACACGAATATTTTAAAATTGTTCTGACATTTTCCTGATTTTTTTTTTTTTTTTTTACTCTTCATCCCCACTTTGGAATGAAATTTAAGGCTGAGAGTTCAACATTTGGGGTGGAATTCAATTCACTTTTGCTCAGTGCTGTTGGTTAATTATGATCCACTGAAATCCTCCACGGATTCCAAGCTGTGTCACTCATCTACAAAGTGAGGATATGGGAAATATTCCAAGCA
The DNA here is from genome assembly GCF_052056855.1 of Sturnus vulgaris. NCBI lineage: Eukaryota > Metazoa > Chordata > Aves > Passeriformes > Sturnidae > Sturnus > Sturnus vulgaris. The sequence goes on along the minus strand of NC_142244.1, from coordinate 117,308,926 downwards.
AAAAAACATGTCCAGGAGTTAAATAAAAATTGTTTGTCACCTATAAATTCAATATTAGGGAAGTTACCAAACAGGAGGCTGAGCTTTGCTTAAACATTGACTGAGATCCTGAGCTTTGATTGAGATTTAAGGATTTTTTTTCTGTATTAAAATACATTATATAACATTTATTATATATTATTTTATATCATATACCATATATTACAATACATTCCATAATAATTACTGTCTATTATTATATAATATGTTGAATTATACTACATAATATTTCTTGTCTGTTATGATCTTTAAATATGAATATATATTTCATATTAATTTTTAGAATTCATTCTTTTCTTCTGCTTTTATCCAGAAGTTTTCATCCTGAGAATATTAAACATGGTTTTCTTGGGAAGTCACTGAGGAGGAATCCCAGGAGGAAAATCTGAATTTTCAAGAGCCTGGAGGGAAGGGGAGAATTCCCTTGGTCCCACTGCAGAGCCAGGGCAAAGTTGTGCCTAAATCCTTGGTTTTTTACAGGGAAAATGGGATTTTCCTAAATATCTGAAGCGTTCAAAAAAATAAAAATCAAGTTTGGAGCAACGAAAAAAACCTGCTTTGTTCTGTAGAGTCCATGAATAGGGAAAGGTTTATCCTGAAATGAAGGAAATGGGGGCTGGTTTATTCATGGAATTAATAAATTGGGATTAATAAATCCCTCTTTGTGTGGTTATAGAGAGAAATGTTCTTTTCTTACACCAATAAAACCCTCAAACCCTCAGCTAACACAGACATGCAGCAACATCTAGTGACCACAGCAGGATAAGGCAGGAAAAATTTAGGAATGAGCTCCTATACACAAATTTAAATCTGAGGATAAGCTAAAAAACTGCATTTTATTCCCTTTTTTTATCAAAGTTTTGTTCCAGCTTCAAATTAACCCATTCCTAGAAAAAAATCCAATCGCTAGAAAACCTCTCTTCCTTAAAAAAAAACCTAAAAACTAAAAAAAAAAAAAAAAAAAAAAAGTTTCCCAGATCCTACACAATAAAAACGGTCAGAAAACGAATGAGAAATTCTTGGAAATTGTTCTGCATTAATAAAAAAATCTGCATTTCACACTCTGCTTCTAAACAGGTGTAAAACCATTGAGATCTCCATGGTACAAGAGTGAGAACGATTTGTGTCTTTATTTAAGGGTTCAGAAATTAGTCTAAAACCTATTAAAACCCAGGAAATGAGGTATTTTAATTAATAATTACATCTAAAAATTGCTGTCTATCCTGCCCGAGTGGAGAAAGTTCTGCTTCAGCAGAATTAATTTTTCCTTATTTTTTTCCCACTTTGAAATATTGCTTTTATTCCATGGGGAAAGCCAACATTTCCATCTGCTTTTTTTTTTTTTTTTTTTAAACCACTTCCATGCTCCAGCTGCTTCCCAGATGGATTTTTATCAGGGACCCAGGGGGCAAAATTCACAATTCCTTGGGTAAACAAATTCCAGGCAAAGAGACCAAAGTGGCAAATTTGTGGCTGTGGGGAATCAGCAATTCCAGATCCAAACCCCTGGGGGTTACTTTGGAATGTGATCCACGTCCACAAAATCTTGGAAAAATTCATCCCAACCACGACTGAGTAAAAGTTTGGAGCAGAATTTTCCTTCTTGGGTCCCACCCCACGTGTAGAAGTGTGAGCTCAGGGAGGAATTTTGGAGGAATTTGTGGATTTGGGGTTTAGGGAGAGGTTTTGGGGTTGGGACTGGCAGTGATTTGTTCATGGTCAATGATTTTAGGTCCCAACTTCAGTGGTTCTGGGATTCTTTGGGTTTGGACAGGGATAAACTTTCAAGGATTGCTCTGCCAGAAGGAATCTGCACAACAGGGAGGGAACAGAATGAAAATCCCAAGGGGATTGATCCCAAAGAATCAGAGCAGGAATAATAAAATTATATCGATTTGGGTTGGGAGGGAACTTAAAACTCATCCCATTCCAACATAAACCATGAGCAGGGACAATTCCCACTGTCCCAGGCTGCTCCAAGCCCAATGTCCAACCTGGAACTGAACATTCCAGGGATCCAGGGGCAGCCACAGCAAATCTGGGATTCCTAATTCCCAAAATCCCACCCTGCCCTCTGGCAGAGCAGAACCATTCCCCCTGTCCCAGCACTGCAAAAGGGAGAGGGACTGAGGGAAAATCCAGGTCTCCAAGGGATTTTCCCAAGTTGCCAGGACAATGCACCAAGCCATGGATGTGCCTCGGAATGGGAGGTGCCAAAAGCACAACAGGCAGGACACGAGGAGTGCCTGGTGTGAGGATTGGGCAAAGGATGAGAAAAGTGCTTTGAGGGGAGAAGAAATCCCAGGATCAAACAGAAAAGCAGCCAGAGAATCCCAGAATGCCAGAATGGATTGGGTTGGGAGGGATTTTAAATATTATCCAGACACCTCCCACTGTGCCAGGCTGCTCCAGCCCCAATGTCCCAACCTGGAACTGAACATTCCAGGGATCCAGGGGCAGCCACAGCAAATCTGGGAATTCCATCCCAGGGAACAATTCCTAATTCCCAAAATCCCATCAAATCCTGCTTGGGAGCCATTCCCTGGGTGCTGTCCCTGCATTCCCTGGGTGCTGTCCCTCCATTCCCTGTGTGCTGTCCCTCCATTCCCTGGGTGCTGTCCCTCCATCCCTTGGCAATTGTCTCTCTCCATGGTTCCTGCAGCTCCTTCAGGCCCTGCAAGGCCACCCTGAGCTCAGCCCAAAGCTTCTCCTCTCCAGGCTGAACAATCCCAGCTGTGCCAGCCTTTCCTCCCAGCAGAGCTGCTCCATCCCTCTGCTCATCCTGCTGCCACATCCCCTCCATCCACCAAGAATTTCGTGCCAATCACCCACCCTGCTTTCCCCTAATAATGCTCCAGAACTCTCAAGAGATTAATATTTAATCCCATTATTTCCTGTTTCATTGGTCACTTTCCCTCCCAGACCCATTGAACGACTCATTGAATCATTATTGATCTCTTTAATTTCGGGTGACTGAAAGTTCCCATGAAAATTCATCTGATTATTTAAAGGAATTAATTTAAATTAACAACATTTTGGGAATCCAGGTTCCCCCAGCTTCCAGAAATTCCTAAACATTCCAGAAATTCATAAACAACACAAGCTGTTTTCAGGCATTTCTGTTGTGATTTTGCCTGAAAAATCACTCAAATCCAAAGGCTGATCTGTCTGCCAGAACAGAAGAAACTCCATTTAGTTTAACTATAAAAAGTAGGCTTAGGGGGGGGGAAATTAATTAAGAATTCAGGTAAAAGAAGCATCTGAGATCTATGAATCTATTATTATAAACCTCTCTGTTAACCCACCTATTTAAATAACACATCTGCCACCAAAAGCAAAGCAAAAAAAAAAAAAAAAAAAAAAAAAAAAAAAAAAAAAAAAAAAAACAAAACTTAATTATTACGATTTTTGAGGGCAGGAAGGTGAAACATCTCAAATTTTCCCAGCCAGATGCTTTCCTGCCAACACGAGGCTGTTCCCCACCCTTTACAAGCTGCGTTTTGCATCCACATGTGCCAATTTTGGGGGTTTTTTTGAAAGCTTTCAGAAGTCAGGTTTAGCACACGTGAGCCCAGCTGATGCCTTTGATTGAGGATATTGTGGTCGCTGAGCACACTTGTGGCAGGAATGTCAGAGGAGATTTCTGCAGCACAGCCCTCTCCTGTTGGATTTCACACGTGTTTGTTCTCCTGAAACGCTTTGAGCCCTCAGGTAAGGATTAGACAACGATTTGGCTGCCTAAAAAAAAAAAAAAAGACAGGAAAAAATAAACTCTGCTGGTATCTTCAGAAGCCAGAGGAATTGTTTTGGGGGTTTTTTTTGCCACACTGGGGGTGCTGTTTCTTCCAGTGGATGAAAAATTATAGATATATATAACTATACTATAAACTATACATATACTATTATATATATAGAGATAGTTAAATATTTATATATATTATATATGTAATACATAATATAGAATCTAGACTATAGAATCTAGAATCTAGAATCTAGACTCTATAATCTATATATAATATATAATATATAATATATAATATATAATATATAATATATAATATATAATATATAATATATAATATATAATATATAATATGTAATATATAATGTATAATGTATAATGTATAATGTATAGTATATAATATAGAATATACAATATAGAATATAGAATATATAGTATATAATATATAATATATAATCCATAATCTATAACCTATAATATATATGTAATGTAGATTGTAGAATATAAAATAATGTAAAATATACAATATAGAATATAGAATATATATAACTATATATATAGATATAGTTTACTTATAGTTTAGTTAGAGTTATAAACATCTTCCTGCAGGATCCAGGACGATTTTGTAGGATTGGAAAGGATCATCACAATTTTCTCTTTCTTAGAAACATCCCTGGATCTCGAGCAGGGTCCAGCCATGGGATGCCACCCCTGTGACTTCCCTGAGTTTAACTTCGTGGGATTTGGGATTAAATTCCACTTTAAATGCCTCAAATTACTGGAAATTTATCATATTCCATGGTAAAAGTTGGTTTATTCCATGGCTGATCCCACAGCTGGATACAGAATCCTTTGGTCTGACAGACAAGGAGATTTCCTGGCATGATTCTTTCTCCCAGCTCATTTCCAGCAGGGAAATGAGGACCCTGAGAGACTCTGGGAATATATAGTTATATATAATATAAAATGCTATATATATAGTTTATAGTAGAGTTACATATATAATATACATATTATCTATTATCTATTATATGTATTCTATATTATAGATAATTATTATTATTTATTATAATTATCTATTATAATTATGTTATCCATTACATTATTCTTATCTATTAGCTATTATCCATTATATATTATCTATTATATAATATATAGTATATACTATATATTAGCATGTTACATAATCTAATAATAAATAATATGTTATATATTATATATTATATATAGTTATATTATATATAATGCATTATAATATATACTATATGTTATATTACATTTAATACATTATAATATATATAATATATATTATAAATATATAATGTAGTTTTTAATAAATATATACACAACTATATATATATAAACTATATATAAAAACTGTATATAAATTGAATAATTTTGGTAAACCGAGGTGCAGAATCTCAGGTTCTGGGGAGCTGGAAGGGATCCATGAGGATCATCCAGTCCAGATCTTCAGGGAATGGCCCAAACTGGGAGCAGCCCCACAGCCTGGGGGTGTTCCAGCTCCAGCCTCGAACTGGGATTTCCACAGTGCTGAGGGCAAATCTTACACAGAAAATTCAGCTCTGAGTCCTCAACACAGAGAAATTCCAGAGGGATAAACTGATCCCAGGGCTGGAGAGATCTGGAGCCAGGCTGGGACACCTGGGAATGCTCACCTGGACAGGAGAAGGATCCAGGGAGAGCTCAGAGTCAATTCCAGGGACTAAAGGAGATCCAGGAGAGCTGGAGAGGGACTGGGGACAAGGGACAGCACACAGGGAATGGCTTCAAAGCAGGATTTGATGGGATTTTGGGAATTAGGAATTGTTCCCTGGGATGGAATTCCCAGATTTGCTGTGGCTGCCCCTGGATCCCTGGAATGTTCAGTTCTAGGTTGGACATTGGGACAGTGGGAGGTGTCCCTGCCATGGCAGGGGTGGCTCTGGATGGGATTTAAGGTCTTTTGTTGGATCCCTGAATCCTGGGGATTTTTGAGCTTTTTGTGCTTTCTGTGCACTGACCCCCAGGAGAACACTGCTTTGGACCTGAGCCTTTGGAGAAAACTTCAAATTTAAGTGATAAAATTACTGGTGTGGAGTTAAATAGAAGTGTGTGATTTCACATGGTGAAGGATTTTGAATTTGGGGTTTTAGGATACAGTCATAGGTGTGGGACAAGATGGAGCATTTTGGGTGGGGTCTCCATGATTTCAGGCAGTAGTTTCTGGTTGGACAGTCAGTGTCACACTGTGAGTCACAGGAGTTTGGTTATTGGGTCAAAAATATAAATAATATAAGTGTTAGCTCTTTATTGGACTGTTTAACTTTAAGAGACCTTTTAACCAGCTAAATTCAGCTCCATTTTGCTCACTTTCAGCTGGTGGCCAGAAGTGTTGCAGAACTCTCTGTATTTTAAATAAGATTTAATAAACAACTGAGCCCAAACACGAGAAAATTCGTCTCCTTAGCATTTTTAATCCTGACTGTGAGTGAAGGCAGAAGAAAATGAAGACAAGGCACTAATTAGGTGGTGCAGTTACCCCTTTTACAATCTTTTCCATCCCAAATTTTCCTTGATTTTATGATTCTGACTTTGACAGCAGCACAGCCCCAGCCCTGGGATCTGTGCCTGAACAGACCCAGGATCTGTGTGCAGGAAATCTGGGTAGGAAATGGATCCCAGACAATTTGAACCACAGCAACAAGTGCAGGAGGAAATGTGCTCTGGCTGAAATCCCTGACATGCCAACAAATGGTGTTCGAGATTAAATCTGTGATAAGTGGAGTTAATGCCCAGCTTTCACCAGAAGTGTGCAAAGAAGAAATTAAACTCTTTTTAAGGAACCAGGTGACTAAAAAATGAAGCCCCCAGTGTTGATCAAAGCATCAGCACAGAGCTAATCCTGAGGAGAAACCATCTGGTCTGAAAGCATTTGGTTTCAATATGGAAAAAATTAAAAAAAAAAAAGAGGACTTGGGCTACTGATCAACAGATCTGGCTTTCCTTCTGCTGTTTTATTAGGAATTATAACAGAGAAAATCAGAAAAACCAACAAAGAAAGCAGCAAGGAAGCACAAAACAGAAGCTGTGGCAGGATGGTGCAGAGAAAAAAGCTGAGAGATTGAATTTTTAATGCCAGCACTGTCAGAAAAGTCTGGAATCTGCTGCAAAGATGCTTCTCCTGCTTTATCCAAAGACATCACACATTGATTCAAGCCCCTGTTTCCAACTGGAAGCACCTGGGGAGGGGCTCAAATTTTTTCCCAAATGCTTGAGGCTGAAAAGGGGACAACAGGGGGTTCTCAGCCACTTTGGGGAGATGCTCCAGAGCATTATTTTCCAGAGAATATTGCTTTAGGTGTTGCAGTGAATAGCTGGAGCTCAGTTAGGTGACAAAGGTGGTCAGGGAGTCACCCTTGGTGCTGTCCCTGGGGGCTGCCAGGCTCTACATGAGCTCAGCAGAGCCTCAGTCCATGATGTCCCATTTTTCCACCACTGTTCAATGTGTCATTGGCAAAATTCACAATTTTGTGTATTTGTAAAAAATATCTCATTCTTTCCACACCAAAAGAAAATTTCATTTAATTCCTTACAAAAAAACTCATTTCATTTCATTCTTTCCTCACCAAAAAGCAGGAGGAACCCACTGTGCCAAATTCCCTGGTTCTTCCACAAATTCAGCCACTTTTGGGTGACACAACCTGGGCTGTGCTGAGTCCTTTTAGCCTGGAACAGGATAAGGGTTTGTGCGGTGTGGTTGTCAGGTTTTATAGCTAATTATGCTGTTAATGATGAACTGCTGGATTGCTGCTGGGGTAGGGGAGGGAAGAAATCTCAAATAATTCAGCTTGAAGAAGAAGGAGAAGTTTCAGGGAGTCTAAAACCTTCCAGAACCTCGAATGGGTTGTAAAAAGGAGAGAGAGGGTTTTTTTTAATAGGGACAGAGAGAGACAGGACAAAAGGCAAAGGTTTTTTAATGGCCTTGGGCACTGCCAGGGATCCAGGGACAGCCACAGCAAATCTGGGAATCCCATCCCAGCCTCTCCCCACCTTCACAAGGATGAATTTTCTCCCCAGTATCTCACCCAACCCTACAATATTTCAGTTCAAAGCCATTCCCTGGGTGCTGTCCCTCCATTCCCTGGGTGCTGTCCCTCCATCCCTTGGCAATTGTCTCTCTCCATGGTTCCTGCAGCTCCTTCAGGCCCTGCAAGGCCACCCTGAGCTCAGCCCAAAGCTTCTCCTCTCCAGGCTGAACAATCCCAGCTGTGCCAGCCTTTCCTCCCAGCAGAGCTGCTCCATCCCTCTGCTCATCCTGCTGCCTCCTCTGGGCTCTCTGCAGCAGCTCCAGCTCCTCCCCAAGCTGGGATCCAGGTTTGGATGCAGCAGGAGATGGGAATTCTCTTACTCACCTCAATGGAACTTTGGAATTCACAGGGAATTGATATCATGAATTGGAATAGCTGAAAATTCCTATATTTCCACAATTAGCAGCCAACACAACTCCCCTGAAATGTTTTTTACCCAATCCCATCTCTTCTGGGACACCTCTACTTTCATAGTTGTTGTGGTTTATTTTACTGCTGGGTTTTTTTTTTCCTGCTCTGTGACTCAAGCCAATAAATTGGCTGCATGCTGGTGGTAAAAGCTTGGAGCTGGAGGAATCTCAGTGTCCTGATGGATCAGGGCAGCTCTGCCTCCCGGCCAGAACTTATGGGAAAAGATGAAAAAAGCACATTCCCACCCTTTCTTCTTCCCTGAGGAGGAAATATCCCTGGAGCCTTGCAAGAAGTGGGTGTCAACCCTTATGAAAATCTGATTATAATGAGCTGGCAAAGCCACTGTTATTGGTTGGATGAACAACACAAGACTGACATGTAAACAAAACTGAACATTTTGATTTTTAACCCAGGATTAAAGTCGGTTTTCAGTGATCAGGACTCTTGGCACAGAGTGCTCCAAGCACCACCTCAGACATTTTTCCTTTCCTTTCATTTATTAAAGGCATCAAATTGAGATTTCACCATGCGAGCACAGGGCAAACACAACCTTAAGACAGCACTTAGGAACCAACCTTTGTTCAGTTCTAATCTCTTGAGTTTCTCTCTCTGTTCTGGCTGTCCTTAGGGGATTAAAATGTTCCTTTCCTGTGCCCTGTTTGTTTCCAGCATTCAGGCTCCAAACCCATATCAAAAGTGAGATTTACTGTACCAAGACACGAGCTCAGGGTTGGTTCAGGGAGACAATGCAGGGAGTCTTTGTACACTCTGCCAGTGACACATTAACCCTAATTTGGAATTATTCCATGTGTTTATTTCAGCCATCAGAAGGCTAAATTTGCAGGTTTCCAAGAGCTGTCACAGTTCAGTTGTTGTATATTTTTCTTTTTCCTTTCTTTTCTTTGAGGTGAGCAGGATCGGAGTTGTAGCTGCGCATTCACAACATCATAAAAAACAGAAAATCACAGAATGGTTTGGGTTTAATCCATGAAGTAAAAGAAGATATTAAAAAGTCTTTTGTGGACAACAAATTCATCCATTTTTCACCTCGCATCCAAAAAATAAAAAGCTAAAAACATCTCAGAGCTGCAATGGGGAGCGAGGCCCAGCTCAGTGTCTCAGTTGGCAAACACCTCAAAACTGATGCCTCAAAAACTTCCTTTAAAACTGAAACCTGCCCTTTTCTTTTAGACCACAAGCCCTGGGAGAAGGCTTACACAAATTCAGATATTGCAGGAGTAGCAACTGGCATCTGGCAGAATAAATGAATTCCTGCTTTTCTTCTGAGCCTCATTTTTAAGCAGTTGGTCCTGGCCTGGAGGACAAGATCCTAAAGTCCATGCATATAAAAATGAAGTTGTCAGCCTCAAACGTGATGTGAAGAGGATGTGGGGTGAGAGAAATCTCGGAGGGAGGTTTGATTTTTATTTTTCTATTAACAGCACAAAGCATTTTTGCCATAACTCTGTTATTTCTCACCAAGCTCCTGAGTCCTCGCTCCGAGTTTTTCCTCCAGGAATGATAAATTGCAAATAATTTTTTACTCTCCAGATATTTCCAAAGGGAAAAAAAAAAAAAAACAAAAAACCCCTGACATTTAAATCTGCATGCTTAGCAGGTCATTAATTACCTCATTTAGGAGCTGACAGGTCTCATGTCAGGCTCGACACTGTTTTTCAAGCTGTCACACCCACGCTCAGCCTAAAAGCTGTGGAGTACAAGCGTCATCATTTATAATGCAAAAAGGGGATCATTGATTATGGCCTGATTATTCATCATCATGCTTTCTTTCATGTCTACTTAATCATTGTGGTTTCTTGGAATATGCAAACCTTTCAGGCAAATCTTTCTGTGGAGCAATCCAAACAGAGCTGGGAGCTGACACCAGCTGGGCAAATAGGGCAAAAATAGGGAACAAGGCAGGGCCCAAACCCCACCTGTGCAGGAGGAAGGAGGGTTTGGGGTGGGGTCAGGGAGGAAGGACCTGTAGGATCTGCAGGGCTGAGTTCCAGTGCTGGAGAAATTCCTGGCTCTGGGTCTGTGTTGGCTGGGATGTCTTTGGGATGATTGTGACAAACTCCATCCTCCCCACACAGGGGATCAGCCAGTGAGAGTGAAAGCATCAGGAAAAGAGAATTCACAGAATTCACAGAATTCACAAAATCATTTTCATTGAGGCTGGCAAAGCCCTCCCAGCCCCTGCAGTCCCAGCTGTGCCCCATGGCCACCTTGTCACCCTGAGTGCCACCTCCAGGTGCCACCTCCAGGGATGGGCACTCCAAAGCTCCCTGGGCAGCCCCTGCCAAGGCCTGAGCTCCCTTTCCATGGGGAAATTCCTGCTGCTGTCCAAGGTGAGCCTGCCCTGGCCCAGCCTGAGGCCATTTCCCCTTGTCCTGTCCCTGTTCCCTGGAGCAGAACCACAAGGTCCCCCCTGAGCCTCCTTTCCTCTCTTCCCTCCTCCTTTTCTCTTATCTTTCATTCTCTCTAGAGGTAACAGTGAGGTCAAATAATGATTTCCATCAAAAAATTCCTTTCATCACTATTAACATGTCATTTCTAGGACAAGCTGATGGGGCAGCAAAGTCTATCTATACATGACCTCCAAAGAAAAGGGTTTTATTCCACTGAAGAGTTCAACACCTCCTGGAGCCCTGTGGATGCTCTGGTTCTTGGGGCTGTGTGGACACACACATTTAGAGAGCTGGGGAATTACAGCTTGAAAATCCTTTTCAGGCCTGGATTTCTCCTGACTCTCAGCTCCATTCCCAGGCTGACAAGCTGACTGCAGCTTCAGTTAGGGAGGAGTCTCCCAGGGTGACAACACGGTGACAAACAGAGTGGAATTCATCACCAACATTAACCCCTGGTGTCTTTCCCGTGGGACACATCCTGAGGTGCTGTCCCAAGGATGTTTTTCCCAATTGTCCAATGAGCTCCTGTCCTGTCCTGGCTGCACTGACACACTTTAAATCCGGGCTGGCTGTACAATAAATTGGTTTTTTTTCCCCACAGAGCTCCGTGTATGTTGCTGTCCTTTCTCTCTCTTTGCAGCACAGTGACCACAGGGCTGTTGTTGCTGCCAGGCTGATTTGTTGAGGCATTCTGAAATGAGATCTGCTGTGCTTGGAGCTCCACCTTGGCTCCTGTGAATGCTCTCAGCAGAAAACTCAAACTTTAAATATTAATCAGTGAGAGGAGCAGAGCCCTGAGGGCCCAAGTGCTTTGGGGAAGAGGCTTGAGGAGGATCCTGTTCTTGCCCATCTAAAAAAAGCTGTGAGGGCATCTCCAGACTCTGGCTCCAGCACTGCCTCAGCCAGAGGAGAGGGAATTCACAGAATCATGGAATGAAATCGATTGGAAAAGATTTGAGATCATCAAATCCAACCTATGACCCAACCTAACACCTCCTCATCAACTAAACCACGGCACTGAGCTTATTTAAAGCTTATTTAAAGCTTATTTAAAGCTTATTTAAAACCTGTTTAAAGCCACATCCAGGCTTATTTAAACACATCCAGGGATGGTGACTCCATCACTTCCCAGGGCAGACAATTCCAATGCTCAAGGAATTATCCAAGGAATTATCCCCAGGAGAGCTTTTGTTCTCCTGTTAAAACCTTCTTGCTTTTCACCCCTTTGAGCAGGGAGCTCGTGCTCTTTGGCAGAGGGATAACAAAGCTCTTGGAAAGGCAGAGCAGCATTTTGTGGGATCCTGTGGATTTTGGGATCAGTTTTTTTGCACAAGTTGGAGCAGGAGGCACCCAAAGCATGGGTGGCACCTTCCCCCTGGTGTGGGAGGCAAAGAGGGAGTTGGAATTTGGAGTTTTGATCCTACAGGGGCCCTTGTCACCTCAGGCAGCTCCAAAAATGCAGCACCTCCAAGGGTAAGAAAAGATGTTTATGATTTTATAACATTCTGAAGTATTTGCTGTAACTTTATTTAAAATAATGGCATATTTCAAACCATCTTCTTTTTCCTAAAGAGGCCACAGCATCGGGGGGGGGGGGTTCAGATTAGATTAAATTGCATTAGATAAGAAAAATTTCCCTGGCAGAGTGGTCAGGCCTTGGGATGAGCTGCCCAGGGAGGTTTGCAGTCACTGTCTGTGGGAGTGTTCAGGAGCAGGCTGGATGTGGCCCTTGGGGACAGGGTTTGGGGGATGCTGGTGGGACCTTGCCAAATTTGTATTCCTTCCTTGAATAAAACCTACTTACAGAAAGAAATATCCATCTGCAATGCGTTTATTTTCCTGTGGGTAATTTTGCAGTCCTGAGAATGGAGTTTTGCAGTTTTACAAAGGAAAACTGAGACACAAAAATATTAAAAGGCTGCACAAAATCCATGGAGAAAAAGCAGGGAGCTGAACAGACAGTGCCCAGTTTGCTGCCTGATCAAACTAAACTCTTCCTCCTTTGCAAAATGCAATTTTAGGGACTAAGAGAAGCTGCTGAGGAGTCTCCAAAACCTGCAGGCCCAGAAAATCCCCACCTTTAAACACTGAAGTTCCTGAAGCAGTGTCAATGTTGAGATTAAAACCGAGAAAAGTTCATAATGGCAGAAAAGAAAAAAAAAAAATAACGCCGATAACATTATCTGTGAGGTTAATTAATGCATAATCATTCCTGGGAAACCTTTTCCTTTTGTTCCAGAGAGGGTTGTTTGCCAAGCAAACTCCAGGAGATGTGTGAACCACCTACAGCAAATGTTCCTACAATAAAATTCTCAGCCTGAGGGGGGGAATGTTTGCTCAGGTTTGGTTTCCACCACCTGTGCTGGGTTTACCAAGCGGGCTGGGAGCTCTCCCTATCTTTTGTGTTTCCAGCTTTTGTTGCTCAGCTACCACAGCTCCTTCCCAAGTGTGGGAATGAAAATGGACCTGGCTGCTTTCTCCTTCTGCCTGAAGCTCAGAGAAAAGGAAAAGGAGAGTGGAAAGGCAACTCTGTGCCTTTGGAATCTGTGAGATGCTGTGGTTTGAGATCCCTGATCCCCGGATTCTGGGATCACCAGGGTGGGAAGGGACCTCCAGAATCATCCAGTGCCACCCCAGTGCCACCAGCATCCCCCAAACCCTGTCCCCAAGGGCCACACCCACACTGTCACCCTAGAGCTCACCTGAACTTCATCTGATGCCTTTGATTTGTAGGAACCTGACCTTTGGCTGGGAGGGACCATCCTGGAGACTCCTCACAGCCCTCAAGGGGTTGGGGCTGGGAGCAGATGAATTGTGAGTTGGAGCAGCCTGAATATTTGCTGGATGTGCAGGTGCCTTTTGCTTTGATTTCATGGAATCCCCAGGCTGGGAAGAGCCCCTCAGGATCCTCCAGTGCCACCCCAGTGCCAGCAGCATCCCCCAAACCCTGTCCCCAAGGGCCACATCCAGCCTGCTCCTGAACACTCCCACAGACAGGGACTGCAAACCTCCCTGGGCAGCTCATCCCAAGGCCTGACCACTCTGCCAGGGAAATTTTCTTTGCCAATCTCCACCCTGAGCCTGCCCTGCTGCAATTTGAGGCCATTTCCTCTCCTCCTTTGCCTTGGGACACGGCAGCAGAGCCTGACACCTCCTCACTGCCCCTCCTGTCAGGAGTTCCTACCCATATTTTGTTTCTATTTCCTCAGAGGGGCAGTGAACTCTTTTTTTTTTATTGTCATGTTAAACGTGGTATTTACCAGAGCACTTTGAAAACAAACACACCCTCCCCGTGCGTCAGTCAGCCCAATTCTCTGTACCTGCTGCAATATAAAACCGGATAAAGAATTGGCTGGAGCAGATCCTGGGGTAAATCGGTGCTGGGGTTAAGGTGAGAGCTGCTGCTGGGCTGCTCAAGGTTTCTTTGAGCTTCTGGTCTTTATGTAAGAGGTGACCAGATAATCTTCTGAAGGGTCAGGATAGAGATTAGAAATGAAATTTCCCTGGCAGAGTGGTGAGGCCTTGGGATGAGCTGCCCAGGGAAGTTTGGAGTCACTGGAATTGTCCCAGAGGAGTCTGGATATGGGACAGGGTTTGGGGTGATGCTGGTGGCACTGGGTGATCCTGAAGGGCATTTCCCACCTTGATGTCTCTGTAATTCTGTGTGATTCTCCCAGCCTAATCTCACCTGTAAACACAAATTAATCCTCATCCTGGTGAGTCAGAGATGCACCTCCCTAACCCAGGGCAGCTCCTGCTGCCCAAACACAGACCTTGCTGCTCCTTTGCAACCCCTTTTGGGCTTTCTTGCAATCAGCTCAACCCCACGACTGCGTGTGTGGTCCTGATCCCATTCCCTGCCCCCTCCTGCCCGGGATGCACAGGATGTCCAAAGGATTGGATGCAGAGGAGGATGTCCCATCCAGGGAGCATTTCCTCAGCCAGGGTGGCAGCTGCTCCACGTGCAGAGCTGATCTGTGCAATCCTGCACTGCACAAAAGCCCCGTGTGTCATCAAAGATCTCATCATCAAGGAGGTTTTTGCTCTTCAGAGTGGAAGCCTGCAGTTGTCTTCAAATATTCAGGAGGCGTGGTGCCCACATTGCTGCAGAATGGGAACAGATGGAAAGCCCAGCACAGGAAGGGGAGCTCTGGCCAGAGAGGCTTTTCCTCATCCTGACACAAGTACAGCGTGGTGCTCTGCAGGCTTCAAACCCTGGGTGGGCCACAGGAGTGGCTGCTGCTACTTCAAAAGTTGGCCAGGGTTTTTTATTTCTTGCAGCTCAGGATGAAGAAGTTCAGGTTTTACAGTCCCCAGGTCAGAGCTGCTGCCAGTGACAGCCTGAAAAGCACAGCACCTCCTCACAGACAGGACAGATCCTGCAGGAAAGGGCAGCAGAGCCCTGGTAGATGTTAAAAGCAGAGAATTACTGAGTTACCAGGGTTAGAAGAGCATTTTTCTTTTTTTCTTTCTTTTTTTTTTTTGAGAGAGGTTTAAAGCCACCATTCCCAAGAGCCAAACCCACAGCTTTGGTTCTCAGAGCTGGAGTGTGGACATGGAAAATCCACCTGGTTTCACAGGATCCCAGGATCAGCCAGTGCCACCCCAGTGCCAGCAGCATCCCCCAAACCCTGTCCCCAAGGGCCACATCCAGCCTGCTCCTGAACACTCCCACAGACAGTGACTGCAAACCTCCCTGGGCAGCTCATCCCAAGGCCTGACCACTCTGCCAGGGAAATTTTCTTTGCCAATCTCCACCCTGAGCCTGCCCTGCTGCAATTTGAGGCCATTTCCTCTCCTCCTTTGCCTGCCCCTCCTGGCAGGGACTTGTGCAGAGCCACAAGGTCCCCCCTGAGCCTCCTTTTCTCCAGCCTCAGCCCCTTTCCCAGCTCCCTCAGCCCCTCCTGGGGCTCCAGCCCCTTCCCAGCTCCCTTCCCTGCCCTGGACACCTCCAGCCCCTCCAGGGCTCTCCTGCAGGAGCCACAACTGGACACAGCCCTCGAGGGTCTCTCAGTGCCAGCACAGAGGGACAATCCCTGCCCTGCTCCTGCTGGACACACAATTCCTCATCCAGCCCAGCTGGACTAACCCTGCTCAGTGCCGGGTGAACATCCAGAGTGCCCAAATCCTCCACATTTCACACTAAAACCTCTCACACAGTGATGTCCTGGAAAAGCAAAAGCCACTGAAGTGGTTGGTTTGTGGTTGGTTTGTGGTTCACCCAGAGCTCCAGGTGTGTGCAGCATGGAAATGCAATGGAATCATGGAATGATTCAGTTGGAAAAACTCCCCAAGACCATGGAGCTCAACCATTCCCCAGCACTGCCAGGCCACCACTATAACCCATGTCCCCAAGTGCCACATCTGCACAGCTGTGAATCCCTGCAGGAATGGTGATTCCACCATTTCCCCAGGCTGGATAATCCTTCCTCACCTTGAACCCTGCACGAGTGTGTGTCCTTGAACACAAGGCACCATCTCCTGCAAATCCATGAGATCATGAATATCCCAAATATCTGGGAAAGGAGCAGCCTCCCAGAGCAGTGCTTGCAGGAGATTTTCCCCAGGTATATTTGCAGAAAACCTCAACACACATCCCCTGTTTTATTCCCTTGATACAATTCTCTATAAATCTGTCAGAAGTGTAAAAAAAAAAATTAAAAAATCATCCTTACAGGGAAAAAGCTGTAACACTCCTGTCTTGAAGACATTTCTTTGGCTCTGTACCCATGTTGGGAGAATTATCCATGATATCAGCTTTGTTTTGGGCTCTCCAAGGCAATCAGGCAATTGAAATGATTTTCTTTGGGCACATCTTTGAAAATTCCAGCTGGATTTTTTGTTGTTGTTGTTTTTTTGTTTGTTTGTTTGTTTTTTATTTTTACAAACAGATACATCCCCCTGAGAATGTGACCATGCTGGGAAAATCTTCCAGCATGGATTTTCAGCTCTTTTACACCTCTCAGCGAGAGGCAAGGAGTTGTTTTAATTCCTCTGCAGGAACGTATCAGCACTGAGGTTTTCGTGGTGAGCTGGGAGAGGAGTTAACAGCGCTATCAAACCTCAGTTGTTTTATCCCAATATTGTGGTTTGGTCTTCAAACAAGCCCAAAGATAAGGAAATATCTGCTGTGACCCCTCTTGCATCATGGATATTTGATGAGAGCAAACAGAGCTGTGTAATGGGTGATTCACACCACAAAACGCGTTCCAAGGGTTTTTATTCCCACCCAAAAAGCACCGGGATGAGCTGCCCAGGGACGTGCTGGAGTCAGGAATCTGGGAATGTCCCAGAGGTGTCGGGATGTGCCCTTGGGGACAGGGTTTGGGGTGATGATGATGATGATGATGATGGTGGTGGTGAGACTGGATGATGCTGAAGAATCTCCCAGCCTTGATTTTGCCTACAAAAGCATCCAGAGGATCCTGTGCTGGCTTTGCTCCAATTCTCACAGTGAATTCTTTAGGAAAAATCTGCTTTTTCATGGAAAAGTCAGCTTTTCTGATCCTATTCCCTGTTTACCTCCCTCCCTGGCACCCCAATTAACAATCCCACAGTTGAGGATTTGGTTTTGCCTTAAAACGACAGCAGGACGACACAAAGAGGAGAATTTTATTTCAGCCAAATTGAAAAACGATCCTGGGAAGAGCAGGAAAAGGCACAAACCCCCACTCACGTCATGAATCACACAAGTCCAAACCCTAAAACAATTGCAATATTTCTCAACTCCCTCCAGACCTGACATTTAAAGCTCACATACATTTCCTGCAAGCCTTACAAGAGCTTCTTAAAAATATTCTTGGCTGCAGATAAGTGGTGAAACACCAAATCCAAGCCATGCACAGCAAGAATTTTAACCCAAATATTCATTAACCTTTACTCTTAAAAAAAAAAAATTAAATTAAGGAATAAAAAATCTGTGTAAGACACACACTGAGCCACATCTGGAGGATTATAAGGGAGAAATAAAACACCACTTGGTTTTGAGATGGATGATTGGGACCTTAAGGTCCTGAAATGCCACTAAAATCCACTAAACAGATCATGTTTTTCTTTTAAACCCTAAAGGATTTTAAATTAGGTGCAGTTGAAGGAGTAGGACACAGTGCCAGTGCTTTTCCCTTAAAGCTCATCATGACTAAGTCAAATTTGCAAACCCAGAAAGGATTTGCCCAAGAGAAGGTCCTTGAGACTGAAATAATAAAAGTGCTGAGCAGTTGTTAAGCCTGGCTTTAAGTCCCAAAGTCAGAGAGCTTAGAGCAGACCCAGGGATTTGCACAGGGAAATTCTCTGTGAGGCTGGGGAGGACCTGGCACAGAATTCCCAGAGAAATTGTGGATATCCCCTCCCTGGAAGTGTCCAAGGCCAGGCTGGACAGGGCTTGGAGCAACCTGGGATAGGGGAAAGTGCTGGAACAAGATGATCTTTAATTTCCCTTCCAACCCAAACCATTCCACGATTCTCTCCATTCAGGAAGTGGAAATCCCACCCAGTGCCCAGTTTGTGGCTCCCACATCACATCACACACCTTTAGCGGGGACAGAACCCGAAGAGAGAGAACAGAAAAAACATCAGGGGTGAGGAAAACATCTGGCAGCCACCCAAACCGGAGAGAGAAGCAGCAATTCCATGTGGGAACAGAGAGAACCATCCCAGTGTCCAGCCAGGACTCCAGGGAAAAGCCTAAAGCAGAGAACAAAGTGATGCTCTGGTCCCAGTTTGCATCCAAACCTCTGCACTGTCCTTGTCTCGACCCTTTTGGAAAATGTTTCTCCTTTTGGCCTCCAGGACGTGTTGAAGCACTAAAGCTCTGTCACTGGTGGGGTTTTTGGGGTCCCTTTGGGATCCCTGGGGCTGCTTCTGCAGCTCTCAGTGACGGAGTAAATTCCCAAGCCTTGCCCAGATGGAATTTTGGCTCGTGGGGAGCTCTCAGAGCAGCGGGGTGGGATTGGGATATGCAGAGAGGCACAAATCCATGGTTTATTCTGTGAAGGGATCCAATCTACATATACCAACAGTTATTGTTTTACAGGGGTTTTGTCTCTTTTGAGGGTTTTACAATTTGCACCAATTACCAAGAAAATTCTACTTTCTAACCAATCCCTGAGGGATTTCACATTCACAGCTGGCCTGTGGATACTAAAAGAGAATGAACCACTAATATTGAAGATAGACAAGAGGAAGGGGAAGGGGAAGAAGCAAAATTCCTTTTATATTCAGCATTTCACAAACCATTTCTCATCTGTAAGCTCTGCTTTTCCAAGGAGCTTGTTCTGAGGATGCAGGGACACTTTTCTTTTTGCTGAATGTTTTTTTGCTGCTGCCTCCACAAAGTTCCATGAAACAATTCCACAGCTCTGGGAAAAGTTGTTCCCTTCTGCTCCGGGTGTTGTAATCCCAGCAGGCACCCCCTGCCGTTTGTGTTTTGGGAAAGGAGATTTCAGCTCTCCCTGAACGCCTCCCCTGAGTTATTCAGGATTTTATAGGAGCCCATCGGGACCTTTCCTCCCCCATTTCAACATTTTCCCAAACTTATGGAAATTGCTATCTTGAATCTTTTTCCAAATTTCAGGAAATTTCTATCTTTAATCTGAATTTCTGCTGGGGTCACTTCAAGCTCTGCTCTTCTCTTTAGTTCTGCTGGGTTCGAGAAGTGATGCCCAAAGCAGAGTGTGCTACATTATTTATATTACATTATTTTATTATATGGTATTTTATTATGCATATAATATTTCTATATTGTTATATCATATTATAATACATAATATGATATTTTAAATGATGTTTCTATTATATTACTTATTCTATTAATTCTATTAATACAACTTATTTTAATATAAAATTATATTTATATAATTATCTATAATTGTATTTATTCTATTCTATTCTATTCTATTCTATTCTATTCTATTCTATTCTATTCATTATGTATTCTTTTCCATTCTATTCTTTTTCTATATTACTTTTATATCATAATATATTCTATTATTTATCTATATATTATTATATAATATAGATTTATATAACAGATATATAATATATTATAGTAAATATATAATTATACAATAAATATAAATATATAAATATAAATACTATACATAAAATATAATATGTACTATATTATATAATATATTAATTATTAATTAATTCATATAATATATTATATATATTATATAGATATATATGTTTATATATTATATTAATTATATCATATCATATAATATCATATTATACTAATTATTCTATTCTATTAATTCTATTTATTTTATATATAATTCTATTTATTCTATTCTATTTCTATATTATTTTTATATCCTAATATGTTATATTATTTATGTATTATGTTATATGTCATTATATAATATATATTTATATAAGATATATATTATAGTAAATATAATATAATTATGCAATAAATATAAATATATAAATAGAAATATTATACGTAATATAGAATATATTATTAAATTATTTATTTCTATAATATATAATATATAATATACATTATACATGATATATTATGTATTATGTATTATATGTTATATTTTATATGTATTATATATATTACATAAATATGTAATTATATAATATTATTATATAACAGTATATAATTATTATATAATACATTTATATAATATAGAAATATATATACACATATAATAAATTTATATTATATTACATTATGTTATACTATATTATATTATACCATATCATATTATATTATATCATATCATATTATATTATATCATATCATATCATATCATATTGTTATTCCTGGCTGAAAGGATGTCCATCCATAATTTACAAAGGACATAAGAAATGTTCTGTTCCTTTGTTTTTGACTCTTGCTGAGCACTGAACCAGCCTTTCCCCCCCCAATCCACCTGCCCAGGGTGACACTGGTACCCTGCACAAATAAAATCCCGAAATTCAATTTTGCCTGTGAACTTCCAAGTGTCTCAGGTGAAGAATGAACGTGTGATGGGATCATCCATTCCTGCAGGAAAGGCTGGAACGTGACAGGGGTGGATCAGGACAGGCTGGACCCACGGGATGAGGCCAATGGTGGGAGGGTCAATGAGGTCAAATGTTGAGTCCTGCCCTTGGGTCACACCAACCCCATGGAGCTCCAGGCTGGGCAGAGGGGCTGGAAAAGCTGGAAAAGCCCTGGGGGTGCTGGTGCCAGGGGCTGGACACGAGCCCAGGGGTGCCCAGGTGGCCAAGGGGCCACTGGCAGCTGGGCTGGATGAGGAATTGTGTGTCCAGCAGGAGCAGGGCAGGGATTGTCCCTCTGTGCTGGCACTGAGAGACCCTCGAGGGCTGTGTCCAGTTGTGGCTCCTGCAGGAGAGCCCTGGAGGGGCTGGAGGTGTCCAGGGCAGGGAAGGGAGCTGGGAAGGGGCTGGAGCCCCAGGAGGGGCTGAGAGAGCTGGGAAAGGGGCTGAGGCTGGAGAAAAGGAGGCTCAGGGGGGACCTTGTGGCTCTGCACAAGTCCCTGGCAGGAGGGGCAGGGAGGGGGGGTCGGGCTCTGCTCCAGGGAACAGGGACAGGAGGAGAGGGAACGGCCTCAGGCTGGGCCAGGGCAGGCTCAGCTTGGACAGCAGCAGGAATTTCCCCATGGAAAGGGAGCTCAGGCTTTGGCAGGGGCTGCCCAGGGAGCTTTGGAGTGCCCATCCCTGCAGGTGGCACCTGGAGGTGGCACTCAGTGCTCTGGGCTGGGGACAAGGTGGGACTGGATGACCTTGGAAGTCTTTTCCAACCTCAGGGATTTTGGGATTCTCTGATCTGCTGGATGCTCCAACATCTCCATGGGTGTCTGGGCTTCCCTTGCCTTTTCTCTGACCATGCAGCCTTGCTCAAAATCAGAATTAAGTGACACTCTGTGGGGTCTGGCATTCCACTCCCTCCTTCTGGTGGAAACACTTTTTTAATGAAATCCTGATAATTTCTCACCCACAGCACCGAGTCCTCAGCTCCTCATGTCAGCAGAAGGGAGGAAAAAACGAAGGGTTCTTTGTGCAGTTAATGTTCTGCTGACTGGTGACAAAAATAAAGCAAAACATCCCTGAATACTCTTAATAAGATTTACAAGAAAACAACAGAAAATGCTGGAGGATAATCACTAAATAGGCCCCACAAAACTTTTGGGGATAGAAGACTGTCAGAGCTTGTCTTTCATTTTCCTCCACTCTCACATGGTTTTGTTCACTAATTGTGCTGTTGGCTCAGGAGTCTCTGATGTGGCATTAATTTGGGAACTGTGAAAAAGTGACAGTCAACAGAGTCATGGCAGATGTGGCCCAATAGCCACAAAAAATAATAAAATACTCGTGTTGTTGAATTCTGCACTAAGAGTGTTCATGCACCAAGTCATTCCACAGGCAGCAAAATTAACAAATCCCCTTTTCCAAGGGGTCTCAATCAGTCAGATCCACTGAGATGGGGATTGGTGTCTCCTGCTGTGTCCCAAGGGAAAGGAGGAGAGGAAATGGCCTCAAATTGCAGCAGGGCAGGCTCAGGGTGGAGATTGGCAAAGAAAATTTCCCTGGCAGAGTGGTCAGGCCTTGGGATGAGCTGCCCAGGGAGGTTTGCAGTCACTGTCTGTGGGAGTGTTCAGGAGCAGGCTGGATGTGGCCCTTGGGGACAGGGTTTGGGGGATGCTGCTGGCACTGGGGTGGCACTGGAGGATCCTGAGGGGCTCTTCCCAGCCTTGGTGGTTCTGTGCCATTCCCAAGAGTCTGAAGAGAAGCTCCAGGGAGAGCTCAGAGCCCCTGGCAGGACCTAAAGGGGCTCCAGGAGAGCTGGAGAGGGACTGGAGACAAGGCATGGAGGGACAGCACACAGGGAATGGAGGGACAGCACACAGGGAATGGCTTCAGACTGCCAGAGGACAGGGCTGGATGGGATCTTGGGCAGGAATTCTTTTCATGAGGGTGGGGAGAGGCTGGGTTGGAATTCCCAGAGCAGCTGTGGCTGCCCCTGGATCCCTGGCAGTGCCCAAGGCCAGGTTGGACATTGGGACAGTGGGAGGTGTCCCTGCCCATGGAAGTGGCTGATCTTGAAGGCTCCTTCCAGCCCAAACCATTCCATGATTCCACAATTCCATGCCAGCTCTGCATTCACAACCCACAGGGTTCAGGTGACATTCTGTGTGTCCTTTCTGTGGGTGACCAAAAATCTCCGGGGCAGAGGTGACAAGGGCAGTGCCACATGTGTACAAGTGCACCAGGGAAAAGCTGATTTATGGCATGGGAATCTCAGAGCAGGACATCACTTAGGAAGGAGCCTCCAGAAGAAATCCACGTTTTAAATATAAACCCAGCTGAAATACAATAGCCACAGCTATCACTGAGACAATCTGCCACTTGCCAAGGAGAAAACCACAATAAATGGCTAATAAAAACCCAGCTCCGTGAAGCACAAAAAGAAAGTGTACACTACTGTTATGTTGTGGTTAATTCCCAGACAATACTGCAAAATGAGGGTGAAGTGCTACTTCCTGTCACTGAAAGGCAGAGAAACCCAAACAGCAAGAATTCCTCAGGCTGAGGAATGCAGACATACATCATGTCTGCAGGAATCATAAAAAGATCAAATGCAATATTTTCTTTCAGTGCAGACAACAGCTTTGAGATTTTCCATCCAGACAGCCTTGAAAAAGCGCCTCCAGCGTTTGCCAATTACTCCTGACAAAGACCATTTGGTAGTGAGTGATGTTTTAAGTGAAATAAAGCAGCGGAGAAAAGTGAACATGATGAAAGGGTTCTTTTCCTCCCTCTGAAGTGACTGGAAGTTCTGTGCTCACAGGGGTTGGGTCTGAGCTTCCTGCCGGTGACAAATCCCACGGGATTCGAGCGGGGAGGTGAAGTTTGTTTGACAGTAAGAGGAAAGGAACTGCTTTTCATGTTCTTTTAAGCAGCCAGAGAGTTGCTGGCTATAAACAAAGGAGGAGTTGCTGGGACTTCTGTTCCACATCATTCCTCAGAAATTTAAGTGTGCTAATGGAGGCAATGATCCCCCAATATTGAAGTGGGCAGAGGGCAAAAGAGGCTGGAGCTTTCTGCCACCAGCACTTGATTTACAGATCAGCTGCAGCCAGCAATAACCAGAATAAGCCATATTTTCAAATTATTTATTAATATGGAGAGCTTCAAGACAGGTAAAAATAGCTCAGGCCCTCCAACTGTGTTTAAAGGATGATTTAAATAACTCACTGTTAATTCTCTCTTGACTTTTCTCCTTTTTAGACAGAGGGTTTGGTTCCATTTAGGTGCACGTTTATATCTGAACTGTCAGGAGTGTTTGTCTCAATCCTCGTGTCCTCTTTGCTGTCTGCTGGGCTCACACAGCATCACAGCCCTGCTGCCCCTGGAACACCAAATTAGCAGAAATTTGTCTCTTCCTCCCAAGGGGAGCAGCATCTTTTTCTAACTAAAACAACCCAACAGCAGCAGCTGCTTTGTGAATTATCCCATTTGTGAACGCTCCCATTTCCCCCTCCTTGACATTCAACAGTTGCATCTCGTTATTGACTTAAATCCAACTCTTCAACCAGTGGGGAAAGGCTCCAGAGAATGTGGGTGCATTAAAAACATTTTTCACTCTGTTTCAATTTGCAAGGGTCTGGGGTTTCTTTGTTTCACAATCCTCTGCTCGTTTTCTCTAACAAAAACATTTTATTTGGAAATTAGAAATGCTTAACCATTTGTTTTTTCAGTGTTGCTTCTCTCTTTTTTTTTTCCCTTGCTCTCCACAGCTCCTTTAGTGATTTTTCTAGTGGAAGGTGTTCCTGCCTGTGGTAGGAGTGGAACTGGATGGTCTTTAAGGTTTTTTCCAACCCAAAAAATTCTGGAATTTTGGGATACTTGGTCAAACAGAAACCTGGAATGGGAAATGAGAGATTTCCCACCTGGGATCAGTGTCCATCTCCATCTGTGCCAGGAGCAGTGACACACCCAGAGGGACCAGTACGAAAAAAGGCTCCAGAACTGCCAAAAAAATGCCAAAAGGTCCCTCCTGGTCCCTCCCCAACATCCTCTGCAGGCCAGACCACCCCCACCAAAGATTTCTGTCCAACAAAGCTCAGCTCGTGGGAAGGACACACAAATTCCCTGAGATTCCATCCCTGGGATACACAAATTCCCAGAAATTCCATCTCTGTCCAACAGAGCTGATCTCATGGGAAGGACACACAAATTCCCTAAAATTCCATGTCTGGGATTTACAAATCCCTTGAAATTCCATCTCTGTCCAACAGAGCTCATCTTCTGGGAAGGACACCCAAATTCCCTGAAATTCCATCCCTGGGACACACAGATTTCCTGAAGTTCCTGTACAAAAGAGCTCATCTCGTGGGAAGGACATAAAAATTCCCCAAAATTCCATCCCTGTCCATGAAAAGATCATCTTATGGGAAGGACACACAAATTCCCTGAAATCCCATCCCTGGGACACACAAATTCCCTGAAATTCCATCTCTATCCTTACAGAGCTCATCTCATGGGAAGGACACACAAATTCCCTGAAATCCCATCCCTGGGACACACAAATTCCCTGAAATCCCATCCCTGGGACACACAAATACCCTGAAATTCCATCTCTGTCCTTACAGAGCTCATCCCGTGGGAAGGACACACAAATTTCCTGCAATTCCCTGTTGGCTTCTTCTGGCCAAGCCCTGGATGCCAGCCCGGGCAGACTGGAACAGCCAGGAGTGGCACCAGGCTCCTGCTGAGAGTGTCCCTTGTCCCCTCATCCCTGCCAGGGGTCACAGGGCCCTGCCAGAGCAGCCCCAGCAGGAGGGAGCTCTAGGACAGCACATCCAGAGCCTCTGGAATGTGTCTGCAAGGGCTGCAGAGCTCAGCTGATGATTCCTCCAGCCCAGCTCCAGCATCCTGGAATGGTTTGGGTTGGAAAGGACCTTAAATCCCATCCAGTGCCACCCCTGCCATGGCAGGGACACCTCCCACTGTCCCAATGTCCAACCTGGAACTGAACATTCCAGGGATCCAGGGGCAGCCACAGCAAATCTGGGAATTCCATCCCAGCCCCTCCCAGGGAACAATTCCTAATTCCCAAAATCCCATCAAATCCTGCTTGGAAGCCATTCCCTGGGTGCTGTCCCTCCATTCCCTGGGTCCTGTCCCTCCATCCCTTGGAAATTCTCTCTCTCCATCTTTCTTTCATCTCCTTCAGGCTCTGGAAGGCCACAATGAGGTCACCCTAAAATTTCAATCTTCTCCAAGATCACCCCAGTCAGAGGAAATGCTTCAATTTTGCTCCATCCAAGGAAATTACTGAGAGGGATCTGTGCCAAAGATCCCTCCAGCCCCTGATTCTGAAGGAATAAAACACAGGAGCAGACATTTCTGCACTGCAATCCCACTAATGAAACCATCAGAGTGGCATTCATGGAATCACAGAATCTTCAGGGTTGGAAGAGACCTTCAAGATCATCCAGTCCAAGAATTTGAACTCTGTCCTCAGTGACCATTCCAAAGGGAATGATTAAACCTGAGAGAAAAACAACTCCAACGAACTAAAAATCCAATAAAACTGAGAGGAGGCAAAAGGCCACAAAACCCCAAGTTTCACTTGGAAGCAGCAGAAAGAAAACGACACTTTGAACTATTTAATTTACAGTGTAATATTGAAGTAAGTTTTTACTGTTAAAAATGCAATACAGTGAATAGGATTATAATTGGATGTGGATCTCCTGTAATTCCTTATTTATCTGCAGTACAGCTGCATCATCTAGTGGACAGCACAGAGATTGCATTGGTTTTACATTTGATACAATTTATTTGGGATTAATCATCTTTGGTTTTCCACTGAATACATTTCACTGTAGTCCTTTCTAAACCTGAATTCTGGGATTATAGCTATCCACTAGAACATACAGTGAAATGATCTGGAAGTGTAATTTTTTTTCTTTCCATTTGTGGAGTGGTTTGTGTTGGAAGAGACATTACAAATTATTCCACCCCCTGCCATGGGCAGGGACACCTTCCACTATCCCAGGTTGTTCCAAATCCCATCCAACCTGGCCTTGGACATTGCCAGGGATGCAAGGAAAAGTCTGATCCTGTTACTGTTTAAAGAAACCCATAAAGTTCTGTTAGGATATTTCCCTGTGTCCCAGGGATCATTAAATCCATCACAGGAGTCACAGATGCTCTGAGTGCAAATAAACATTTCAGATTCTACCCAACTTGTTGGGCAACAGCATTTTTTTGAAAGCTCTTTCTTTGGGAATGGTATCCTGGCAAGGTTTTCATAGTTTATTTAAAAGCTTTAATTATCAGAGTATGAAGTTGATACTCCCTTCTGTTGTCCCAAACCAGACAGGCCTGAGGGCACTCAGCAGTGATGGATGAGCTCCACACTTTACAGAATAAAACTCTTCAACTGGGAGCCACATTCTGAGGAAGATCAAAGTAAATCCATGTTTTGTTGACATAAATTGACACAGCAAAGATTTTGTCAGGAGGTTTCACGTTTATAATCGTTCAGTGCCTTCAGTGACAGCACTAAATCAACGTTTCCTTTAAAAAATAAAAAATTAAGCTGTGCTATTTCTGCCTGCTGCTCTTATCACATGAAATCTGCTGGCTCTTATTACCTAAACAAATCCAGTGCTGCAGGCATTGAGTGCATTCCCACTTCAGCTCTCCTTGAATCCCAGAATCACCAAGGTGGGAAGAGCCCCTCAGGATCCTCCAGTGCCACCCCAGTGCCAGCAGCATCCCCCAAACCCTGTCCCCAAGGGCCACATCCAGCCTGCTCCTGAACACTCCCACAGACAGTGACTGCAAACCTCCCTGGGCAGCTCATCCCAAGGCCTGACCACTCTGCCAGGGAAATTTTCTTTGCCAATCTCCACCCTGAGCCTGCCCTGCTGCAATTTGAGGCCATTTCCTCTCCTCCTTTGCCTGCCCCTCCTGGCAGGGACTTGTGCAGAGCCACAAGGTCCCCCCTGAGCCTCCTTTTCTCCAGCCTCAGCCCCTTTCCCACTCCAGCTGCTCCTCCCAGCATTTGTTTTCCAGCTCCTTCCCAGTTTTTTTGCTCCTCTCTGGCCACCCTCCAGCCCCTCAATGTCATTTTTTCAGTAACACTGCACAAGCTGGAGAAGAATCCAACTCCCTGCCCTGCTCTGGACCAGGTTTGTATCACTCCTGGGCAGAAGCTGAGTTTATTCCCACTGCTGCTCAGAATTGCATGTTCAATCTGAAAGGAAATTGGGAAATCAAGCTTTTTTTTTTCACAGTAAGATCCCAGCTCAATCTTTTCTCAGGGAACAGAGAGCCAGAGTGAAATGTTAACAGCACAGCACTTAGGAGATGCTGTTTGCAGCTCAAAGTAGAGGTTGAGGGGGAGAATTTTCACTCTGAAAATTTGATTTAGTGTCCTGTAAAACAGGTGGAGAGCACTCCCAGGGCTGCTGCTTCCTCTGGCACCTCAGCTCTCAGCCCAGCTTAGGACGTTTTGCACATAGTTTAGGTTGAATCAAAAAAAGTTTAAGCTTAAATGTAAGGTATTTTTTTTATATATCCACATAAACTGGTGTGCTCTGCCTTCTTTCCTTGCATTTCCAGACCCCCTTTCCTGCTCTCCCTGGAGGGTGTGTAGGAGTTCCAGGAGCACAGCTCATATCCAAACCACCTGGAATAAATGTGGAGCCTCCAACAAAAGCAAATCAACTTCTGTCGAGCTCGTATTCACCTTTCCAGACACATTGTACAGGACCTGATCTTAAAATAACCATCCTCAGGAAAAAAAAAAGAAATAAACCAGCCAAACATCCTTATCTCCTTTAACTCTGGCACCATTTTGTGATCAAATGATAAATTTAGAAACACAGCTGGTGGTAGAGAATGAAAAAGGGGTTTATTAAAGGAAGGTCAAACAGTCACAGGGGCAGGGGCTGAGCCAGTCAGTGGCACAGAAGGAGCTGGAGGCAAAGTGGTGACAATTCCCTACAGAACAGCATTCCCAAATCCAAAGGAATCTCAGGACACACTTCAGAGCCAGAAAATCCCAGAATTCTTAAAGCTGGAAAAGTTCAAAGTCCAACCATCACCCCATGGTCACCATCAAACCAAGGCCTCCACATTTTTGAACACTCCCAGGGATGGGTGGCTCTTCCCTGGGGATCCTGTTCCAATGTTTTACAACCCTGTCCATGAAAAAATAATTCCTGATATCCAATCTAAACTGCTCAGGACTGATTCGAGTGTAAAATATGGTGGCAAGTGACTTAAAAACATGATTTAGGCAAATCTGATGGCAAATTGGCCTCAATTTGAATGGAGTTCCAGCCCCAGAAAGGATTTTAGAAAAATAAAACAGCCAAGTCTTGTAGAAAATGAAGTCATTTATTTATAAAAATAAACACTCTTTAAAATCACATCATGGAAAATAATTACAAGAGAATCACCATTCCAAATGAAATTTCTGCAGTTTAAATAAGGGTCCTGCCCTTTAAAATGCCCTTTATAAAAATTCTCTTTTCTCCAAACCAAAGAGCTCGAGCTCTCCACTTCAGCAGAACCTTTTGTGTGAAGGTCAGCAAAGAACAAAATTATTCTGATGAATTTTTTAATTATTCATTGCTGCTCAGGTCCATTAAAAGAGCAATAATCTGGCAATAATCCCTGACCAATTACAGCTGTCACAGCTCCAGGGGGCTCAAGTTGTTCCCAAATTCAAGTTGCAAAGAATCTCAGCTGATTTTTGAAGGATCTTGAGGTCTTCTGAGTGCAGCATTTCCACCAAAGCCAGGTGGGTTTTGAGGTTCTCTTTGTCCTTTTTCAACTGGGAAATCTGGAGTTGAGAGAAATGGGATGAAATGATTCCAAATGTTGATTATTTAATAGGACATGAAGAGAAAATTTGTGGAAATCTGTAAGGATTTTATTGATTATGTTAAAATAGTGGGGTTTTAAAATTTAAAAAGAGAAACTTTAATAGTAAAAAGGAAAAAAAAAAAGAAGAGGGAAAGGGAAAAATCATCAAAATTCTCACCCAGAAAATGGCATTGCTCTGACAGAGAAAGAAACTGAGCTCTCTTGTTTTTCCAAATTACCTGGAAGAGGGCATGCTGGGTCTCCTCTATTAAAAAATGACAAATTTTTGCTGCTGTACCCAAAGCCTGCTGTTCATTCCTGGCTGAGGTGACATCACCAAGCAGGATATTCCTCCAGCAGGCACTGGAAAAGAAATGTTTGAAGAATAGAGAATTATTTGCTGCACTCCCCAGCTGGATGCCAAACGTGCCCTGCCCCTCACCTGGGCTCATAACCAACCCCAGGGATTTATTTTTAGTTCTTAGATCAATTTATTCCACTCAGCAATAAATCTTCAAAGCACAAACAACTCTGAACAACCCTTTCCTCATGAATTGATTCTCTCATTTCATTTATTTCAAGCAAAGTAAGAATTTTCCATCCCTGATGTTTGGGGTAGATTTTCAATTTGGAAATAAATGTTCCAAGTGCACTGACAGTCCCTGGAGATGAATTTCAGCAACTTCCTTGGCCCTGGAATTCCAGCCTGTGGAACACATGACTCAAGGAAATCAAGCCAGGTTAAGAGCATTTAAAAATGAAAATCAAACCAACAGGAAAAAAACCTGAAGCCTGAACCTTGAGGGAATATCTGGGGCTTGAAATAGAAAGAGAAAACAATACAAAGAAGAAAGTCACCAAAGCAGGAAGAGGGCAATGACTTTATAGGGAATGGTGTTTTCTGCCTTTCTACTTTTCATTTCCCACCTGGAGTCAATAAAACAGACACAGAAGATCCAAAAATGGTCCCAGGATGTCACTCCCAGCCAGCAGAGAGCAAAGAGTGAAGGGAAACAGAAAATATTGAAGGATTTGGAAAACAAATCCCGGGAGGAGCTGAGCTGGGAAAGGGGCTGAGGCTGGAGAAAAGAAGGCTCAGGGGGGACCTTGTGGCTCTGCACAAGTCCCTGCCAGGAGGGGCAGGCAAAGGAGGAGAGGAAATGGCCTCAAATTGCAGCAGGGCAGGCTCAGGGTGGAGATTGGCAAAGAAAATTTCCCTGGCAGAGTGGTCAGGCCTTGGGATGAGCTGCCCAGGGAGGTTTGCAGTCACTGTCTGTGGGAGTGTTCAGGAGCAGGCTGGATGTGGCCCTTGGGGACAGGGTTTGGGGGATGCTGCTGGCACTGGGGTGGCACTGGAGGATCCTGAGGGGCTCTTCCCAGCCTGGGGATTCCATGAAATCAAAGCAAAAGGCACCTGCACATCCAGCAAATATTCAGGCTGCTCCAACTCACAATTCATCTGCTCCCAGACTCAAAACCTTGAGGGCTGTGAGGAGTCTCCAGGATGGTCCCTCCCAGCCAAAGGTCAGGTTCCTACAAATCAAAGGGATCAGGTGAAGTTCAGGTGAGCTTTAGGGTGACAGTTTTCTTCCTGAGACACATCAGCCATGAAAGATCTCCACCTTTGATAACGGTTTTTACAACTTCTCCATCTCTCCCAAGCCATGAGTTTGCTAAAAATCAATTTTTTTTATTTATTTATTTTTTTTTTTGGCTGGATTTTGATACTAGAAACAAAATTTGACTCTCAGAAAAACTGAATAAAAATCTAACCAGGAAATAAAAAATACTCCAAATACTTACTCTAGGTAATCATGATCCTTTAGAATGGAAACTTTGGCATTTCTCTGCTTGTCCAGTGGTGAGAAATATTTGAGGAGAATATCTGCAGAAAAATACAGTTTCAATATTAAAATTAATTGCAGATAAGAGAAACCACAATCATCAATTCTGAAATAAGATTTCAACTATATTTTTCATGTAGGGCTAAGATCAAAACCTGTTAAATTCTGGTGAACTTTCCAGAATCCTCAAAATCTACCAGCAATTTCCAGGATTGTATCCTTATAACAAAAATCCTATTTAAACTGAAGTTATGAAACTCTAAGCAAATTTAATTTGTGGAAATTTGGATTTTAATCCTGAGGTCAATGGTGCAACCTCAGACATCCAGCTGAAATCACAATTAATATTCAAAATTAATATAATAATTTTATGATAATCACAATTATTATCACGTTATTCCCAAAAAATCCCGAAAAATCCTGCAATTCTGGACAGTGCAGGAAGGTTTTACTGGGATTTGGGGGATATTAAGGGAGGATTTATGGAGGATTTGGGGGGATTTTAAGAAGGGTTTGGAGAGAATTTGGGGGGTTTTGGGGTTGTGGTTTTTTGAGATTTGACATTTTTTGAGATTTGGGGTTTTTTTTCTCAGATTTGGCTGGTTTTTGATTTGGGGTTCCATGGGGATTTAGGTTATTTTACGGATTTGAGGGAGTTTTTTTGAGATTTGGAGATTTTTTTGAGATTTGAGGGGTTTTTGGGATTTGGAGTTTTGAGTTTGGGGTTTTTTGGCGTGTGGGGTTTTTTTTCTCAGATTTTGGGGTTTTTCAGTGTTTGGGGCTTTTTTTGGGGATTTGGTTTTCTTTTTGGGATTTGTGAGTTTTTTGGGTTTGGGGTTTTTTGGGATTTTTTCCTGGGGATTTAGGGGGGTTTTGTGGGGATCTGGGGTTTTAGGGGTTCAAGTTTTTGCTTTGTTTTTGTTTCTTTTTATTTGGGATGTTTTAGGGATTTGAGGAGTTTTCTAGCAGTTTGGGTTGGTTTTTTTCTCAGATTTGGGGTTTTTCAGGGGTTTGGAGTTTTTTAGGATTTGTAGGGTTTTTGGGGGATTTTAGGGGGATTTGGCTTTTTAGGGATTTGAAGGGGGTTTTTTTGAGATTTGGAAGGTGTCAAACCCTTTTCCACTCTTTGAGAATTTACACAATTCTCTGTTCTTGTGCCTTTCAATGGCCACACAATCCATAAATCCCACCTGGTGAGACATAAACGCTGCTGTGAGGGTTGTCCATAGCAACAAATCCATATTCCAACAGCAGCCTCTGATTATCATGAGGTCCATAGCAGATAAAAACTTCCTGGTATTTTTTGCACTGTGAATTTGTCCAAATTTCATAGCTCCTTGTCTTCTCATTAAAGGCAGCCTTGACCTTCAGAGAGTGAAAAATAAAAGGTTTTTACTCTTTATAGAGTGAAAAAGAAAGCAAACCTTTGAATTTTGAAACTCCAGAGGATTAAATTAATTTTCAATTGTGGGGATTTCTTGGAGAGAGCCCAAATCTGCAAACACAGATGGTTCCATGCACAGCTCAGTGTTGGCACCCAGAGCCTGAGAAAAGGTGGAAATTCTCTCTGAACTCCCCTCAAGCTGCTCTGAGGTTTCAGCCAGAGGAGAAGGAACACAGGGACCATGGAACTTGGAATTTGTGTCAGGACAAGGAATTTTGTCTTGATTTTAGGAGCAGATGAGGGGGGTGTTTACAAGTGGCTCTTAACAAAAGCTGCTCTGCTTGCAAATCTCCCCCAGCCACTGTGGGCTCTCCCTGTACCTTAGCAAATAAATTGAATTATTTGAATTACAGAATCACTGAATGTTTGGGTTGGAAGGGACCTTAAATATCTCATTCCAACCCCTGCCATGGCAGGGACACCTCCCACTGTCCCAATGTCCAACCTGGCCTTGGGCACTGCCAGGGATCCAGGGGCAGCCACAGCTGCTCTGGGAATTCCATCCCAGCCCCTCCCCACCCTCTCAGGGCAGAATTTTTCCCCAATATCCCACCCAACCCTTCCCTCTGGCAGTTTGAAGCCATTCCCTGTGTCCTGTCCCTGTTCCTGTGGATCTGAGACGTTTTTCCCCCTGTGAGAACCCCACACTCCTCACCCATCACACAAATGCAGATGGCATTGACTGAGTATACTTTAAAAAAGAAAGAAATTTACTGATCTCTTTTGAGCTTCTTACCTGAACATTTGGGCTGTGGTTTAACAAATCTAAATATGGTGCCAATGCATAAACATCTGGCTCCAGGGAGAAACATTCCCTGCGTGGATGTTTCATGTAGATTGTCCTGGTATTTATAGTGCACCAAGCCCACTCCAAAGCACTGTAATTAAAAATAGTTCCTGTGTTCTCAGCAAATAAAGGCTGCAGGGAAGAGAAGAAAGCTTTGGAAGATGTGAACAACTCTTGGATCATCATTTTTTGCTCCTGAGCCTTCTTTTTTAATGGTTTTGGGAGAAGATTTATGACATCAGCTTCCAAACAAGCAAGGCAAGTGTAAGTGTTGGGTAAAACATCCAGGTAGGGCTTCCATGGAGATTTCTCCCCTGCGTGTTTCTCTGCTATCAAAAACGTGCACAGTGCCAGCAAAGGAGACACAGGGGGCTTCCATCTATTGGAAAATAAAAATAAATAAAAATTTAAAAAAATAAAAATAAAAATTCCAACGCAGCAGACCTGCAGAGGTGAGATGGGAAATGGACACAGCAGTTTTGCCTCTCTCAGAGCTCTTTGGAAGTTTAAAATCAACCAAAGGACTTGGAGATGAACTACAAAGAAGTTTTAAATAGAGGTTATTTCTAAGGGGCAATAAAAGCTGGTTTGTAATAATAATTTCAGGTTCATCCCTTGGGTTGGGTTTTTTTAGGATATACAAGTATTCAATGCCCAGCATGGGACTTTGTTCCAAATTTTCCAAATTATTCCAAATTTTCTAAAAGGCCCTGGCTTTGCAGCCCAGTTTTATCTTCTTTCTCCTATTCCAGCTGACTCCCAAATTCCCCAAAAAAAAAATCCTAATTGAATTTAGGGCCAAGAAGGCTCTGAGGCAGCTCCAGCTCCAGCCTGTGCTCTCTTTCCAGCTCTGCCAAGCCAAAAAAGGATGTGCAATATTAAAACATTTTCCCTATCTGAGCATTCTACATCCCTGAAATGCTGGCACCGCTCTGGATATTCAACTGAAAGCTCCACCAGCCCTTCAGAGGATTCATCACTGCTGAAAAAAAAACCCCACTAAAGGCCATCAAAGTGTCACTTGTCACTTACTTCACAATGTGTCCTCCCAAGCAGCTGCTGAGGACGGTTCCAGTGGTGAGCAAACACCTCTCAGGCAAGGAAATAATCAAATCTCCTGCCTTTGAGGGAGGAGGAAACAAAAAATTACAAAGAACAGTAAAAAAATCAAGTGTAGGGACTCATCTAAGCAATGTGGGGACTGGTGGTTTCACATTATGGCTGCAACAGTCTAAAAGTCAGAAATGACATTCACAACAGAATTCTGAGCTTTGATTGTTGCAAAAATCATTAAATGTCAAAAAAAACCCAAAAACCTGAAGAGCTCCTGCATTAGAAACAACAACACTCACCTGAAGAGCTTTTGTTGTCATCAATCCTCTTCCTGTCTCTGAAAAAGGAACAAAGAGCAGGAGTAAATAAATGTGGAGATGGAAAAGCTCTAAAAGAACAGACACTGTGTCTTACAAAACTGAAATTCAATTATGGACTGTTCCAGATATATCTCATTTCTTTGCTCTCAAATTGTCTTTATTTTTCAGGATCTTTTCCCTGCATATCCTGCAGCATTTGCTGTCCAGTTCTATCAGTTATTCAGTTTTTTTTTTCTCCCACTCATAGCAATTATTCACCTTTTTTCTCCATTTTTTTCCTCAAACATATCTTTCATCACCAGCTGCAGGTCTTGGTTTCAGAGTTTTAACTAAATTTCAGCATTTCTAGTCACAGTATTTTTCTCTGATCCATTCTATTCTTTCTGCTCTAAAATATTGCAAAACGTTTTAAATATAACCTACATAAAGAGAAAAAAATATAAGTATAAATATTTACTGTCAACATTACTAAGTGAACCTCAGCTCCCTATTGAGGGGATAAAAAGATAAACAAGTTATATAAGTTAGAAACTTGTTATTCAACAAGGTTAAATTCCAAAAATTGTTTTATTAACACTTCAAATTTTGGCTTTTTCAGGCCTCCATATCTACTTTTTCATGTTAAATTAAAATTCCAAGAATCCTTGGAAGAGTATCAGTAACTGGTTTTTTCCTGATGCTAGATATGGTGCATAATTCAAAATGAAAGCAGGAATCTACAATTATTAGGAGATTCAGAAATTTCTACCATCAATAAATAATTAAAGCATTACCCCAGAACTCTGCTGGCCTTAAATTACTGTCTTCAAATCCTCTCTCTTTTAGCCACTTCTTAAGTTTAATGTATTCCAGCTTGTGACTGCAGTTGACTAAAAATAGAAAAAAAAAATTAATGTTATTAAAGAGCATTCTGTTGGACAATAAATGAAATATAAACATTTTACTGTATAGTCAGAAAAAAATGTATTTTGGACATTTTAAAGCAGATTAGCACGAAAGACTCTCATTGAACTAAATAAATTTTGGGTCTCTGGGAGTTCTCAGAAATGAGTGAGTTGTTCAGCATATCCAAGGAATTTTACAATAATGTAATATTTGCCATTGGGCAGAAAAGAGAGCTCAGAAAATTCACTATGCTCTGCTTGGGAGTGTAAATTAATGCTCAGAAATTTGCATATAAAAAAGGTAACATTTATAAATGTAATTTTCCAAGCACGAAGGCTTTTGAAAATAGAAATAAGAAAATGATAAAATGACACCTTGATTAACAATTGGTTATTTCATTATTTAACTTCCAGGTGTGATGATACCTCCATCCATAAAACCCTTCAAGTGTTTTCTTCTTCTCTTTCGACCTGTCCGACCTCTGCTTTTCTTCATATTAAGAGAGAGATTTTTGCCTTTTTTAGACAACCTGAAATTAAAAAAAAAAAATTAAAATTACTGATTAAGAAATATTTCAAGTCACTTTCAAATTTATTACTCTGAGGGTGTTTTTTATTATTATTTAATTTATTACACAAGGTGCCCAGAGCAGCTGTGGCTGCCCCTGGATCCCTGGAAGTGTCCAAGGCCAGGTTGGACATTGGGGCTGGGAGCAACCTGGGACAGTGGAAGCCGTGGGATGGGATGGGATAATGGGATGGGATGATGGGATGGGATGATGGGATGGGATGATGGGATGGGATGATGGGATGGGATGATGGGATGGGATGGGGAGGGATGGGATAATGGAATGGGATAATGGGATGGGATAATGGGATGGGATCATGGATGGGATGATGGGATGGGATGGGATCTGACATGGGATAGGATGGGATCTGGCATGGGATAATGGGATGGGATGGGACAGGATCATGGATGGGATGGGATCTGGCACGGGATGGGATCTGGCACGGGATGGGGCAGGATGGGATGAGATGGGGCGGGATGGGATAATGGAATGGGATCATGGGATGGGATCTGGCATGGGATAGGATGGGATCTGGCATGGGATGGGATCTGGCATGGGATAATGGGATGGGATAATTTTTCATAGAATCATGGAATATCCTGAGTGGGAATAAACCCCCAGGGATCACCCAGTCCCACCCTGCCCTGCCCAGACCCCCCAACAATCCCAGCCTGGGCATCCCTGGCAGCTCCTGGAGCTCTGTGCCCATTCCCTGGGGAGCCTGGGCAGTGCCAGCACCCTCTGGGGGAAGAGCCTTGCCCTGATCTCCTTCCTTTTGCCAAAACTGCCCTGAACCGAACCCTCAGAGCGCAGCTTTTCCCTGCCAGCAGGGAGGGCCTCAGGGAACCGGGATCCTCCAGAGGCCTCCATCCCATCCCACCCCATCCCAATGGGCTGAAAAGACCTCAGGTATCATCGAGTCCCAATCCCATCCCATATTATCCCATCCCTGTGCTAACCAGACCCCGTTCCCCTCTCGGCACAAACGCCCGGGACGGGAGGGAGCGAAACGGCCCCGGCAGCGCTGCGAGAGCGAGAACTTCCCGAGGCACCGCCCGTGCCCCGCCACCTCTCCCGGGGAGCCCAGGCTGTGATTCCCGAGTCTCTCCCGGGCTGGAATCGCTGCCCGGTGTCTCAAACCCACAAACCCACCGGCTAAGGGGACACAAACTCCGACATTCCCTCGCTGTCCCTCTCGGCGAGTCCCCTCCCGCTCTCCCGCCCCTGAGGCGGGGCTGCCCCGCCATCTTAGGGGCGTCCCCATCTCTCTCCCCCGCTATTTGGGAGTGTCCGCGTTTCTGGAGTAAAGTGTCGTGTCCTCGCTGTGTGGAGCTGAGGGACAAGGGAGACGTGTTTGCCGTGTTGGAGGTGAGTTATGGGGTGCTGGGTGTGTTCCCCCCCGGATCTTTCATCCCCGCGTCCCCCCTGAAGGCCTCGGGGTTCATGGCGGGCCCCGGGTTCCTCCCCGTGAGGGGGACGAGAGCGGCGGGGACAGAGGGAGGCTTGAGGTGAGGTGGGAATGGCGCTGCTGTCCCTGGGAAGTGGCTCTGGAGATTCTTGGAGCGTTGTAGGGTTAACCCTGCTTAGGGTCGCGAGTAAATTTGGAAGAGAGATGCCAAAAAGGAGCAAACGCGGCGTTTAAACTCGCTTTTATGGGGGAAATGCAGCTTCTTTAAATATACTGTTAGAAAAGCAGCAAGGCAAGTTTTCTGTTGCTGCGTTACACAACCAGCCATTGTAATCAATCTGCTCCTTTCACCGAAAAGGCTCTAATTGCTCCTCCTGCCTGGCACTGGAAGATAAAGCTCCTCCTTTTTTTTCTTTTTTTTCTTTTTTTTTTTTTTTTTTTTTTTTTTAAATGGTTTGGGACCTTAAAGATTATCCAGTTCCAAACCTTGCCGGGGACAGGGATACCTTGCACTTAGACCAAGTTTTGAGCCTGAGGTTTTCAGCAAAACTTGAGCTGAACCAAATGAATATTCCAAAAAGATGGAAAGTCTTTCTGTGAGGTATAAGTACAGGGTTTTTTTTTACTCCTACTCAAAGTTAATTTACTACTAAAAATTGCTGACTGACGTTTTTTAGTTGAGACGCTTCTTTCTTCTTTTTACCCTTCACCTGTTGGCCTTTCTTCAGAACATTTAACACCAGATTTCTCTGTGAATGCCTCCTGCTACCTTAGGCATTTACATGGCTTGCACAGTAATGTAGTTTCACATAATCCAAAGTGGAATTTTAAACAGTATTTTAAGGAAAAAACCACTTGCCCAGGGAGGCTGTGGATTCCACACTGCTGGAAATGTTCGAGGCCAGGTTGGACAGGGCTTGGGGTAGTGAAAGGTGCCCATGGCAATGGGGTGATCCTGAAGGTCCCTTCCAACCCTAACCATGATTCTAATGATTTAAATTCCTTTCCAGACATCCATTTTGTGCGCCTGCCTGAACTTTTCTTTCCCGTTAGCAATTCCTGTGACCTTGGCTCGTGTTCTGAGGGGACAATGTCCAGCGTGCCAGTGGCTGTGGTGACGGGGTCCAACAAAGGGGTTGGCTTGGCCATCGTGCGGGCCCTGTGCAAACAATTCCCGGGGGATGTGTACCTGACATCCCGGGATCCTGGCCGTGGCCAGGCTGCCGTGGCACAGCTCCAGCAGGAGGGGCTGCGGCCGCTTTTCCACCAGCTGGACATCGATGACCTGCAGAGCATCCGAGCGTTCCGGGACTTCCTGAAGGACAAGTACGGAGGGATCAACGTGCTGGTGAACAACGCTGGCATTGCTTTCAAAGGTAGGAAGTGCCCTGCTGGGATGGTCCTGTGTTCTGTGGTGAGGGCAGTGGGTGCTGCAACATTTCTGTGCCAGTGCCACGCTGTGTTTTTGTTTGGGCAAACTTCCTATCTTAAGTATGATGTGGGAACAGTGGAGGGTCAAGTGAGCAGCTCCCAGGGAGCTTTGGAGTGCCCATCCCTGGTGGTGTCACTTGGACGTGGCACTCTGTGCTCTGGGCTGGGGACAAGGTGGGTATCAGGCACAGCTGGGATTCCACGGGCTGGGAGAACTTTTCCAGCCATAATAATTCCATGATTCTGTAAACATGCTTCCCTGGAGGGTTGTGTTTGCACCACATGGAAGTGTTGAGGCACACAGGGAAGGTGAGCTGGGTTGGGTTAATGGCCTCAGTGCCCAGGAATTCCACCAGGGCCATGGGAGCCTGTCACCATTGGGAATATTGGCTCTGTGCCTCAGGGAGCTGTGGATTCTCTGTTCTCCACACCCATGCTTTGTTCCCTGCATTATCTGCTCAGGGATTTCATCTAATAAAAAAATCCACCTTTGTCCCTGGGTGGATTTTGCTGTCTTCAACTTTTTCAGGCCATTCACCTCAAATCCTGCTGTGCTGAGCAAGAATTTAACCTTTCCACCTTCCACTGGGCAGAAAGGCAGGGAAAGTCAGAAAGACACAGCAGTTTCAAGGTGGAAAGATGCATTTTTTTTGTGTGTATGAAATCCAGGAGCCTGTTAGTTCCAAACAGAGCAAATCACAAATCTGGCTGATGGTTTTATGGAGGGGATTGTGCCCCTGAGCTCTGCTCTCGTCTGCAGAGCTGTCCCAGCTTGGGGAGGAGCTGGAGCTGCTGCAGAGAGCCCAGAGGAGGCAGCAGGATGAGCAGAGGGATGGAGCAGCTCTGCTGGGAGGAAAGGCTGGCACAGCTGGGATTGTTCAGCCTGGAGAGGAGAAGCTTTGGGCTGACCTAAATGGGGGAATGGCTTCACACTGGAAGAGAGCAGGGAACTTGTCATGGAGTGGGAGTGCAGTGATGATGCCCTGAAGCTCAGTCACTCTTTTGCTTGTTACTTTATAGGAAAATTGCTTAAGATCAGTTTAATAGGAGGCAGCTTTTAACAGAATTGTCTGAGCTTCAGGGTGTGCTCAGGAAAGAATCCAGCAGCAGTTAAAATATCACTTCCAGATGTTTAGCCTTGACTTTCCTCAAGCTGACAACAACGGAGTCAGCAGCAGGTCACACAATTTAGGATGTGATAAAGGACCCTCTTGTATCAAACACAGAGGGTGCAACATCTGTGTAAGAACTTTCTGTGATGCTTCTCTCATAGTTTTAATTCTTGCTTCCCAGATTGGCATTTTTTACCCAAACTTGCTTATTGCCTCACCAAATTTTTGCTGCCATCCCAGAATTTATGCTTTCCTCTCTTATTTGTAGCATCATGTGCTATTGCAGTCTGTCAAAGATTAGATTTGCCATTAAGTTTTGTTATTTTGGTTTTGTGCTGAGTTTGTCCAGCAAAGTTTTTAATCCAGCAGGAGCTTCTTGTATCAAATGGTGGTGGAGCTGTGGTTGTGTACTGGATGAGTACACAACTCTCTCTCTCTCTCTTCTCTCTGGAAAGAGTTTTCTAATAAAGCTTCTGAAGTCAGGGGAATTCAGGATGTTACAATATATCCTGTTAGACACATGGGTGGGGTTTGGAGTGTAAGGAAGGGAGGATATGGAAGCAGGAGTTTGGGGTTCTGTAGGATTTTACTTCTCCCCCTGGCCATGGGTCATGATCTGGCTTCATGTGTGAGATTTAAATGCAAATGAGTGATTTGTACATGAGTGTGGGTCATTAAATGTGTTTTGCAATAAAAGCCACATCAAATAACGAGCTGTTACAACTTCTTTTTTTGAATTCTCATGGATTTGGAGACAAGTGATCACCTGCCCAGTCCATGCTGGTGGCTCCATTCCAGCACAGAGGGAGCCTGGAGCAGCAGAGGAGCAATGCTGGGACTTGAACTTTTGGGATTTGGTAACTTCTATTGAAACAGTGTTACAATTCTAATTTTTGTTAATTTTTTTCCCCTTTCTTTCTACCTCTTATGACCAGTTAATGACACCACTCCAT
Organism: Sturnus vulgaris; assembly: GCF_052056855.1. Taxonomy (NCBI): domain Eukaryota; kingdom Metazoa; phylum Chordata; class Aves; order Passeriformes; family Sturnidae; genus Sturnus; species Sturnus vulgaris. The sequence continues at coordinate 117,267,584 of NC_142244.1, read as the reverse complement.
TTGCAGTCCAAGCTGAGGTTACACTGAAGACAAACTTTTTTGGAACCAGGAATGTTTCCACAGAATTGCTGCCTCTTATGAAGCCTTATGGTAAGTGAAACATAACAAGTAGAGAAAGAGTTTTGTTTGAATTTTGGCCCTTTTAAATGGGAAATCCTGTCCAGTCTCAGGCACTGCACCAATGTTTCAGTTTGATGTGTTTGGTGCTATAAATGAAATGTAGTCTCCTAATATTTGAATACATTGAGGTTTTCAAGAAAAAAAAGAAGTCAAGTAGATGAAAAGCAGGTTTTTATTTCCTGAGGGAGAAGGAAAAAACAGAGTGAGTGAATTTAAGGGAGAGAGGAAACAGTGCCAAAGTTGCTGTCTAGTCCTCTTGTTCTACAGTGAAGGATGACTGTTAATAAAGTCATTAACAGGATTAATATTTGTGTCTTTCAAGATTTAATCCCCAAATTCAGTACTTTGAAGTAGCAGGAAAGAGGGGAAACAGTGCAACATCATTTTGGAGATGAGTGATTTACTGATTCAGCTGGCTTGTTCTTCATAGTGAAGTGCTGGGAGATAAATCCCTCAACTTGTAAATCTCCAAGTATTATTTCTACTGTAATAAGAGTGTACTTGCTGATTGTGAAGTTGTTTCCTGGAGTTTTATCTGAAACTCTTGCAGTTTCACACCCTAAATGACCTCTCGTGGTATTTACTAGAAATAAGAACACTGAGTTAATCTGATTTTTCCAGGAACTCTGCAAAACAACCCAACCTCAGGTATTCCCTGAGGAGTGAATCCAGAACTGGAATCACTTCAGTGTGGGTTTAAAATACGTGGAAATAATGAGTTTTTATTATTTTTTTTCAGGCCGGGTGGTGAATGTTTCCAGCATGCAGAGCAGCTTAGCCCTGGGACGCTGCAGTCAGGAGCTCCAGCAGAAATTTCGCAGTGACACCATCACCGAGGATGAGCTGGTGCAGCTCATGAACAAATTCGTGGAAGACACCAAGAAAAATATCCATGAGAAGGAAGGTTGGCCAAACACTGCCTATGGGGTGTCCAAAATCGGGGTCACTGTCTTGTCCAGGATCCAAGCCCGGCTGTTAAATGAGCAAAGGAAAGGTGACCACATCCTCCTCAATGCCTGCTGCCCTGGCTGGGTGAGGACAGACATGGCAGGTCCCAAAGCCACCAAGTCCCCAGATGAGGGGGCTGAGACCCCTGTTTATTTGGCCCTTTTGCCTTCCAGTGCTGATGCTCCTCATGGCCAATTTGTCAGTGACAAAACTGTCAAACCCTGGTGAGTTCAGGGAGGTGGGGATCAAAAGGGGCCTGAGCCCCTTTTCCTGATTTCCCTCCTAATTCCATCAGTGCCAGCCCTTTTCCCACTCCCCTGGGATGGATCTCAGACATAGAGCTGGGATGAGGAAGCAGGTGCCTTACCTCTCATCACAGTAGAATTTTCCAGGATCCAGAGCTGTTCTGGAGGCTGCACAGGGTTTTCTAAAGAGGATGGGATTGTTTTAGAGTTGCTGTGATCTGTCTGGGGGGAGACTCGAGACCAGAATCACTGTTGGACAGACATTCCTTACTGTCAGAACTAAATGGAATTAGGTGAAAATAAAAATAGCACTGATCCACCATTTATAGCCAAACATAATCAGTTGGGGTTATTAATATCTCAATAAATAATTACTCATTTATATTCTGGTACTAAAAACTTATAAAGCTGGGAAATATATTTTCATTTTCTGCAGCTACGTTTGTGGCTGGGATTTGTGATGTCTGCACTGACTACAGAGAAAATAAACTACACACCTGATATAGCAAAGTGTTCCTCAGTTCCTTTATTGCACAGCCAGAAGTTTCCTGAATAAAATCTGAATTAAGTGCTCTCCACATCACAGCAATAAGAACTGTAAGTGATGTGGAGAGCTGTACATTTGTTTAAATGCTGCTGATTGCCTTTCAAACTCTCAGAGTTGAAAAATTGCCTCTTCTGAGGCTGAGGGAGCTGGAAACAATTGCCCATAAAGCTGTTAGTAATGACAAATCAATAATGGGCTCGTTAATTGTTAATCAGGAGTCAGGGAGGTGATGCTGACTGCTCAGAACAGGTTGGGTTGGGAAGCCTTGGAGTGGAAGGCATTGGGAATAAATATTGTGGGGGGGCTTAAATTGCTTATCAGCACAGAACAAAGGGCTGGTTATAAATTGGTTTTTTTAAGCATACAGGAGCATTGTTTTTGTGAAGAATTACCTCATCAGTCATGCCTCAGAGCTCCTTGAAGGGAAGGCTAAAAGTTCTCAAGGTAATGTATTCTCTGGGAGGAAAAAAAAACCTCAGAGGCCTTGGGTTTAGGGGGAAAAATACAAAATCTGAAGTGTAAAGTTTTGGTTGCTACACTGTAACTCAACCCCCCTGATATGCTACAGAGAAAAACCAGTTGTGTTACTGGGATCTCAGCAAAACAAAACGTGGCTCTTGGATTTAGTCAGAGCTTGAAGAGATTTAATCCAGCAGTGGGGAATCCTGCCTAATTCTTCATCCCTCAAGTGCTGACTGAGTCACTGAGCTTCAAAAGCTGTGTGTCCATCTGGGTGGCATCTCCAAACACACCTTGGCCTTTGTTCTGTGCAGAACAGAATCGTGGTTACCTTGACCACAGCCAGGAAATATCCTGTGCTAAATACAAATCAGTTTTGAAGTATCCCCTGGGATCTGGAAAGCTCCTGCTTTAAGTCTAATTCAGGATCTGCTTTGTTGGTTTGAGTTTTAGCTTCACCCGAATTTGTAGCTTTGCAAGTTTTACCAAAGGTGTTCAACTCGTCCTGGAGAGTTTTGTTGAGCTGTAAAAGTTTGTGTAGAACCCAGCCTGGAGATGAGAGGGCTCAGGGGTGACCTCAGAGCAGCTTTTCAGTTCCTAAAGGGCTGCAGGGGAGATGAAGAGGGACTTTCTGTAGGACCACAGAGTCAGAACAAGGGGGAATGGCCTGAATTGGAAAGAGCAGGTTTGGATTGGATATTGGGAAGAAATCCTTTATGTGAGGGTGGCAAAGAGAGATTATCAATTCCCCATCCCTGGAAGTGTCCAAGGCCAGGCTGGACATGGTTTGGAGCAACCTGGGATAGTGGAACCAAAGTTCCCTTTCATCCCAGACCATCCTGTGACACTTGTGTGCATTTCAAATTCTTAAATTTGTTAAACCAACTTCTCTGGGTCAGGGTGAGGAAGCCAAGTGGGAGGTGATGGCTGCAGAATCATAAACAACTTCCCGTGGGAGGGACAGAAGGAAGGACAGGGGACAGATGTTCCTACCTTTGCAGCTGTGGTGGGGACTCAGGGAAGGAGAAGCAGCAGTTGGAGGTGGGATCAAGAGGCAGAATTTGTGGGTCAGTCAGGAAAGAGCTTGTGGGGATTTTGAACTTTCTGTGCTTTCCAGCACTGACCCCCTGCAGAACACTGCTTTGGACCTGAGGCCTTAACAAAAGACTTCTTAATTTAAGTAATAAAGTTAAAATCACAGGTGTATAGTTAAATAAAAGAGTTTTAAATTTGAGGCTTTTATAATAAAATAATAGGTATAAGACAAAATAGAAAATTTTAAGTGGTGTCTCTTTAGGTGTTCATCTTCTTCATAGGTTTCAAATAATAGTTTGTGGTTGGTCAGTGCCACACTGAAGGTCATGGGAATTTAGTTATTGAGTTAAAAGTATAAATAAGTGTTAATTCTCTGTTAACACTTATTAACTCTCTTATTAATTCTCTGTTTAACTTTTAAAAACCTTGTAACAACTTAAATATTTTTCCATTTCCCTCACTTCTAGCAGGTAGCTGGAAGTGCTACTGAACACTCTGTACTTTTTAATAAAATTTAATAAACAACCAAGCCCAAGCACAAAAAAAATCAGTTTCCTTCATGTATTTTTTTCATCCTAGCTCTAAGCAAAAGCAAAAGAAACTAAGACAAACCACAAATGGAGTGGTACAAAACTCCCACCACTACAGGTGGGCACCCATTCCCTGCTGCCCCTGGAAAAGGGAATTTTCAGTGCCTGTGCCAGGCAGGGGCTCTGCACAGAGCTCCCATTGTCCAACCCAAATTTATCAATTATTTATTTCTTTCTCTTTTATTTATTTATTTTTTTTAAACTGCCTCCCCTGCTCCTCTCTCAGGTCTGTGGTGTGGGAATTATTTTGTTGCTCTCAGATTCTGGCACCTTTGCTGAGTGTGAGGTTTAAGGGTTAGGAAGGGGTGAAATAATCATGAAATAATCTCGAGCTGTTGTCCTGTACAACACTTCCATCCATGATTTACTGGTTTTTTTCATGGCATGGCACTACACCTGAAGGAGAACCATGGAATCACAGAATATCTGGGTTGGAAAGGACCTTAAAGATCATCCAGCTCTACCCCCTGAGAAAGTAATTCGAAAACATCTTAGGAAATACACTGTATTTTAGGACACAAATATCATGTCCTAAGAAAATAATAAAAAATACAAATTATTTGCTTGGTCGGGCACGTGCTTAGAAGCTCTGACCAGCATTGCCAAGAATAATTGTAAAATTTAGGAATTGAAACTTGAATTGGTGGCATTGCAATTTAGAAAGGTTAAATTCTTAAAATCTAGTCGGGAAGGTGAGAGGCAGGAGGTACCAAGGAAAGAAAACTGTATATCAATGTAACACTTACTGTACTTCTTGTACTCAACGTAATGCAACTTAATATTTAATGGGTTACTTAATACTTAATGTAACTTATCAGGGCTCATTGCTGAAACAGTATCCATCCAAATCTGAACAGTTTCTCCTCTCTCACCTTGAATAAATGGATACATTTCCCTTGATTTTTTTTTTTTCCCAGATGCTTTGAATAATCAGGATTTTCTGCCTGTATGTTAAAAAAAAACAAAACTAAAAAATAGACAGAGAGAGGGGAAGAAGGGGAAAAGGGAAGAAAAAAAGAGAAGAAGGCAAAGGGGAAGAGGAGGAAGAGGGGAAGGGATTACAGAGGAAAAAAAAAAGAAGGGAAGGAGAAGAGAAACCGAGGTTAAATACTATGAATCCTTTAGGATCCTGTATTTTACTTCCCATGGGTATTTTGATTTTGTTTGGTTTGTTTGTTCCTTTGGTTTGCTTCGATCACAGGACTAAAAACCCTCCAGCACAATCCCTTTCTGCCAAGCAAACAGATGTCTCCTTACATCGAACTCGAGCCCTCTAGAAACGCAACATCCGACCTCTCTTAAAAACCATACAAATTTCCCAAAAACGCTTTTTTTTTTTTTTTTTTCCCCCCCTAAATCCAGCTGGAGCAGAAGCGAAGCTCCTTTACCTGCAGGGCGGCTCCCGGCGGGGCGGGGACAGGTGACGCTGTCCTTGTTTCCAGAGCATGGGAGAAGGGAGAGGCTCGGCCGGGGGTTCTCCCGGTTCTTCCCGAGCTTCTCCCCGTTCTTCCCAGGGTTATCCCGGGGTTCTCCCGGTTCTTCCCGGGATTGTCCCGAGGTTCTCCCGGTGCATCCCGGAGTTCTCCCGGTGCGGAGCCGCCGTCTCCTCCCACGCCGCCAGAGGGCGCTCAGCGCCCCGGCCCGCCCGCCGGGCTGTACCATCTGCCCAGTATGGGGGGGGACGCAGGTGACGCGCTGCGAGCTGTGGCGCGACGCGACAGAGGGTGACGCCGGGAGAAAGGTGACAGCGACAGCGTGCGACAACCACAGCGGGTGACAACACCGGCAGCCTCGTCTTGCAGGGACAGCTGGAGCTCTCCCGCACCGCGATGCCTCGGCGTTCCCCGCGCGGCGCTCGGTGGTGCGGGCCTCGCTGCGGGCCTGGCGGTGCGGGCGGGGGCGGCGTTCCCTAGGGCCGGGCTTCCATAGGACCGGACTTACTTCCATAGGGCCGGGCTTTCATAGGGCCAGGCTTCTATAGGGTCAGCTTTCCATAGGGACTGCGGGAGCCGCTCCCACACGTCGCCGCCCGGGCTTCTACACGTCGCCGTGGGGGCCCTGCGCAGGTACGCGGGAATGGGGATGGGGAATAGGGAATGGGGATGGGAATAGGGAATGGGGAATGGGAATAGGGATGGGGAATGGGAATAGGAATGGGGATGGGGATGGGAATGGGAATGGGAGGGGACCCGGCTGCCCCAGGACACAGCGGCAGGATCCCGGAATGGCCGGGTTTGGGAGGGGATCACCCCATTCTGTCAAGACACCTGCAGCAGGTGACACAGGAGGGTTTGGAATGGCTCCAGACAGGAACATCCGCGCCATTCCCAGGGAATGGACACGGCCCCGAGAGCTCCGGGGTTGGGATTATCGGGGTCTGTCTGTGCAGGGCTGGATGATCCTGATGGATCTTTCCCAGCTCAGCATATTCCAGCTGTTCCTGTGCTCCGCCGCCTCCATGGAAAGAAGCTTTTCCTCACGTTGAGGTGGAATTTCTTGTTTTAATTTATGGCCATTGCTCCTCGTCCTCACCGCTGAAAAGAGCCTGGCCCCATCAGTTGAATAAATATTTACAGCAGGATTTATTAAGGAAGTTTGTGACCTGGGATTTGGGTTATGTGCCTAAAGGTCACTGGCAAGTGGCTTTTGTATGGCTTTTAAATTCTTTTCTATTATTATTTATTTTCCTGCCTTTGTGTCCAAGCACAAACATGCCCTATTTGCCTTATTTACATTATTGGATTTTATCAAACCTTGCTGACATCTGGCAGCTGAGGTGCAGGAATATCAATCCACACTAAATCGTTACTTCCATCCCTGCTTTCCTGAATGGAAATCAACTATTTACCCCTCTTCTCACTGCAAAAAAATCCAAATTAAATATCTTGAGAATTGATGTGTCCTGTCAGCAAACCTGCTGCCTGATTCTAAGTGATCCAGACAAATCTCTTCTTCATGGAAGTGGCAGCAAAGCTGCTGGAAAAACTTCCCAGCTCCTGCTTTGTTCTCTAGGGTAAAAACAATAAAACAATCCCATGATTAAGAGCCTCAGATGAGATGAGGGAAATAAGGTTCCATTTCTTGCCCAGTGTTTATATCAGATTACTCTTAATTTTTGCTGACAGTATCTTGCAGCTTTTCCAGGTTGTTGGGTTTTATGGGAGGATTGACTTCCTTTCTTTTTTTTGAACAAGGAGAGTTGGATCCCAGTTTAATGTTATTCCCTGATTTCCTCTCTCTGCTGTGAGAAGCACTGCAGACATCCTGATAAAGTCAAAATTAAATCCTCTCTGTAGCCAAACAAGCCAGCCCAATCTGGCCCTGGTGACATTGTGTGATAATTTTATTTTTCCATGGAGGTGGATCTGGCTTGGCTGGCACAGAGTGGTTTTATTGGCAATGCCTCAATCCTGCTCAGGTGGCTTAAACCTGCACTTAAAATCCTTTCTGGTTTTTTCATTTTATCCAGCATTTTTTTGGTCTTGAGAGTTTCCTACCAAAACCCTTCTCCTGATGGAGTTAAAGTTGTTTATTACATCATATTTAGTGTTCTAAAGGAGATGGAGGATGGCTTGGGTTTATTTCTGTGTCCAAACAGCAGGAGACTGAATGCAGATGTCCTTCAGAAATGTAAAATATTTTGTTACAGAGCTGTGATTTCTATTCAGTATCAGTGATGCAGCAGGGATTGACCTTTACCTAAACCCAGGCATATTTAAACGATTCTAGAAGAATATTTTTATGTTTTCTAACACAACTGATGTCAGAAGCAGCAAAAGAGAGAAGGAAGCATTTTTAAGTAGGGAAAATCCAACCATGCTTGGATTCCATTGTTCTAAACCAGGGTGCATTTGAATTTTTAACCAAAATACCTTGCAAAAGACAGGAAAATCAGGTGTGAACAGCCGATTTTTAAATATAAAAATATATGGCTATGTTCTGTTGAAACACAGGAAGATTCTAATGCATGGCTTGGCATTTTGGCACAACACCTCAGACTTGCACTTGAGCATCTGCTGCTGCCAAGTGGAGCTGGGAGAGCTCCTTCTGCTGGGGGCTGAGAGGCCTGGAGCAGAATTCCTCAGGAAAAAAATGTATTTACACAGCCAATATTTCCCATTCCATGCCCCAGGTGAGCTTGCAGAGCACAGGGGGATGAGTTATGAAAGCCATTCCCAGCTCCCCAAATCCTTTGGAGGGAGGCTTTGGAATCTTCCCCTTTGTTATTGTGTGATTTCCACCTGCATGGAAGAGGAAAAAAAAAAAAAAACATTCCAGAAATATGAAAAAAAGGAGTGAAAAATCTTTTGGAAAAGGCAGTGAGGAGACAAAGTCATGCCCAGGAAATTATTTTTAACTCGGTGTTGAAATTTTGCTCTGGTGATCTGTTTATTGTGCTGTCAGTGCTTCTCCGTATTTATCATCTCAGGTGTGACAGAAATGAAATTTGGGTGATTTTTTTTTTTGTAACTCTTTGCATGTTTGAATTTCCCAGGAGGTTCCACCTTGCTATGAGAAGCCAAGATGGATCCAGAAGAGCAGGATTTACTTGGGGATTACAGATACAGGAATTATTCTTCAGCAATTGAGAAAGCTTTGAGGAACTTTGAATCATCCAGTGAATGGGCAGATCTGATCTCTTCCCTTGGCAAACTCAATAAGGTACAGTGTAAAGGGATTTTTTTTCTCATTTATTTGTCATATTTGTGTAGCTATGAATTTTTCTGTCACTTCCAGCACTTGGAAAAATTGAAAATTCACTCAAGAAAAATAATGGAAGGAGCTAAGTCAATATTTTTTATATAAATGTGAGAAGTTCTGGTGAAACCAGCAGAGTTTTCCTTCAAATGGTATTTGTTGTCTTTATGCTACTAAATTAATTTAATTTTTGCATCAAAGAAATCCTCACTCTAAAGCAGCTAAAAATCTTTTCTAGAAAATGAGAAGTGACAAGTTTTAGAATATTTTTCTGTGTCAAAGCTTTTTTTTTTTAAAGGTCACATTTACTTGGCTGTGCCCTCCCCTTGGATTTGGGGAAATTTGGTGTCTTTTGTATGACCATGGAGAGAGACAGAAATATTATGTTGAAACAGAATTTCCACATTTCTCCCTTCAGTTTTTCATCATGATTCTGGCTCTTATCAAGAGCCAGAAGCCTTCAAAATGTTTTTCCCAAAAGGGAAAACATGAAATAATTAAGAGTGAGAGGCTTTGATCTTTTATCTTGACCTAGATGAACACTGAACTGCTGAGCACCAAACCTGAGCCCCTTCTTCAGGTACAGAATTGCCAAAATCTGTGGCAGCAGGGCAGAAAGCAAAGGAAAAGCTTTCAGCTGATCCAGCAGCCCATCTGCTGGGGGGAGGTTTTATGGATTTAATCTTTTTAGGAGCTTAAGAATTGGTGGAGCAAATCATCCCCTGTCTGTTATGTGAAAATCAGGGGCAGGTGTTGCCAAAAGGAAAATAAGATGTCACTAAACGTTCCCTGGACTCCTGGGATTGCTTGGTCTCAAATATAAATATTATTGTTGAGTTTTATCAGGGTGTTTCTGACAGAAAAACCTCATTTTTCCTGTAGATGAGCAGGAAGGAGATCAAATTGTTTTTTACAAACTACACGTGGTTATAAAATTAAAGATCTTTGGAGTCACTTATGTGCAGGGATAACTGAGATTAACCACACATGAAAATGCTGAAAAAGGGAAGGACAAAACACAAGAAATCAAGAAATTCAGAAGTTTTTTTTTCCAGAGCAGTGTGAAATCTATTCTTGCCCATACAGGTGTAATATTTTTTTGAGACTTTTTCTCCTGCAGGCATTATTGAGACACAAACACTTTCTTATTTCCATAAAGCTCAGTGGCATCACCCTACAGGTAATCCCAGGTCTGGAAAAAGCAAGGCAGGCTCTTATTCCTTAAAAATTAAGTTAAAAAAACGGTGAAGAGGAACAACTCTGCTGCTTCTCTATTATTCCTTGATGATCTTAAAATTAAAATCACTTCCAACCTCGATGGTTCTACTGAGGATAAACTGGAAGTTGTTTTTCACTTTCTCTGTTGCTCCAAATAACATTTTCTTGTAGAGCAGGGGAAGCAACATCAGAATGCTCAGATCTGCAGAGATTTTATTTTATCATTTAAGGGAGATGAATTTTATGTGACTTGACACCACTTCAGCACAGACAGCTTCACCTTAGACAGGCAGGGGAATAAAGGGGTTTATTTTCTATTTTCTTGTTTTGTGACTCATCTCTTGCTTAAAGTAGGTCAGAGGATTGTTCTCCTGAGATTTTGTGTTTTCCTCGTGGGGTTTATGGGGAGCCTGAGGAGTTATTGCAGTTTTACCCTTTTTTTTTTTGGGCTGTTTTTTGGGTTTCTGAGGTCAGGAGAGATCAATCTCCCCTTCAGTGTTAAAAAAAATGCAGGTACCAGTTGTGAACATGAGAGAATTTGCAGACTTTGCTCGTTTATTTTACACCCCAAACTTACAAGGGAAAGATCTTGGTGGGGGGGGGGTTATTTTGAATAATGTGGGTGGAATAGATCATTCTGGGAAATGAGAAACACTGGAAAGTAATATTTCCAATAAAAATATAAATGGGCAGAGGCAAACAGGTGAATGAGACAGGCAGTAAATATAGATATCAATGTTTTAAAGAGGTTTCAGCTTCATTTTCAGTGAGAAATCACTTTCATACTTTGATTAAAAAAGCTGCTGGGGTAGAGGGATGTTGCCTTTTGAACTTAAAAATAGCTGCTGGTTGAGTAGAGGTGGGTTTATAAATGAAGCAGCTGCTTTAAACATTGTTTTTTAGATCCAAAATACCTGTCACTGTTTTTAGAGTATGAACAAATAGCAAATATATATAAAATGTTCATGTGCAGGGAATTTCAGGCAATTAAGAGGATAAAAATATGATGAAGTTAGGAAAATCTAAATTAGGGGTTTTTATCCAGATATTCTAGGCATGTTTTTTCCATGAATTTCAACTCTGGCTGTAGGTAAATAGCAGATAAGTGACACAATTGGCAAAATGAAGAACTGAGGAGTAGAAAATCTTGGATTTTTGTTTAGGAAATAATGAAAGGAGTGGTTTTAAAAAAAAAAAAAATCCCTGAAATTTGTGATTTTGAGGCCATGCACAGAATTCCCAGAGCAGCTGTGGCTGCCCCTGGATCCCTGGCAGTGCCCAAGGCCAGGTTGGACATTGGGACAGTGGGAGGTGTCCCTGCCACGACAAAACTTGGAACAAAATCATCTTTAAGATCCTTTCCAACCCAATCCAATTAGCAATTTTAGTATGATTTGCTCTAAAAGAGCATTTTCAAACTGGTTTTTATCCTTAGATATAACACAGCTCTGTAAATCCAAGTTTTAATCTTTACTCTGCAATTTCAAAGTGGTTTTTTTGTTTGTTTTTTTTTTTTTTTTAATCGAACCGCCAACAGAAAATAAATCTGAGACTTTTTGGTTCTGAAAGTTTTTCTTGGAGGTGAAGCTGCTCTCACCTAAATCTTTGTTGTGTTTGGAGGGGAAAGGAAAACAAAGGCCAGAAGTCCTTGCAGCTGCACAATCATTGTTTGAACAGCAACCCTCAGTGTCACAATGTGGCTGCTCTTGAGGGGAGAGAAGAGGAGGACTCTTCTCCAAAGGGATTTAATGAGTGCAGCCATTAATTAACCACTTGCTTCATATGAAAACTCAGACATCCAGGGCTTTATATCAACTGCTGGCTCAGTTATACATTTATGGTGAAGACAAATCTTATTTCTGCTTTTGAGCAATTCCTTTATTTTATTTATTTTTTTTCTCCAAACCCAATGGACAAATGCAATGTGCAGGGTTTGGGATATTTTATCCACCTTCCTCCCCACTTTTTAATACAACTCCAGCTCCTATTTTCCTTCTAACCAATTTTTAAATGAATTCTCCCACTTTAATTCCATTCGTGGTATTTCTATGGATGCTGAAGCTCTGTTAGGAATTGTTTTTTTCACTTGGAAAATGAATCAGTGGAAAATAGAATCACAGGTTCTTCTTCTCCCCCTCTTCTCACAACCACTGTTGTTTAAACAAGAATTATGGTATCTCCTATTTGAAGATAATCTTAGAAATTGATGCTGCCTTTTCCTGGAATTCTAATGATGGAAATAAAAATATTTCCTTGATTTGCATGGAGTTTTTATCATTATTTTTAACAGATTTCTAGTGCAGAAGGGATTAAACCAGCAACTGAGGACATACAAATATTCCTCTGTGCATGTGGTTTAATTTTAAGGCACATGCAAAAAATAGCAAGTTTCCCTTTTGGAAAGAATTCTGTATTTTTATAGCCCAATTTCAGAGAAATTCTGAGCATCCTGAAGTGTTAATGTTTGAAAAAAAGGTGTGGGATGGGATCTCAAGTTTATTTATCTCAACCAGCCAGAGTTACAATTCCAGCATTCCTGGATCCTCATTCTTTTGTTCTTTTTTTTCTCTTGTGGGAGCTCAGGATATTTAAAAATCCAACTTCTCAACTTTGCCTGTCAACTCGAGGAGATTAATTAGCATTTAGAAATCTATTATCACCTCACTCTTATTTCAGTGAACACTTTGAGATCCCCTGTGTTAATTAATGCCTTTCAAACCTTTTCAAATCCTTGGATTTGCAATTCTGGGGAAGCTGGGAAGAACCTGAACCTTGCAGCAAAGCAGCAGCCAGGATTTGCTGGGAGAACTCTGGGGGCAACCACAACCTTCTAAAATGATGGAATTTGGTTTAAAATCCCTCAATCACAACCTTCTAAAATGATGGAATTGGGTTTAAAATCCCTCAATCACAACCTTCTAAAATGATGGAATTGGGTTTAAAATCCCTCAATCACAACCTTCTAAAATGATGGAATTGGGTTTAAAATCCCTCAATCACAACCTTCTAAAATGATGGAATGGGGATTTAAAATTCCTAAATGTGCTGGGAGATCAGGGGATGAGTGGGAATTTTTAATAAGATGGGATATTGGGAAGGTGGGGAGGACCTGGCACAGGGTTCACAGAGAAGTTTTGGATTCCTGGAATTGTCCAAGGGGATTTTGGATGGGGTTTGGAGCACCCTGGTGTTGGATCCCACAAACCTGGGATTTTTGAGCTTTCTGGGATTTTTGAGCTTTCTGGCACTGCCCCCCTGCAGAACACTGCTTTGGACCTGAGCCCTTGGAGAAAACTTCAGAATTTGAGTGATGGAGTTAAAATCACTGGTGTATAATTAAAATAGAAATGTGTGATTTCACACGGTGAAGGGTTTTAAATTTGAATTTTTAGAATATAGTCATAGGTATGGGACAAGATGGAGAATTTTGGATGTTGTCTTTTTCTGTCTTCTTCCTTCTTCTCCATGATTTCTGGTTGGACAGTCAGTGCTGCACTGAGGGTCACAGGAGTTTGGTTATTGGGTCAAAAGTATAAATAATAGAAATATTAGTTCTTTGTTGGAATATTTAGCTTTAAGAGATCTTGTAGCAGCTCAATTTGCCTCCATTTTTTGCTCACTTTTAGCTGGTGGCTGGAAGTGTTGCAGAACTCTCTGTATTTTAAATAAGATTTAATAAAAACTGGGCCCAAACATGAGAAAATTCCTCTTCGTGTTTTTAATCCTGACTGTGAGTGAAGGCAGAAGAAAATGAAGACAAGGCACTAATTAAGTGGTGCAATTAACCCATTACACCCTGGGATAGTGCAAGGTGTCCCTGCCCATCCCTGGATGATTTTTAAATTCCCTTCCAAACCATTCCATGATTGTAAATATTCACTTTATCTCTCCCTGATGTTTGGGGAAGGGAGTTCTTATTCCCTTCAAATCCTTAGGAAATGTTGGAGCCAATTTTTTGCCATTATTTCTGTGGTGGAGCCGATTCTCTGTGTAATAAACAATGAATGTTTCTATTTTCTGCCTGGTTGATATTTCAGTTCAAACTGTTGGAATATGAAAATGGGATTTGTTCAGTCTGAACACCGAGAGGGGAAAATATTTACCACTGGCCTGATTATTTTTGTAATTAATTCCTTTTATAGCTATAAATATACAGAGAGGGTGTGGGCAAATACATGGCAAGCAATATAAATAGAAAGTTTCAAAGTCCAGCTTTCCAGAAATCTTCAAAGTTCTTACAATTCTTAAGGATTTTCACGTTGGAATAACATTCCTCACCTAACACGGGGGGAAACGTCTCAAATATAAAAGGTATAAAAAAGGTAACTGCACAAATATACGAAATAATGTTTTATTTTTTTTTTAGATTGTGGGTTTTTATCATCTATTAAATGCAGCTCTGCCCATGCTGGGGGAGGGAAGGAAGGAAATGAAGTGGCTCTAAGTGACATCTGTGTGTCTGCCAGCGTGGGCTGACATTTCTGTTTGCTCTTCTTATAAACCCTCAACCTTTTTTTTTTTTTTTCTTCTCCAGTGCATTTCCCTGCCAGTTGTTCTTCCTAAAAGGTTTGGATTTTATCTCCTCCCCTTCCTGCTGAGGAGTGCTCTGGGTTAAGTCACCTGGTTTAGGTTTATTCCAAGAAAGGTTATTCCACTTCCTGCTGCTCTTCCAAGCAAAAATACAAGAACCTCAAGTTGAAAAGATAAAACAATGATTTAATTTTGGGAAGAGACAAGAATTTACCTGATCCTGAAAATATCCCAAATGTCCACGTGCTCTGGAACATCTGTTTGTCTTTGCACATTGAGCAAATTTTCTTATTTATTAAAACTTATTTATTTCCCTGCTGAAATGCTGGGGTGACTCAAAGAAAGGAATTCCCTTTCCCAGGAAGGGATGCAAAGTTTTCCTTAAAACCTGACCCAGCAGCAAATCTTATTTCAGTATTTCCTGTCCTAAACATCTTTTACTTGGAGAATGCAGTGAGTTATTGAAGCACAGAGAATTCCAGATCAGAGGGGTTTGTCCCATTTCATCCTCTCTGCTTGGGTTGCAAGGTTTGCTTTGCAAAGTGCTCAGGTTTTCCAGGGGATCCTCATCCCTGGAGTGTCCCTGGAGTGTCCCTGGACACTTGGGGCAGCCTGGGGCAGTGGCAGGAATTGGAACAAGATGATCCTGAAGGTCTCTTCCAACCCATTCCACCATTCCATACATAAAGTGAGAATTTATCATTTTTAATTCTTTTTTTATTCTCTAAAAGCTGAGATTCTCTTCCTGTCACTTCCCTTTTTTTCCTTGGAGATGGGATAAGGATTCCCTGTCCCAATCCTGTTCTTTGATTTCCTTTTCCCCTCCTCTGAGCACACTCAGACCAGACTTTTTGAAATTTTTCAAATCCAAACTCAGCTGCAGAGTTCTGCTGGAACAAAAATGCAGTTAGGAGTTAAAACTCTCCTCGACGTTCTCCTCCTGTTTAATAAACAGCCACTAGATCATTTTCTATTTCACATTATAATTATTTCTTCTCTCCTTTCTCCCCAGGCTCTGCAGAGTAACCTGAAATATTCCCTGCTGCCCAGAAGATTGATCATCAGTAAAAGATTATCCCAGTGCTTGCACCCAGCCCTGCCCAGTGGGGTTCACTTAAAGGCTTTAGAAACCTATGAAATCATCTTTAAAATCATTGGCACAAAATGGCTTGCCAAGGATTTATTCTTGTACAGGTAATTTGAATTTTTTTTTTTTTCCTAAGGAACAAAACGGCTCAGCAAGGCTTTATTTTTGTACAAATAATTTGAATTTTTTTTTTTTTTTCCTAAGGCGTAACCATCTCAATCTATTTTCATTAACTCTTATTTTGTCTTTCTTTTTGGATTTAAAGCTCTGGTTTGTTCCCTCTGCTGGCAAATGCAGCAATGTCAGTGAGACCTGTTCTCCTTGGCCTCTATGAGAAATATTTTCTCCCTCTCCAAAAATCCCTCCTGCCTGGTCTCCAGGCCTTTGTAATTGGGCTGCTGCCTGGCTTGGAAGAAGGATCAGAAATTTATGACAGGTAATATTAATTATTCCATATTCATTGAAACTATATCCAGCATTTTTATTTTTCTAGGGAATTCTCAGGAAATTTCTGTCAGATTTCTATAAATAAAAGAGCTTCCAGAGGGGGATGAATGGTGGGAACTGGAAAATACAAAAAACCTTTCCCCTCTATTTTTATTCCAGGAAGAGAAGAGGGAAAGGAGGGTTTAAAAAAGAGGAAAAGAAGGGTTAAAAAAACAGAAGAGGAGAAGGAGAGTTAAAAATAGAAATGCTGAGAGAAAAGAATAAAAATTTTCTTAAAGCTCCTCTGACTCCTAAATAATTCACCTGACTCCCCAAACCACTGCTCTGCAGATAAATTCTATTTGAATTCTGTAACATGAGAGAGCAGCTGAATTATTTCCAATATTTCTGTATAATCTTCCAAAAACATGGAGCAGAGAATTAATGGGAATTGCAGATGAACTTTCAAGATCTGACCTCTGGTTTTGCACCTTTTTCCCTTATTTTTGATGGCATCATTTTTTTTTCTTTGCCTTCAACAAACAGGATCTGACAGGAACTGACATATATTTCATCAATCTTGGGAAATATTTGTTAAAATCAATTTAATGTGGTTTTAAAATTAATTTAATGGGGTTTTTTTTGGTGAAATACCAATTTACACGAGGGAGTTTTTCTTTTGTTTATTCATTGCAATGATTCTGTATTAAGAATATCTTGTCAGAAGATGTGTCAGGTTAATTTTCAATTCTTTTTCATGAGATTCTCTCCACTGAATGTTTTCAGAACCTTCAATATTGAGGACTAAAATGAATCCATCTCCTGCTGTTCCTGAAAAGGAACAAAGTGCTGAGGTTGTTCTTCAGCCTGGACACCATTTCCAGCTCCAAATTTCTCTGATTTTTGTGCACTCACACAGAAAATGGAAGAGGAAAACTGCTTGGAGGGATTTTTTTTTTTTTTTTTTTTGATAAAGAAATGGAAAAGAACATCACACTGGGAGGGTATTTCCTCTTTTCTCAACCTTGCATTCCTCACATGAGGTTTTAATTCCTCTTTTATGGTAAAATACCAAAGTATTCCAGAGCAGGGAATGTGCTGCAGGCACAGGATTTTCAGAGGGATGATCTGGAATTCATGTCAGGGTGTCTTTATGTGCAATTTGGTTTTTTTATCTCATGGAATCCTGGAATGGTTTGGGTTGGGAGGGACCTTAAATCCCCCCCCAGTGCCACCCCTGGCATGGCAGGGACACCTCCCTGGAACTGAACATTCCAGGGATCCAGGGGACTTCTCATCTCTTGTTTTTCTTCATCCAATGCCTCAAAAATTAACCCTGGTGGTTTGAAAATAGGAATTTTTTTTTTAATAACCTCCAGCTCCCAGACTGCTAAAATTGACTTTCAGGCTTCAGCATCTCCTTAAATGACTTCCAGTTTATCTTTTCACACCCCTGACCATAAACATTCTGCAATCAGAGGTGCTGCAGTTGTTTGGTCAGAGCTGAATATTTGCAGATATTTCCTGGAGAATTTTCCAGTGTGTGTGTGAACAGAGACAAAGAATTGAGTGGGTTTGATTATTTTTTTGCACAGTGAGATTCATCCATCACAACCTGGGATGGGGCAAAGTTCCCTGCCCATGGCAGGGGGTGGAATGTGATGATTTTTGGGTCCTTTCCAACCCCCAAACCACGCCGAGATTCTGTGATAAAATTAAATATTGATAACACAAAGCTGCAAAACATCAAATAAACTGTATCATTTATTATATTTTTATATATATAAATATAATATTAGATGTAAATAAATTATATAAATTTATCTAATATATATTTATAATATATTACTCTAGAATTCCATTTCTGTGGTATAAAATCAGCTAACAAAGGGTTGGTTTTTTTTTCTCTCTCTCTCTGTGTGTACAGAACAGATGCTCTGCTGGTGAAGCTGTCCCTGCTGATGGGCCAGGAGGTTTTTTATGGAGCTCTCTGGGGCAGTGTCCTGGGCAGCCCCTCCATCAGGCTCCCTGCTTCCCTCTTCGTGGTCAGCCACATCAACAGGGAACTCTCTGGCAAACAGCAGAAATTCATGCTTGGCACTGATCATAAACTCACAGTAAGTTCATTTTACACCCCATAATCTCAGCCTTCTCTGGAGTAAATTAAGATGCCGTGTAATTAAAAATATTTTAAGAGAGACTGAAAGGTGCATGTTATGAAATTGCTTCATCCAGTTAATTTGAAGAGCAGATTTTCAGGTTTCAGTGTTTAAAGTGCAGCTCCCAAAGTGTTTGCTGTTCTGAAATTTTGTGCCCTTTTCTTTTTTTTTTTTCCATGGAAATCTTCTGTAGGGAGTAATTTGTGTTGAGTGATGGAATGAGTGTAAAGCTGATGAGAGTAATATCTGCATTTTGGGAGGTTTTTTTACATCTTGTAACTCTGGGACATTCTGTACTGTTACAAACCCAATATTAACAATTCTTTTAATATGCACAGAAATTTGTTCTAACTCAGTTTGGGTGCAGGAGTTAAATTGTAATTATCCTCCTATTTAAATAAAATACTGTTCATAGGTAACCAGATTTTCTTCCTTTGCTTCCTGTGATTATTTGATAGGAAAATCAAATAAAATGTTGTGTTTTCCAGATAAAGTCTTTGTGTGTGTCAGTGCTGGATTCCAATGTCCTTGTGCAGAGGAACACTCTGGAAGCAATCCTCTTCTTTTTCCCATTTTATACAGCTTTGGTAAGGGGATTATTATGGGATTGTCCCATGGGAGGTTTGTTCTGTGCAAGCAGAATTTTGTTATTGCCAAATGGCTGAATTTTATCCCTTCAAAATCCAGGAATTTGGGGTTTTCTTGTGCCCCATCAGTTTGAGGAGTGGAGGAGACTTTGCTGCTTCTCAGAGTCTTTACAGCTTCCAAGGCTGAAGAAATGATTTCACAGGGGCTTTGGGGGGATATTTAGGATTTGCTTGAAGTATTCAGACCTGAGCAGCTCATGTGGAAAAAATAAAGAGTTTATTCAAGTAGGATTTTAGAATTTAGAATTGTCCACGTGAAGTTATTACTGGTAAAGAGCAGGGGAGAAAAATCTTACTTAAAATAAAAATTATTCCCATTGTTTCCTCACCTCCCTGGAGGACAGGCAGTGTTTAGGATGGAGGAAGGATTTTTAAGTCTTAAGGGAGAGGAGAAGCTTTGGGCTGAGCTCAGGGTGGCCTTGCAGGGCCTGAAGGAGCTGCAGGAACCATGGAGAGAGACAATTGCCAAGGGATGGAGGGACAGCACCCAGGGAATGGCTTTGAACTGAAAAATTGTAGGGTTAGGTGGGATATTGGGGGGAAAAAAAATCATCCTTGTGAGGGTAGGAAGAAGCTCTGGAATTCCCAGATTTGCTGTGGCTGCCCCTGGATCCCTGGAATGTTCAGTTCCAGGTTGGACATTGGGGCTGGAGCAGCCTGGGACAGTGGGAGGTGTCCCTTGGCAGGGGTGGGATTGGATCTTTAAGATCCCTCCAATCCCATCCCATCCCATCCCATCCCATCCCATCCCATCCCATCCCATCCCATCCTGTGCCTCCATGATCCCACTTTTCTCACATCCCTTGGCATTGTGTCACATTGACAGTTTTAGCACACAAACCATTTCCCTGTTCATGCTTTGTTACTTTTTTTCCCCAAACATGAATATTCCCAGTTCAAAAACCCAACTTATCACCGATTTGACTCCTTTCAGTGCTCACCAACAACAACAACAACAACAAAAAAATCTTTATTTTCCACCTTAGGACTGCAAGGAAAGCACCATCCTGCTGAGAAGGGCTGATCTGGTTTATATCCTGTCAGCAGCAACCCAGACACTGCTGAGGAGAGACATGTCCCTCAACAGGAGATTGTATGCATGGCTGCTAGGTACTGTGCAAAATCCAGGGATTTTCAATGTTCTGGATACTTGAGAGCAAAAATAAAAAATCAGTGTTTAAAGTTGAAATACACTAATTAGCTGTTAATGAATGATGATAAAGTAAAGTGGTGTTTATTTGGCATTTATTAAGTGCATTAATACAATTAAATATTTGGCAAACAGGGTTTCTCTTGGAGGTGAATTTATTTCTCTCTGAATCTCAGGGTATCTGATCAATTCTGGTTCCACCCACAGCTTTTTTTGAAGTTGTTCAGTGGACTAAAAGGACTAAAAGTTGTATTTTAACCTGATTTTTCTGGAAGAAATAGTGGTTCCCACTATATTTGGCCTTGGTTTGGATTTATTTGTTGTGCTGAACATCTGGATGCCCTCAAACTGGGACCTGTGGGCTCTTGAAATGCAAAAAAAATTTAAAATGCAGTGTAAATTCAATATAAACCCCTCAGTGCCCTGTGCTGCTCTCTGAGCTCCTCCTGTCTCTGTTTTTTTGCAGGCTCTGATATTAAAGGTGGCACTTTTGCTCCAGACTCCACCACTTCTGAAGACCATGCAGTTTATTTCTTTGGAAAATACTCTAAAGATCTTTTGGTTGAGGTTGGTGTTCATTTTATACAGATGTATTCCAGATAGATTCATGATTTTTTTTAAATTTTAGCTCAAACTATGTCCAGAATTATTCCCAATTATTGGTTTGTCCTTCTCCCTCTGTCCCTGTGGTTCCATTTCCATCTCTCTCGAAGCCTCTGTGCTGTATTTATCCCAATATTGGATTGTTTATGGAATCTAAGGAAACCAAAAGGAAGCATCTTGGCTGAACTACCTGAATTATTTAAAAATGTTTCTCTGGATAAGATCAGACCTTGAGTAGAGATGATGGGAAGATGGAATTGATTTGTTTACCCTGGATGGAAAATTGGAGTTCGTTTGAAGTCAATCCCAAACAAAATCAAATTTAGAAACACTTCAGCTCTTAATAAGATGACAGTTTGTTTCTGATGGATAACATTGTGATGTTTTCCTTTTCCTAGAGTTTGATTGTGATTCTGCATCAGAAATTCCCTGAGTGTGACCCAGAGGAGCAGCACCAGGCTTATCTCAAACCCTTCAGGATCCTCATCAGCCTCCTGGACAAACCTGAAATAGGTGAAGTGTCTGTCCCAAATCTGAGTGGGACTTAACAAAACCCTGCACAATCCTAATCCTGGCTCTTGTGTGGGAATGTGCAGGAGGCTGTTCCTTGTCTTGGCCTTGCTCTGGGACAAATTCCCTCTCCAGGCTCTCCCTGGCTGCCCCACAGAGCCCTGCAGAGCAGGGATGGATCCCAGGGAGGGAAATGCAAAATCTGGGCCCTGCTGTAGGGTCAGCACAACCCAGCCTGGGGCTTGTGCCAGCCCCAATCCTACAGGCTGGGGACAGAATGTCCTGAGAGCTGCTCAGGCACCTGGGGGTGCTGGTGCCAGGGGCTGGACACGAGCCCAGGGGTGCCCAGGTGGGCAAGGGGCCACTGGCAGCTGGACTGGATGAGGAATTGTGTGTCCAGCAGGAGCAGGGCAGGGATTGTCCCTCTGTGCTGGCACTGAGAGACCCTCGAGGGCTGTGTCCAGTTGTGGCTCCTGCAGGAGAGCCCTGGAGGGGCTGGAGGTGTCCAGGGCAGGGAAGGGAGCTGGGAAGGGGCTGGAGCCCCAGGAGGGGCTGAGGGAGCTGGGAAAGGGGCTGAGGCTGGAGAAAAGGAGGCTCAGGGGGGACCTTGTGGCTCTGCACAAGTCCCTGCCAGGAGGGGCAGGCAAAGGAGGAGAGGAAATGGCCTCAAATTGCAGCAGGGCAGGCTCAGGGTGGAGATTGGCAAAGAAAATTTCCCTGGCAGAGTGGTCAGGCCTTGGGATGAGCTGCCCAGGGAGGTTTGCAGTCACTGTCTGTGGGAGTGTTCAGGAGCAGGCTGGATGTGGCCCTTGGGGACAGGGTTTGGGGGATGCTGCTGGCACTGGGGTGGCACTGGATGATCTCTTCCCACCCTGATAATTCTGGGATTCTGTGCCTGAACTGGCATCTGAGGGACGCTTAAAAAGAAACAATTCCGCCCTTGTCTCAACATTCAGCTCAGTTTGTTCCTTGCAGTTTTCCTGCTCCTCTGTGTCCCCTGCCTGTCCTGCTGTGTCCATGCAGCACCACAGGGATGAGGCTCTGCCCATCTTTATTTCAAGAGCAAATTCACCTTTCTGAACCAAAGAATTTAACCAAAGTGGCTTGAAAGGTTTTCTGAAATATTGTGGGTGGGGAGTGATGCTGCTGGTTGCTTTTGTTAGAAATGTATTGATTAATCTAATTTAGAAAGGAAATGAGAGACATTGCCCTACTGGATGTGTTGCTTGGCTGCCTGACAATCTGCATTAATCCAAAGTACAAATGAAGGGATAATAAATCCCTTTTAAATCAGGGATATTTAGCTCAACTACATTATCCAGTTTAATCTTTCCAGTCAGCAATAAAGTTTGACTCCTTGAGCCTTAAGCCATTAAGACTTTCACTCCCTTTAGAAATGGATTTAACAATGCAACAATCATTTATAGGTATCAAATCAAACATAACAAACTTTAACCTTTTCTGCTATTCTTAGTCACTTAAACTTTTATATTTTCATTTTTAAAAGCACTCATTGCAATGCTTTGTACACTACTTTTTTTTTTTTTTTTTAATTATTCCAAGTTTAGGGCACTGAAATTATAATTTCTTCCCCTCCTCTGTAGACAACTCCTGGATTCTTTTTTCCCTTTCCTTGCAGGGCCACAGGTTGTTGGGGATCTGTTCCTGGAAGTTCTTAGAGCTTTTTATTCCTACTGCAAAGACACCCTGGGTTCTGATCTCAAACTCAGCTACAATCAAAGTGGCAACACCCTGGCAAGGTTTGACAAATTTCCAACTCTGAGCTGAACCTGGATCTTTTTTTTTTTTTTTTTTTAAGCTAAATGGTTAAAATGAAGGAGTTTAATGAAATTTTGGGCTGTAACAAAGTGACTTTCTGGACAGAGGATGAATTTTTTTCTCTGGCTTCCCCTTTCCCCACACACAGTGAATTTCTCTTGGATTAGCAAAGAAGTGAAGTTTTCTGCATGTGATTGGTGTTGAGTAACCACAGTGACACCAGGCTGCTGACAGAGCTCAGCCTTGTGATTTCCATCATCTGAGAGATGCTCCAGCCATTCCAGAATGATTTAGTCTTTGATTTAAAAAAAAAAAAAAACAAAAAAACAAAACCAAAACATGTTTTAGCATGTAGAGAAAGGGGAAGAAATTTTAGGCTACATCAGCTCATGTGAGTGAATCCTCACTGATATCTGCTTTTCTTTTCTTTCTCTTCCAGTGCAATCAAAGAGAACAAAAATGCTTCAGAAATTGTCAAAACAGTGAATTTGTTGATCACATCCTTAAGCACCGATTTCCTCTGGGATTACCTGACCAAGTGCTTTGAAGATTGTTTCAGGTGTTTATGTTGTGCTCTCAAAAATGCCACTTCAGAGCTGTGTGTTCAGGATAATAATATTTACTGAAGCTTTTAAGGGACATCACACATGGTAGAAGCAGCCAGATCTGTAAGTTGGGTCCACAAATAATTCAGGAATGCTACCAGGTAAACAACTAGATGGAAATTTCAACCTGGAAACAAAAGAAATTCCTATCAAAACAACAGAAGAAGGAAAAAGGGTTGGGAGGGGAGGTGGAGAAGTCTTTATAGAAGAAAAAATAAAGCTACTAAATGGGCTTTTGGGTTTCTTCCAACCCTGTGATTCTATGATATTGCTCTTTTTATCATTTTCTAACTCTAAGAAAGAAGATTCTGCAATGTGAAAATGTGAAAAACCACACAGAGCTGAGGTTGTTTTGACAGAATATTTTCTCCTGCTCTGTTAGAAGCCTTTTCCCTCAGAGCTGCTCAATATTTTGTGCTGATTTTAATGAAGCTTTTTGCTTGGAACCAGAATTTGCCCATGAGAAAAAAAAAAAACAAAAAAATCTTACATAATAATGTTTCTTTTACTCCAGAAACAAATCCACAGGGATGAGGTATCCTCTGGAAAATGTGAGCACTCCTCCTACCATTTCAGAGCTGTGCACACTGCTGGTGTTCCTGCTGGATGTCATTCCTTTGGTAAGGCTGGCTTTGTCACTCACTGAGCAGTGATGGATGGGATGGGATGGGATAATGGGATGGGATGGGATAATGGGATGGGATGGGATAATGGGATGGGATGGGATGGGATAACTCCTTTCAACATCCTTTATTTATTTCAGGAGCTCTACTCAGAAGTGCAGACTCAGTACCTGCCCCAGATGCTCAGTTACATGGTGCAGTCTCTCCTGGAAAACATGGAAGTGTTGGGACTGCCAGAACTCACTCATGCCTTAAAAACCTGTTTTAAGGTGCTCAGCAAGGTGCAAATGCCCCCTTCCTACCTGGACATGGAGACAGGGAGTGGCAATGGGGTAGGTGATTTTCAACCCCTCAGAGATGGGTAAAACCCTTTAAAACTTTTGGTTTAAATAATTTCGGGACAGAATTTAAAATGCTAATTCTCCTTCAGCCTGGGTGACAATTGAACCTGAAAGGAGCTGCAGGAAATGTGGAGAGAGACAATTGCCAAGGGATGGAGGGACAGCACCCAGGGAATGGAGGGACAGCACCCAGGGAATGGAGGGACAGCACCCAGGGAATGGAGGGACAGCACCCAGGGAATGGCTTCCAAGTAGGATTTGATGGAATTTGGGGAATTAGGAATTGTTCCCTGGGAGGGGCTGGGATGGAATTCCCAGAGCAGCTGTGGCTGCCCCTGGATCCCTGGCAGTGCCCAAGGCCAGGTTGGACATTGGGACAGTGGGAGGTGTCCCTGCCATGGCAAGGGTGGCACTGGATCATTTCTAAGATCCCTTCCAACCCAAACCTATAATTCTATGAAATTTTTAAGTAAAATAATAAAGATTTTTTTTTTTAAACTTCCCTTCTTTAGCTCCTTCCAAAGCACTCTGATCTCGTTTTACTCTCACTGTGTGTTCAGTTCTGGCCTGTTGGAATTATTTGTAGCTCTGAAGAGGTTTAGTCTTGTCTGCCCCTGAGAAGGATGGGACCTAAATGGTTTTGGAAATAGAATGCAGCAGCTAAAAACTGGAGTTGCCAAATGCAGCCCAGCTTCACAGCTGGTTAGGTCTGCAGGGCTTTCAATTCATGTTTCAATGGAACACAATGGGGCATTGTTGGTGTGCAAAGGACCATGCTGAGGAATGAGGAATAAATGGGATAAAGCAACCCCACAAGCACAGCCTGCCAAAATGTGCCAGCAGAACAAATATCTGCATTTGAGCAGAAATAATGCAACAGATGGAGCATTGCTCTGGGGGGGAAATTGGTTTTAAGGGAACACATCCCTCTGTTTGGTGAGTCAGTGTGTGAGGTTTATACAGATATTTGTTGGGTTTTAAAAGGAAATGAATGGAGCAGTTTAGAAACAACTGTGATCTTGGAACTGGAAATCACAAACAGGAATTTTTCCTTTTTTTTTGTCATTGCTGTTCTCCAAGTGAAATGTCTGTTGGCAGTGCCACATTAACCACATCCCTATTGCTGTTACAGAGCCCGGTGCCAAAGGAAGATGTGGACGTGACCCTGGAGACCAAATCTGTGCTGCAGGATGAGGAGGAGGCTCCATTCCCTCCCCTCAAGTCAGAGGACAGTGGCATTGGCCTGAGTGCCTCCTCCCCAGAGCTGTCCCAGCACCTGGGGGTGCCCACAGTGACCCTGGAGAGAGATGATGTCTGGAAAAAAGGAGGGAGCATCCAGAAAACTCTGGATTGCATCCAGGAGCTGGTTGCCAAGTTTGCCAGCAAATACATTTTTGGGGTGCAGCTCCAAGAAATGAGTCCTGAAGGAATTGCAGCAATAAATCTGAGTGGCAAAGAGAAAAAGGAGAATGGCTACAGGTTACCTGAGAGTGGCAACAAGAAAAAGAGTCCGTGGGATGCCAAACAAATCACGGTGCCTCAGGTCAAGCAGATGCTCTCAGAGCTGTTCTCAGCCCGGGGCTCGCCCTTCAGGAGCAAGAATTCCTCTCCTGTCCTCTCTGAACAAAGCTCTGGTCACAAAAAGGAGAAGGAGGAGGAGGAGTGGGACTTGGAGCTGGTGTTGGGACCCCTCAGAGGTGACTGCAAAGAAGCTTTTTCTGCAGCCTGTCACCTGCTGCTGGACTGCACCACGTTCCCAGTGTACCTGTCCGAGGAGGAGATGGAACAGTTGTACCTCTCTCTGTTTCAGGGGCCTGGTAAGAAAAGTTTCCTTTCCTCAGCATTTTTAGGATGTAAACAGTGAGAGCTTGGCAATTTTTCAAGACCAGAGCCAGTAAAAACCTTTGGACAGGGCTGAAGGTAAATTGTGAATTAAAGCCTCGCTCACCTCAGCATCTGGGGTGTGTCTGGCAGCTGAGTTTTGTCAAGCTTTTTAAATTCCAATTTTTAAAAAAAAAATCCACTAGAAGATTTAGATCTGAAGGGATACAAAGACCTCCTTGCCTGTCCAGCCTTGCATGGTTCAAGATTTTCAGGATATCTATCCCTATTGTCCATGGGTTGGGTCCCTAAAAAATCATGTTTTAGAGGAAGATGAGTGTAGGTGGAAAATTTGAGCTCTAAACCATAACAGAGGCAAAATCATCTCTTATCCCAAACCCTCAGGATTCAAAGGAGTTCAATGTAACAAATAAGAATAATTTTGTGTAACTGGGGGGCCTGTTTGTTCATGGATTTCCAGTTGATTCCTTAGCTTTAGCAGGAGCTGTCATTGGCCTGAAGGTTAACTCACAAATAGAATTGTGGGGAATGGAGAGGTGGGAAACTGGAAAATCGGGTTCTGTTCCACACCTCACTCCATATTCCTGCTACCTGATTGTATTCCCATCATCTCCATGGCTGGACATGGCATGGACATGGAATACTTCCATTGTTCCCTCAGGAAAAGATGGCTTGGATTGCTGTCAGCCACTTCAGTTATAAATGTATCAATCCTGAAATGGATTTATAAATCCTGAAAAGGGCCTCAGTGCTACTGGAAGGGAATCCATGGATCCTGAACCCTCTGGAGTTTGTGACAATGGCAGCTGGAAAACAGAACAGCAGCTCTAAATAATAGCTGGGAATAAACATAAAGGGGAAAGCAGAAATCCTGTAGGTGTTGGGGTCCTACAGGATCCTCCAAAAGCTTTCTGCTGGGACAAGTAGGGAAAACGTGGAGAGGCTGTGGCTGCCTCATCCCTGGAAATGTTCCAGGCCAGACTTGGAGCACCCTGGGATAGTGGAAGGTGTCCCTGCCGTGCTCAAGGTCCCTTCCAACCCAAAACTTCTGTGATTCCATGAGCTGATGGCATCTGGGCAGTCGTTTTGGTCCTGTGACCTTGCTTCAAGGATTTTTGGGAGTATTACCCCAACCTTGAGCTTGTTTCAGACTCTTTCTGTGCCTTCCCTTGTGAGCAGGAGGTGATCCCAGCTTGCCTCTGTGGCTGAGGTCCCTGATGACAATCTGCTGCTGTGTCAATGACTGCTACGTGCAGAACGTCTCCATCTTCACCCTCCTCGAGGTCATCAACCACTCCCAGTCCCTGGCACTGGTGATTGAGGACAGGATGAAGAGGTACAAAGTGTCTGGCCACAACCCTTTCCTTGGCAAGCTGCAGATGGTCACCCTTCCTCCCATTGCTCCTGCAGTCCTGAAGATGATCTCAGAGAAGACAGATTTCTACCAGGTGTCCGTTTTCTTTTCCTTTTTTACTGCCCAGCTACACTGACCCTTTAATTCATAAAATCCTGGGATTCATAGAATTCTAGGAATGCCTTCTGGTAACAGGAAGGCAGGAAAGAAATGGCAATTGTTATTAATATAATTATTAATGTAATTCTATTGAGTTGTTTGCTCTTTTTCCTTAGAGAGTTGCCTGTGTGCTCTGGAATCAGCTGAACAAGGAGACTCGAGAGCACCACATTGCCTGTGTGGAATTGTTCTACAGACTTCACTGCCTGGCTCCCTCAGCAAATATCTGTGAGGACATCATCTGCCAGGCCCTCCTGCATCGGGATAAAGTAAATCCTGCATGTTTTGAAGCCCCTCCAGCATTGTGGAATTGTTCCAGTGTTTCCCAAATTCCCTGTTGTTCCCTTCTCCATGTCTTCACTCCCGTGGTTGTTGTGTTCTCCAGGAGTCTGACAGGCTCTGTCCATGCTTTTACAATTCCCTGGGATTTGTTCAGCATGGGATTAGTGCTGGATTTAATCCCTGGATACAAAATCTATCACTAGATATTAGCTGGAGTTTTTAGTTCAAACACAAATCCTGTCGGTTTTGTCAGTATTTCCCACTGCCCCAGCTCCACCAATATCTGTAAAATCACTTTATTTTGGCTTGATTTTCTAGTATTTGGTTTCACAATGAACTGTGAGCCAGTTATTAATGATTTTCCTTCCCTCATACAATGACAGCACAGTTCATTAACAGCTGACAGTACATTTTTTGCACAATAAAACTTTAACCAGTCTTTGCTATTATTTTTCCTGTCCTGACAATTTTGCAACATAAAAGTTTGCAAACCTTTTTAAAGCTTTCCACCAATAACCACTGGATCCCGATGTGTTCCCATTTTCATCCAGCTTGGAAACCTCCCTAAATCTCCCTTTTTTCCTTGCCAAGGGGACAAGGCTGGAAGCTCTGTTCAGATTCTCTGTCATGTGGCACCTGACCAGAGAGATCCAAGGCAGCAGAGTGACTTCTCACAATCGATCCTTTGACAGGTATTTCCACTTCCACTTGCATTTTTATATTGAATTTTATCGTGTTTTATTCTCTTTTCTGGGGAGGGGAAGGAGTTCTCTGTAGGGAGAGTAAAAAAATGAACAAAAGGAACATTTTCCACTTCCTTGGAGTTTATCTTTGCAGGGCACTCTGTGCCTGCTGTGGCTTTTTTGGGTGAAGGAAATTGCTGTAAAAATAGAAGAAGTTTCATAAAGGAGGAGTAGCTGTACTGGAGAGCAGATATTTTTTATCTTGGAGTGAATCAAATTTGCTTTCCAAAGAAAATAACACCAGCTCCTTGTAAAAAGAAAAATCTTAGTTTAGTTTTACTTCCTATGGGATAAAATGAGATAAAAGCAAATAAATATGGGAGAGAACTTAAAAAGTGGGAGGATTTGTGTGGCCTTTTTTTTTACAATTCCTGAACTCAATCCAGGAAAAGCTGCTTGGCCAAAGCTGTTGGGAGCAGAGCTGAGCCACTGGCTGAGCATGCTCTGGGTGTGTTCCCTGCCAGGATTTTATTGCTTGATTGAACTTTTTTTTAGGGATTTCAGCTGTCCTTGGTGCTGGTGATGCCTTGGAGTGACTCCCTAGAACAAAGGCTAGACAAGTTTTAAGAGAATAAAGTGGGTGTTAATTAAAGGTTTTTAATAGATCCACCTTGGGCAGTTACACCCATGATGGATGATGGTCACGAGTTTTTCACACAATTAAAAGTTTGGTCCATTTACATATCAGGGGTTAATCCTCCAATTACAGCTTCAGGTGATGAAGTCATTTACCCCCAGTTTGCTCCCCCAGAACTCACTTTTGTTTATACTTTCTGGGGCCTGAGGCTGTAAGGTGTCCTTGGATCTCAGGCTTAGAGGGATTGTTTAGTCTGACCAAAATGTGAAGACAGTGATGCCTAAAGAGGCTGAGCTGGAACAGAGGCTGGGCAGAGTTAAAGAAATAAAGCAGGGATTTTTTAAAAGGCCTTTAAAGAATTCACCTTGGGCAGTGCAAGAGCCTGGCCATGGCTACACCCAGTAATGAATTCTCACACTTTTATCAGTTTTGGATTTATAAAAATGGATTTTCACACTTTTATCAGTTTTGGTCCATTTCCATCTTGGGGTTCATTGTCCAATTCCAGCTCCAGGTTCTGCAGTCCCATCCTCCCAGATTCTCTCCTCAATTCTCTGCTGTTTGCACTTTTTGGGGCTGAAGCTGCAGCGTGTCCTTGGTTCTGGGGATGGAAAAGAATTTTTTTAACTGACTAAACTGTGAGGAGAACTTGTAACACTTCACTAATGCAGTGCAGAATCTGGAAAATACGAAAGCTAAAACTTAAGGCATGAACAGTAACTAACACTTTATAAGTGATGCCTTGGGTTTTAGCTTTTCTGTTTTTCAGATTCTCTGATACTTAGTGTGTGACTCTGAACATTCATATTCGGTGTCAGTAAGTTCTCTTCACAGGGGAGTGACAAAACAATCCCTTTGTAGCTGGAGAATCAAGGACACCCAAAAATCAGAAACAACAGCGAGGGAAAAGGGGCAAACCAGGGGGCTGAGACTTCATAGCCTGGGGCTGTGCTTGGATAATTGACCCCAATGTGTAAATGAACCAAAACTTATAAAAGTGTAAAAACTCGTGACCAGGATCCATCTTGGATTTGATTTGGGTGTAGCCCCAGCCAGGCTCCTGCACTGCCCAAGGTGAATCCTTTCAATAAATTCCCATTTTATCCCTTTTGCTCTGTCTGGTCTCTGTTCCAGCTCAGCCTTTCCAGGCATCATAAGGAGTTCAGAGTCATGCACTAATGCAGTGGAGGATTTAAAAGAGATAAAAGCCGAAACCCTGAAGCATCCGTGCTCTGTCCCCCAGGTCGCTGTTCGTGGTGCTGGACAGCCTGACGTGCTCGGACGGGGCCATCGGGGCGGCGGCTCAGGGCTGGCTCATCCGGGCACTGTCCCTGAGCGACGTGGCTCGGATCCTGGAGCCCGTGCTGCTGCTGCTGCTGCACCCCCGCACCCAGCGCACCTCCATCACCTACATCAAGCACAGCTCCTCCCCAGGTACAGCCCTGCAGCTGCTGCACAGGTGCAGCCCTGCAGCTCCTCCCCGGGTACAGCCCTGCAGCTCCTGCCCAGGTACAGCCCTGCAGCTGCTCCCCAGGTAGAGCCCTGCCCTGCTTTCACACTGGCACCCACCAGAGCTGCTGGCTCACCCTCCCCTGCTGCAGCTGGGTAGAGGAGGGAAAAGAAAAAAAAAAAATTACAAAGGTTGCATGAGTGAGGTAAGGACAGGGAGAAATATTTTAAGGGGAAGATAGGCTCAGTTTAAGTTGTGGAGTGAGTTTATTGTTAATAGAATCAGAGGATGATAATGAAAAGTAAAATAAGCCCTTAAAAAACACCTTTCCCTCTCCAGCCCCTCCCTACTTCCCACCGACAGTGCAGGGAGACAGGACATGGGGGACAGGTCAGTTCATCACTGAGAATTTCTTCCACTGCCCAGGGAAAGGGAACACTATGACACTGTGGGGTCCCTCCCACGGGAGACAGTTGTCCATGAACTTCTCCAGCATGGATCCACTCTCACGAGCAGCAATCCTGACAAAACTGCTGGAATGTGAAATCCCCCTATGGGTCTCTCTTTCCAAGGGGTGCAGTCCTCCAAGGACAGGCTGCTCCAGCCTGGAGGCAAAGGCCCCTCACTCCACTGTGTCCCACTGGATCACAGCCTCCTCCAGGGATCCACCTGCTCCAGTGTGAGCACCTCCCCATGGGCTGTGCATGGATCTCTGCATCCCCCATGGATCCCCAGGAGCTGTGCATGGATCTCTGCATTCCCCATGAATCCCCATGGGCTGTGCATGGATCTCTGCATCCCCCATGGATCCCCATGGGCTGTGCATGGATCTCTGCATCCCCCATGGATCCCCATGGGCTGTGCATGGATCTCTGCATCCCCCATGGATCCCCATGGCCTGTGCATGGATCTCTGCATCCCCCATGGATCCCCAGGAGCTGCAGGGCTCAGCTGCTTCACCATGGTGGTCACCACAACCTGCAGAGGAATTTCAGCTCTGGCACCTGAAGCCCCTCCTGCCCCTCCTTCTCCACTCACCCTGTTGACTCCACATTGTTTCCCTCACATGTTCTCACTTCCTCCTCTTCTCTGGCTAGGAAAAAACTGTGCATGCCACACTTTGTTTTGATTTTCTTCTTAAATATGTTACCTCAGAGGCATTACCAGCCTCTCTCCTTGGCCCAGCCTTGGCCAGCAGCGTGTCCATCGTCAGAGCCACCTGAGACTGGCTCTGCTGGACTTGGCAGAAGCTTCCAGCACCTTCTCACAGGAACCATCTTTGTGCCCCCTGCTACCTAAAACCAGGCCATGCCAAACCAATACAAGCTGGCATCAAACTGGGAGTGCTCCCACAGCCCTGGGCTCCTGCTGAAGGGAGCAGTTGTTCCCTGGCTCACATCTGTGTATTCCTGCTCATCCAGTCCCTGTAGTGATACCTAAGGCAGAATTCAGGACTAAATCATTCCAATTGAAGATCATTCCTTTCCTATTGGTTTGGATTGCTCTCTGCTTTGCTCTGGGATCTTGTCCCTCACTTCTTTCATTCCCAGATGATCCAAACTGTTCACGGTTTTCAGGATCCCCTCTAGGTCTGCAGCCAGAAGGAACCCAGGAGTAGTTGGGTGACTGTGTGAGGAATATCCTGCTGGTTTAGGCACACAACACACAAAGCCCCTCCTCATCCTGCTGGCTTCTGCAGATTCAAATATCTGTCTCCAAAGATCTGTTTTCATTCAAGAACAGAGCTGAGCCATTGTGGCAGAGGTATCACAGAGCTAGGATGTGGAAACAAAATATTTGGAACTGAAGATGAGCTCCAGCCACATAGATTTAAAGTTTGGGATTGCTGGAAGTGGAATGGATGTGACCATTTGCAGGCTGGATCCATGGGATGAGGCCAAGTGGGTGAGAGTCAACCAGGCCAGATCTTGTCCTTGAGTCACAAAAACCCCATGGAGCTCCAGGCTGGGCAGAGGGGCTGGAAAAGCTGGAAAAGCCCTGGGGGTGCTGGTGCCAGGGACTGGACACGAGCCCAGGGGTGCCCAGGTGGGCAAGGGGCCACTGGCAGCTGGGCTGGATGAGGAATTGTGTGTCCAGCAGGAGCAGGGCAGGGATTGTCCCTCTGTGCTGGCACTGAGAGACCCTCGAGGGCTGTGTCCAGTTGTGGCTCCTGCAGGAGAGCCCTGGAGGGGCTGGAGGTGTCCAGGGCAGGGAAGGGAGCTGGGAAGGGGCTGGAGCCCCAGGAGGGGCTGAGGGAGCTGGGAAAGGGGCTGAGGCTGGAGAAAAGGAGGCTCAGGGGGGACCTTGTGGCTCTGCACAAGTCCCTGGCAGGAGGGGCAGGGAGGGGGGGTCGGGCTGTGCTCCAGGGAACAGGGACAGGAGGAGAGGGAACGGCCTCAGGCTGGGCCAGGGCAGGCTCAGCTTGGACAGCAGCAGGAATTTCCCCATGGAAAGGGAGCTCGGGCTTTGGCAGGGGCTGCCCAGGGCAGTGCTGGGGTCACCTTCACTGGAAATGTTGAAAACTCTGTGGATGTGGCACTAGAGGTGACCGTGGGGGTGGTGCTGGGTGATGGTTGGACTCTGATCTTGGAGGTCTTTTCCAACTTTAACAACTCTGTGATTTGGCCCAAATATCTCAGTTTGGAGCAGAGCAGGAAGTGGAGAAGTTTCTGGGAGTTTTATATACTGGAAGTTCCTGTCACCTGTCCCATGACTGTGTCACCAGGCTGTGCTTTCAGCAGCATTTTTTGGTGTCAGCTGACAAAGAAATGTCACACAATTACAGCATCCACAGGGCTGCTGTAGAAACACAGAGCTAATCTATTCCTTCCTTGTTCCACAGCATTTAATCAAGGAAAACATTAGTTCTTTAATTAATTAATTAATTAATCAATACCTCTGTTGCCATCCTTCTCATTGCCCTCCTGATCTCCACAAATATTTAATGCTCAGGAAACATAAAAAAAGACAACTGTCACTCCTAGGGAGTCTCAGCCTAAAAGTGTTTTATGCTTTGATCCTGATCTTTTTGCAGTAGGTTAGCACTGCTCTTTAACCACTTTAAAACAAAAATAATTCTTGCCTGAAGAATAATTCTTGCCCTCTTTTTATCCTTACTCATTACAATTAATACTGGACTGGAGCAGAGTAGCTTTATAAACTTTTTAAAAATTATTTATTTAATATAAAGCACAATGTGTTGACTAATTGACCCTTAAAGATCCCTTCCAAGCCAGACTGTGATACGATTTTATGCGTGAAATAGAAATTAAATGAAAAAATTACTTTTTTTCAGACTATGTTCGTGAGTGGCTTTGCAAGAAAAAGACCCTGAAGGAGTCTGGCATCTCTGAGAGCAATTCTGAGGAAAACCTTCCCTTGAGCCAGTTCACAACCGTGGACAGAGAAGCAATTTGGGCAGAAGTGGAAAACGATCCAGAGAAAGCAGAGCTGAAAGCTGAGCAGGCTGAAAACGACGGATCTGAGCAGGACACCAGCGAGCACACAGAGTCTGCAGACACCAGCACAGGCCACGACAGTGACAACACCTCCTCCTTCTCCCCTTCCCTGGAGCTGCAGGAGGTGAGCACCGAGGACAGGGACGATGGCAGAGAGGCCCCAAGGCACGGGAATTCCCTCAGCGCCTCCCTGTCCGAGAGCTCCAAATCCAGCGCGGGGCCCAACCTCGTCAGGGCCGACTCGGAGAGGACTCAGGCCTCGGAATCTCTGTCCAGTGACGAGGAGGTGGACCTGGAGCTGCAGGAAATCGCCCAGTGCAGGCTGCTGAAGCAGCAGAAGGAGAAGCAGGAGCTGGCAGAGGCTCTGTTCAAGCACATGCTGCTGTACCTGCAGCCCTACGACTCCCGGCGCGTCCTCTACGCCTTCTCCGTGCTGGAGGCCGTGCTCAAAACCAACCCCAAGGAATTCATCGAGGCCGTGGCCACCACCAGCATGGACACCAGCTCCACAGCTCACCTCAACCTCATCTACAACCTCCTGGCTCGCCACCAGGAAGCTCTGGTGGGGCAGAGCTTTTATGGGAAGCTGCAGCCTCAGTCACCCACGGTGTGTCCTCACTCGGTGCTCATCGAGCTGCTCACCTACCTGTGCCTGAGCTTCCTGCGCTCCTACTACCCCTGCTGCCTGCAGCTCAGCCACAGGGACCTGCTGGCCAACAGGGACGTGCAGGTGAAGAGCGTGGAGGTGCTCATCAGGATGATGGCCCAGCTGGCCAGCACGGCCAAGGCGGCCGAGCCCAAGAGCGTGGAGTTCATCCGTGAGCTGCTGGGCAGGTGCAAAGTGCAGGAGTTCGTGCTGCTCTCGCTCTCGGCCTCCATGTACATCAGCCACAAACGCTACGAGCTGCTCGTGGCTGATGGGGCCAAGCACAGCCCTGAGGAGGAGGAGCTCCTCGAGGAGAACCTGATCAATTTTGGTCACGATCAGATCTGGAGCGAGCACCCGCTGCAGATTGAGCTGCTGAAGCTGCTGCAGGTGCTGATTGTCTTGGAGCACCACCTAGGCCAGAGCCCTGAGGAGCAGGAGAACCAGGCAGACCTCTCCAAGGAGTGGCAGCAGGCTCTCAACTTCCAGCAGGCCATTGGGGCCATGCAGTACGTGTACCCACACCCCATCACTTCCCAGGGACTCTTTGTCTCTGCCGTGGTCAGGGGGCTCCAGCCAGAGTATGGCCATGGGATGCATCCCACGTGGGTGAGCTTGGTCACCAGCTCCCTGCCCTATTTTGGGAAGTCCTTAGGTTGGACGGTGGCACCGTTTGTGGTGCAGATCTGTAAAAACCTGGATGAGCTCGTCAAGCAGTATGAAAATGAAGTTGTGAAGACGTCTGCTAAAACATCTGCCAGGTAAGAGGCACCTGATGGGGGGTGGATTTTTTTATCCTGAAAATTCCCCTTTTCACGGAGCAGGGAGTGTAGGAACTCCCTGGTTCAGCACTGTGACTCCCATAGTCTGATCCTTAATTCCTGCTGCACCTGTCCCTGGAGTGAGCTGGAGACAGGATTGTGGCAGAGGAGCAGCAGCTGGGATATTTCTTGGCTCCTTCTGCCTTCCATCCAAGAATAGAAGCTCTCAGTTTTATGGATCCTTTCATTTTGATACTCCTCACCTGATAGTCACTCCAATTTTAGCTATGGAATAGAAACAGGAAATTTTTAATCAAGGAGATACCACTTGGCTTATTAACATATTTGGTTTTTATTCCCTTTCCAAAGCTTCACTTCTAAAAGAGAAAATGTGACTCCTGATTACCCCCTCACCCTTCTGGAAGGGCTGACAACCATCGGGCACTTCTGCCTTCTGGATCATCCCAGTCCAACAAAAAAGGTATTTAGGAATCCCCTGACAGCAGAGTCACATCCCTTTTCCTTCCAGGTGAACATAAACAGTGAATTGTACAAGAAAATCACCTTAGAGAGGCCTCATAGCACACCCAGAGAACTCAACTGAGTCAAAGTGAAAGGACTGAGCTTAATTTTTCTGTATTTGAAGCCTGAAAAATGAATTTTAAATCATTGTTCATGAAGGTCTTGGTGATGCAAATATCAATCCTCTGTCCTTAACAAACTCATTTCTTTTCTTTTGAATCAATCATGTTTTGAGTGTTCCCTACAATTTTTAGGCTCTTGTGTGCATAAGAAATTATTTTAACATTGATATTTTGGGTTTTTTTTTCCCTAGTCATCCTGTTCAGCTGAACCTGCCAACCTGAGGAATGCCAGGAATGCCATCCTGGAGGAGCTGCCCCGAATTGTGAACACCATGAGCCTCCTCTGGAGTGTCATAAAGAGGGAAGACTCCCAAAAAAGACCAACTGACTTCTTTGGGACAACTAAAGGCTCCTCTTCAGTCTACTTTAAAGCAACCAAAGTAGGAGCTCTTTTAAAATGCTGATTTTTTTTTTTAATCTCCTCATCCTCATGTGCATTTTACATGGAGTTCTTTTATTGTTATTTATTTTCTGGGATAAAGAATAATATTTTATAAGCTAGGAGATAGTCTTTGCCTTACACTGATAATTATTTTCCCCCATTTACAGACGCTAAGAACAAAAATATTGGATTTTCTGAATCCCTTGACAGCACACCTTGGAATCCAACTGATGGCAGCAATTGCAGCAGTTTGGAACAGCAAAAAACCTCACAGGAGTCACAGTAAAACCAAGGTGAAGTTAAAGAAAGGCACCTTTTTATTTCCTATATAAAGGCAAATGTTACATTTATGTGGCCACTTCTCAACTCTGTTTGTAAATTCTTTGGGGTTTTTGAAATAGGACTGAAAAATCTGAAATCCTCTTAGAAAAAGCAGCAGGACTACAATTAAACCTCAATAAATAATCAAATAAAACCCATATTGTGGGTTTAAATCTAAGAGTAAAAGCCATTTCTTAATCAATACTGGATTGCAATTGGACAATTATATTTTAAAGCCCATGAATCAGCTCAGTTTCCAGAGAAAATGAGAGCTATGTTCTCTGGAACTCATTATTTATTTTGGGGAGAACTTTTTTCCTTTCCTGCTTTCATTGGAGCAGAATCCAGTTGTTTTCATAAGGTGTTGGGAGAAGATATTTAATGCCAAGGGATGTGTTGTTTGATTTAATCTTTGTAATTTACATTTCATTTTGAGGGGTGTGTCTTTTGTTCTGTTTTCCTTTGTCAGATTCTCCCAGTGGCCAGTGCATCCCAACTTATTCTCGTGGACTTAATTTGTGCCCTGAACACATTGAAAATTGACACCATATTATATCTG
This sequence comes from Sturnus vulgaris, assembly GCF_052056855.1. NCBI lineage: Eukaryota > Metazoa > Chordata > Aves > Passeriformes > Sturnidae > Sturnus > Sturnus vulgaris. The sequence continues at coordinate 117,230,086 of NC_142244.1, read as the reverse complement.
GTCAAAGAGGTGGTCAAGAAACCAGCACAAATCAAGAGGGAAGAGGTAAGCAGGAAGATAATTCCATTTTCTTCAAATATTCCAGCCTGGATCTGTTTCAATGTGCCTTTGGAGGGTTTGCTTTTAAATGTGGGATTGTCCTTTGCTCCTGAATAGGTTTTGGTATCCAAATTGTGTTTGATCCACAATAAGTAGATTCTTTAAAATATATCAGGCAGATGGTGATGGGACAAAGGGAATGGTTTTAAACTCTCAGATACAGGGTTAGCTGGGATTTTTGGGAATAAATCCTTCCCTCTGAGGGTGGGGAGAGGCTGGGATGGAATTCCCAGAGCAGCTGTGGCTGCCCCTGGATCCCTGGAAGTGTCCAAAACCAGTTTGGATTTTCTTTTTCCTTCTGATGGTAAATAAGTGTGGGTTTGCTTTTCTTTTCCAGAAATCCTCTCTCGTGGATATCCCAGTGCTGCAGTTCAGTTATGCTTTCATTCAGAGGTAACTCACTCCTTCTAAAAGAGAATTTTCTGTTTGACTCCAGTGAGGGAACAGCCAGCATTGCCACTTCTGCTTTCCTTTGATCTTCATGACCCAGAACACTTCAGTGCAGGAAATGTGCAGTCCTTGGTTATTGACACACAGCCACGGAGTGCCAGGGCTGTGACACTGGGAGGGGAAGTGGCACTGACAGTCAGGAAGGGCAGGACTGATCCCAAAGCTTTTAGGCCACCAAGTTCCTCTTATTTGTTTTTTGTTGGGTTTTTCTTTGTTGTTTTGGGGTGGGGTTTTTGGGTTTTTTTTTTTTGTTGCGGTTTTTGTTGGTTTTTTGTTGGGTTTTTTTTTGTTCTTTCCTTAACTTTACCTTCACTCCTGTGTGCTTTGGTTTTATTTTTTTTGGCAGACTCCCTGTCCCAGCCCTGCAGGAGAACTTCCAGCCCTTATTAGGGCTCCTCAGAGAATCTGTGCAGCTGAACTTGGCTCCTCCTGGCCACTTCCTTCTCCTCAGGTACTGCATGAGAGAGGAGAGGTTTCACTGAGGTTTTAACTGTGCAATTCCTGACTGAGAGTGCTCTGATCTCCCACAGCATCCTAAATGACTTTGTGACAAGGACACCCACCCTGGAAAACAAAAAGGACCAGAAAGACCTGCAGGTACAGTGGGTTAATTCACCTTTTAGTTCTTAAACCTGGCTCTGTTCATGTAAGGAAAAGTGGAGATGACCTGATCTATCCTTTGGATCTGAATTCCTTTTGGAATTGCTTTTGGGAATTCCTGCATGTGCATCCAAACATTTTGGCTGAGGGGAGACTCAAACATGAGAGACAAACACAATTTTGTCCCAAATCCTTGAAGTTTGAGTCCCAAAAGCTTTGAAAGCTCAGGTTCCAAATCTTGCAATCTTTTTAAAGCTGTTTTCTCTGTGCACTATTATGATTTTTTTCTCAGGAATGAGCTCCTAACACAAATAGGATGTCATGAATTCACATCCTGTGCGTGAATATTGAATTCTCTAAGGAAAAGGAATTAATCCTTGGAGCTCTCAGCAGGGTTTGGCAATGGGAATGGCTCTGAGCTCAGCTGTGTAAAGAAAGGAGCAGAGCAGGATTCTCCTCCTGTACTGCCCTATTTCACCAGGACAGTTTGAACACTTCTTTCCTGGGTGCTTTTGGGTTGTGGGTTTGACTTTCATGTGCCAACAGAGAAATTCAATCTCCCCTTCTGCTGCAGAGTCTTGCCAGCAAAATGCCAACAATGACAGAAAATGTCATTTTACAGCCTCTGCTTTGCTTTGGATGAGATTTGATTTCATTGCAGCTCCTGATTTCCCTGGAAATTAAATATACCAATTAAATACCTGATGCCACTTTGATTACATTACAGGAGGTGACCCAAAAAATCCTGGAGGCTGTGGGGACCATTGCTGGTTCTTCCCTGGAACAGACCAGTTGGCTGAGCAGAAATTTGGAAGTGAAAGCTCAACCTCAGATTTTACCAGATGAATTCAATGTGGAGGATGTGAATGGTAACTTCCCCTGGCTCCTGCTGCTCCCTCTCCTCTGCTGAAGGCAGTGAAGAGCACGAGGGGTTTGATGATGTGCATGATTTTTTTTTTTTTTCAGTGTAACACCAATTTGCAAATAAATGTTCTGTTTGGGCAGCAAATTAGGAAACAGCAACATTTAAATATTTAAACATTTAAAATTATTATTATTAATATTATATCATTTAAATATTTAAACATCTAATTAGCAACATTTAAACGTGTCTGAAGAGAAAACTCGATTATTTTGCCTCTTTCAGATACAACAGTGGCACCATCTTCAATGGTTTCTGCCTCTGCTCCTTCAATCTACAGTGTCCAAGCCCTTTCTCTCCTTGCAGAGGTCAGTGGGACCCTCTCATCTCTGGGGTTATTTGGATAATTAAACTGAGGAGGATTTTCCTGGTAGATTAAACAGGAGTGTGAATCTTTTGGGGGTCAGTGGGGCCCTCTCATCTGTGGGGTGATGTGGTGATTGAATCAGGTCTCAGTTTTATGTTTCCAATTTCAGTTGATTCAATCACCCCAGGATGATTTGGGTTATTAATCTGAGGAGGATATTCCTGGTAGATTAAACAGAGGTGTGAATCCTTTTACAGATCTAAATAATTTGGGGGTCAGTGGGGCCCTCTCATCTCTGGGGTTATTTGGATTATTAAACTGAGGAGGATTTTCCTGGTAGATTAAATAGAGATGTGAATCCTTTTACAGGTGTAAATCATTTGGGGGTCAGTGGGACCCTCTCATCTGTGGGGTTATTTGGATTATTAAACTGAGGAGGATTTTCCTGGTAGACTCAACAGCAGTGGAAACCTTTTGGGGGCTATTCCCTTGCACAAACTTCCAGCCTGGAACATTGCAGCCTTTCCCCTTTTCTAGCAGTGCCAGGTGTGGGTTTGAAGAGTTCTCCTGTGCATTTTGCAGGTGCTGGCCTCCCTGCTGGACGTGGTTTACCGCAGTGATGAGAAGGAGAAGGCCGTGCCCCTCATCTCCCGCCTGCTCTACTTCGTGTTCCCCTACCTGAGGAACCACAGGCCAGTCTCTCCCTGCTCCTGCCATTTTTTACTTCTTGACTTTTGTTTGCCTTTCTTTCTCCATTCTCTGTTCTAATGTGTTTGAGCAGTGTTTCACCAGGAGCTCAACCTGCTCTTGTTTCAGTTTTTTGCTCAGCTGTTGGGATTCTCCCAGCTGGGATTTTGGGTTTTACTGAAATCTCCCCTTTCTGTGCCTGTCAGGGAATGGGGCAGCAGAGCATGGGAAGGTCCCAGGATCCAGCAGGAAGCAGGAAAAGCATCATCTCTCCCTATCCTCTTCCTTGTTTTCCTCACAAATGTGGGAGAGATGGGTGATACCCATTTAAACACAGGCCATGGAATCCTGGAATGGTTTGGGTTGGAAGGGACCTTAAAGCCCATCCAGTGCCACCCCTGCCTGGGTCATGAATTCCAAATGCTGATACCATTAGAGACACTGAAATCATGGAATGGTTTAGGTTGAGAGGACCTTAAAAATCATCTTGTTCCCACTCCTGCCATGGCAGGGACACCTTCCACTGTCCCAATGTCCAACCTGGCCTTGGGCACTGCCAGGGATCCAGGGGCAGCCACAGCTGCTCTGGGAATTCCATCCCAGCTCATCCCCACCCTCTCAAGGAACAATTCCTTCCTAAAGATCTCATTCAAACCTTTTGTGAGTTGGAATCTATTCCTGAGCTTTAAAAAAGCCCATATTGATTATTTTTGTCCTCTCCTCCAGTGCCTACAACATTCCCAGTTTCCGTGCTGGTGCTCAGCTGCTCAGCTCCCTGAGTGGATACGCCTACACCAAGAGAGCCTGGAAAAAAGAAGTGCTGGAATTGTACATGGATCCATCTTTTTTCCAGATGGACACTTCCTGCACTCAGTAAGACGTGGCTTAAAGCTTGTATTCTGAATTTGTAAGGAAAGCCTTTAAAGGAGAAGAGTAACAGTGGGAAGAAAATTCAATTTAGTGCTTTCTTATGGAATGGGGTAATGTTAAAAATGGGTCTCACCACTAATTCTGCTCCAGACAAGAGTCTGCACACAAATCCTGCCTGGAAACTATTTCCTTGCATGAAAAGTTTGACCCAAATAATTTCTGAGGTGAATATAAAGCACAGCTTCCCCTGGATATCTAATTCCTTCTTTCTCTCCTGCAGCTGGAGATCCATCATTGACCATCTCCTCACACATGAGAAAACCATGTTTAAGGATTTGATGAGTAAGTATCAGCTGCTGATCATTTATTTTTACCCCAATTTGAAATCTATTTGCATTTGAGCCATTTGGGTGCATTTTTATTACCCTGATTTATCCATAAAGTGCTGACTATGCATAATTGACCATTTTGGGAACTTCATTCCCAGCTAAAGCTGAGTTAAATCAGGATTTTGGTCATGTCTAAAACACACCAGAGGAGGTTTTGCTGTAGAGGTGCTTCTGTTGGGTTCCCACATTCACATTTTGCTCGAATTTTGAGTTGTCCAAGTGTGGCCTTTCCCAGGAGGAGACTTTGGCAAACTGCAGATGTCTGCCATGAGCAGAGCAGCAAACCTTCAATTGATGTGCTGTGACCTCTAATTCAGGCTTGAGGAGAGTGTGGAACAACAAATCTTGGGGAAAAGGATGGGATAGAACCCTTTAAACTGACCTCAAGCAGCTTTAATCTCTTTTTCAGCCTTTCTAAAAGAATCATTGAACACTTAGAACACAAATTTTATTACGCAAGACGAATTCGCACTCGGTGATTCAGAGAAATTATTATTTTTGAATTTTTTTTGTAGAAGATTTCAGGGCACAGGGATTATTTGCAGGCAGGCAGTTTGTGAGGGGTGGATTATTGTGCTGTGTGTTGCAGCCATGCAGAGCAGTGCCCTGAAGCTGTACCCCAGCTTTGAGCAGAAGGCGATGCTGCTGAAGCGCCAGGCGTTCGCTGTCTTCAGCGGGGAGCTCGACCAGTACCACCTGTACCTGCCCCTGATCCAAGGTGAGCCTTCATCCCTTCAGCTGCAACACAAATCCCTTTGTCCCTGCATCCCTGGGAGTGTCCAAGGCCAGTTTTGTTGGAGGGTAGATGAAGGTGAAGCCCATGGATAATGTTTAATTAAACATCAAACTCCCAACCTGAACCATTCCACGATAAAAATTCTGCAACAAAGCAAAGTCCTCTTTTCCAACAAATGGTGTTTTTTTTTAATTTAGAACAAAATTTATGAATCTCTGAGTTCTACCAGATAAATGATCTCAGCAAATGTCAGGATTGATATGGGTTTAGATTTTCAAAGAGCAGAGCAGCTGGTAGTTGCTGTAAAGTTGTTTATTGTAAAGACTTTGGCAGACTCTGCAGGTGCCTGCCATGAGCAGTGCAGCAAACCTTCAATTGATTTGCTGTGATCTCTAATTCAGACTTGAGGAGAGTGTGGAAGAACAAATCCTGGAGAAAAGCATGGGATGAAGGTGAATTACACAAGCAAGGAAAGACAGGAATCTTGGTTTCCAGGCCTTTGGTCTGGAAATGTGATTATTTCATGGCAATCTTCCACCCACTCTTGACCTGTTGTTGTTCTCCCAAAATGCCAGTTTTGATCACATTTTGTGCACTATAAACCCACTCAGGCTATGTCTGAATTATAAATTAGTTTATACAATGCAAGGAACTCGGCCCAAAACTGATGATAAAGGAAAAAATGTGTTTTGCCACCTTCTACAAGGTGGAGAGGGACAGAATGACAGGACAAAGGGGATTGATCTTAAACTGAATGAGGCAGGGCTGGATGGGATCTTGGGCAGGAATTGTTCCCTGGGAGGGGCTGGGATGGAATTCCCAGAGCAGCTGTGGCTGCCCCTGGATCCCTGGAATGTTCAGTTCCAGGTTGGACATTGGGACAGTGGGAGGTGTCCCTGCCATGGCAGAGGTGGCACTGGATAATCTTTAATATCCCTTCCAACCCAAACCATTCCAGAATTCTACATTTTAATTCCCAAAACAACAACACAAATTCAGGATAATGCCTCTTTTATTTTGTTTTTTTCCCTTTTTTCATGCTTCCTGCAGAACGTCTGACTGAGAATCTCCGTGTGGGTCAGACCTCTCTGGTGGCTGCCCAGATGTTTCTCTTCTTTAGAGTTCTTTTATTGAGGATTTCCCCTCAACATCTCACCTCCCTGTGGCCAATCATGGTCACAGAACTGGTAAGAAAGAAGTTTTCAATTTACATTGGAAAAAAAGATCAGCCTGTGGTTATCTCAAATTTAACTTTTTTCTCTTGCCTGCTTGGAAATGTTTCCACAGTTTTACATTAATCTGATCATTTGTTAAATTGTCATTTAGGAAATTCCTTTGGGATTAATTTTGGTGGTGTTAATGGAATCTCTTGCCTGAATTATTAATTTGTTACAAGTCATAAAGGTTCCTTTTCAATGCAAATCCTCACTTTTAGTTGGGATTGAGTTCTATGAACATTTCAGCATCTCCATTATTATTGCTTTAAAGATCCAGACATTTCTACAGCTGGAGGAAGATTTAACTGAGGAAGAGGAACCAGCAAAGTAAGAGTTTCCATTTGAGAGACTTCTTTAAAATTAATTAATTAATTTAATTAGCTTCTGGGTTAGGGAGAAGAGTTTGAGAGATTTCTTTAAAAATAATGAATTAATTCTCTGTGATATAGAGGAGCCAACAGGATATTTTGCTATTGCACTTTTATATTTCTGGTGCTAATAAATCATAATTTAGGAATTTTTTTTTTAGCAGCTAAATTAGTGATATGCTTAAAAATATAAGCACTAAGTATTAGTTGTGTACAAAAATAAAGTTAAATGCTAAATTGGCTGTTGAATATTTTAACATGGAACTACAGCACTCCAGGCTTGTATTCTGAATTTGCAAGGACAAGCTTTAAAGGAGAAGAGTAATATTGGAGAAAAAAATCTATTTTTTGCCATTTTTTTGGTGTATTTTAGATTATTTTGCTCGTACAGAATAAAAATAATTGTCCAAGAGCTCCTTTGTGTAAATGTGGGTATTCTTTTTGTGCTGACTGAAAAACCTTGAGTGGATTGGGAGTTTTAATGGAATTTTTTTTTTTTTTTAATTTATTTAAAACCCAGGAGCAACACCAAAATCAGCAAAGGCAAAAGCTCAGGGGATGGCAGTGGGGCTGAAATCCAGCCCAACGAGCTGTGCCTGTACCTGGCAGCCTGCAAATTCCTGGACACAGCCCTTTCCTTCCCCCCTGACAGGATGCAGCTCTTCCAAATGTGAGGGTTTTTTTTGGTTGGTTTGGGGTTTTTTTTTGGTTTTACTTAGAGCTAGAATTTAAAAAATACACGGAGGAAATGGATTTTCTTGTGTTTGGGCTTGGTTGTTTATTAAATCTTATTAAAAATAAAATATGATTAAATTTAATTACAAAAGAAAATATTTTACTATATATTTATTTATTTACTACGTATTTATTAGATAATATTTTATTATTTTATACTTTATTAAAAGTACAGAAAGTTTAGCAACACTTCTAGCCATCAGCTAGAAGTGAGCAAAATGGAGATGAATCCATTATAGTTATAAGTTATAATTAAAAAGTTTCTTAAAGATAAACACTTTAATAGAGAAATAACTTTTATATTTTTTTATACTTTTCACTTAATAATTAAATTCTCATGACTTTCAGTGTGGCACTAAGTGTTCAACTAGAAACTATTACTTGAAACCATGAAGAAAAAGAAAGATGAGCACCAAGAGAGACACCACTCCAATTCTTCCATTTTATCTTATATTTATTACTGTATTATAAAAACTTTAAAACCTTGCACAGTGGGAAATCACACACTTTTATTTACCTACACACCTGTGATTTTAATTTTATTGCTTAAATTTGGAAGCCTTTTTTAAGGCCTCAAAGCAGTGTTGTGCAGGGGGTCAGTGGCAGAAAGCTCAAAAAACTCAGGATTTTGGGATCCAACATTCCTCTTGTTCCCTTATCCTTTAAAAAAAATCAGTTTTCCTCAAGATTTCATTTTGGTTTTCATCAGTTTCTTTTAGGAGTGGTGATGTTCAGATAAATGGGATTTGGGAGAAGAATTTGGTCTTGGTGTAGGAGGATTTCATCATCTTCTTTAGGGGATTCCTTAACTTGGAAAATTGGGAGAGCAGAAAAATTGAGATTTTTTTTTTTTTTTTTCCATCTGCACATACTTGGGAATGTTTTGGAGCTGGTTGTATTTAAATCTTAACAAATTACTAATGTAATCATTCATTAATAGTATTTAAATCTTAACAAATTACTGATGGAACAATTCATTAACAGCAAAACAGAACATTTATGAGAGATTTTTGTAGAAACAACTGCACTAAACTAAGCATGATCCAAACAAGGATTTCCAATTTTTTATTTTTATTTTTTAAAGAATCAATCCATTTATTCCAGGTACAAATGGGCCTTTGTACCAGAGGTGGACACAGAATCTTCTCCTGTCACCTCTCACCTGGTGGAAAATCACCAGGAATGCCAACCACACATCGTGAGGATCATGGATCTGCTCAAGATGAAATATGGGGTAAAGAAAAAAAAAAATCCATTTATTTACTTTTCCAAACATAAGATTTTAAGTTATTCAAAGGAATTTTAGATATTCCCTATGAGGAAAAGGAAAAAGCTGCCCAGAGCAGCTGGCCAAGGCCAGGTTGGACATTGGGGCTTGGAGCAGCCTGGGACAGTGGAAGAGCTCATGGATGAGCTGGATGAATTTTAAGGTCCTTTCCAACCTTTTCCTTTTCTATTTTTTCTATTAAAAAAAAAAGAATATTTCTATTATATCTAATATTTCTTCTTTTTTTTTATATAAGAGTTGAGATTAAATGTGTGAGACTGTGAAAATATTATATAAATAAAAATCAATAAACATCTAAATCCAAACAAAAAATACAAACTGAGTTTTAGAGTATTTTAAGTTAACAAATTTAAAATGGAGTTTTATTTTTTTTAACAAGGTTTTTTTAAGGATAAACTGTTTAATTAAGCAATATTATTTAATTTTTTTTAATTTTTAATTTAATAATTAACTATTTGTGGTCTGCAATGTGGACTTCTTTGTTTAATTATATAATATTACTTAAATTTATGAAGAAGGATTAGTTTTTGTTTTAAAACTTCTATTTTGCTTTACATATAGTATTTTAAAACTTAAAAGTTTTCAACTATGTGATATTACACAGTTTTATTTCAACTACAAACTCATAATTTTAGTTTTATTATTTAATTTTGGAAGCCTTCTCTACAACCTTAGGTCAAAAGCAATGTTCTCTTGAGAGTCAGCAGAGAAAATCTCAATTTCTCAATGAGCAGAGTTCCAATATTTACCTTTAGTAAATCCCAATTTTTTATTTTTTTTTTTTTTTTATTTTTTTTTCTTTCAGGACCCAAAACACCTCGAAGGAATTCCCAGGAATCCCAAATTCCCCTTGCTGAGCTTTCACTCCGTGTCCAGCATCACTCAGCTGATTCCTTTTTTCCAGACTCTGTGCTGGGCATTCACAGCCCATGGCAATAATTCCCAAAATTCCCAGCCCTGTGCAGCTGCTTCCATGGATTCTCCTGGCACCAACAGCATCAGGATCCTGCAGCAGCTGGAGGACAGCGTGGAATGGGATTTTCTGGAAAATCTGGAAACCTGAGCCTCACCTGAGACCACCTGGATCAACAGCAAACACGGGGAAAGCTTGGCTGAAATTCCCTTTTTTTTTTTTTTTTTTTTTTTCCCCCCAGATTTTCAGCTGCATATTTTGGGATTTCTCCCTGCTGTTGCAGAGTGTTCTTCAATTATTCAGGAGCTGGTGGGGGGGAAAAAAAAGGGCAGTTTGGTGGGAATTTCTCAGAATTCCTGTGTTTTATTTGTTTTCCATGAGGATTAAAGACATTTTGTAAATAAGGGAAGAATATTTTGGATTTGATGCAAGTAGCAGCTGCCCTGGGATTTCTCCAGTATTTTAAAGTGCTTTTGGACCTGTGTCCTGAAGGCAAATTGAAGGCAAATCCAATGTTGCATGTCAGTGTACAATCAGTTTGCAGTGAGTCATTTCCTGAGGTGAAAGCCCCTTAATTTGGCCCAAATTGATCAAATTCTGAACAAATCCTCCAAATTCCTCACAGATGGATTTTCTAAATCTCAGCCTTGTGCAAAGTGCTGCAGCTTTGCCCTGGCTGTAATTTCAGCTCTGTGCTAGAACAGTATTCTTCAGGCTCAGCAATTCCTAATAAATCAGAAATGTGCATAAAACACAAAGTTATGCCAGGAGCATTTTGTAATTAGCATTACTTGAGGGGGGGGGTTTGGTTTTAATTAATCGATTAAAAGATTTTAATTCATATTTTTTAAATTAAAAGCTTTCATTCTTTCAGTGACTCAGGTGGCTGCAGCTTCTGAAATGCAACTAAACGGAGATAATGCTGTAAAAATAGAAACTGCTTAACTAAAACGAAAATAAGTTTTTTTACAGAACATTTTTTTTTGTACAAAAGAATGTATTTGGCTGTTCCTGGATGGTGAGAGAGGTAGGGGGATCGTCCCAGTGCTTTTCCTAAATTAAAAAGGACATGGGAAATGTTTGGTTGGGAGTCAGGCATTTCTTTTTCCCAAACTCCCATAACAAACGTGGGAGGCTTCTCTGCATTGGGTTTTAGGTAGAGATGGATGAGATTTTCATCTTGGATTTATAAACTAAAATAATGAAACATCCTTTACTCTCATACTGGAATACTGTACAAAAATAATACCACAATAGGCTTGTGCTAAATGTATTTAAATCCTTTTGTATTTTTACAGTGAAGGAAAGTGGTGGACTGAGGTGTAGTCATTGAGAATGGGAATTATTTCTATTCATATAATTTATTAATGGTCTCTAATGCTGTTGGAATGAGCACAAGTGAAAAGTTACCCTTTGAAAGCATTACTTGAATATTGGAGCAGGCCACTTTTTAAAATGTTGGTGTTCATTTCCTGCCTATCTTCAACAATTTTTATGGATAATCTGAATACTCAGGATGCTTTGGTATTTTTACTTTCAGTTTCCTGCTGGTTGCATTTCATACTTGGGTATTTCCCTTAAAAATGCTGAGAAAGGAGAGTAGGGTTAGATGGGATGTTGGGAAGGAATTCCTGGCTGTGAGGGTGAGGAGGGGCTGGGATGGAATTCCCAGAGCAGCTGTGGCTGCCCCTGGATCCCAAGGCCAGGTTGGACATTGGGACAGTGGGAGGTGTCCCTGCCATGGCAAGGGTGGCACTGGATGGGATTTAAGGTCCTTTCCAACCCAAACCATTCCAGGATTCCATGATTCTGTTATTCCATGATTTTATCAAATGGCTGTTAAAATCTAAGACACCTTTTTGCCCCTAAACTGCTTTCAGTGGCCTCAGGCATTTTAAGCCATAATCCTTCCACTTTAGAAGAAAAAGTTCTTTAAAATACAGTATCCAAGCAGATCTTTTATAATTTTAAATAACATGAAAAAGGAGGGAAGGGCTTTAACTAAAAGTCCTGCTTGAGTGCTGGAGGGGGACAGTTCCACAGGCCCAAAGGGGAATATTTTCTTCTTTTATCCCATAATTTTATTACTTTTCCATGTGGGACTAACTGTGATGGTTTTCTCCTTATGCTCCCACTGATAAATCCACTGAGGAACCACTGAGGGCTGTTCTGCTCTAAACTGCTCCTACCAAAGCAGAACAACCTCACTGTCCATGAATCTGGAAATGTTTTTGCCTGGAACTCCAGACATTTTCTCCTTTTCCAGGAGAGGAAATGCTTTTGCTTTGCAGTGTTTTTGCTTTTCAGTCTAACCAAGCTCAGCTTTATCTTGGATACTTCAGCTCCAATACAACAGAGCCACAGTGCACAGAGGGAGACACTGAAATATTCCAAAGGATTTCATTTTCCTGAAAGAAAAAATTAGGAGGTGCAACCAAGGGAAACTGCTGAAGAGCAGCAGGACTTGAAGTGTAGAGCATTAAGTGATGATTGTGTATCCCATACATGAATGTAATTCTTCTAATAATATTAAATGTTATTTTGCAATACCTTTTCAAATGCAGTTGTTATTTTTCAGCCTGCCTTCACTGTTCATTTACCAACTTGAATTTTTATCTGACTCTGGAAAAGCTCCCAAATTCAATCACAGAGTGATTGAGATTGGAAAAGATCTCCAAGATCATCAGGTCCCAGCTGTGCCCCATGGCTACCTTGTCACCCTGAGTGCCACCTCCAGGGATGGGCACTCCAAAGCTCCCTGGGCAGCCCCTGCCAAGGCCTCAGCTCCCTTTCCATGGGGAAATTTCTCCTGAAACTTCCTGAAATTTCTCCTCCCAGCTACACAATCCCAGGTCCATGACTGTGCAATGAGCCACATCAAGGGACCCATCCAAATTAAAAACCACTCTTAAAATATTATCCTGGATCACTTTCCCGAGCTCCTTCATTGTTCAGCTGGACAAAAATACTGCCAGAGCAGAAGCAGGAACTAAATTCCTCCCTGACCACCCTTTCCAGGAGGAAATTCCTGCTGAAAATCCCATTTCAGGGCATGAGGGCTGTGGATCCAGCAGCAGGAGTCCCTGCTGGCCCCTGCCTTGGGAGAGGCTGTGCTGCTGCCTCTCTTCCCCTCTGCTCCTCCTCCTGTATCCCTGGCTCTTACATCCCTGAAATTCCCACACTGAAATCCCTGTCCCTACTTGGGACAAGCTTTGGGAATTGTGTCTGGAACATGGAGCACGTGGAGGCAGCTGCAGGGATCATGGATTCACCTGGATGGAGGGAGAGACTTCCCAGGAAATCAGGAGCTGCTGCTGCACATTTTCACCTATCCAAGGGAATGCCCTGGAAGTGCTGCTTTCCATCCAGAGGGAAGAAAACTCTTCTGTACCATGAGCTTTAACATCTCAAGCTGGAGGAGAGTGGTTTAAATGATGAAATGGGAAAGCTGCTGTTCACATTTCACCCTTCCCTGTATCCAGGGCTCCCCTGGAAACTTGGGATGGATGTGGATGTGCCCAACACTGAGAGCTGTGGAGCCATCCAAGGATTGCTGAGAGAAAGAGCAGGATGTGGCTGGGGAAGGGGCCATGGGGAGGTGGGCAGCAATTTCTGGGACAAAATTCTTGTTCTGCTCCTGGAGATGAGCACAAGCACAGGGATGAGCTCAGAGAGTGTCAGACAGAAATCCTGCTCTGCTCCAGGAGACAACCTTGGCTGCTGGGGTCAAAGAAGAGAATCCCAGAATCATCAAGGCTGGAAAAGACCTTTAGGCTCTGTCAAGATCCAGTTATTAAAGTTATTAAAAATGCCTCTGCCTGAATTAAGGTGCAAACAAAACCATAGGCCAATGACAGTAATATGGATTTTATTTGATAATAAATATGAGAGAGAAAATGAAGATAGAAAATAAGGTGGGGGGAGACAGAGAGTGACAGGGACAGAATAAAGAAAATATCACCACTCCACTGATCCCAGTGATGTTCTATTGATGCTCTCCAGCAGCTCCTGGGGTGATGGTCTCACAAAAGCACAGAATCTCATGGGTTCCTGTAGCTCAGGCCAGCTGGGAATCCCAGGGCTGTGTCTTGCAGCAGACTCAGGATCTGTTGCATCCTATGCACTCCTGTGGTGCAAGGCTTCAGGAATGACTCTGGGGGGAACTTTTGGGGGGTCTCTGATGGATTCTGACACCCCCTGAGGTGTCCCTCATGTGGATGTGGCCTCTGGAGTTGGGGGTTTGTGTGTTCAGTGCCTCTGAGCAGAGTTACACCCAAAACCTCCTCCCCTCCTGGTTTTGGGTGGAGGCTGTGGAAACCTGGCCACTGTGGGCTGTGGTGTCCACACCCCAAACCCGGCCAGGGAAGGATCTCTGCTGGGTTTGGCACTTTTGTGGGTGCACTCCTCTCCCTCAGTCCTGTCTGTTTATCCCTGGAATCACTGAACAATAGCACATGCAGGGGTTTGACTTCCAAAGTCCCAGTTAGGAATCTTCAGGGAGGCTTCTGTGCTTGTAGCTTCTTTATAGAGTTATTGTTATAATGGGGAAAAACCCTTTCATAACAATGTTGAAGGCATGAATCGTTTCAATCCCTGGCAGGCTCCTCATGCTCAGCCATGACCCCAGCACCACCAGCATTAAATTGAAGTGTGAACAAAGACTCTCCAACTAATTAAAGTTAGAAAGTGGTACATTTATTAGGACGTGGGACACACCCAGGAGAAATCTCCCACAGGCATGTGCAAAATTCACAGAGCTCCTGCTCTCCATTTATTCCCCAAAATCTTACATATTCATAGAATTACCCAACACACCTACACATATGCATTACCTGACCTCACCTACCTCCACTTCGGATTAAAATGAGCTCGAAGTCCTTTCATGCTTGTGCAGTTCTTTGTTTGAAATGGGTCACTGGGTCTTGAAATGGGTCAGTGATCTTCTAAGATGAAGTCAAGGATGTCTTCCTCACGGTCAGCTTTTCACCTTTGCTTTGTTGCCAGGCTCTCTGGTTCCTTGGCCATGGTCCAAGCTCCCTAACCAGGTTCTGGCTGGTTTTGGGGCCCAGGTGCAGTGATGGTTTCTTCATCTTTACAAAGCCCCATCCTCCCACCCTGACACAACAAAGCCAAGCAAATGATGTATTGTCTTAGCTCTAGCTAGCTCCATCTGCTAATAATTAACTTTTCTACATTGCTGCTACTCTCCTTGCTAAATTCTTAATCATTATATGTATTGTTTCTATCCCCTAGCTAAACTCTTAACCCTTTAATTCTTTAAGGCCTTGGATTCACAAGTGCCACATCTACAAGTTCTTAGAATGTTTCCAGGGATGGAGATTCCACCACAACCCTGGGCATCCTGTTCCAATGTTTTACCATCCTTTGCAGGAAGAAACGTTTCCAATACCCGATCTAAACCTGCCCTGGCCCAGCCTGAGGCCGTTCCCTCTCCTCCTGTCCCTGTTCCCTGGAGCAGAGCCCGACCCCCCCCTCCCTGCCCCTCCTGCCAGGGACTTGTGCAGAGCCACAAGGTCCCCCCTGAGCCTCCTTTTCTCCAGCCTCAGCCCCTTTCCCAGCTCCCTCAGCCCCTCCTGGGGCTCCAGCCCCTTCCCAGCTCCCTTCCCTGCCCTGGACACCTCCAGCCCCTCCAGGGCTCTCCTGCAGGAGCCACAACTGGACACAGCCCTCGAGGGTCTCTCAGTGCCAGCACAGAGGGACAATCCCTGCCCTGCTCCTGCTGGACACACAATTCCTCATCCAGCCCAGCTGCCAGTGGCCTCTTGGCCACCTGGGCACCCCCGGGCTCGTGTCCAGCCCCTGGCACCAGCACCCCCAGGGCTTTTCCCACTGGAGCACTTTCCCACAGCGTTCCTGCTCTCCGGGCACTCAGAGTGTTCCTGTCTGGCTCCCCAGCGCGGTTCCTACTTCAGCACTTCTGCTGATTCCAAATGCCCAGGGCAGGGAAGGGAGCTGGGAAGGGGCTGGAGCCCCAGGAGGGGCTGAGGGAGCTGGGAAAGGGGCTGAGGCTGGAGAAAAGGAGGCTCAGGGGGGACCTTGTGGCTCTGCACAAGTCCCTGGCAGGAGGGGCAGGGAGGGGGGGTCGGGCTCTGCTCCAGGGAACAGGGACAGGAGGAGAGGGAACGGCCTCAGGCTGGGCCAGGGCAGGCTCAGCTTGGACAGCAGCAGGAATTTCCCCACGGAAAGGGAGCTCAGGCCTTGGCAGGGGCCGCTCAAGGTGGGGGTGGACTCCCCATCCCTGGAGGTGTCCAAGGAAGGCCTGGACGTGGCACTCAGCGCTCCGGGCTGGGGATCACACACAGGTAGGACCAGATGGTTTCAAATCCCTTTTCCAATCTACGCCATCCCCTCACAGCGCCCTCGGCCCCAGCCCCGCCCTCAGGCCAGGGGGCGTGGCCTCGCCCCAAGCCCCGCCCACCCCCGTGCGCGCGCCCGGTGCCGGAAGCGCGAAAGGGCCGCGGGGAGGCGGAAGCGCGCGCGCGGCCGCGGCCCGAAGATGGCGGCGAAAACACAGGGCGGGATCCGGCTGAGCGCGGTGAGTCTGAGGGGGCGGCGGGGCCGCGGCCGGCCCGGGGGAACGCACCTGAGGGGCCGGCTCGTTCCGACCTGCTGCCATGGGCAGGGACACCTTCCACCACCCCAGGCTGCTCAGTGCCCCGTCCAAGCTGGCCTTGGACACTTCCAGGGTCACTCCCTCAGCGAGGGCGGGGAGCGCAGCTTCGTCGCTCGGGGTGGGGGACGTGGGGTCGGGGCTTATCCCGTCCTTATCCCGCCTCAAATCCTGGAAAATGAACTTCTCTCGGTCCTGCCAGGCTGTGCCGAGGGGAAGGTGAGGGCTGGGGGTGGGCTCGGTGTTAGGGGCGGGATTTCCCAGCCTCTGGTGAGCGCCGTGACCTCTAATTGCCAACTCGTAACTTCAAATCTTAACTGCTTTTATTGCGAGCGGCCTAATTACATTTTAACTCTAATTACGCCTGATGATGAGTGTTCGCGCAGGTAAATGCTGCTGTGTTGTGCTTTTCCGTCGTAGTATTGTCGCTGAGCGGTTGTGGCAATCGGTCGTTTGTTTGTGCTGATATAAATGGAGTTAAAGCTGCTTTTTCAGGTGAAACAGGAGGGTTTTTCCCAAGTCAATGCCTCTAAACCTTACCTAGAGCTACACCTGGCTCAGCACCTTGCTTTAGAGCAGTGAAAAGAAGCAGGAGAGCTACGATGAGTAACTTATGAAATATTTGAGTGAAAAAGGTGCGTTCGGATATGCTCAGCACGGCTGGAATTACGGAATCGTTTAGGATGGGAAAGACCTCCGAGATCATTGAGTTCAACCTCTGGCTGAAATTTTATCACCTAATATCGATTTATGTTACCCTAACATCAATTTTTGTTACCTTAAGGTCAATTTATATTACCCTAATAAAAGTTGCCACGATTCTAGAGATAAGCCCTAAACATCATCTTTTTGAAGTTCCAAAATTGCATTTTAATTTTGATTTCAGATCTTTAATTCTTGCAAGTGTTTGAAATGCACAGTTTGTGTGATTTTTTTTTTTTTATTGCAGCAGGGTTGTCCTGCTTCTTTAGGTGAAGATTTGGATTTATTATTACTTTCTGGACATATTATTGGTCTGCTTGAGCAGAAAAAGTATCAAAAATCAGCCTTTGCATCTGACAGTTCAGAGTTTAAAATCATTCTCAGGTTGAAATCACTTTGCCAAGCCCAACTCTCAGAGGCACAAACGAAACCAGACGCACTTGGTAACTTTCTCAATTATTTTTAGGCAGCTCTTTGGTTTTGTCTGTTGCAGAGACAACTGAGAATTTGCATTCAGTGGCTTTCCAGTGAGAGCTGAGGGTTTTGTAGGGTTTTTTGGTTTTCGATTTTTTGGTTTCGTTTTGGTTTTTTGTTTGTTTTTGTTTTTTTTTTTTTTTTTTGCTCAGGTGAAGCAGCTGATGTGGTTTTGCCCAGGTTTGTAAAAGGCTTTGTAATGAGAGAATGGTGGGGAGAGCTGATGCTCACAGTTCTTTGGGAATATAAAGTATTTCCCGTGGATTCAGAGGCACTGGGAGGGCCTGGGAACTCATTCCCACACTGGAATTTATCTCCTGCTGTTGCTCTGGCAGTATTTTTATCCAGTTGAACAATGAAGCAGCTCGGGAAAGTGATCCAGGATAATATTTTAAGAGTGGTTTTTAAT
This sequence comes from Sturnus vulgaris, assembly GCF_052056855.1. Lineage (NCBI taxonomy): Eukaryota > Metazoa > Chordata > Aves > Passeriformes > Sturnidae > Sturnus > Sturnus vulgaris. The sequence goes on along the minus strand of NC_142244.1, from coordinate 117,212,289 downwards.
TTGGATGGGTACCTTGATGTGGCTCATTGCACAGTCATTGACCTGGGATTGTGTAGCTGGGAGGAGAAATTTCAGGAAGTTTCAGGAGGAATTTCCCCATGGAAAGGGAGCTCAGGCCTTAGCAGGGGCTGCCCAGGGAGCTTTGGAGTGCCCATCCCTGGAGGTGGCACCTGGAGGTGGCACTCAGGGTGCCAAGGTGGCCATGGGGCACAGCTGGGACTCCATGGGCTGGGAGGGCTTTGCCAGCCTGAACAATTCCATGAAAATGGCAGTGTTGTTCCCAAGGATAAACCAAGATGTATTTTCCACTCAAATGCATGAATTACTGTAGTGATGATGGATAACACAACAAAAATTTATTATGTGCAAGAAATAAATTCCTAAGATGAGGCAAGCTCTGCAGAGGTTTGGGATTTGTGCACAACTTTGGATCTGCAAGGGATGGGACAGTTCAGGTTTGCTTGGAAAACTGAATTTCTGAAGCTGCCTGTCATTTTTGCAATATAAACTGCTTTATTCTTCAATATTTGCTGGTTATAACTGCAGGAGGTGCTGTTCTCAGGACAGTTTAGTTTCAGACATGTCCAGCTGGAAGAAGTGGGAGGTTTGAATTGTGTTTGGCTGCACTTGGTCTCGGCAGAAAAAAAATGAAATTACTAAACAAAACCCACTTAGTAACAAAATATGTTTGGCTGAGCAAGCAAAACAGCTGGATTGGCCAAGTGAGTGTTCAGCTCTTACTGAATCTCAATTAATTAGGAGCTAATTAAAGTGGTGCATTGATGAACGAAGTGTAAGGGGACAAACGGACTTAAATATTTCCTGATGAGTTCATCAGGAATTAAGGAGTGGCTGCTGACAGCTGGATTGCTCTGGAGGAAACTATAAAACTGATGGCCTTAAACCACTGTTCTGCTGTTCTTTAATCTGGTTTTGTGCCCTTGTTTCAATGCCTGGCATGAGGAGGGCCAGGCTGGAGAGGGCTTGGAGCATCCTGCTCTGGTGGCAAGTCTTGGAGCTGGGTGGTCTTTAAACACAAACCAGGTTTAGAATTCTGGAATTCTGTGATCAGGTGGTGCTGTCTGCTCTGAGGTAACTTCCCCATGAATTCCCTGTGGCATAGTTGCTCACCTTTTGCTGAGGGATGGGAGATATGAGAGCCAAGACCCCATTTGTTCCAGTTCCCATCTTCCAGCCCTTCCCATACAATTCCCAGTCCTCTGAACCACCTTCCAGCCTTTCCAAACCCTCCCCCAAGCAGTGATCCAGAGATATCAGCACAACTCCTGTGATGTTGTTTTTAGGATTCTCAGTGGTTCACAGCAGGGAAATGAAGGGTGGAGCTGTTGTGTTACTCAGACAAAGTTTGGTTTCTGTGCACACACAATGATTTGGTTCACAGGCAAAAGGACATTTATTGGTGAGGATGCCACTGTGGGTGACACTGAAGTTCTATCTGTCCTTCCTTAGCATTGCCTGATGGTCTGGGGAGGTGCTTCTTCCTTTCCAGAAGGAATTTTCTTCCTGGAAAAGGTGGTCAGGCCTTGGGAAGAGCTGCCCAGGGAGCTTTGGAGTGCCCATCCCTGGAGGTGGCACTCAGGGTGCCAAGGTGGCCATGGGGCACAGCTGGGATTCCATGGGCTGGGAGGGCTTTTCCAACCTCAGGAATTCCATGAGATTCCCTAGTGTGAGTTGATGCCTGTTTCAAAACCACAGTCAGGATTTCTTGCCAAGTCCATATTGCTGAGGTTCCAGGGAATCCAGCACTTCAGCCTCCTGTATGGCTGGAGTCGTTCAGTGTTTCAGCAGGGAGTGAGCAGATGCCAAATCTCTGAATGTACATCCCTGTGGTGGGTTGGGATTTTTAAATATGGGGTTTTTTTACCGGGGAGAGATTTCAGGTGGGAAAACCCCCAGCAGTTGTTTCTGGTGGGTTTTGATCCCGAAGCTTAGAAAACAAAGGAGCAGATGCTGCCAGCTCTGTGAAAGTGCAGAGAATCACCCAGGGCTCTGAGGATCCCCTGAGTTCCTGTACAGCAGAGGGAAAAATCCAAAGATCCTTTTTGCCCACGTGCTGTTGCACATGTGAGATTTCCATTAATAACCCATTAATAATCTTTTGGATTCAAAATTACTTGGAAGTGTTTGTTGGGAGCACCCTGGCTTAGCCTGACTTCCTGCACCAGATTTTGTAAACCTGGAGCTCTGAAGCACAGATGGCAAGGAGGAACGTGGTTTCTGTTCCCACTGGTGCTCCATGGAGAAATGCAGGGATTAAATTGCACTTGGAAGTGTGTCATGTGCTGCTATGACCTCAGGATGAGGTGACAGCTCTTGGCACTTTCTGTTACTTCTCCATGTGCCTTTCTCCTGTTCTGGTGCCTGGTTTGTGGCTCTAGGATTTGCTTTTAGCATCATTCCTTTTCACCTTGGAGCTCTGAAGTGGCTGCTTGCTTTTATTTGCACTTTTATTTACACTTCATACCTTTATAAAAGTGCTTGTCAACGTGTAACTCTGTAAAAATTATACAGTATGGCTATGCACACAGTATTTTAAGATCTCTCTCAGATTTTCTCTGTATAATAATGTGGATTATGTTCTGGTTTTTGTGTAACTCAGTGGTACAAGGGCTGATTTCAGTGTTATGTGTTCATGGTGCTGCTTTTTCTGCCACCACCACAACTCTGGCAGGGGGGGATTGAGCAAATCTGTGCAGGGGGTTTGTGTTAAAGGCTTTGTAGGAGTGTAGCCATGGATTTCCTCGGGGATAATGCAAACACAAGGATCAGCTGCAGTTAAAACTTCTCCAAATGTTGCACGGACAGGTCCTTCACTTACATGGATATTTAGTCCTGGTTTTCCAAGTCTTGAAGTGAAGATATGTGAGCCTAGGCTGGGGCTGCCTGGCAATTCTTTTGTCACTGACATGTCCAAGTCACATCTCATAAAGAGATGCTTTATTTGCATATTTTCACTTAACTCTGGCAGTGGCCTGAAAAAGACACATTTGTGCCTTTGGGTGCATCAAATGTGTGAGATCCAACTGCAGGGCAGCCCCTGAGAGGGGATTTTGGTCACTGAGACCCACAGAGGGTGTTGGGTGCTGCTCACTCTTCACATGAAGTTTGGATCCTCCTGGTTCTAAATGTGAGTTTTTAACATCTGAGAGCTTCTGTTACCGGGTTTAAATCACAGCTTTGATGTTTTCTGTAATTAGATAGCAATAGTTCCTTACATTTTTATAAAGAATTTTAGGATGACAAGCCATGCTCAGAATATGCTGAGACTGTGCTGAATTTCCTCTTCAGGAGCTGTATTAATGTTCCCTGCCAATACCGAGAAATCAATTTAATTGCAGCCTTTTGGTAGTGTTATCCAAACCAATTTAATGGAATCTTCCTTTATTTAACAGACTGGTTTCTGCCTTGGAGAGCACAAACTAATGCCCCTGCTTGTGCTTTATTCCAGCTGTGCCCAAAATTCTTGCACACCAACTCCACCAGTCACACCTGGCCCTTCAGTGCAATTGCAGAACTCATAGGTAGGTGATCAATAGCTTGGAATAATTCTTGTTTCTTGGTACAAAACCTTTTTCCATCAGGTAGGGGAAGACCTGGCTGAACATCCTCAGTGTTCTGCTCTTTATTCTGGTCCTGTTACCTGCATTACCTTGTGCACCTGTTTATTAGCTCCTGTTGATCATCTTGCCTTTGATTTTTGAGCAGAAGTTAATTGGACATCTCCAGTGTTCCTCTTGTCCCCAGTCAGCTGCTTCCTCAAAATAAAGGTGTGGCTTGGGACCCCAGCCAAGCTGATTGAGCACTTTGTTGCTGCCAACAAAGTCACACATCTTCTCCCCTTTCCCCCTTTTTTTCTCCTCCCCCCTTTCCCCACTTTTTTCTCCTCCCCCCTTTTTTCTCCCCTTCCCCCTTTCCCAGAAAATTAACCTATCAAAAGAAAACAGGGATTTTTTAGCTGGAGAAGACCAAAGCTGTCCCAGAGGAGGAAACCAGAGCCCTGTGGCTGTGGCAATCTGTTAAATCATCTTGGCTCTTTTCACACTCCAAATTCTCCCAAACTTTCAGTTGTACTTGTATGTCCTGTTTTGTGATGCTGAAATACATTTTATGAAACATTTCATAAGATGCAATTTGGATATAAAGTTTATAGGAAGAAAGGTGCCGAGCTGTGGTTCCTTTTATTGGCTTGAGCTGTTTTGTGTCTCTCAGCTGAACCTGCAAGGACAGGCAGTGAGGCAGAGGTGCCATCACCTCCCACCCTTCCTTCCCCTCCCAAATCCCAGGGGATGAAGGGAAGAGATGGAAGAAAATGGTGTTGGGGCAGCTGAGGCTGGGCCTGGCTTTGCCAGGAGGGCTTTGTGGAGCCCTGGTTTCTCTTTCATTTCTGTTTGACTCTTTCACATCCTGTAAACACAAAGTTGAGTCTAAAGCATTTTGCAGCTCCCCTCTGTAAGGGCTGGGAGAAAGCAGGAATTGCAGCAGCTGCTCTGCAGGCAGGAGATGAAACTGGAGCCTTGGCTTGGTTTCATTTTCTGTTCTTGTGTGAGCTGCTCACCCCAGCTACATTTTTATTGTCTGTGTTGCTGTCAGTGATAATCTGGGAAATTTTGGGTGAGGTTCTCCTGGGTTGGTGCAGCTGTTCCATCCTAACCCTTTGATTTACTTTCAGATGTGTTTGCACTTAGTTGAATTTTTGTTTTCAAGTCTCCCACGCTGTTTGCTTTCCTTGCCCTCAGATAATGCCTACGATCCAGATGTGAGTGCCAAACAGATCTGGATCGACAAAACCGTCATCAATGACAACATCTGCCTGACATTCACAGATAATGGCAATGGCATGAACTCAGAGAAACTGCACAAAATGCTCAGGTGGGCAACCTCTGCACCTGTCCTGTCCAAATCCCAGCCCTGCTTGTGGTACTGCTCAGTTTATTCCTGTTTCTCCTACATAATTCAATGATTTTGCTCATAAATTCAGCATTTCTGAAGGTGCTGAATGTCCAGGTGAGACTCCAGAGCAGGCACATGCTACTAAAGCTTCTCTGTAGCTTTGTCAGAGAACTTTTACTTCATAATTTCCTTTTATTCTTTCTCTCAGCCTTCCCTTTATGCTGTGGAAACTCTGTAGTGCCTGCTAGTGGAGATAAGGAGAACACAAGTATTTTATTTTTATTTTTACTATCATCATAATCGTTGTTATTATTGTTAATTGCTTTAAAGTTAGTGAATGAGAAAAAGGGAGATTCAGCTCAAACCCATTGGAATATTAATAATAAAATGTAGAAATATTAGAATTGTAGAAATAATAGAATTGTACAAAAATTAATGGATTTTCTATTTTTAAAATAATTGTCTATTTATCTTTAAATATTCTGTAGGGTTGGAACTGATTTTTCTCTCATTTCTACAACAGCAAAAAGCTTTCTGTGCAATATCTCTCCTAGTGTAAAAAATTGCTCTGCCTGCAGATTTAAATTTGAGCAAACTTGAATTCAAACTGTTATTTTTCTATTAGATACCATAATTAATAGCTTCCTAAATTCCATATTCAGTTCCCTGTTTTACTTGAAGTGTGATATGGAAAACTTGTGGATTAAACATTTTCTAGGAAGTGGAGGGGGGGAAAAAAAGACAAGGTTAGGGGCTTTTATTAGTATTTATTGTGAAACTACAGGATAACTATCAGAATTCTTTTTTCACCTAATTCCAGACTTGATATTTCTATTCCATATTTAAAAGCTGGAAGTAGATTTCCCAGGTTTTTGCTGTGTGGTTTTAGCAGCGTTGTCCAAGTGATTTTAGGATTTAATTGCTCAGGAGTCCCTGACTGTTGGAACCCACAAACCTGGGAATTTTGAGTTTTCTGTGCTTTCTCACACTGACCCCCAGAAGAACACTTTTTGACTTGAGGCCTTGGAGAAAGCTTCTAAAACTGAGTGATGGAGTTAAAATCGCTGGTGTGTAGTTTGAATAGAAGTGTGTGATTTCACATGGTGAAGGGTTTGGAATTTGGAGTTTTAGAATGTAGTCATAGGTGTGGGACAAGATGGAGGTTCTTGGGTCTTGTCTCTTCTTCCTTCTTGTTCCTTTCTCTTCATAATTTGAGGTAGAGTTTTTGGATTGGATAGTGTTGGTCACAAGTTTGCTTATTGAGTTAAAAGTATAAATAATATAGATGTTAGCTTTTAATTAGATAGTTAGGCTTTAAAAGACCTTGTAACTAGTTAAATTCACCTCCATTTTTTCACTTTTGGCTTGATAGCCAGAAGTGCTGAAAAACTGTACTTTAAATAAGATTGAACAAAAAATCCATTTCTCAAGCATTCAATCCTGACTCTGAGTGAAGGCAGAAGAGCAAAGCTCTATAACAAGAGGTTTAGGTTAAGTAATTTGCCAAGTCTTGCATCTCTTGATCCCTCAAGTTTTCCATGGATTTTTTTTTTTTTTTCTCTCCCTGCTGCAGCTTTGGTTTCAGCGAGAAGTCGGTGATGAACGGCCGCGTTCCCGTGGGGCTCTACGGGAACGGCTTCAAGTCGGGCTCCATGCGCCTGGGCAAGGATGCCATCGTTTTCACCAAAAATGGGGACACCATGAGCGTGGGGCTGCTGTCCCAAACTTTCCTGGAGGTCACCAAAGCAGAGCATGTCATGGTTCCCATCGTGACATTCACCAACCAACATATCCTTTCGCAGGTCCCGGTGAAAAGTTGCGGTTGCAGCGCAAATTTCGGGAGGGGGGAAAACGTCACTCAGAGGGAAATCCTTGGCTGCTTTATTGGATGTTTGTATCAAGATTTTCTCCTTGCAGAGGAGTTATAAGCCAGGAAATGTGCAGCAAATTACATCTGACATGTTGTAATTGGTTAAAACTTTTAACTTTGTAGGAGTTCTGAGATGTGGAATGAGAAGCTGGGGAGCGAGTCCAGAAATTTCCTCATTTTCTGAAATGTTGACTCTGTTCCAAGTTGCCTTTCCTTAACACAGTGCCCACGGCAGATCAGTGATCCAGCAGAATCCAAGAACAGCCTCAAGGCCATCCTGACACATTCCTTGTTCTCTACTGAGGAGAAATTACTGGCAGAGCTGGATGCCATCATAGGAAAAAAAGGCACCAGGATTATAATTTGGAATCTCAGAAAGTAAGATAAATCCAGTCTCTTATCTCTCATCAGTTTCGTAATTTTTTTTCAGTGTACACAAACATAGAAGGATTTGGGGGTTCATTGTGTGTGGAATAACTGGAACAAGCTGTGTGCAGTTAAAAAAATGGGAAGCTGGACTCAAATGTGAATTTTAGCAAATCTCTGAGGAATTCCCCTTTTTTTCCCCTGGCTACACCACAACACCTCGTCTTGTATTTGCTTTTTCCCCCCTATAATTAATACATTTTCCCTTTTTAATTCTTAGAGATAAAAACAACAAACCAGAATTTGACTTTGACAAGGATAAATATGACATCAGAATTCCAGAAGACTTGGATGAAACAGGCAAAAGAGGCTACAAAAAGCAGGAGAGACTGGACCAGATTGTTCCAGAAAGTGATTACTCACTACGAGTATGTGTTGGATTTTGAAAATTGGGTTAATTTTTGGAAGCTGGAGGGTGTAAATGTTTTAATTTTAATATAATGTGTGTTTTATAGGCTTACTGCAGTATTTTGTACCTGAAGCCAACCATGCAGATCATCCTGAGAGGACAGAAGGTGAAAACACAGCTGGTTTCCAAAAGCTTGGCCTTCATCGAGAAGGATATTTACAGACCCAAATTTCTCAGTGTATCCTTTCATATTTCCATTGCAGAACTGAATTCTGTTGCAGTTGTATTGATGAATTTTGGTTATTTTTTTAAAGTCATACTGAAAGAATTATCTCAATATAAGAAAAGAAAGCTCAAAGGCCCACTGAGAGTAACTCTTATTTTTTGTGTTCCATGAAATTCACCCTGTTTTTCCTTAATATCTGCTCAAAGGCCAAAACAGTCAGAATTACTTTTGGATTTAACTGCAGAAACAAAGATCATTATGGAATAATGATGTACCACAAAAACAGACTGATCAAAGCCTATGAAAGAGTTGGCTGTCAATTAAAGGTAAGAAATTGAGGCTTCAAAATATTTTGACATCTTGTCAAATTTCCTTCAAACACTGATTTAAAAAAAGAATATGGATTGAAAGCAAGATACTGATGTATGCTTTATAAAATCACCTTTTTTGCTGTATGCAGCAGTTAAAATTGTATTAAATGGTTTGGTTTTGGGGCTGCTTGATACAAAAATAGGAATCTGAGCACATCTTTCAGGACAAAAAGAGGGCTGGAACAGAGGATTTGTTATTTAAGGGGTTTATATCAAGATTCTCTCCTTGGAGACGAGTTATAAGCCAGAAAATCCTTGTTGCCCAATGTAGATAGAGTTAATAATTACCTCCAGCAAACTCTTGCAGTACTGGCATGGATTTTGTGTTGGTTTTCCTGATAAACTTTAATTCTTTGCAGGCAAACAACATGGGTGTGGGTGTTGTTGGGATTATTGAATGCAACTTCCTAAAACCAACTCACAACAAACAAGATTTTGACTACACCAATGAATACAGGTATTTTTATCTGCATTTTCTATCCCATATTACCATTTCCTGGGAATTACTTGATAAAGCTGCTTCTTTAAATAGGAAGAATAAAAGTTTCTGGTGTTCTGGCCAAACTTGGTTTAAATGCAAACAGCTCCTTTTAGACTCTTTTTTGTGTACCCCCTCTTTGTCTTTTTCCTTTTCCTTATAAATATTTCCCCACAATATCCACACCATCCTTGTTTTTTCCTGGATATTCTTTTGTGGCTGTTCAGGAGGAGACATTTTCCCAACAGTGCTTTTAATGTGGAAATTTTGGGCATGGATTGCAAATGTTGGTGATCTTGTGGCAGGAATTGGGAATGCCCTTGGCAGGCACAGTGAGCAGGGAATGGTTTCCACTTGTTGGGGTTTTTTGAACACTTGACATGAAAGGAAGGTTTCCTCAATCCCTTGGGTTTGATTTGTCTGTCAGCACACTAGGAAATCTGGGAACTTTGTGTCCAACAAATAGAATTAAGTCAATATCCAGACGAGTGGGGAGAACACAGGATCATTAAGGTTGGAAAAGACCTCCAAGACCTTCAAACCTTTTGAGTGCCACTTCCAGTTGTTCCTGGACATAACTTTGGAGTGGAGGTGTGAGTTAAAATTCATCTGAGAGAGATTTCACCCCAGCTGCTGCTTCAGCAGCAAAACAGCTTCTCCTCTCTTGGAGCTCTGTCCTCTCAGCTGATCTGTCACCTCCTGATCCCACAGAGTTCCCATTCCTGCAGGGATTCCAGCAGGACCTGCCTGTGGTGTCTCCACTCTGCTGCCTTGTTTATCATCCAGGAATGGATTCCCTTCATGCCAGCTGCATTCCACCTTTGATTTCAGTTCTGTCACAACGGGAATGCAACTTCCCAACTTTCTCTGATTTTACCCCCAGCCACCTTCCCCTGCACTTGGAATGTGGGTGGGCACAATGATACCACACTTGAAACATCTTCTGTGAAGGTTTTTCTGCCAGCGAATGCTCCAAGCTTCACAAGATGTTTTTGTTTTGTCCTGGAAAGTTGTGAATCTCATGGAAAGGTTCCTTGCACTTCCTCCCTCCCCAGCAAAGGGATTTGATCCCATCCGTGGCTCACCGCTCATTTCTGCCCTTCAGGTGCTCCTGGCTCAGCAGTGCCTGGGGTTCAGAGTTGATCTGGCTACAAGCTCTGGGTCACACTCTGAGTTCAAACACAAATTTTTGTGTTGGTTCAAGGCCCGGGGCGGTGTCAGGCGCTGAGCCAGGCCTGGCAGGGCTGGGCCTGGGAGGGCTGGGCCTGGTTACTCATCCACTGCATTGCTCAGAGGTGAATTCCACGGGCTGGCAGGGGCTGTCCTCACCTCCAGTTCACCCGGGGGCTTTGTTATTGTTCCTCACCTCTTCCTCCTGGGTGTGGCAGCTCTGGGAGTCCCTGAGCTGCACCCTGAGCCCTGAAAGCTCCCTGAAAGCAGGAAACAAAACTGAAAATTACCCTGGGTGAGACTGACCTGCTCCTTTTATCAGAGTGCAAACTTTATATCACATTGAAGTGATCAAATGTTTGCCAGCTCCTTGTTGTCAAGCTGGGTATCAGCTGAGAGTAGCCATGAACCTGCACTTGGGATGTACAGGAACAGCCAAAACCAGGGTGAGGTGCTGGATTGGTTTTGTGCTTTTTTTAATTTTCTGGTTGAAGCTGAACTGGTGAAGCCCATCCAGGACTTGTTCTGTCCATCAACAGCACTCTTAATTTTTCAGTCTTTGTGCTCTGACTCGTGTTTCCAGGAATTCCTTTGCTGACAAACATGATTTCAGACAATTCCTCATGTCTTCAGGTTTCTAAATAAAAAAACTTTATAAAAGAAAAAAAGGAAAAGCTTCTAGAAAAGCTTCTTCCCCCACTCTTGTGCAATTAGAAATAATCACAGAATTCACAGAATAACCAGGTTGGAAGAGACCTTCAAGATCATTGAGTCCAACCCATGCCCTAACACCTCCACTACACCATGGCACCAAGTGTGACATCCAGGGATGGTGACTCCACCACTTCCCTGGACAAACCATTCCAGTGCTTTATCACTTTTCTGTGAAAAACCTTTTCCTAATATCCAGCCTATTCAAGTGGTTCATGCACTTACTCTGTCACTGGAGTTCATAAAGGTTCTTCCTGTGCTAGAATTGGATTATTCAAGGTGTCTTTAAATTCTTTTCCTTGCAGACTCACAATAGCAGCCCTGGGAGAAAAGCTCAACGATTACTGGAACGAGATGAAAACCAAGAAAAACGAGGAATATCCCTTAGCTCTGCCTGTCGAGGAGATCCAGTGAGTGCCACAGTGACAGCAGAGGGCTGAACACACATCCTCTGATTTATGTCATACAGGAGCACTCTGTGATGTGCAGGTTTTGGTTTTTTTCCTCAGGAAACAGCCTGACCAGACGTGGGTGCAGTGTGACGCCTGCCTCAAGTGGCGGAAGCTCCCGGACGGAATCGAGCATTTACCAGAGAAGTGGTACTGCTCCCTCAACCCTGACCCCCAATTCCGGTAAGGACCCGGCCCAGGGCCACCCCCCCAGCCCTTCCTCATCACCTGGCAGCAGCAGGGCTCTTCAGCTCCTTCTATTGTGGGGGTTTTTTTTCATGTCTCTTTTCCTTCCCTCAGGAATTGTAACGTGCCAGAAGAACCAGAGGATGACGATTTAATACATCCCACGTACGAGAAAACCTACAAGAAAAAGTGAGTTCTGGAGACTTTGACAAGACTCTGAACACTAAAAAATTCCAAGGAGAGCTGTGCAGAAGTTGGGGTGAAAGTCCAGCTCCCAGAGGGATGATGTTCCATAGACAGTTTGGGATATCCCAGAAGCAAACTCTCCAGGCTGATAGGAGACCTTGGCTTTGTAACTTTAAAGGTCCTCATTGAAGAATATTGAAAAAATCAATACATTCATTTAGGAATAAAAGGGTTCTCAGCTAAGGTCTGTGACAAAAACTGATTTGGGTAGTTGTGATGCTGCCTCACATTCTAGATGTGGGAGTTTGGGGTTGTTTTAAATATTTTAATAAATAATCCAGAGGGAATTTGTTGGAAAGTTAACTTCAGATGAGCTTCCAGCTTCCCGAGGAAATTTTCATTCAATAAACAAGAATACTTGGATTGTTGTATTTAGCTGAGATGAGTATTGTGTTTGCTTTTAGATCTTAGATTTAGTTTTTCTAATGAATGAACATTTTGAATCTTAAGCTCTTAATCTCTATTTTTTCCTTGCTCCTGTGCAGGGACAGAGAAAAACTGAAGAGGCGACTGGAGTACAGCCACCAGGTAACTCCTGCAGCTGCCAGAGCCTGCCCTGGCTTCCAATGTCTGCTTAACGTCCAGTTTTACTCTGATGCCTCTGCAGGATTTGCTCACCATGAGGAAACACAAAATCCACTTTATTTTGCTGCCCAGTGATGGAAAATCCACTCTTTTTCTCCTTAGGGGAAGGAATTTGAGAGGGACAAAGGTCTCTGGCCAGAACTAGAAGAGATGTCAATGACTTGTGGCTGTTTTTATGGCAGGACAGCCAGGTCTTGAAAGGGGATTTGTTGGAGAGAGATGTGATGAGGATATGAAAGTAAAAAGGAACTTAAAAGTGGGGATCTCAAGAGGTGGAGATAGAGATGAAACAGCTACAGTTGTGCAAGGAGACACTCAAATTGAGATGAAATCCAGATACAGATGAAGATGTTTGATGGGAATGTCTGGATTGTAACTCAGAATCAAATTTTCTAAGTGGGATTTAGTTTCAGTTGCATTCAAAGTCAGTTTCTGACCTAAGATCACTCCATTTCTGGAGAAGAGATGCTGCATGTGTTGTTTTAACCTATTTATTTAATTTTGTTGTTTCTCTGCCATTACATCTCCCCCAGTACAAAAGTAATTCTAAAAATGAAATAATTGCTCATTTTGGGCCAGCTGAGTGAACCCTGAGCAGCTTTCCCAGGGATGTCTGTCCTGGAGTTTGTGTCTGATGGGCAAACTCCAGACAGAGACACAGCTTGGGAAAAGCTCTTGCCTGGGATTCTGCACAGCACTTTAAAATGAAAAACTGGGATTTGCAATAGTCTAGTCAGCCTTTTTCATCCCAAAATCCTGAGCCTGGGTTCAAGGAGCTACTTGGATATGGAAATGTCAGAATTTTAGGTGTTGGTATATAAAGAACTGCTTCAATCTCTCCTGAAGAATCTACTAATATCTGTTTATTTCCATTTTTAACTTGCATTGTCTTATAGATGAATAATGAAATATTTTTAAAAACATCTGTTTCTTCAAGTAAAGACTTCAAAACATTCTCACCTCCAAATGCAAAGGAAGCTCTTCCAAGGTTACTTCTGCCAAAATCATCAGATGCTTCTGGTAGAAGATCTCTGCCTATTTTAATTAAAGTATCTTCCCCTCATGTGGATGCTGATAGCAGGTGAGTGGACCTGTCCAAAGAGATTGCTGTTTATTTCTAAAATTAGTAACTTAATGAAAATTATGGGTGTTTGGAGCAGCTTCAGCTGCTAAAATTCCTGTGGGAATTCTGGGAGCATGGGAAGCTCCAGGTTAAAATACAAAAGTAAATTCAAGAAAATGACAAAGGAGCATTTGTAGTGATTTGTGTGCTCAGGAGCAGAGTTGGTGTTCTCCACACTGCACAGGCTGTTTCCCTGATGTGGAGAATGCTCCTGAGTCTTCTTTCAGAATAATGTGGGAGTGTGTGGATGGCAGGCACTTATTTTTTACAGGAATTTACTCTTGACTACACAAATTAAAATCCCATGCAGGAGATTTTCTAGAGTGGTAAATCTTGAATAGTGTTCAGAGGGACACTGCACATGGTTGAAAACAAATGATTTGGCAGCATTTTTGCAATAAACTGATTATTTTAAAATTTTCCTCCTTAGTCTCAAAAGGAGGACACAGAGCTGTGTGACACCTGTGGCCCTAAAGACACCTCGGCTCGGTGACAAAACATTCAACAACCACGAGGAGGATGATGATGATGAAGATGTCATCATTTTAGAGGAGAGCAGTACTCCAAAACCTTCAGCAGATCCTGATGTTCCTGTGGTAAAAATGGAATGTATCAATTTGGATCAGGAGGAGAAGCAGGAGGAAAAGCAGAAGGAAAACAGTCCCGTGGGGGAACCTTGCAGTGCAAGCACTTCAGAGGCTAAAGGTGAACAGCTGAGCTCAGCAACACAGACAGAGCTCCCCAACCTGGTGGTGAAAAAAGAAGAGGTGGAAGACGTGCCAGTACAGATTCCTGGGGAAGAGATGGAAAAGGAACAGCACAACGTCAATGGTGTTCCTGAGACATCTGCAGAGGTGGAAAATGAACTGAAAAATCAGTTGCAATCATTGAATGCAGAAAAAGAAATGTACCAAAGCAAATGTGAAGCGTTAACCAAACAAGTGGAAACACTGGAACAGCAGCTTTTGGAGTTGAATAATAAATATGTAAAAAAGGAAATGTGCCACCAGGCAACGGAGACGGATCCCTCCTTTGGAGAAGGAAACACTGAGGGGAGGAGCTTGGCAGAGGTGACAGCTCTCTATGAGCAGGCCCTGGGGGAAATAGCAACGCTCAAGGAGCAGTGCAGCACCCTGCAGAACCTAAAGACTGAGTGCAGCAAATGTGCTGATGGGGAGAGCAGGAGTGAGGTGGATGAGATTGCAGTGCAGCTGGATGATGTTTTCAGGCAGCTGGACAAGTGCACCATTGAGAGAGACAGATACAAAAGCGAGGTAAAACACTCCTGTCACTGAAACTATCTCTGGTTTTTATTCCCTGTTTCACAGCACTTCTACTACACAATGTTTTGAATCGTTTTTAAAGCTTTATTTTTCTTTTGATTGGCAGATTGAAGTCCTAGAAATGGAGAAGAATCAAATGGCCTGTCAGTGTGAGGAGCTCAAGGCAGAGCTGGCTCAGTTAAAAGCTTCAATCCCACAGGCTGTAGCACATGCAAATGATTCTACCACCAGTAATGTAGAAGACTCTGTAAATTTTTCTGATGGAGAAAGGTATCAGTTTTGTTCTTTCTAGATGTTATTGCAAGGTTTTTGCTTGTTGGTTGTATTTTAAATGTTTTGATGAAGGTTTTGTCTGATAATTGTATAATAAAATGTGATGCTCAGAATTCTTTTCTACTGCCTTTTGTGACTCCTAACTAATGTTGTTGTTTTTTTTAAATCGAGTGATGTTTGTGATTTATGATTTATTTGTGTGAGCAGGATTGGCCACTCCAAATCAGCAGAATGGCAAACTGATACTTCTTAAAATACCCAAAATGTTGTATAATTTCTAAATACAACTTGCAAACCAAGGAGAGAAAAGGGAGGCAGGAAAGAGGGTGATCATTATTTTCTGCTGTGTAATGAACCTCACTTTGAGAGTCTGTTTTTCTTTCTTGAATCAACTGAACAGTCTGGATTTGAAACTTTCCTTTTTAAGAACTCCTTGCTGCAGGCAAATCCTGTGGAAGCAGGGTCCAAGGTGTGTCTTGGAATTAAAGAAGGGTTGAAACTTCCAGCTGGAGAGCTTGGAGCTCCTGGGAAGTGGGAATAGCACACACACAAAAAAACCCAGAGCAGGTGGAAGCAGAGTGAGCTGAGGTCCCTGTCAGGGGAGAATCCAAGGGGGGAAGCATCACCTGTGATAAAAGGGGACTCAGTTAAGGGAACAATTCAGCAAATTTATCCCTGGCACCAGATGAGAGGCATTGCAGAGGGAGCTGAGGGCTAAAAGTATCTCCAAAAGTTACCATTCCTGGAAAACAGGCAGTTATTGTGCCCGTATTCAGGACATCCTGGCACTGCACCCTCAATCCCAGAGAAAACATGGAATAAATCTACCTGGAAGTCACCTGCAGCCCCATGAGAGCCAAAAGGGAGTAAGGACAACCAGCATGGGGTGTGTGAGGGCGAATTGGGCATCAGCAGCAAGGCCAAGAATGGAAAAGGCATTTGTACCTCAAGTCCTGTGTCCAGTTCTGTGGCACTTTAAAAGGACAGTGAGGGGCTGGAGTGTGGCCAGGGAAGAGGCTGGAAAACAAATCCTGGGAGAAGCAGCTGAGGGAGTTGGGAAAGGGGCTGAGGCTGGAGAAAAGGAGGCTCAGGGGGGACCTTGTGGCTCTGCACAAGTCCCTGCCAGGAGGGGCAGGCAAAGGAGGAGAGGAAATGGCCTCAAATTGCAGCAGGGCAGGCTCAGGGTGGAGATTGGCAAAGAAAATTTCCCTGGCAGAGTGGTCAGGCCTTGGGATGAGCTGCCCAGGGAGGTTTGCAGTCACTGTCTGTGGGAGTGTTCAGGAGCAGGCTGGATGTGGCCCTTGGGGATGTCATTTTGGGGTGATTGTTGGATTGCATCATCCCAAAGTTCTCTTCCAACCCTGGGGCTTCTGGGATTCATGGCCTGGGTGACAGAGCCAAATGAACTCAGTAAATTCCTGGTGCCATCAAATTGGAGGGAACTCAGGAGGGCAGAGCTGCTGCTGAGGGACTTGGACAAACTGGGACAAAAACGGGTTGGAAAAAAGCCCCAGAAAATTCCACAAGGGCACCTGTGCATTCCATGCAGGAGCACGAGCTGGAGCCAGCTGTGGGAGAGCAGCTGGAGGAAGTGCCCGTGGCTCTGGGGGAGTGGCAGTGCAGTGTGAGCCAGCACTGCGCTCTGCTGGTGACACAAACCAGCTCCTGGCTGGGCTGCCCTGGGCAAGTGACTCCTCCCTGGTGCCACAGCCCAGCCAGGGAGTGCTGGATCTGCCTCTGGACACCCTGGCAGAGGGTGGCAGGGGAGTGGAGAATGAGCTGGATAATTTCCAGAGACTCCTTTCAGTCTTTAAAAAAAAAAAAAAAATTTAGGCACATGAAAAAATTATCTGTCAGCATTTTAATTTTATTTTTCCTTATAGCTCTGGTTTGTGTTTACTAAAAGAATTAGCAAATAAATGCAGGACTTGGAAGTAACTTCCCCCCACAAGTTGATGGAGAACTGGTCATGGAGATGATAAAGGATCTGAGAGTAGAAGGAAATGGGCCACAGAAGGGATGGCTCATGGCAAAAGAATTTGATCAGGAAGAGGACACAGCAAGGACATCCAGGAAAGAAACCAAAAAAAGGGAGGCACAGCCTTTTCCCTGGGCTACAACTCTTATTTCCTATCTTTTTTTAAGCCTTTGGACAAACTCCTCTTTCTTGCCTTCTCTTCTTTTTCTCTTCTCTTGTTCCAATGGGTTGTGGTAATTTGGGTTTCTCTAGATAAAAATACCAGGGCTTTGAGAAATACAGGTGGTGTGGGGTAAAGGATTATACCAATGCTTATTCTGAAATATTTCTTACAGGAATTCAGTTTAATACTGGTTTAAAACTGAGGGAATATTCCCCTTCAAACTGAAAACTGAAGAGAAGCTTAGAAAAACTGGTAGATTTAGAAATAATCTTGATGCAGCTTTACCTGCATCCATTTTTTTTTTTTGTTGTTGTTGTTATTGTTTTTGTTGGTTTATGGGAGTGATGGAGCATCTCCAGTGTGGATTATCAGTGCAGCTTTGTTAGGTGAGCTGTGATCAGAGAATTCCATCTCCATTTAAACCCGTGCTTTTCTCTCCCCAGCCTGAAGCTTCGCTCTCTCCGTGTGAACGTGGGACAGCTCCTGGCCACCATCATGCCCGACCTGGACCTGCAACAAGTGAATTATGACATTGATGTGGTGGATGAAATCTTAGGGCAAGTGGTAGAACAAATGCATGAAATCAGCAGTACTTAAAAAAAAAAAAAAAAAATCTCAATGTTTTAGCAGAGTTTTATTGCTCTTCCATGATAACCTGTAGGTTCCAGACTGTAAATAGGGCTGCTTCAATTTATATATTTGACATAGGTGGATCTCTCAGTGTAAATATTCAACATTTAGCTGTTCACTTCCTCCTCAAGGAACACTGTCAATACTGACCCACCCTGATGTACTTAATTAAGGATTTTGCTTTGGAAATGTATTTGTAATTAAATTTGCAGATATTTTTACTATTAGGAATCTTAATACTTTTCTACAGACACCTTTTGGTTGACTTTGGATCTTATATAAGCATTAATACCTGTGAGTATTTCCTCTTCTAAAGTAGTGAAATATCTTAGACATGCATAAAAAAAAACAAACAAACAAAAAAAAAAAGAACTTCCTTGATTTCTTGATTTCCTTCCCAGACTTGTTGTATCCCACAGTGTTGTTCCATTGCTCCCAGCAGTGTTCAGTGTTGCATTCATAGGATAGAGATGTAAGTAGTGGGAATTTTGGGCCATATTTGGAGAATATTTGTATGGTACTACCAAAAGAAGGCTTCTTTGAGGGTTTTTTCCTGAAAACTGGGGATGGACCAGTTGGATGGAAGCAGTTGGAAGAGGAGAGATGTTTCTTTATTTGTGGTGTAAACTACAGGGTGAGCTGGAGCTGAAAAAGTTCAGCTTCAACAGCTTTAGACAGTTTTTATTCTAGGCAAGAAAAGGGAATTCCTCTTTTTCACATCTCCCCTTTTAGAGTTGTGTGCTCTAAATCTTCTAATTTCTCCATGCTCATGGGAAAACCTGGAAGCAATGGTACCAAGAGAAATTCCCAGCCAGCTGCAGGGATTTCTTTCCAAGTCATTGAGAACAAAGATAGCAAATCCATCTTTTCCTCTGTGGTGGGATTGGTCACCCAAAGAACTATCCAGAAAAATGATTCTTGCATTTAAATACAAAAAATAAATTTAAAAGAATCATTTAATTAGTGTTCAACGTGTTAATTCTTAGGAAGTATCTATTTTTTTTTTTTAATAAAGCCAATATTGTTGGCTTTTGCACTGCTACTGTCCTGAATTAATCCCTTGGTGTCCCTTTTAGTTGTAGATCAGTGGAATTCTTTCCATGGACAATATTTCAATGGAAGATCTCTATGCCAATAATAGGAATGCACTACTGTTGTACTTTATAAAGGAGAAATTGAATGTTTGATTTGGGAAGAGGTGGCTGTAATATAACTACGTATGATTTTTGCAAAGTTTATATTTCCCATTTCTTGGTGTGTAGCCTTTCCATTTCTTAATCATTATTTATTATGTTTCATCAGACTGTAGCTGAATTTCTTGTAGACAACAGGCAAAATAGAGCACATGTCTATATTAAAAATGGCAAATTTACAATGTACATTTACACTTTGGACAACGGTGGACTTATGGAAATGGTTTCTATTTACTTGTTAAAATGTATTTTTTGTAAAAAATAAAGATATAAATCGGAGTTTGCAGGATCTCATCTTGTTGTTTGTTTCTAAATAAAACCTGTGCAGGATGGCTGAAGTGTTGGGTGTTAGAAGAAAGCCTGGCTTCATCTGGTGATGCACTGGGCACACCAGTATGGGAATGGGATGGGAATGGCTCAGTGTGGTGTTGGGCTGGGCACACCAGTATGGAAATGGGATGGGAATGGTTCAATCTGGTGCTGGACTGGGCACACCACTATGGAATTGGGATGGGAATGGCCTGGATGTGGAAAAAGCAGTGTTGGGATAATCCAGGGGTGTTAATGGAGTGGAGCTGGATTTCAGGAAGTTCTGCTGTTGGTACATGGATGTCAGAATTCATGTTCTGAAGTTCTCCAAGCTCCTGGGCTTGCTCCATCCTGGCATCCCAAGGCAATTCCTACTGCCATGGAACTCCTCAGGACTTTTGTACAAATAATTTCCAAATCCCCTGTTCCATACACATCCTTCTCCCTCAGCTGGAAGGACATGGGTAAGGAAAGGTTGAATTGCATCCAGAGGTTTGTGGGGAGCAGAACTGGGGATCCCTGGGGCAAGAAATTAAGGTTCATATTTAAATTTTTTAGAAGTTCAATAACAGATAAAAGGGACAATATCTAGTGCTGGAGTGCTTGGCAAACTGCCAAAAATCACACCATTAGCTTGAAATTTTATACATTTCTTTCATTATATTAGTTATTTGTATATTCTTGAAGAAGACTATACATATTCAAACATTCTTGTGAGTTTACACGTTTTGGGAATTCTTTAGTTTGGTTTTTAACCTTTGACCTGTTTGTATGTCATCAAAACAAAAACAAAAAACAACACAAATACTCTTCTGGGGAGGTGCAAGCATTGGGTTTTGGTTTTTTTCTCTCATTTTAGGTTAATTTCGATGTTTTTGCGGGTTTATTTTTCCCCGCCGGCCGCCCCTGAGGGCTCCTGAGGCGGCGCGCGGGGCGGGCGCGCGCATGCGCGGGGCGGGCGCGGCGGGAGCGCGCGGGAGCCGCGGGCGGGCCCAGGTGAGAGGAGGGCGGGGGGGGGGGGATTTGGGATTTTTTGAGGATTTTTGGGTTTTTTTGAGCAGTGGGATTGGGGGTCCCCGAGGTCTGGAGAGCGGGATTGGGAATCCCCGGAGCTCCGGGAGCGGCCGGCAGCGCCTCTGCCTTTCCCCAGCCCGCGCAGGGCCGCCCGTGCCCCGCTCGTTGTTTGGATTCCGGATGGGGTTATTTCCTCCAAAAAAAGTTTTTCTCTCAAGTGTTAAACCGATGCACAAGGCTTGGTACAATCCTCTTGCAATCCCTAAACAGGAACTTCAGCGATAATAATCACAACTTTTAGAAACAGCCTTCCTCAAAGCATCCTGTCAATGACTGCGGTGCAATTCCAGGCTCTGCCAGCGGTGCTTGGCAAATCTGCACAAAGTTTGGCCTCTCCCGAGCCTTGAGGAACAAGAATTGATGGGGGGTTTGTTGTGTTTTTTCCAGGAAACATGAAGGTCATCACCTGTGAAATAGTGTGGCACAATAAGGAGCCGGTTTACAGCTTGGATTTCCAGCATGGAGCGGATGGGAGGATCAATCGCCTGGCCTCGGCTGGGGTGGACACGGCCGTGAGGGTGAGCCACGCCTGGGCCTGGCTGTCCAAAATACCGGGCTGGTTTTGTTATCCAAAATATCGAGTTGGTTTCGTTACCCAAAATACCGGGCTGGTTTCATTATCCAAAATATCGCGTTGGTTTCACTATCCGAAATACTGAGTTATTGGCAGGGAATGGGTGGTTTCAGAGAAGAATATAAGATTGTGCAGCTGTCTGTAGAATTATAGGGTGGTTTGGGTTGGAAATCTCATCCAGTGCAACCCCTGCCATGGCAGGGACATCTTCCACTGTCCCAATGTCCAACCTGGCCTTGGGCACTGCCAGGGATCCAGGGGCAGCCACAGCTGCTCTGGGAATTCCATCCCAGCCCCTGCCCACCCTCCCAGGGAAGGATTTCATCCTAATATTCAGTCTAAACCATCTCTGTTAGTTTGAAGCCACTCCCCATTGTCCTTACATACTCTTGTAAATAGTCTCTGTAGCAGTTTGTTCCAGTTGTCTCCTCAATGGCAAACTGACCTCTTCTTCCCTGATGGTGCATATATTTTAGGGATTTTTAAATACATATTTTAGGGCTAGAAAAATGTCAGTTTTCTTTGATATAAAAGATGCTCCCTGCCAGGAGGGTGAAGTGAGGTGGGGTCAAGCTCTCCTGCCATGTCCCAAGGGAAAGGAGGAGAGGAAATGGCCTCAAATTGCAGCAGGGCAGGCTCAGGGTGGAGATTGGCAAAGAAAATTTCCCTGGCAGAGTGGTCAGGCCTTGGGATGAGCTGCCCAGGGAGGTTTGCAGTCACTGTCTGTGGGAGTGTTCAGGAGCAGGCTGGATGTGGCCCTTGGGGACAGGGTTTGGGGGATGCTGCTGGCACTGGGTGACCCTGAAAGTCCCTTTCTCTTGGAGCCCTGGTCACTGAGAATTTCAGACTTTCTGTGCTGACAGGCACTGACCCTCAGGAGAACTCTGCATTTGACCTGAAGCCGTGGAGAATGGAATGATAGAATTAGAATCACTATTGTGTAGTTTGGATAAAAGTGTGTAATATCACAAGGTGGAAAATTCGGAATTTAAGGTTTTGGAATGTAGGCAAGATGGAGGTTTTGGGGCAGAGGTTTCTTTCTTCATGGGTCTAGGTGAGATCTTGTTTAATTGGATAGAAAATTCTGTATTACAGGCCACGAGTGGTTGGTCATTGGGTGAAAAGTAAAAATAATTTAAGTGTTAGTTCTTAACTGAACAGTTAGGCCTTAAAAGACCTTGTAACGAGAAAGATACATCACCATTTCACCATTTTTAGCTTGTTAGCTTGATGCTGTAGCACTCACTGTGACAAAAATAAGAATTAATAAACATCTCAGTCCGAATGTGAAATGCTGTCTCTCGAGCTTTTTAATCCCGAGTCTGGCAGAAGAGAAAAAAAAGATCAAACACAATATCTTCCCACCTTGATGATCCTGTGACATCACATCTTGCCCTTAAGTAGATCTGGAAAGTGGAGAAAGGCCCAGATGGAAAAGCCATCGTGGAATTCCTGTCCAACCTGGCTCGCCACACCAAGGCCGTGAACGTCGTGCGCTTCTCTCCCAGCGGGGACATCCTGGCCTCAGGAGGGGATGGTGAGAGCTGCTTCTCCTCTGTCTCATCCTGCATCATTTTGAAGTTAAACTCAATAAAATCCACCTGCATTGTGTTTTCCATGAGCAAAAGGGAGTGGGAAATGAAGCAGCTTCCTGTGCTTTCTTCCACAGATGCTGTCATTTTGCTGTGGAAGCTGAATGACAGCAAAGAGTTGGAGCCGTTGGTTTTTCAGGATGATGATGAAGCTCAGCTCAACAAGGAGAACTGGGCAGTTGTTAAAACTTTAAGGTAATTTATTATTTGGTGAGTTTGGTTTTCTTTTCAGTGTTTTTGTTTATTTGCTCTAATATTAATCCTTTTAACTCCCCGTTAATGGGACTCAAAAAAAAGAGGGAGAGAGGCATTTTAAATAATCAGGTGATGACAGGACAAGGGACAATAGTTTTAAGCTGAAGGAGCAGTTCCTGGCAGCTGCTGAGCTTGGTGTGAGAAGAGTTGCAGAAGTGCTTGAAGCACCAGCAGGAGCCTTTATTGGCCTCTTGATATTTTTTTTTTTTAACCTAAAAATTCATAAATTCATACGTAGCTTTTAATTTTCAAGTTAATAATTGGTTTCTCCTGCCTTCTAGAGGCCACTTGGAAGATGTGTATGATATTTGTTGGACCTCAGATGGGAATTACATGGCATCTGCTTCTGTGGATAACACAGCAATCATGTGGGATGTCAATAAAGGTAAATGCTGCAGTTATCCCTTGGAATTCCAGATGTGCTGGAAGTGCCTCATGGCATTTCCCCCCCTCCAAAAAAATGGGAAACATCTTTTTATGTGATTGTTTTTCTGTGTGATTTTCTGAGTCTGTGAGGCCCTTCTATAAATAGATATAAAATATTCTCAGGCCAACAAAATTTCCACCTGAGGAATGTGTTCACCTTGGAGTATTTAGGAAATAACTTCACGCATTTTTTACCCCCCAAAACTCTTGCACAAACATCTTCTGTAGTCCTTACTCCACTTTTTGGTGCAGCATTGCCTCAGCTCTTTTCTTTCTTCTTGGGTCTTCCTTTTGAAAAGCTGTTTATTTTCTTTGAAACTTGTCAGCTTCTGGTATTTCCTTGCAAGAAAGCAACAAATAATAGGAAAAATCCCACCTGTGGTCAGTATTCTACAAAATATTTCTAAAATTCTCTGTAGCTTTGTCTCATCAATGTTTTGGCTCTGAGACCTTCCCTTGTGGAACATCAGTGGGGTCAGAGAGCTCCTACCTTTGCTTAGCTGAGTTCTGATATTAATCTAGTATTAATTCTAATTAATTACTAAGTTTGTAGTGAACAAACCTTAAACTGACACTTGAAAAGCAACTTTTGCTGACATTCTTATCAGCCACCATCCAGTGAACACTTTTAATGTTTAAAAAATTATTTCCCTACTTTTTTTTTGTCTTTTTTTTTTGTCTTATGTCTGGTTTTTTTGTCTTGTTTTGTCTTGAAGCATTTTTTTGTCTTGTTTTATGTCTGAAATGTTTGGAAATACGTTTGAATTTATGATCTGAAAGCTGTTTGTACTTTCAGGACAGAAAGTTTCAATATTTAATGAGCACAAGAGTTATGTCCAAGGAGTAACCTGGGATCCTCTAGGCCAGTATATTGCAACCCTGAGTTGTGACAGGTGAGCTGTTGGTCTGAGTGTTTTTCCTGAACCTTCCTTTTTCCAGGGGGATGAATTAAAAGGAAGGATGCCAGATAAACATGAGGTTTTGTGTTATTCACTTTGTTGTGTAAGCAAGTTGATGTGAAAGTAAAATGATATTTTAGTTCATTTTCTGGATTGTGGTAAACAATTCCTACAGTCTCTCTTAGCAGCAAATAAACTTTTGTAGGAGTGTTCCTTTAGGAATTAAGTTTTTATGTTATTGATCACTCTTGATACTGTTAAGAGAGTGCTGCATGGTTGTGTTAATGAACTGATAAATTCATCCTTGGGGTTGGAGCAGCCTGGGACAGTGGAAGGTGTCCCTGCCATGGTAGGGGTGGAATTAAATGATCTTTAAGGTCCTTTCCAGCCCAAAGCATTCCATGATGATATGACTGATGGAGATGTAGTTAATTGTTTTTAAGGTGAGTTCCCAATCTTGAGGAACCCACAGTGCAGGTAGGAAGAGCCTGGCACTTTCCTAATTCCCTCATTCCTCCATAAATCCATGTGCTGGGACTTTCCAAACCTTGTGGAGTCCAAGCGTTGTGAGGGGTTCATTGGTTCTTTAGTCATTAAAACACATTCCTCTGGTGGTGTCTCATGAGGAGAATTTTAATTAATGGTTAATTAGTGGTCCCGATTTATATTTTGAGGTGCTGAGTGAGGAGAGAGGTCCTGGGGCATTTTTGGGAAACTTGAGGTGAAAGGAAGCTGTTCATAGAAAGGCTGAGAGAGCTGGGATTGTTCAGCCTGGAGAGGAGAAGCTTTGGGCTGAGCTCAGGGTGGCCTTGCAGGGCCTGAAGGAGCTGCAGGAACCATGGAGAGAGACAATTGCCAAGGGATGGAGGGACAGCACCCAGGGAATGCAGGGACAGCACCCAGGGAATGGAGGGACAGCACCCAGGGAATGGCTTCAGAGTAGGATTTGATGGGATTTTGGGAATTAGGAATTGTTCCCTGGGAGGGGCTGGGCTGGAATTCCCAGAGCAGCTGTGGCTGCCCCTGGATCCCTGGCAGTGCCCAAGGCCAGGTTGGACACTGGGGTTTGGAGCAGCCTGGCACAGTGGGAGGTGTCCCTGCCCATGGAATGGATGATTTTTCATTTCCCTCCCATCCCAACCCATTCCATGATTCCCTGCTGGCTGACTCTGCTCTCCCTCCCAGGGTCCTGCGAGTTTACAGCACCCAAACCAAGCGAGTGGCCTTCAATGTCACCAAGATGCCATCGGGCTCAGGAGCTGAAGGAGAGGTAGGTGGTGAGGCTGGGGCTGGAAACTCTGCTGAGGGCTCTTTTATCTCAACTTTTTGTTCCATGAAAACAAAGGATCAAATATTTTCCATTCAAATAATTCCCATGTCACAGAATCATCAAGGTTGGAAGAGAACTTCACCCTCATCCACTCCCATATTTAGAACAGTCAGAGCTCCATCCTGGCACTGCAGCCTCAATCCCAGAGAAAACATGGAATAAATCTACCTGGAAGTCACCTGCAGCCCCATGAGAGCCAAAAGGGAGTAAGGACAACCAGCATGGGGTGTGTGAGGGCAAATTGGGCATCAGCAGCAAGGCCAAGAATGGAAAAGACTTTTGCACCTCAAACCCTGTGTCCACTTCTGTGGCCATCATCATCCCCAAACCACAGCCCCAAAATTTCTTGCTGATTAAAGCAGTAACACAATCCCTTAGTTGTAAAAGTTAAAAATAGCATGGAAAAAAATAGTTCTTAACAGGAAAATTTTCAGACATACCTGGCAGTAGCTGGGAGTTTATTAATGGATGTGACATAGTAATAATATTTTAAAGTTAGCCTGGAATTTTCAAGAAGGTAGTTAGATTTTGAAGAAAAATAGGAGTTAGGGATAATTTAGGAAATTCTAACCCTAAGAGGGAAAACAAAGAGTTTTTTTTTCCTCCCAAACAGCTTTAAGTGATAATAAAATAACACCTCCAAGCTGGCCATAACTTTCTTAATCCCTTCTATTCACTCCTTTTCTTTTGGGGGAAAAACATTTGTAGGAGTTTTAGAGACACTGAAGAACAGGCACTTTGCCATGAGAGTTGTTCTCTTTTAACCTCTAATCCTGGGCTTAGAAGGAGCTGCTTGAGCACCACTGGGTGTTAAATAATGTTGTTCTCCAGGTTATGACTTATTTTTTGATGGCTGGTTGAAGGTGACAGCTCTGGGAATGTTTTGCTTCGCAGCTCAAGAGGGATCAAGGAATTATTTTTCTTAGCTGTGAAGAATTTATAGAGATCTTGAAGGAGCCATGGCTTTTAAAAGGTTTCATTTGAACAATTCCATCAGGCTGAAGTGTTCAGGTGGATGTTTTGTGTCTCTGGGGTTGCAGCTGGAACATTCCTGCCCTTTTCTCCAGTGCTGTGTTCCCGTTGCAGGCGAGGAGTTTTCGGATGTTCCACGATGACAGCATGAAGTCATTTTTCCGCAGGCTCAGCTTCACTCCTGATGGCTCCTATCTGCTCACTCCAGGTGTGGGGACATCTCCTGGCACTTGCCTTGTGTCACTGAGGGTGGGAAAGATTCCCAAGGTTATGGAATCCCAGCTGTGCCCCATGGCCACCTTGTCACCCTGAGTGCCACCTCCAGGTGCCACCTCCAGGGATGGGCACTCCAAAACTCCCTGGGCAGCCCCTGCCAAGGCCTCAGCTCCCTTTCCATGGGGAAATTCCTGCTGCTGTCCAAGCTGAGCCTGCCCTGGCCCAGCCTGAGGCCGTTCCCTCTCCTCCTGTTCCTGTTCCCTGGAGCAGAGCCCGACCCCCCCTCCCTGCCCCTCCTGCCAGGGACTTGTGCAGAGCCACAAGGTCCCCCCTGAGCCTCCTTTTCTCCAGCCTCAGCCCCTTTCCCAGCTCCCTCAATTATTATATTCTAATTTGAATGTTCTTTAATATTTCCTACATCTCAGGGATAATGATTTATCCTAATTAAGCCAAGAAAATAAAAACTCCACACAATACTCTCCATTAACAATCCACAACATCGACTTTCTCCTGTGATAGAAATTATATTTATGGCATTTTGCTGAATAAATTGCAACACCAGAAGTCTTAAGATAGAAATGAAGGCTAATGAGTGGGGTTTTTGGACTGATTTCTGTTTGGTCCTTCCCTCAGAACATTCTGCATTCAGAGTAAAAACAGCCCTGCAAGGGGGGATCCCTGTGTGCCTGTCCAAACCCTGCCTTTATTGATGTCTGGCAACATCAAAAAGCAGCTTTGAAGAGAGAAGTGTATAAGGGAAACAAAACCAGCACTAAATAAATATTTGGGATGCCTTTTAAAGTTGTGTTCAGCTTTTGCCCAACTGACAAGCCTAATTCCTGGGAATGAGAAGGTTTCTGGAGAAGCCAAATTCCCAGGAATTGCAATGTTTATGGACACAAGGTGTGTGCTCAGGAGCTCTCTGAGGTGATGAGTGATTTTGGAATCTCTTGTTTTTGCAGCTGGCTGTGTGGAATCAGGAGAGAACGTTACCAACACCACCTACGTTTTCTCCAGAAACAATCTTAAAAGGTAAGGCTTTAATGAGATAAAAATCTGATTTTATTTAAAAACATACAATTCAAATAGTGCAAATCTGTTTTCTGAGCTGCTTTTCTCTCTGAAGGCCCGTGGGTCACCTGCCCTGTCCTGGCAAGGGAACTCTGGCAGTTCGCTGCTGTCCTGTGTACTTTGAGCTCAGAGGAGCCTCTGCTAAAGGTATGGCAAGATTCAGGGAGTGGGAACCCGCAGCAAATCTGGGAAAAGATGTGGCTGGGCACTGTTTTATGTCTCAGCCTTTCAGCATTCCTCTAGGACAGTGCTGTACCACATCTGAGAAGCTGTTTCCTGATTTTGAGGCCCTGAGTTCACCTCAAGTCCCTCATGAGTGGCTTTTGATAGAGTGGATAAATGTTGTTCCTTGACCTCTCAGGCTGCAGAAACACTGTGAAATATTTTCCTTCAACTGTTAACCATTTTGTGTTCAAAATAAATAACCTGGTTTAGCACCAGAGGAGCAATGCAGTGAAATAATTCCTGTTAGTCTCAACTGCCCACATCACAGGGAATTGGAATAGTTTGCTACAACCACTGGTGTTTATTCAAGGAAGCAGTGCTGGTGTTACTGGACAGAACAGGAATTCTGACCTGGGGACAGGATTGTGTGAAGTTGCACAAGAATTTATTTTTTATTTCTTGAATCCAGCTTTATTGTGGGTCCAGGAGTGTTTATATTTTAACAAGACTGACATTACTCAGGTGGAAAGGCAGAGCTTGGCTCCTTTCTTTAAAGGTTAAATTTGTAGTGTTCCTTACAGGATTTACCTGTTCTATTTCCATCATAATTTTAAATCTGTGGTGTTGCAAAGGAAGGAGATGAGGATCTGCAGTTGGTCTCTGTAGCTCCTCTAAAGGGAGGCTTGAATATTAAAAGTTCATATAAATATGCTGAAAAATTCCAGCTGGAAAGCACAGGGAAAAATTTATAAAACAAAACAGTAGCAATCCAGAGGGAGAAAGCTGCCAATTTTTTTTTCAGCTAAGAAAATAAAGAGTAAATTTCAGACAACAGAAATGTTAAATTTTACATTTTATGCAAGAGCTCTTTGCTCATTGTTTATACTGGTAGATGATATAATTTTATTTAAATTAATGGCTAATGCAGTCACCTCCTTGCAATAAATACAAGAGAATTCTCACTGTTCATTTCTTTGCAGATGAAATCAGTCCCAAATCCCCCCCTGCCCTGTTTAACCTCCCCTATCGATTGGTGTTTGCTGTTGCTTCTGAAGATTCTGTGCTTTTCTATGACACTGAGCAGTCCTTCCCCTTTGGTTATGTCTCCAACATCCATTACCACACCCTGAGTGACATTTCATGGTAAGGAATTGTGTTCCTAAGGTTTATTGTGATGAGGGAAATGTCCTTTTTCCATGTCCAGTTCTGCACAGCACTTTGAGTCTTGCCTTGAGTTTATATTTCATTTATGACACACACTCGGTGTCTGAGCAGCCACCCATCCCTTTTTTTGCTCTGTAAATTAGAGAATTATGGCTCTTATCAATTGGTGAGGGTTGAAATAAAACCTTGGCCTTTAATGGAAATAAATAAATCCCAAACAGGTCCAGTGATGGATCCTTCCTGGCCATTTCCTCCACGGATGGGTACTGCTCCTTTGTCACCTTCGAGGAGGATGAGCTGGGAGTGCCCCTGAAGGAAAAGCCCCAGATCCACGTCAGGACTCCTGGTGCAGCAGCAGACAAGAAAGCCAAGAAGAGCCAGTCCCACAAAGTGATTTCTCCAGGTTCCAGGCTGGCAGAGGGGACCCCTCCCAGCAAGGATCCCCCACTCCAACCCCGAACCCCCAGCAGTGCTGGGAAGGAGCTGCCTTCCACCCCTGTTGGCATCAAAACACCTCCAGTGCCATCCCCTTCCACCCCTGCTGGCATCAAAACACCTCCAGTGCCATCCCCTTCCACCCCTGCTGGCATCAAAACACCTCCAGTGCCATCCCCTTCCACCCCTGTTGGCATCAAAGCCACCCCAGTGCCATTGTCAGAGGAGAGGAGGAGCAGCCAGGCAGCCACCCAGAGCAGCAGAGCCCCCCAGCCCAGGAGGGTCACCCTCACCACTCTGCAATCCTGTTTCAAAACACCCAGGTGAGATTTAAGATTTATGATGTCCCTTTCCAGTCATAAATACAGGGGCCAGGACAAGCTGTGCTCGTGCTGCAGTTAAAGGCTGAGCTTTGCACACAAATTCCCAGCCCTGGCTCTGAGTTGAGCCTCTCTTGATGTGGAGTTTTTTGTTGTGCTGAATATGAGAGGTCAAAACGTTTCCTAAGTGTGGAGCTTTTAGGTTTCTGCCTGAAATGTGAAGCAGCAAATTCACCTGACCCTTCACAGTTAAGGTTTCTGTCTTGGCCAGGAGTTGGACTTTGATCCTTCCAACTCAGAATATTCTGTGGTTCTGTGTTCAGGTGCAGTTTTCTGGACAAAAATGGTACCTGAAGCCTTCAGCTGCCAAGAACTGTTCAAACACCCTCCTGCCAAAGAAGAGTTCATGTCTAGACAGGCCCTCAGTGTGGGACTTAAAACATTGATTAGGTGACTTCCTAAAAGATGTAATTTTTTAGAAATTGCCAATAATCCAGGTATTGATTATACTGGGGCTCTGAGCACCCTGCTCCAGTGGAAGGTGGCCCTGCCCACGGCAGGGGGTTGGAAGTGGATAATGCTCCATTCAGCTTGTAAAAAGAAGGGAAAATGTGCAGTAAAATACATCTGAACTACCTCTGCACTTAACTTATTCTATATGAATTAAATCTTGACATGAAATAGTCGTGGAAATGATGTCTATAAAGCAATTAATAAGCAAAATAACTGTTTCTGCTCTTTTAAAGGAGAATAAATTTGATTTCCTTGAAGCCAGACACCCCAGCCTCTGCATTTCCAGACCCAGCTCCCGTCCCTCCTTCCTCAGAACAGGAACATGGTGAGTTTTTGTGCCTCTTAATACCAGCCAAGTCTCTTCCCAGTCAGATTTTTCCTTTATAGATTTGTGTTGTAAGAAAAATCTTCACTCTAGTTGCAAATGCTAAAACTTCTTCATTGTTTTGATGTGTGTGAAAGGTGCTTTGGGCAATATGAAATGTGTTTTCCCTGCTGTGGGGCAGCTGATGGTGACTGTCCCTACAGTTTTACAGCAGTGAAACCAAAGATAAATTCATGGGTGTGATGTTCTTTTAAAGGCTTTTGTACTTCCAGCTTATTGTTGTTGCAGGTGCTGGACTTTCTCAGACCAAGGTTAGGATTTTTTTTTAATCTGAATTTATTAATTTGAAATCATTTTTCTGTCTGCTTCTTCCAGAGAGGCCAGTGCCATCTGATGAGAGCCTCCAAGCTCCCCCAGCACCCAAACGTGCCAGGATTGAGGAATTGTCCCTTCCTGCAGCTGCTGGAGACCAAACCAGCTGTGAGTCCAACAAATAAAGGCTGAGCAGACTCCTCACAGCCTGAAGTGAAAGCAGCCATGTCTGAGTGCATTTCTTGTTGCAAAAATTCCATCCTCAATTCCCAGTTCAAGTTCCCTGTGCATGTTTGATGTAAAGCTGTGAAGAAACTGCCAGTAGAAGACCCAGGTTTCAGGAACTTGGTTCTGCAGCAGGAGAAATAGTTGGGAAGTGACTTCAAGGAAATCAGGGAAATCTGAGGATTAAAAATCCATCCAGTAAGATGTGAGTCTCCAGCAGAGTCCTTAAATCCGTGTTTATGTCTTCCAGTAACTGTCTGGCAAAAAGAATCGAATGCATTCATAAGATTTGATGTGGTTCAAGACCTAAAAAAAAGAGGAAATTGTGTCATTCCAGCATTTTGGTTTATTTCTTGGGTAGAATAATGCTCCCCAGTAGCTGTGGGGTGGAGCTGATTCATTCAGAAGGCAGCAGCAAAGCTCAGGACTGGCATGTGGAAACAGAAATGGGAAAATTGAACTGCAGGAAACAAGAAAGCAAAAAGAAGAAATTCTCTGAAGAGCTGCTGTAAAAATGAAACAGCAGAAAGTTCTTATTGTTCAATTTCTGGACTTAAAAAAGAAATGCAGGTGTGAGATTTTCCTGAAGCATCAGGATTTGAGTGTGTACATTGAAATTTCCCCTTTCCTCCCTTAGCCAATAAAACACAGTCCAGTGGATGGGAAACTTCCACACTTAAAATTTCTTTTTAGCATTTAATATTTCATAAAAGCAGAAATACAAATGTTCCAGAAGTGACTCACAAAAGTCTCACAGGAAGGAAATATTAACAGACACCTCTGTCACTCCTTCAGACAAATGAACTTTTGCCTCCAATTAAATTTCAACAATTAATCAAGCAAAAAGTTGTAGGAAACTTGATGGGATCTTTGTTTTCTCACTGTGATGAGGATGGATCTTCATTAGACTTAATTAAACTTGGATTCTAAAGAGTTAAGAGTTAATTCTGACATTTATTTCTCTGGCTTTTAAAAGATGATTTCTGCTTTTTTTTTTTTTTTTTTTTTTACATCTTGTTCCACAGGAATTTAGAGGTAACTGCTCCAGGGGTTTCAAATAGAATTTGCAATTTTTTTTACATGGGTTTCAAGTGGATTTTTCAATTTTTCAGATGGATTTCAAATAGAATTTGCAATTTTTCAGATGGGTTTCAAGCAGAGTTTGTAACTTCTTCATTCATGATTGTCTTGTTCCAGAAAAGACATTTTGCTGTGTAGTAATGGTTAATTTTTAGACAGCCAGACCTTGTGCTCCTGTGCTGTTAAAGTTTTAATTTTTAGCTACCCAGCTGTCAATATTAATTTATCTTGTCATTCATTAACCACCACCTTCTGGTCAAAATCTACTTGATCCTTGCCCATGGATTCCAGACAGAATCTCTGTATTTTGTCTGCACATTCCCTGTGTTGATATGAACTTTGTTATTAAATAAATAACATAAAGACCATCAAATTAATCAAGAAAAAAACAGACTTTTTGGGGAACTCTGGCCACATGGAAGGTGGGAAATTGTTGGAAAAGAAGAGGGATTTCCATGGAAATGGAGATGGCTGGGAGAGGAAAAGGGACAGGAATGGATTAATTGGAGCTGGGATGTGAAGAGAGGCTGGAGAAGGAGACAAAAATGATGTTTGAGGAACAGAAGTGGATGGGAGGGAGTTTGGAATCTTTGGGAATTCCTGTGCAGGACCCTCAGCTCAATGAGGATCCTTCTCACCCAAGAACACCTCATTTTCCAGGCTGGGTTTTATTTGAGAGGTTTTTTGGTGGGGTTTTTTTTTTTCCCTCTGGAATGAGAGGCTCTTTTTTTTTTTGGCCACAAAACTCCGAATTCTTACTGTCCTGCCAGCAGGTGACAGCATTCCCTAAAGCAAAGCAAACTGAGCAGAAACTCCTCTCTACTCCAGACTTCCATCTTTCCAGACGTTTTTTCATCCTCTTTACTTTTACAAACTGATCATTTCAGACTTGTTTCCACGTGGTGAAGAAACAAATAGAGTTTTACAGGGAAGAATTCTTCCAGGAGGAAAAGACAGCAGGATGACTTCAATCAAGAGGTGAACAGAGAATTCCTGCTCAGTGAATCCAGAGGCTTTTCCAGGAGGAACTGGCTCTGCAGTGTGGGACACACATTGAGAAAGTAAGAAAATTACAGCCTGAAAAATATTCCAGGTTGGGGATTTTCAGCTCTGTTCCCAGCCCATGAGCTGGTCCAGCTCAAGGCTAGGGAGAATTTCTTCCAGGGTGATAATTTGGTCAAAATAAAAAGGAATTAATAACAAGATAGAACCCCTGTTGTGGTGTGTGCCCAGGCCCTGGCAATGGGGTATCTTCTGTCTGAACCAATCACCTTTTCTCTACTCTTGGAATTGAGAGTGATGCTATAAAACCAAGTGTGTTTCTGAATAAACTTCTCTCTTTCTTCCTGTCATCAAAGACAATCGTGTAGCTGTGCATCTTATTTCAAGGGTTAAAACCCCTTTCCACGGCTGCACTGCAGTGTCCAAGCACGGGGTTGGCCATGGGCTGAGGTGACACAAATTCCCAGGACTGCACATCCAGCAGAGCCTCTGGCTGTGGGAACAACCCACAGGGGTCCTGGCAGCCTTTATGGTTTGGATTTGGGTTTTTGGAGAAAAATCCACCAAGGGAAGAGCATTCAGTGCCTGGAGGAGGTGACAGGAAAGGAGGAGTGACAGGATAAGAGGGAGTGGCTTTGAAATGACAAAGAGTGAGGTTAGGTTGGATAAAGGGATAAAATTCCTCCCTGGCAGGGTGGGCAGGGCTGGCACAGGGTGCCCAGAGCAGCTGTGGCTGCCCCTGGATCCCTGGCAGTGCCCAAGGCCAGGTTGGACATTGGGGCTGGGAGCAGCCTGGCACAGTGGGAGGTGTCCCTGCCATGGTTTGTGTTGGAATTGGATGATTTTTAAGGTCCCTCCTGTCCCAAACCCCTCTGTCCTTCCCAAGGATTTTTCCCTGCTCGTTCCAGACGTTCCTGCTTGGGAGATCTCTCAGCCCTCACTCAGCAGGGCTTTTACCAATAATCTCCAAAGTCAAATCCCAACATTTGGTCCCAATTATCCCTTTCCCTGAGCAGCCCCAACCCCACACAGCAGCTCTGTTCTTCCTCAGGTGTGGGATTTTGGGATGCTGCCATTCCCCTTCCAAGGGGATCTCACAGAGCTGCAGAGGGACAGAACTGGGGGTGTCCAGGCTGCTCCTCCTTCCCCATCCCTGCAGGAGAAATTTTTCCATGCTCATCATCTTGGAGTCTCCAACATCAGCAGAAAAGCTGGAATGGGCAAACTGGGAGCACTTTTCCCTCCTGTGGCTGCCAAACTTCCAGCCCAGGGATATTGATATTGTTGAGGATCCTGCTGCTTATTCCTTCAGCTGAAAAATCCCAGGAAAAGCCACAGCCCTGAGGCCTCTGTGCCTGCAACCCGAGAGGATTTGCCTCTCAGAGCATGAATAATTAAAAAGGTTCACAGATTTCTTTCTGTCTGGAAACTGGGCATAAATTTGGGCTCTTCCAATGCCTGGGAAAACCTGATCCTGGTGCCCCTGAAAGGAGAGGAATCTGTTTGTGTCTTTTTAAGTTGTTGCCATCTTTTCTGGGAGGGTTGAACTTCCCCAAATCTTCTTGTTCGTGCTGCAATTATTTGTGTTTTCCACTTCAAATGTTTTCCTTGCAGGAAAGCTTCATTTTGAAGGGAATTATTTCTCTCTGCGTTTTTCTTCCTCAAGATTTAAGCAGAAACTTCTTTACAAACTTCTCCCCTTCAGCTACTAAAAGTAAATAAATAAGCTGGGCAGGAATTTTTGGGTTGATTTCTGCCAAGCTGAAATAAGGAATTTTGAAGTGTTATTTGCTGGGGGAAATGGAAAGAGGCCAGGTTGGAATGGGAATGGCTGTGGGATCTCAGCCTGATCAATTGATCTCGTTCAAAATGAGACTTTGAGCTCACTGAGTGCTCCTCCTGCAAAGCAGGAGCTGCAGGAGCCTCTGGATATTTTTATTTTCCCTTTTCCGGTGGGGTTGCACCAGCTGGATGTGCTTACAAATAAATAGCAGGGCAGGGAAGAAGGTGTGGATTTACTCTGCAAGGAGAGGAGGTGTTAGCAGAGTGCTCCAATATTGGAAATTTGAAATCCCTAAAAAAACCTGCATCTCTGCTCTGGAATGGATTATTACAAGAAGAAAAAATTGTCAGCCAGGAACAGCCAAATGAGAGTTCTTTGCTTAGATCAGCAGGAATAGCACAAAACACTTTTCTGCTGCAATATTTTACTGGATAAAAGAATGTAATTCTGAGCAAACAGTGCAGGGAAAAGATGAGTTATTGTCCATGGCAATAATTCCTTGGAATGGGAAATCCTGGGTAGTGGGAAAGGATGGGAATAAAACAACTGCACTTTACACCCAGGCAGGGTTTTCCACCCAAAAAATTGGAGAACTTTGCCAGGAGCTGGGATGTGCTGGTTCCTGGAGCAGGTGGGGTGGTGAATTCACCATTGTTTCTGTTCACTCCCAGCTTCCCAGAAGGAAGAAAGAAATTTTCCAAATAAATCACAGGATCATGGAATGGTTTGGGTTGGAAGGGACCTTAAAACTCATCCAGTGAGCAGGGACACCTCCCTGTCCCGGGTTGTTCCAAGCCCCAGTGTCCAACCTGGCCTTGGACACTTCCAGGGATCCAGGGGCATCCCAGCTGCTCTGATGTGACTCTGGGAGTTCCTTTCCTTGGATTTTTTTCTTGTCAGTGTAGAAGAACTTGGTGTGATATTGGTGTGATATATTATAATAAAAATATAGTAAAACCATTGAAAATCACAAATTATTCTAGCAGTCAGGATAAAGTAACTCAAGAGCTAGAACATTAAAATTTCACTTTCAAGCCATGTCAAATATGAAAAGCATTGAAACTGATTCCTTGTCCTTTTTTCTTCCTTCTGCTTTCTGCAGGAAGAGGGGATTTTCACTTCTAGAATTTCTGCTTGGATAACTCAAGATGAATTTTGGAGTGAAGTTTTCAACATGATCTATAAATCCCTGAGGATAAAGGAGCACAGTCAGAGGTGTGGTATCACCTTATCCATTGCACACACTTGTTCTTGCTCTAAAAACAATCACTCTAATTATATCCTGTAACAGTAACAACTTCAAACTTTGTCTCTGAGCTTTAACAGCTGGATCCAGGTACAATCTGCTTTGGGATTCATAAATTCAGGCTCATGCCTGAGCCTTTGCTGGGAGCAGCCACATGATGGCAACATTGCTAATCTTTAACTTTGTTCATGGAAGCAGCTCCTGGAGCTGGGCTTTGGCTCAGAGCAAGGTGTGGAGTTCTGAACTTCTTGGGGGTTTGGAGGAAACTTTTCTTTCATGGTTTGACTTGGAGAAGGACAATTCACAAGGGATGGAGTGATGGGAAAAGGGGGAGGGCAGGGACAGATGGGATTTGGGGAGGAAATCCTTTATTCTGAGGGTGCTGAGGCACAGGTGTCCCACGAGGTTTTGGAATTCCCATCCCTGGCAGTGCCCAAGGCCAGGTTGGACATTGGGACAGTGGGAGGTGTCCCTGCCATGGCAGGGGTGGCACTGGGTGGGTTTTGAGGTCCCTTCCACGCCAACCATTCCATGATTCCATGAAATCAAACCACCTTACAAGACACTCTGTAGCTCTCAGCCCAACACAGGCAGGTTTTTAAGAGGCAGGAGGAGAAAATGCCACTTTCTTCTTTTCTTCCCCCTCCTTTTTTTCTTTTTCCCCCCCCTTTTATGAACTGCAGCAAAACTTGTAAAAGGCTTTTCCCCAGTGACAAGCAAGCAATTCCTGAACTGGTGCAACTCTGAAACAGGAGAACAGGACCTGGCACTGAGCTCAACCAAGTTCAAGCAAGATCTTCATTAATGCCCTTAGATCCTGAACATGATAAATATGGGCGAGTTTTGGTGG
Source organism: Sturnus vulgaris (assembly GCF_052056855.1). Lineage (NCBI taxonomy): Eukaryota > Metazoa > Chordata > Aves > Passeriformes > Sturnidae > Sturnus > Sturnus vulgaris. The sequence goes on along the minus strand of NC_142244.1, from coordinate 117,175,530 downwards.
AGACTGGAAGAAAAATGTGTCCTTTCAGCCAAAGTAACTCTCATCCCGACAAACATTTTGCTGGATTGTTATTTGAATGAATATTTAATATAAAACATGCAACCTGCTCTAATAAGAGCACATTCATAATTTTGAGCAGGCGAGCCCTGTCCAAAATTCCCTTGGCTTTGCTCTGGGTAAGGAATAACTTAAGAAGGAAATGTTGGACTGCAGCTACTCTTGGCTGAAGGACACAGTACAGCAGGAACAGCTGTGGAAGCAGATTTACTGCAAGAAGTGAGGCTGCTAAAATCCTGACAGTACTTTGATTTTTTTTTTCTTTTTTTTTTTTTTTTTTAATGAAAAAGTCCAATATAGAGTTTATGACTTTTCATACAGTTATTTATTTTAGGAATAAGAGAGCTGCCAAACACAGCAGGTAGTTAATACCCAATTCAGACTGTGTTTAAATAGGGAAGGAGCTATTGGCTGCATCCTTTGGGATTCTGTGATTAACCCACAGGGAGCTGGAGGTGACCTTTTTCCAGAGCCTTTCAGGTGAAACATGAGTGGGACTTGGCTCCCTTGGAGTGGAGTGAAGTTGGAATCAGATGTAGCAGATAATTCAGCTCATCCTGAAATGATTTCTCCACTGAAATGAGCTTTTCCTTTGGGCAGGGGAGATGGAGCTGCTGGAGATAACCTGGAGCTGGGATGGAGATTCAGTCTGTGCCTCTGTCCTGACATGGATCTTTCCTGGTGAGGGTGGGGAAGGTTCTGGAGAGTCAATCCTGTGAGGAGAGGCTGAGGAGCTGGGGAGGCTCAGCCTGGAGCAAAGGAGGCTCAAGGGCTTTTCACTCTGCCTGACAGGAGGTTGTAGTGAGGTGGGGAATTGGATTCTTCTTCCAGGGAACAAGGGATGGGAAAAGAGGGAAAGGCCTCAAGCTGTGCCAGGGGAGGCTCAGGTTGGACATCAGGAGGAATTTCCCCATGGAAAAAGTTGTTAAGCCTTGGAAAAAGCTGCCCAGGGAGCTTTGGAGTGCCCATCCCTGGAGGTGGCACCTGGAAGTGGCACTCAGGGTGCCAAGGTGGCCATGGGGCACAGCTGGGACTGCAGGGGCTGAGAGGGCTTTGCCAGCCTCTGGGATTTGGGGATTCTGTGACTCCTGTACTCAGGAGGGAGGCTCAGGCTGCTGTGCCCCAGCTGTCCTGTGCCCAGGAGTCCTTGGTGTGAACTTTGAGGGTGATTGTCCCTGAGTGTCCCATGCCAGGCAGAACTTTGGGATAAGCTCCAGAGGCTCCTGTCCCCTGCTGTTCCCAGTCAGCTCTGGCATCTCAGGCTGGTTTGGGGGATGAGAGGGTTCAGCCACATCCCACCCCACAAGGGACTGGGGGTCACAGTTGGTTTAGTAGTTGGGTTAAAACCCCCCTAGTGAACTTGGCAGCATTCACTAAACTCTTATTTTTGCTTGGTTCTCATCATAAAAAACGGGGGATAACAATCCTTGCATCCCTCCTGAGTGTGCTCTGAGGTTAAATCATGGAATCACAAAATTATTTGGGTTGGAAGGGACCTTAAAGGTCATCTCATTCCATGGCAGGGACACCTCTCAGGAGGTGATGGAACTCATTAAGCAGAAAACAAAGAATACAAACAAAGTTGGCCAAAACACACCTCCAAAATGTGTTGCAGGAGGAATAGAGGAAACTTTGGCTGGGAAAAGAGAAGGAAATCTTGCAGCAGATTGGGTTGACAGAAATTGCTGCAGGCCTGGTCACACTGAGGGAAAGCTGGAGCTGATGCCCAGAGACCATCAAACCTCCAGGGGAAGGGAGGGTGTTGTGTCCTCTAAAGACCAATATTCTCCTGTTTGGACCTTGGAAGCAACGAGACATTCCAGAATTTCTGTTCACAGCCCATTTCTGGTTTTAAGGATCAGTTTGCTCATGCCTGCCACATAACTCCTGCCAGCAGGTACCAAAGCAGAGCTGGAAGAGCCCAGATTGCTTTGGGATTCTGGGAGAGGAGGAGTTGAGGCTGTGGGAGGACCCTGAGGTGCCATCACTGGGGTTCTGCTCATTGCAGTGCTCAGGATGTGCTGCTGGGCACGGGATCAGCTGCCCATAGATCCCATAGATCACACAAAGCCAGATTCCAAAACCTGGATCCAGATTGCAAAGCCTGGTTGAGTTGAGAATTCCAAAGAGGGTGAGGGAGTGGCACTTCTGGGGACATCTGCCAGCTCATGGTGCCAGGAGTTCTGTGGGGATCAGGATCCAGCACAGCCTCGTTTGTTCTGTGTTCAGGTCACCAAAGGAACCCTTGGATATTACTGGGGATGGGAATTCCTTGTCTTTGCTCCTGCTTTTCTCCTGCTGGTAACTTCTTGATGGTTTTCCCTTGTAGAGGAAGCAAATACCAATTCCACAAAATTCCAGAGAACATCAACAAGTGTAAAGCTGATTCCCTGAGCTCATACTGTTCAGTGAAAGGAAAATATTTTACTGAACTGTCCCAATTTCCAGATTATTCATCCTCAACTTCCTTTTGAGAGTGAGTGGACTTAAAACGATCTAACTTTGCAAACGTGGTGTAACCCAAATCTGGTGTCATTTTATCTGATCTTTACCACCTATTTCCAGATTGGAAGAGACCTTCAAGATCATCCACCCCATCCATGGCAGGGACACCTCCCACTGTCCCGGGCTGCTCCAAGCCCCAGTGTCCAACCTGGTCCTGGACACTCCAGGGATCCAGGGGCAGCCACAGCCTCTCCCAAACACTTTAGTCCTAATTCTGATTTTCAAGGCTTATCGATGCTTCTGAGCTTTTGCTCTCTGTGTTTCCCGTGCAATGATAAAATGTGACAAATGAAACAAAGTTTAGGGCAGGGTGGAAGGCTGGGATTTGTCAATGAGCTCTTGTCTCCCACAGAGAGCCATGAAAAGCAGCTGAGGTTCATTAGCAAAGCAGCCTAATTGGCAATTCAAACAGCAACAGCGGTGATAGCCCGAGCCTGGATGGATTTGGGAGCACCCCCAGCGATCAATACCAGTGATTATGACATTTTAAAAATAAAATTGCTTGTCCTTGACTCCGGTGGAAGGGAGAATTCCCTCACACATCCCACGGGTTGCAGCTGCTCTGCTCAATACCAAACACTTTGTGAAATGGCCAACAAAAGCCTTTCTTGCCATCCCATCCCTCTGAGGGGGCAAAATCCCCCTGACTTTGATTCTCTTTGCTCTGGAGGCCTTTTAGTTAAAAGCTCTCTAATAGATTTGGGAGTATTGACAATAATAATGAGCTTATGGGTGAAATTGTGACCTCAGGGAAGTCAATGGAGTTGGAATTCCAGCATTTTAAATATCCACACATCCCTATGAAGTCTGTACATGTGCTCTCAACAGGTCAAATCTCTGCATTGATTCACCCCACTTCCCAACAGTTTGCTTACCAAACATCTTTGAAGTGTGAGCTAATGAAATTAATGTATTTTCCTCCTGCTTAAAGCAGAAAATAAAATTAACCACCTTTTCCCCCAGGAAAACGGAGGGAGGGAAGTTGGGTCTGTTCTGCCTTTCTTGTCCATAGAACATTTTAAACCATTCAGATGTTTGAGTTTATGGGAAACTGTCTGAAGAATTGTCAGGATTCTCAGTGAAGGGTTTAAATATGACTTCTGATGCCATGGGCTGAAGAATTGGAAAGGATGACCTGAATTAAGTTGGGAATCAACATGTCCAGGTGCCCCTTTAGTGATAAAAATAGAAAATGTGGATAATAGAAATGTGGGGACTAAGCTGTGTTTGTAATTTTAAAGAAAACAAGAGAAAAAGAACATCTTTCTCATGTTGGACAGCAAAGCAAGGCATGCAAGGAAGGGATAATGTCTTTTAGTAGATCAAAGAAGGAAAGGAAAAAAGAAAGGGAGAGAGGAAGGAAGGAAGGAAGGAAGGAAGGAAGGAAGGAAGGAAGGAAGGAAGGAAGGAAGGAAGGAAGGAAGGAAGGAAGGAAGGAAGGAAGGAAGGAAGGAAGGAAGGAAGGAAGGAAGGAAGGAAGGAAGGAAGGAAGGAAGGAAGAAGGAAGAAAGAAAGAAAGAAAGAAAGAAAGAAAGAAAGAAAGAAAGAAAGAAAGAAAGAAAGAAAGAAAGAAAGAAAGAAAGAAAGAAAGAAAGAAAGAAAGAAAGAAAGAAAGAAAGAAAGAAAGAAAGAAAGAAAGAAAGAAAGAAAGAAAGAAAGAAAGAAAGAAAGAAAGAAAGAAAGAAAGAAACTGATGTCAGTTTTAGCATGGAGTAAGATTCACTGGTTCACAGCTCTGTGAAAAAGAACATTTCCCTCTATTGACATCCAAGCACTTCCAGGTATTTTTGCCAGGATTTTGCAAACTGTTCCTACTCCTGTCACATACTCTGCCTGGCTGGGGATTGCTGCAGTAAGAGCAGCCTTACACAGGAGTATTCCCAGCACACCAAAACCTGGCAAGTGAATGAATTTATCAATATATGGCAAACACCCCCTAATGACCCACAGCCCATTTCTCCCCTGGAACTGTGCTCCAGCATTCATGGCTGTCCAAAGCCCTGCCTCAGGCTGATATCCAATCACTTGGACCTGTTAGAATGGAAATACAGGAAAAGTCCAAGGAATTGACCACCTCCACTGGGCTGAAAAAAACATCCCAGAAATCCATACTGGACCATGAACAGTTTGTGTCCATCTTTCTAAGAAGCTGATGTGCAGTTTGTGTCCATTCCCTGTGTCCATCTCAGGGTCTGTCACTGAGATGTTTGCAGGGTCACTGATCACAGAGTTTGGGCTGAAGAGGAACTTAAAAATCATCCAGTTTCAACACTCTGCCATGGGCAGGGACACCTTCCACTGGTATCCAGCCCTGTCCCAGCCTGGGGAGGAGCTGGAGCTGCTGCAGAGAGCCCAGAGGAGGCAGCAGGATGAGCAGAGGGATGGAGCAGCTCTGCTGGGAGGAAAGGCTGGCACAGCTGGGATTGTTCAGCCTGGAGAGGAGAAGCTTTGGGCTGAGCTCAGGGTGGCCTTGCAGGGCCTGAAGGAGCTGCAGGAACCATGGAGAGAGACAATTGCCAAGGGATGGAGGGACAGCACCCAGGGAATGGAGGGACAGCACCCAGGGAATGGAGGGACAGCACACAGGGAATGACTTCCAAGTAGGATTTGATGGGATTTTGGGCAGGAATTGTTCCTTGGCAGGGGCTGGGCTGGAATTCCCAGATTTGCTGTGGCTGCCCCTGAATCCCTGGCAGTGCCCAAGGCCAGGTTGGACATTGGGGCTGGAGCAGCCTGGGACACTGGGAGGTGTCCCAGCCCATGTAACTTTAATGCCCCTTCCAACCCCAACCATTCCATGATTCCATGATTTTGCTGCCAGGCAGAGATCAGTGAATGCCACAACAGAGACCAGCCCTGGCACTGATGTCACCCCAAGCACTCCAAACTTGTCAGACACAGGTCTGAGACAATGGGAATGTGGAGCAGCTTTCACTTTGCTCCCTCTGCATCTTTCTGCTGGCATTGATGACTTGATCCAGATGGAATATTGTCTGGAGCAGCCTGGGACAGTGGGAGGTGTCCCAGCCCCATGGCAGGGATGGCACTGGATGGGTTTTAAGGTTCCTCCAACCCAAACCATTCTGGGATTCTATGAATAGGCAGACCAGGCTGCTCCAACCCCAGTGTCCAACCTGGCCTTGGGCACTGCCAGGGATCCAGGGGCAGCCACAGCTGCTCTGGGAATTCCAGCCCAGCCCCTCCCCACCCTCCCAGGGAACAATTCCTGCTCAATATCCCACCTAACCCTGCCCTCCCTCAGTTTAAAGCCATTCCCATTGTCCTATCACCACAAATAATCAAAGTTGGGTCCCAGACCATTTTTATTATTGTTGGTCTCAACAAATTGCTTAGAAATTCCGTTTATTTTTGAAAACAGTGGTGATGGTAACATGAATCAATGCTGAAAACCCTCTGTCCCAATTCAAATCAACATGAAGCCAAAGGCAGTGGTGATCAACCACAAAAAGGAAAGTTCAGAGTGGAACCAAGGGAAATGTCCCAGCTCTGGAGGTGACAAAAGGTGACAATATAATTGCAAACAGATTTTTTTTATTTTTGCCAAATGAAGAATTGTCACCTCATATGTCTTGGAATTTTTTTTTCAGTGTGTTGGTCCATCTGTTGAAAGTGGGAGACCTATGAATTTCTGGTTTAAGAGAAATCCATTGATTTCTCTTTTTTGCCATAATTTTATATCATAATATGTGTGCCTGGGACTTCTCTGTTATGTGAAATGGAGAGGGCTGGGCTTCTTTGCTCATTATTTTGGTTTTTCATTGTTTGAATGCACTGTGGAACAATGGAATTTTGTGAGGATTTTAGAAGGAAATGTCTGGATTTGGTATTCCTGACAAGCAGTGGTCACAATCCATGAGTGTTGGCACGGAGGGTGCCTTGGGCCCCAATGGAAGTTCCCCAAAAATTGCTGGAGGGGATGGAAATATCCTTGCTAACCCTAATGCACTTTCAGGGACAAAATACCAGCATTCATCCTAAGAAATGAGCACATTTCATTACAGGGGATTTGAGAATAGGATTCTAGAAACTGTTTTTCCACTCCCTATAATGCATAGATTGTGCAGAATACTGAATCTGCTCAAAAACTAAATGTGACAAATTCTGAGACTTTTTGATTTCAATTTTTAAACTATATTTAATATCAAACGTCCAGTTCCATTCTATTCCTGACATTTGTAAAAAAAACCCCAGTTCTGAGCCACTGAGAGGGTTTGTTTCCCTCACGATGCATTTCAAAAATGCGCTGAAATTTTATTTTGATCAGGTCAAAACATTGTAATAGAACTTCAAACATTGGCTGTAACAGGCTGTCAAATACATCTGCCACAGTGCCATTGAAATTCGTATTTCGTGGGACAGTAAAAAAACAAACAAAAAGTGAAGTCAAAGCAAAATTAATACCTTGTCATGACAAAACATTCATGAATTATGGAAATGAGCAACCGAGCAGGCAGTCAATGCTGGAAATCACTGTGTATCCCCAAGAAATTCCAGGTTTTAGGGAAAACTCTGTCTTTTTCTGGGAAGAAACAAAGAGATGTGGCCGGTTCTGCTTCATAGGGCACCGACTCCAAACCAAACCGTTCCTTTTAACAAAATTCCCCTTGAATTACCTGCCTGCAAAGGGATGTGCTGCCTTGGGAATATCTCAGCTTTCTTTGCCTTTATTTTCCAGGTTCTGCAGGCAGCAGTTCTGCATCCAGGAAGGAAAAGAAGGAATCCACGTAAAAACTTCAACATCAGTTCCGAGGCAGATCCGGGGGCACTCACACGTAGTCGCTCAGCCTGTAGCCGCCGTGGCACGCGGATGTCAGGGAAGGAGCGTGGTTGCCCTTGGAGCCACTCGGTGGCCCAGAGGATGGAGGCGCTCCAGGCCCGGGATGTGCCTGGAACGGCGCCCGGTTCCCGAGGCACGACGTGCACAGCAAGGCCCCACCCAAGATGGTGAAGGCCGAGGAGACAAAGCCCAGATAAAGAGCCTGCCCTATCTCATACTTCACCCCGGCGGGCACCGCGGGGTTGTAGAAATCCATCACGACCTCGCTGGTGCTCCACGCCACCGGCGCCAGGCAGAGCAGCCCGGCCGCCGCCATGCCCAGGCCGCCGGCGCCCGCCATGGAGGCCTTGGCGGGGCTGCCCTCGGCGCAACGCGTGCACCTCATGCCGACCACGGCCACGCCGGCTGCCAGCACGCCCAGCAGGCAGGAGATCACCATCATGGCCCGGGCGGCGCGCAGCTCGGCGGGCAGCGCCAGCTGGGAACGGTGAGGCTGGCACTGGTAGACGCCGGTGCTGTGCCACACGCACTCCATCCACAGCCCCTTCACGTAGGCCACGGCCGTCAGGATGTTGGGGCCCACGTGAGCCGAGCGCCACCAGTGAGGCAGGATGGTGGTAATTAACGTCCCAATTAAACCCAGCACGCTCAGGGAGAAGCCGAGCAGCTCCAAGGCCCAGCTGGCCATGGGGAGTGTTTGTCCCGCACCGTTCTCTTAATGAGGCGCCTCCGCTTGGGTTCCCTTGGAAAACGCGAGCTTTCCTTGGAAGATACGCGGCTCTTTTACTCCGACACCTCCTGCTCCCCTAATAAAAGGTAATTGAGGGAAAAAGGAGTTAATTATTACCCCAAAGCATTGCCTCTCCAGCCAGTGAGGTGCATTTCAAGTGCAGCGAGGGCAATAATTAGCATAGTTATCGCTGTTAATCGTATTTTTGTGGAAGTAGTGGGAAAGCAAGCTTCCCTCTTCCCTTATATAAACAGCCTTGCGCTGCCCGCTGGGAAGAGAACTCAAGACAATTTATGAAATGGAAAAAAAATATTTGAAATGCAAATATTCCTCTTCCCAGCAGGCTCTTCAAAAAAACAAACATGATTTCCTCTCTAAAGCAGAGAATTAGGTAGTGTTAACACTTGGAATGAAGGAGATTTATAAAGTAGGGAACTGCAGGTTGCTTTACACGATGAAAACATTCCCAGAAGGTCATAGCAGGACTAGGAAAACAATAAGGGTGTAGAGGGGAGCAAAAAGAGTGATTTAAAACCTGTGGAAGAGGATAACAAATATTGGATTAAAGTGGCTTTCCTGACTGGCCAGTATTTCTTGAGGTTGCATTTCAATAAAATAATTCAAAGTGGAATAATTTAAATTAGGATCTGTGGAGTTTCAGGTCGTGATTTCAGGTTGTGGGTGAGATGTGGAATCAGGTGAACATCCTGGAGCTTCTGTGGGGCAACACTTTCAGAGTTTGGTCGTGTATAAATCCAAGCTGAAAAACAAGGAATGGCAACTCTTCCTTCTGTATAAATCCCAGACTAAGTGGCCTTTTCCAATGGCTGCCTTGCCAGCTCTGTTATCCATCAGGTATGATGTGTGTGGCCAGAAACCCGATATTTTAATATATAAAATAACCCTTGCATCACAATCCAGCTTGGAATTCAGGAACAGGAACAAGTTCAGGCTCCAGCTCTGCCAAGTCCCGTGCACGTGCTGAGCTCCTGCTCAGAGGAGAAAGTGGAAATGTTTGCAAGAGCTGGCCCGAGCAGGAAAAAGGGAGGAAAAGCATCTGGATCAAGTCATCCATGGCAGCAGAAAGATGCAGAGGGAGCAAAGTGAAAGCTGCTCCACATTCCCATTGTCTCAGACTTGTGTCTGACAAGTCTGGATGATTTGGGTGACATCAGTGCCAGGGTTGATCTCTGTTGTTGTGGCATTCACTGATCTCTGCCTGGCAGCAAAATCATGGAATCATGGAATGGTTTGGGCTGGATCAGCCAATTCCATGGGCTGAGACACCTCCCACTGTCCCAGGCTTCTCTCAGTCCCAATGTCCAACCTGGCCTTGGGCACTGCCAGGGATCCAGGGGCAGCCACAGCTGCTCTGGGAATTCCATCCCAGCCCCTCCCAGGGAACAATTCCTAATTCCCAAAATCCCATCAAATCCTACTTTGAAGCCATTCCCTGTGTGCTGTCCCTCCATCCCTTGGGAATTGTCTCTCTCCATCTTTCTTGTAGCATGGGTCATCTCTTCCCCAAAAAATCCCTTGGACATTGTGAAAAGAAAGGGAAAAATGGAAAAGCACAAGGATTTTGTGGCCTGATCAAGACAACACCACAGGCTGAGGACTCTGTGCTTTGACATGTTCCTTTTATTTGGAGTGTGCCATGGGATGGGGGGAAATGGGATGTTGGATTTGCTGCCTGGGAGGGAAAAGAAAACCACAGAGCAGCTTTCCTTTAGTGTGCCTGGTTTTAGGAAAGTTGTTTTTCCTCCTCTTGCCAATTCCTGGCCTTTCAGGTACTCTTTGTGTAACACATAAATGAAAACACCTGAGTTTATGTGGCTGCTGAAGGAATTTACCTCATTTGCATATCCTGAGACAAACACAGAAGGTTTTATATCAGAAATCATCATTCCAGGGGAGGTCAGGCTGCAGATTTCTCTCAGTTATCACAGATATGACAGGCCATGAGTTAGGGCCAAGCACAGCACAAAGAAGCAAATTGTTACCTCCAGCACTACTGGAGATATTTGATTTCTGTCCCATCCACCAGAAGTCCTCATGTATGTTTGCCTTGCAGGTTATTTGAGTTTGATTCCTATATTAAGGAAAATTAAGCAGTATTTTCTCTTTTTATATAATTATTTGTTTTCTGTGAGGTGCATCTGGATGTAAGCACACCACACATCTCAGGGAAATTATCCTGGGAATATTCCTCCAGGATCAGGGAGCTCTCCACATGGTTTTGGGTCACAGCAGGACCATGAGGGACCTCAAGACATCTCACAAGACATCAGCAACTGAGCTGGAAATGGATCTTGTGTCTCCTGTGTCCTTAATCCCAGCACCACCTTCCTCATCCCTGATTTTGCCTGGTCTGGGGCTCTCCCACTGCCTCACAATGAGCATGATCTGAGATGATCCTCTCCAATTCCTCCTCCCACTCCCATTGCCCACCATCCTGAGGAGTGCTCCAGCCCACGCTGCTGGATTTGCAAAGAGGCTCCCGAGGTCAGGCACGAGGTTTTGCAGCTGATCCCGGGGAGAGCAGGACCTCAAAGGAAAATGTGATTTACACCACCAGCCCTGGGAAACGGACCCCCGATTTAATGCAGGTCAAAACACTCTGGGGCTCAGCAGCAGCTATTTTTAGACGTCATTAAGGTGTTATTTTTAAACATTAGCCATTAAAAGCTTTCTAATTTAAGCAGGCAGCGTTAATTAGCCCCGCTTGCTCCTCGTCATGTTTTCCGTGTGCCTCCCTCAGCAGTTCCAGCTGCCCCTGGTGCTCAGTAACACTTTCACTGCTGGGCACCAGCCTTGCCCTCCTCGCTGCCAAGTGGTGAAAGCAGCAGCAACTCTACACGTTTATCTCCAGGAACATCAGCAGCCTGCTGGAAATGTCTCACTTTACAGCTCAGCTCAGGAACATTCAGTGGGATCAGGTGAATGGTGGCTTGGATGTTCCTTGTGGGCTGAGCCAGTCAAATATTAAATCAAATATCAGTTTTGTTTTTGTTTTTTGGTTTTTTTTTTGTTTGTTTGTTTTTTTGGTTTTTTTTTGTTTTTTTTTTTTTTTCCTGCGTGGATTGTGTTTGTTGGTGTTTCTTTAGAAAGTGAGCAAATTTTGCTTTCTCACTTGGGAGTCACCCTTTTCTAGCAGAGAACAAGGGACAGGATGAGAAGGAAAGGCCTCAAGCTGTGCCAGGGGAGGCTCAGGCTGGATATTAGGAAAAACTTCCTCATGGAAAGGGTGGTCAGGTCAGGGAGCTTTGGAGTGCCCATCCCTGGAGATGTCACCTGGAGGTGGCACTCAGGGTGACAAGGTGGCCATGGGGGCACAGCTGGGACTCCATGGGCTGGGAGGGCTTTTCCAGCCTCAGGAATTCTGTGTTTAGGATGAGCTGCTCAAACATTGCCTGCAATTCAGTCTGGGAGAAACACGGGAACCAAAAAAAGGCAAAGAAATCAAATAAAAGATGTGAGAGGGCTGTGAATGCCCAGGCAGCTGTGGGGTGAAAATTTATCAGGGGCAGAAGTGAGAGGGGAAGGGTGCCCTGAGTCCATGAGCATGGAAATCACGGGGAGGCATCCTGCTGACTCTGGGCAGCTTAGCCTGGATCCAGCACATGGCCTTGCCCTTCCCCTGGCCCCTCCTCGTGTGCAGCAGGGCAGCCCAGATCCTGTTTCAGGGTTTGTGCTGGCGCATTTTTTCCTCCCTTAGATCTTTGGGAGAGCTCTGGCCCCTCCATGTGGGACAGGAACAGCCCCAGGGCTGAGCCTGGGGAAGGAGGATCAGGACAGGGGCTGTGCTGCCTCTGGAAAGCCACCAGCAATCCTGAGAATGAGAGGAGAGCTCAGGATGCAGACCCCCTCCAGCACACACACAGGAAATTTCCTTTCTGCTTTTAACAAAGCAGTGGTTGAAATGTTGGGAAGAAGTTTCTGGAAGCACCTGCACCGTGGGGTAGCACTGACCAAGATTTTGCAACGAGACAGTTTGGGGATCACAATCCCTTTCTGCCCCATGGATATAATCCCATGATGGAAACAAAACATTTGGTGTCTTTTGAGGAGCATTTCAAAGAGAGAGGATTTGAAATCCAGCAGAGATGGTGTGTGAGTGGTCCCAAGCAGGAACAAGCCATGAAATGAAGGGCAGCACCCACACTCACAGACTGAAGGGGCAAAGGCACCTTAAAGCCCAAAACTCACAAAACCTCACAACAAAGGGGAAGTTAAATTGGGCTGGAAAGCATTTTAAGCACTATTAAATAACATAAATAACATGAGAGTGGGGAGGAGGAGGAGGAGGAGGAGGAGGAGGAGTGAGCCCAGGTGAGACACAGAGAATAAACAAAGCATGATTGCTCTCAGTAGATATTGGCAGAGCATGCACATGAACGAGGTCATTTGTTTGGGTTGATGCAAAGAAATCCAGGTGGGAGAAGGAGCAGGAGGGTTTGGTTTGGCTCTGGGGGTGTATTTTTGTGGAGTGTAGCAAAGTTTGCAGAAATCTGCCACAGGAAATGTTACCTACTCCAAGGCTGGAGTCACTTCAAAACTGAGTGGGGAAAAATCACCCCGAATAATTTGGAGGGAAACGCTCGTGGAACTGGGCAAGCACAGAGGTGTCTGCCTAGAAATGATAATAATTCAGATACAATTGGTAACCAGCAAAGTGCACACATGGAAATGGAGGGGACAAAACTCCAAACTCTGCCCCCCAAGCTCCCAGCAGCCACTCTGGTGTAAATTGGTGAACCTCCCTTCCCTCCGCTGAGGTGTGTGGATGATTTATTTGAACCCAGAGCTCCAGCAGCTCCACCATCCCCTGGCATCCAGGGTAACAAATACCCTGATTTATCCCCGAGGCTCTCAGCAAATCTGCGTCATTGCAGCCCCAGCCCTTTTGTGCAGATGTTGGTGCCCCAATTCCCCTCTAATCTGAGGGGTTGATAAAAGCCCAGCCTACGCACAGCCTGCCCCTGGCTCCACAGATCATGTTCCACCACTGGATATGCTTGTTTCCAGCAGGCAGAATTGCTGATCTTGCTTTGGTCGCTCTTATTTGAGAAGGAAAACTGTCCCGCCACACACACAAAAAAAAAATTAAAAAAAAAAAAATTGTATTTTGTTTCTCCCGTCTACTTCTTTTTGGTAAAGATTTGTTTTCACTCCGATCCCGTGTGTAAATATTGAGATCAATTCTTGCCTCGCCTCTTCCCAATTTATAAAGAAATGCTGCATGAAGTTCAGAGCAGTGGTTTTATAAAAAAATCCTTTGTGAAGTTTAGAGCAATGGTTTTGTGATCTCGCTGTAAAACATCCGTGATTCAAGCACCCGTGAATTTACCCTCAGCTGGAGTTATTTTCATGGAGAAAAAAAGTCAGAATTATCAAAAAAATGTCACCTAGTGTTTGGCCAATGGAACCAATCACCTGATTTTAATAGCCCTGAGCATTTCATCACCTTGGCTCATCAGCCACGGAATTTTTTGTCGTGTTTGGTACCCCCTGGCAATGAAATCTGGCATCTCTGATCTGCCCAACCCTGCCCAGGAGTTGTGGGAATGATTCCCTGATCACCACCAATTACTCCAGACCAAATGAGGGATGGGCTCTAAAGGAAATAAATGCTGATTTATCATGTTCCTACACAGGATTTCGTTGTGTTTGTGTGTTTGCAGACAGATCCAAATTAAGATTATCCAGACAGGAACTGATAACTCTTCCAAAGCCACAGTCAGTGCAAGAAAAGAGCCATTTTTTGGGGGGGTGTTGACTCCTCCAGCAGAGTCCCACAGGCAAATAAACACCTCCAGGATTCAGTAAACCAATTCCAGTCACTGTCTGAAAAGAAATGAAGGGTTTTGGTGTGTATTTTAATACTATAAATAAAGGGCAGAACTAAATAGTCCCATTGCATGCAGAATATATTTTATAAATGTGGATGTAATAAGTTATAATATTCTCCTCTGTGTTATCCCATGGTGGATGTTTATTATCATTCAAAACTAATAACCTTGGCTTCCTTCAGCAAAAATATGAGCCCCTTTGAGCTGCAAGAGCTTTTGTTCACATGCCAACCAAAGAGCTAAATGTGAATATCCCTTCCTCTGACCACATCAATCATTTATAACCACAGTCAGATAATTTTGCTCTTTCACCCTTTTTTTTTTTTTTTCCTCCACACCACAGATTTTATGGGAAGACACTGAGGGATTGAGTTAGAGATGTGACAAATGAACCACCCAGCCACCCCAAAAAGCAGGTGGCAGCCCTTGAGGGGACTGCCAATTAATGCCATATGTGACACAAAACTCTCCCTAAATGTACCTTTCTCAGCCACTGCTTATCTGTGGGACTGAGAGGACAACTCTAAAATTTGGGGGGTAAAATTAAATGGAACCAAAATGTGGACCTGATCCTGTTTTCTCTGTTGCCTTTCCATTTTTTCCAGGTCTATTGACTTTTACAAAAAATCAGGGTGAAGATGAAATTTCCAGTTTCCTCCTCTAAGAAAATCCCCAAATAACACACCACAAAAAGCTGCATAATCCCATGATAGAAACAAAACATTTGGTGTCTTTTGAGGAGTATTTCAAAGAGATAGAATTTAAAATCCAGCAGAGATGATGAGTGACTGGTCCCAAGCAGGAACAAACCACGAAATGAAGGGCAGCACCCACAGCCAAGACAACCCCAAAAACCTTCCCTGACACCCATGGGGAAATTTGGGAGAATAATGAAATGATGCAAGGCCAGTTCTAAATGCATGGAGCCACCCATGGAAGGTGCTGGAGGTTTCAGGGATGTGAGGAGGGGTTGAGGCTCCTGCTGCACATCTGGCAGAGAGAGCAGCAGCTGCAGATCCGTGGCAGAGAGGGGGTGGGAGAAGGTGTAGGATCAGGCTGGGTTACAATGTGCCTTTCAAACTTTTATTGATTTCCTAATCTCCCCTTTCAAAAAGTAAAGAGGGGTGGGAATGAAGAGAAGAATTTTGCTGTGAGCCAGGCAAGTCTTGCTTCCCCTCAGATCTGCCCACATCCAAGCAGGGAGCTCTTCTTACCAGCCTTTTTTTTTTTTTTTTTTTTTTTTTTTTATTTTTCCCTGAAAATATTTGAGCAGGAGTGGGCAGTGGGAAGTCGAAACAGCAGAATTTCCAATGCCAGGATGTGGAACCTCACTCACCTGTCTGATGAACCTGAGCATGCCCCAAAGCTCTGATCTTCAAACATTAATTAATCAAGCTGTGAGAGATTAATCACATAAAATTAATTTTAAAAGTACAACGAGTACATACTTAAGGGCTTGGCTTAGCAGATGGTAAGAAGGACATCACATCATTTTGCATTCCCAGTGTGGAGGCTTGAAAGGGATTTCTGGCATTTCGGAGGGAAATGGTGCAGAATCTGAGGGTGCTGAAGGTAAAACTGATCTTGGGAAAGGTGAACAGAGAAATACCAAAATTATTGGGTCAGAATTCCTTGGCAGAAGCACCTGCAGGCCAGGGAAGGGGCACAGCAGCCGTGGTCTGCACGAGAGAAACAACTCAGAGCTCTGGAAAAAGAGCAGGAACAAAAGGATAAGACTGAGACAGGCAGAGAAGGAGTAAAATGAGAACCAATGAAAGAGACAGCAGTAAAACATGCATCTGTTATTTAATCCTGGGTAAATACCCAGATTAGTGACATCAGATTCTGCTGTTTGTTTGGAGTTTACTCTGGAGCCGTGGCTCCCAAGGCTGCAGCTGGGATAGAGCCCATGGATCCAGCCCAGGGATTATCCCAGGCATGGCTGTTCTTGTGCAGCACAGGCAGCAGGCAGAACTAAAGTTTTGGATGGAAAAATTGTCTTTCCAGCCCTTGTGCTCATAAAAATAAAGCTGGCATGAGCTGGCAGGGCGAGGGAATTCAAAAGTTTCATAAATTGTC
This sequence comes from Sturnus vulgaris, assembly GCF_052056855.1. Taxonomy (NCBI): domain Eukaryota; kingdom Metazoa; phylum Chordata; class Aves; order Passeriformes; family Sturnidae; genus Sturnus; species Sturnus vulgaris. Next base: position 117,159,509 of record NC_142244.1, on the reverse strand, counting down.
ACATCATTTCACAGTCACTCGGTGCTTAGATGGGCCTTGAAGGTCATGAAGGCTAAACAGGGACATTGGGTCTCTTTTTTTTTTTAATTGGTTTTTATCCCAGATGCTGTTTTATTTCCCCACAAAGGCTGAGTCTGGTTGACAGAATCCCAGAATTATTAAGGCTGGAAAAAAACAGGATTAAGGAGTCTAAGCTGTGACTCCCACCTTGTCCCCAGCCCAGAGCACTGAGTGCCACCTCCAGGTGCCACCTCCAGGGATGGGCACTCCAAAGCTCCCTGGGCAGCTTTTCCCAAGGCCTGAGCTCCCTTTCCATGGGGAAATTCCTGCTGAATTTATACAGAGAATTTATACTGCACAAACTACACCACAACTGAAGAGATGGCACTGGTGGCACTGGTGGCACCTGTGGCACCAGGTTTGGCAAACCCCAGGAGCTGAGCTGGCATCAGTGCTCCTAATGCATTTCTGGAAGGGGTTTGGCAATCCTAGACTGGCCAAACATCCCCTTTCCTTGTCCTCAGACACCTCTGAGAGGAGGTTTGGACTCGCTGGTGTTGGTGTGAGCAGAGAGCAGCTCCCCCAGAGCCCGTCTGATGGAAGGGATGGGATCAAACACAATCAAAGATCTTCTTCTGCCTCAGGTGTTTGCCTTAATTTTGCATTGGTGACACTCATGGGTACCCCTGGATTTCTGCAAGTGTCCAAGGCCAGGCTGGGCAGAGCCTGATCCAGTGAGTGACATCTCTGCCCGTGGCAGGGGGTTGAAGTGAGATGATCTTTAGGGTCCCTTCCAACCCAAACCATTCTGGAATTTTTGATTTTACACGAAGTTTTAGGCCCTCCCACTTTCATACCTTCATGGGAGACATTTTATTCCCAGGCTGAGTGAGTCCCATGACTAAACCAGCCCACAGCTGAGTGACACAGAGCTCAGGATGCTTCTGTGGTTTCCTGCACCACACCTGGGGCACTAAACCTCACATAAAAATCCCTGGAAGCACCAAAATGTCATTTCTCCTTGGAGCTGAGCCATTGTTGGACTCCTCAGTGCCATACTTTAACCTGTGTTTGCTCCCTTTGGCCATGTGTGAAATTCTCCTGACATTTTTGATATTTTCATTTCTCTTTCAGAGTGACATCAGCAGAACCAGCACTGTCGGCCACAAACTCATTCATCTTTCCTGCTGCTCTCAGAGAGTGCCATAATTATTTAGCTTCTTAAAACCTTCACACTCTTACAGCTCTCATAAAGTAGTTATTCAGCTCTTGATATTTTCTCCCCAGCTGTGATGATTTAATCTGGCCTGGGGTTTGAAAGGCTCAGCCAGGAAAATCCCAGAGCGCAGTACAGCTCATTTATAAGGCTCAGCATTTGTGCAGTACCCTCCATCTGCCTTATCTAAACACTGCCATCACACTGCATTTAGGCTTTCAGGGTAAGTGAAACCACCACACAGAGCTCAGGGAAACTCCTGCATCTGGCCTGGAAATATCATCCTGTATTTTAAACATTTTGTGCCCCAGCTCGGCATGAATTCGGGTAGAGCGCATTTGTTCGGGCAGCAAAGAGGGGGAAGCACTGTGGTCTCTCCACCACACAAGTTCTCAAAAAAAAAAAAAAAACCCCAAAAACCCCAAAAGATTAGTTCAGTTGGCTAACTGTATAAATCACAGCTTTTTATAAGCATCACAAAGTTATTCTGAGGTGATTATAACACAGGTGAAATTCCCTTTCTTTCCCTTTCTTTCAAAAACCCCAAAATAACTCAGCTATGCAGCAATTTTATTTTCAGAACCAAGCCCTCTGAATTCCACAGCCAGGAAATTCTCATGATTAAGATGTCTTCTTCAAGACATTAAATAACCAATCTAGTTTATGCTGCATATTTAATGGTCAACAAGAAGACTTTTAAAGTTTGAATTTCACACAGAAATTGCAAGCACAAACTCCTCTCACTACATATATTTGCTGTTGCTGAGCTAACATTGAAAGACACATACTAACTTTTTAAATTTCCTGACTTTTATGATTGCTCAATTTTGCAACCTGAACATTATTTTGAAAGTAGGATTGTGTAAAATTTTCCTCAGGGGACTCAGAGAACTCTGTGCTTTTGAAACGTGCCCTTGCTGTAGCTAATTTCCCTCATTTTGTTGGAGGGTTATTTTTTTTTTTCCCCCAACCTTGCAGACAGGAGCAAAATTGCAGGACCTCAAAAATAATCAAGCTTTTTTTCCTTTTTTTTTTTTTTTTTTCTGGTACCCTGGTGCCTTAATTTGGTGTATTTGTTGGGTTTTCCTTCTGCAGTGCAGGTGTACATCTGCTATGGATCACAGCCCTGTCCAGGAAAGCATTTGACATCCCCAGAACCACTCGTGGGTGAAGCTCTTGCTTAAAGGCTGTCCTGGATGGGGGAATATCTTCAGAGATATTTAAAATTGAAAGGAAGTTGAGTCGAATTTTCCTATTGATGCTTGTGGGGTTTAAACAGATGACAAATTCCAGGTAATGGCTGCTGTGTGCGTGTTCTCTGAGCAGGAGTGGGAAATTCATCCTTTCTGTCTATATGGAATTAGAAAACGCCCTAAGAAGGACAAACTGTGTTCATCTGAAATAATCACAGCTTGTTCTCAGCATGGCAAGGTAAGAATTGGGTTCTGTGCCCATCACTGCAGAGCAGAGAGTGGGAGCTCTTCCATTAAATGGAATTTTTAGGTGCAAATTCTCCCCTTGTGAGGGGCCTTAGCAGAGCCACACAATATTGAAAGCCCCTCAGAGAGGATTATTCAGTGTCTGGAGGTTAATGCTGGCTCTCCACAATGAGGTGGCTTTTGGAAAATGTGAATTTTGACAGCAAAGGAAGGACAACATCCATCAGCCCAACAGGGAGCAGTGCCAGGCACCTGCATCTCACTCAGTCCTCTTCCTCTGGCAGCAAGAATCCCATAAATCCCATAAATCCCACTCTACACCTGTCTGGGCTGATCTGTTTTTATTACTAACCTTAAATAAGACTCAGGGCAGACGTGTTCACCACAGGAACTCAACCCCTACGTGTAGGACCAAGGGTGGCAGTGGAGAACCAAAATCTTCTTAAACAACAAATCACTCGTGCTACAAAAACCACAAATCCCAGTGGAAGCAAAGTTCTTCCAGAGGGCTCAGTGTCACACAGGAGGAAATGATTCACAGGGCTGGTTTGTAAAAATCTGCACAATGAGAGGGGGTTGAATTTGGGAAGTATTGGGAGATGCAGGTTTTTTTCCTTTGAATGCCCCTTAATGCCTTCCCTTTCTTCCTTTATTTTAAGAGGAGAACACCAAACAGAATTTCCCTTTGTTGTCCACAAAATGAAGATGTTGCTTCCAGTGCCTTTTTTCTCAGCATGGAGCAAATTTTCCTACGGCAGAGCAAAAAAAAAATCTGCAGTGTCAGCTTTTACAGGGACTCAAGGGTTTGACCATTACAGCATCTCTGCCTTATTAATCTTATTATTCCTGATCTCTCACTCCTATTTCCATGGTGTCAACACACTTTTCAGAGGCAGTCACATCTTCCAAGGGGTTTATTAGTGCCCATCCAGAGCTGGGAAAAGGTGTTTGTTGTTCTGAATGAGCCTAGCACAGGAATTACCCCTCCACTGCTTCCGTGGAGCTGCAATTCCCAGTGATGAAATCTCCAGACCTGCTGGCTCCAAGGAGTTACTTTTTACTGTATCAACTTTTCACATGTCATAAAAAGAGAAATTGAAGTTATCTGTGTAGCCCCCAGGTCTCAGAGAGCAAAAGACTTCTAAAGCAAGTGATGTGATTAGGAGAAATAAGGAAATGAAATCATTTAATGGGAATGCACGGCGCAGAGAAGGAATCAATAAATGGTTCCCAGGAGTTATCAAGGGCCATTTAGTGCTTTTTTGGATCTAAACTCTCTGATCCCTGCCCTTTCTGGTTTATTTGTCCTCCATTCTACCACGTTTCACTGGGCTGTGATGCATCCTGGAGATCCCAGCAGCTGCTCAGCCCCGGGATGGAGGCGCTGTGGGAAGGTCGAGTTTTCCTTGAATTCCATCTGGGATTGTCCCTGAACCCTCTGTCTCTTCACAAGTGCTTTAAAGCCTCATTAAGGACATGGACAGAAGCCTGTTTCCACACACACCGAGTTACCTTCCCCTTCCTGTGGATTAATACCTGCTATGGAAATAATCATCCCGTGGCTTTGCCCAGTAGCAGCGAGTCCATCTGGACGCTGATAGACAAAGCAGTCCTGGCTGCTGCATCACTTAACAAAGCAGCTCTTGCCAAAGAGAAAGGAGGTAATAAAAGCCTAAAGGCCTCCTGTGACATCTCTGTGACCTTGCTGTGACTTCAGGGCCCGTCCCTGGATGTTTTCAGAGCTGCCTACCTGGGGTTCTTCTAACTGCACAAAAGGGATGAATAAACAAGGATTGAAAACTCTCAGCTCTGAATTCAGCAGCCACTGATGTTACCCTTCACCCTGGGCCAGGATTTCCATTCTGGGTGATGTCACATCATTCTCCATTCACTGTTGACAGCAATAAACTTCACAAGGGTGAATGCTGATCAAAAACTCAGACAGGGACAAATTACAGACAGAATTTGGGCCAGGAGATGCTTTTAATGCAAGGTTGCATTAAGCAGAATGAAAATTTTTTGTTTGGTGGTGTCTGCCTGAGCTGTGGAATGTGTGCCAGCAACCAGGTTCATTTATTTCCCTGATCCTCTGTCACACATCTTGATTTCTGACCCTTATTACACCCTGTATTCAGTCAGGAGGATGGCTCTGTCCACTGATATTCATCATTGCTGGAAAAACTCAAAAATGCTTCCCTGAGGGCAGAAATCCTGCTTCTTCTGCTGGCAGCAGAGCCAGGATGTGCAAAGCTGAGCAAGGTTCAGGCTTTGCCCTGTTCTTCTGAAGCTTAAAAGGCATCTGTGGAGTGGGCAAATTTTTACCTGATAACACAAACAATTTACTTTTAATCAGCCTGAATTCTGAAGCCAGATGTCCTACATCCAGATATTCTGTGTACCATGAGGTCACACCAACCCTGAGCATCTAATTTGGGAGATCTGTGTTATGGTTTAGCCTGAGTGTACAGTTGAAGTTTATCTCCATGTACAAAAGTCTTTTTGTGTGACTTTTTCTCATTCTCTGCCTCAAAAAAGCTGTTTTACCTACAAATGTAAAAATTGTGTTGGGTTAGAGCAACACAATGTCTCAGCACTGCCAGTAGCTGAGGTTTAGGAAATAAATAAAAATAGGAAGAAGATGTAGCATGGCTTTTCCAGAATATTGTCCCTACAAGCTGATCATCACAGATTTCTTCACCCTAAAAATTCACCTTAAAGATTTTTTTCTTTCATTCTTCTGTGCAGTTATTTTTTGAACCCATTAAGGTGTTTGATGTCCATTGTCCCGTGACAGAAGGGACAAAACTCTTTGTTTTCTTAATATTTTCAACCCTTTACATCCCAGTTTCATTGTGCACTCCTTTCTTTCTGTATTAGAACCAGAGAATGGTTTGGGTTGGGGTTGGAAGAGACCTCAAAGATCATCTCATTGCCACCCCCTGCCATGGGCAGGGACATCTTCCACCAGTCCAGGTTGTCATTCCCAATTTAACAAATCCGTGCTGAATTTGGAGCACAGGTGCCACTGGGAGGACAATCCAGACCCATGGAGTTCCAAATTTATTTGATATCAGGAGATATAAACCGGTTTGGTTTTTCATATTGAAGCTCCATTTCCACCTCTTTCCCCCCCCCCCCCCCCTTTTTCCACCCTTTTCAACCTGCAGTTCTCAGCATAATAAAAGGTAACAAGCACGAGTTCTTGGCAGATGGAGGGAAGTTATTTAATGCCTGTGGAGAATCTGTCCCCACATGTTTAATAAATGCTTTCTTTCAATAAATGTGTACTCAGCTTTAAGGAACATGGAAAACTACAGGGTTTTTTTGCATCAAGTGCCAAGATAATAATAATCTGGCAAGTGACTGCTTACTCCAAGCAGTAAAAGGCCAGTGAAGCCAAAACTCACTGTTACCACTATTTTAATCATTATTTGCTGGTGACCACCAGTCTTCAGTGAAAATTTCAGGTGGCTCTGGTATTTTTCAATTTTTGCTGAGTGCCAGGTGACTCAGGGCCCAGCTCTGCTGCTCTTTCTCACAGAGTTTTATCTGATTGAAAATTAGCCTCCAAAGACTCGAGCTGAAGCAGAAAAACCACTTGTGCTGAGGAACAGCAGCAGAATCTGATCTCATGTTTCTGGTCTCTAAATGGTTTTTGAGTAGCTGGCACCAAGGCTTTACATTCATCTTTAAATACTGGAGGTCTGGGGTTATTACAAAACTTTGGAGGTTGGTTGTTTTTTGTTTTTTTTTTTTTAAAGAAAAGTATGTTATTTCTATTAGATTCTGTTTGTAAAAATTACATATTGTTAGGCTGAATAGTGCAACCCCCGAAACAAAAAGTAAATGACAAATTCAGACTTCTGCAATTGTGTAAGTTCCACTGAGAAAATAACCCTGAAACCTCACCAGCCACATCTGTGTATATCACTGCTCAATTATTACCCTTTTACTAGACTGCAGGTTATTTTACCTTACACCCAATGGTCCAGGGGAAAAAGAAAGAAAAAAGAAAAAAAAAAAAAAAAAAAAAAAAAAAAGCAGCCCTTATTGACAATCACGAGGAAAAAGTGAAATCAATAAAATGAAAAATTATCTGACAATAATTGCAGTTGCAAGGCTTGCTCCTGGGCACACCATGAAAGCAATCTGAACTTCAAATCTCTGTTATTGCACTGCTCCAACTGAGCTGTACAGAAATCCACTTAGGGCTTGGGAGTGCCAGATGCTGAAATCACTTTTTGAGGGAAAAACGAGACTAAAAAAAATGGACTAAAAAAAAAAAAAAAAAAATAGACTAAAAAAATTAGACTAAAAAAATAGACTAAAAAAAAGTAGACTAAGAGTATTCTAAAAGCAAAGTCTGAGCAAGGATGGTGCTTGAGTGGATTTGTGTGACCATGGAGCTCAGCCCAAAGAGAATCACCCACAGAAGGTGTTGCACTTGCTGCTGGTGAGGAGAAATGGGGCACAGAGATGAAAAAATCATGGAATAAATATCCTGATTTGGGAAGGATCCCATCCAGTCCCAGCCCTGCCCTGCCCAGACCCCCCAACAATCCCAGCCTGGGCATCCCTGGCAGCTCCTGGAGCTCTGTGCCCATTCCCTGGGGAGCCTGGGCAGTGCCCAGCACCCTCTTTTTCCCTTTCCTAAAGAACCTTTAGGAACCTTTCCCTAAAATCCAGCTTAACCTTTCCCTAAAATCCAGCCTAACCCTGCCCTGGGCCAGCTCCAGATGTTCCCTGGGTGTTGGAGTCAGTAAATTAGGAATCTCTCTGAATCCTTCAGAGAGAGATCAAAATGCAGGGATTGAATGAAAGCCTTTAGATGGAATGAGTAAGTGAGCAAATGAAGTGAGTAAGTAAATAAAATAAGTTTTAAGTGCTTTTAGTGAGTAAAAAACCTTAGATGCCTGAAAAGTAGTACATGTTCTAGTGAAGGCTGAAAAACATAAGAGTGTTTCCTTAAAAGCTTCAGACATAATAGAGTTTACAATATTGCTGACATTTTTCAGTTAAAACAAAATAGGCCATTAACATAGTCTATACATAGCCTGGCATGCTAAAAAACTAAAATTCTTATAAGTTCAAAAATAGGAATCCAAGTTTGCATCTTAGCTAATTAAAAAGTTTCTATTAAAAAAACATGCATTAAAGAGAGCTGGTGCTCCATGCCATGTGCATTTTACCATTGCATTTTACCATTGCATTTTGCCATTGCTTTGCTTTGGTTTTGCCTTTAAAACTAATGTGCTCCTACAATAAATAACTTTGCAATAACTATTAACTGCAGCTCCTGAGGAATTTCCCCTCAGTCTCCTCCAGCTGGACATTCCAAGGTCCCTCATCCTCTCCTCTTCCCTTTCCAGACCCTTCCCCATCCTTTGGATGCTCCCAAATAATTTTATATCTTCCTTATATTTGCTCACACACAAGTCTGGGAGGAGCACTTGGAACATTCCCACATTTCCCATTTCCTGAGGAGGAAAATTCTCCAGGCAGAGCTGAGATCCCTTCTGAGGGCAGGAATTTAAACCCAAATCTTCCTGGCCACACCCCAGCAGCAATTCCTGAGGACAGGCTCCACGATGTGGCCTCAAATGAGGAAACAGGAGGCAAGAAAACCTTTGTGCTGTGGCAGTGGCTTCCCAAGGGCTGCATCTTCCTCTGTCTGGGAAACCTCCCAAAAGAGAATTACAGTAATTCAAAAATGAGGCCAGGAGAGCAAGCACTGCTCTTGGAGGGTAATTGTAAAGTAAATAAGGGTGCACACAACATTTGCAAATTTTACAGACATTTAAAAAAAGGAAAACTAAACCACTCTTGTGACCCACAAGTCTTTCCAGCAGGAGCTCAGAATCCAAAAGAGCCAAGATAATTTTATTAAAACGCTTCTATTTGCATTCTCTTCTGATACACACAAAACCAACATGCATTAATCACCTACACATTTGCATTTGCTCTGCATTACCTGGCTTTTCAAGACTACTGAGCCCAGAAAAGAGTTTCATTTCAGTCTCCAGCACAAGAGCTGGGCTGCAGGATATCAATGTGCTGATAAGATATTCCATATTCAGCACAGCCTGAGTGAAAGGCCTCACAAATTTCTCTGAAATGCCAGATTTCCAACCCAGCAGTCCTGCCTTGAAGTGACTCTCAAAAGTGGTTTGAGGCTCATTTCAGAGGAAATCCACGAGGACAATCTGTGATAAACAACCTGAAAAGCTGCTGAAATTTGCTGCCTGCTCAGGGACCCATGACATGAACTGCCACAAGAAGAAAGCAGCTGGTGGCAGTGGGCAGGAAGGTTCTGCAGAGGGATCTGGACAGGTTGGATCCATGGTCTGACCACACCAACCCCATGGAGCTCCAGGCTGGGCAGAGGGGCTGGAAAAGCTGGAAAAGCCCTGGGGGTGCTGGTGCCAGGGGCTGGACACGAGCCCAGGGGTGCCCAGGTGGGCAAGGGGCCACTGGCAGCTGGGCTGGATGAGGAATTGTGTGTCCAGCAGGAGCAGGGCAGGGATTGTCCCTCTGTGCTGGCACTGAGACCCTCGAGGGCTGTGTCCAGTTGTGGCTCCTGCAGGAGAGCCCTGGAGGGGCTGGAGGTGTCCAGGGCAGGGAAGGGAGCTGGGAAGGGGCTGGAGCCCCAGGAGGGGCTGAGGGAGCTGGGAAAGGGGCTGAGGCTGGAGAAAAGGAGGCTCAGGGGGTGTAGCAAAAAAAAAAGGGAGAAGCCACCAGGTCTGTAGGAGCTGTGGTTTCATCTCTGCTGTCAGGATTTGCCCTCCTGCAGCTCAGGTGGACGTGGACCTAAGGTTCCCACTGCTCTCTCTGCTTCAGGAAACCAAAATAACGACAGAAAAACTTCATTTCACCTCAGACTAGCCAGGAAATTGTGCCACTCCCATTTGCATGTGGAACTTGGTTGAGCAAATTAGGCTTTCATCACCTTCCATTTCAAATATAGCAAGGAATATCTCCTCAAGCTGGAGGCAGCCACAGAAAGGCACTCAGAGCCCATGGCTGCATCAGATTTGTCTCCTGGGTCAGACATGCCAAAAAAAACCCCAACATTTCACACCAGTGCCCTGAACTCCTGGTCCAGTTAAAGGTTCAGCAATCTCGTCTTTCATCTGTAAAATCTTGAAATGGCCCAAATGTGGCTCACAGAGTGTATCTTCTCTGTAAGGAACAGGGATCAGTCACCATTTTCCAAAACATCAACAGAGATTATAAAGAAAAAATTGTTCCCTGTGAGGGTGGAGAGGCCTTGAGGTTGTCCAGAGCAGCTGTGGCTGCCTCTGGATCCCTGGGAGGGTCCAGGGCCAGGCTGGAAGGGGCTTGGAGCAGCCTGGGACAGTGGGAGGTGTCCCTGCCCATGGCAGGGGTGGCACTGGATGGGCTTTAAGGTTCCCCAGACCATTCTGAGATTCCATTATTTAGGAGTTTTAATAATTTCCATTATTATTATTCTTACTTTATCTTTGTACTTTGCAGTGGCTTCATCTTCTACCACTCTTGGATATTTGTGAAAACTTTATCCGTGTGGAGAATCTGGAATTTCGAAGATTTCGTGTGCAGGGAAGAGGGGTTCAGCCCCAACTTCAGAAAGGAAAGTGTTTGAATGAAAAGCAGGGGTTTAGGATCCCACCTCCCCATGGTGTTCTTGGCATCAGGAAGCAGGTGATAGGCACATTTCCTGAGAACAGATTAAATAATCTGCCCTGTCCTAGAGCTCAGGGAAGGTGACAGGTTGGTGATTAGATTCTCTCTGGAGCTGCCTCACGGCCCCACTGTGGAAGGTTCAGGGGTTTATTTGGCTTCTCTGCTTCGTGCTGAGTTAAAAACCCCACAAAAAGTTCTTTGTGTGTGGAAGGATCCCAAAGGACAGGAGATAACATTTTCCAAACCAGTTAAGTACTGGAGGAGCTACATCATTTCCATAATAGTCCCTACCACAGGATTCAGCTGAAATATTCACAGAGTGCCTCTGACTGTATATTTAAACAAGAATTACTCCATAAAAACACACAGAAAATTCTATTATTTTCCTTAAATTGAAGCCTTTCCTTTTCTGTGATCTGGGGATTTGACAACAGAAGCTCTGGGCACAGTGACCCACAACTCCTCGTCTCGAGAAGAAGCAGGGGAAAGAAAATAAATCTCATTTTAGATGAGGACGATAGAACTCAGACATGAAGCAGGGATAAGGAATAACAAAAACCACAAAATGGGAGTTAAAAGGGAATGTGACAGGAGATCCACAGCCCTTGCCACAGGGGGAAGAGGAGAAAATTCCTGGAGCAGAAAGGCAGGGAAAGGAGAGGTGGGGCAGGGCAGGGGATGTGTCAAACACATTTGGACTGCACTGATGCTCTCCCTTTCCTCCTGCTCCTCTTTGTTGCAGTTCCCCGTGACTCACGTGTCTCGTTTTGCCTCTCTCTCAGGGCTCTTTCCTCGTTAAAAAAGGCTGAATTTTAAAACATCTTGAGGACAAATGGAGCCAAACGTGTGATGGCTGCTGTGGCTCAAAGCGAGGAGAGATCAATGTAAAGGACAGACTGAAAACCCGACAGGAGAATCCCTGGGGTCTCTGTCGGGAAGGTCTTTTGATCAAACACTTGCATGAACCTGAAAATCAAGATTTTCCCATCCTGAAAAATGGCAAGGAAAAAAATAATAACTGCTGATCTCCTCTAGTAAGGCTGGTGGGTAGAAAGGATGAAAGGCTTTGTGTTTGTCTGCTGGACAACTGTTGTTTTCTGATTTTACACTCTACCTTTCTTAACATGTTAAAACCTTCCAAGAACCTTCTAAGTGGCTTGGCTCTAATAAATTCTTTTGTTTTGAGAGCCAAGTCTTCTTGTCTTACTCGCAAAGAATAGTCCAAGTACTCACCCTGCAGTCCAAGAAAATGGAGTTTTACTCTTTAATGCAAACCCTGCGACTGATTGAATTGGCCCTGCACTTCATACACTCAATACCATGGTCCTACATTTATCCTAAACCCATCTTTTACAACCCACTCTAAAAATTCTTTTGAATTCAACAAGGAACAGATAAAATTTCTTCTAGCCTATTTATCATTACTGACTGCCTTTGTATAAAAAGCAAAGTTTAACCAGTGTGGTAACAGAGTAAAATCTGGGTTGGTTTCCCATCACATTCAAAATTCCAAGGAGGAAATCCATGGAGTCTTTCTTGCAGTTATTCCATGACCAGCTTAGTTTTTAAGCTGTGGGGATGATGTGAGGGGCAAAAACAAGGAAGCAGCCACACAGAACCTGAATATTTTCTTTTTGCAGCTTCTTTTACATAAACTGCAAACTTCTTTTCGTGGCTAGAAATGGTTCCAAAGAGATTGTGGGCAATTCTCTTATAGGAAATTCAGCCCAAATGCCAAGGTCTGTGTGGATGGGGTCAACATTTAACACAAGAGGGTAAGAGAGGGGAGACCAGGAAGAATTTTTTTCATTAAAAGGGTGGCCAGGGAGGTTTGGAGTGCCCATCCCTGGAGGTGGCAGCTGGAGGTGGCACTCAGGGTGACAAGGTGGGCATGGGGGCACAGATGGGACTGCAGGGGCTGGGAGGGCTTAATGGAGAGTGGAAGGATAATGATCCAGTTGGGGAATATTGAACAATAATCTTGAATTTTGGGTGAGTGACAGCAACATTTTTTTTTTTGGTTGCTGAGTGTTGGAAGTGCAGGCTTTGAGCAGTGTTTACAAACAGCTCTGAGAAAGGAATCTCTGCAGCAACGTGAAAACTCAGCCTGGGGTTGAATCCATGTCCTCAAACACTCTAAATGGATCCTTCTGTATAATAAAGGCTTTTCCAAATCATCTTCTTCCTCCTGGGAAAAGGAGGAATATGAGGAAACCCTCAGCCACCACCACTGCTAAGCACACACTTCAGTTTGTTTTCCAGCAGGAATAGGATTTAAGGCTCTGCCTCTCCTCTCACACAAATTAATTATCACCTCTTTTATCTTTAAGCAAACTTAGGATAGACCCGAGGAGAAGGACAGAAATATTGTACTGCAAAGGCAATATTGACATGATTATTAAAGCTGTAAAAGTCAGGCAAGATGGGATGAAGCAGAAAAATCTCCATCAGCCAGACCCACGGATTTATGGCCTGGAAAAGGAGGGGTGAGGAACAAAAGCTCTCACTCAAACTCATAATATGTTATATTTTGGGGGTTCCTTCTTCTGAGACAAAGAGGCAAGGAATTAAATTTATCTGTGTAGGATGCAACTGGTTCAAGTCTTTGTCCTCTTGCCCCTTTTATCCAGGTATTTTTACAGCCAGTTAAATTGCCCCATCATCATTATCTTTATGATAACAATAACCACAAGCATTGCTTATCACACACGTTAATTTTGTGTGTGTGCATAACTATATTAAATAAAAAATGTTCCACCTCTCCAAAATTTAGCCCAATCTTGAAACCTGGATATGAAAGAGAAACCATTGAGTTTTGTGGCAGGTGCTTTTAGCCCACCCAAAAAGTCAATAATTGCATACTGCTGGAAGATTCAGTGCAGCATGGGAGGCAGCAGAAATTAAGTTCAGGTGTTATTAATTTTGTTACAGGCCTTTTATCCTTAAAGACTGAGGGTCAGGGTTATAAAGCAGGAAAAGAGAGGGGTTTAGGTTGCTGAGGACAGAATAATCCTCAGCTCTGCTTGGTTGGGAGTTAAAATGCAGAAGAGAGTGGGGAAAAGCAGGTCCAGACATAATCCTTCTGGTTTTGGGGGAGAGAGGGTTAGAGGAGTGTAGCTCTTTAAAAAAATTATATAATTTACTCACTTCTCCTTGTTAGGGCTCTGATTTACACAGGAGTTTTAAAATTCCCCAATTTCCCAGCTGTGGATTCCTTCACTGAGCCAAATTTCTTTGTAGCTGGAGTGAGAGCTCATGTGAGGGTGGCTTTGGCTCCCAGCTCCTTTTTTGCTGGTTAATGTTTGCTTCTTGTTTTTCCCAGAACCTGAAAGAGAAAAGATTTTCCTCTGCTCGTCTCTGTTGGGACAATGAAATGAGCTCAGGCTGAGGAAATCTGGGGGTTGGGAGTTGTAATTAACCTGTGGTACTTTTATTTCTTAGGGAGATGGGGAGGGTTTGAATAAATGGTGTGAAAATTGGGACCTACATTCAGCCCCCACCTCCCTCTGACTGTCCTGTACCCTGGGTTGGATTTTTGAGGCTTTCCCAACCCTCTGTCCCCCAGGATGATCCCAACCCTTCCTTTACTTGGTCTGTAACAGGGTGAAGGTTTGACAGGGCAAGAACAGCCTCAGGCTGGGCCAGGGCAGGCTCAGCTTGGACAGCAGCAGGAATTTCCCCATGGAAAGGGAGCTCAGGCCTTGGCAGGGGCTGCCCAGGGAGCTTTGGAGTGCCCATCCCTGGAGGTGGCACCTGGAGGTGACACTCAGGGTGACAAGGTGGCCATGGGGGCACAGCTGGGACTTGGTGATCTTGGAGCTCTTCCCCCAACCTCAAAGAATCTGAAATTCTAAGCACATGAATTTATGAAGAAATGGGCTGAAAATTTGTGTTTCCTGCAGAGCACTGAGCATCCCTGTGCTGTAAACACAGCTCTGCTGCTGCCTTTCCTGCCCTGGAAGCATTCCAAGGACAGATTTCTCTGCCTTGCTGCTTATTTTCATAAAATGCTCAGGAACCCGGTGTCTCAGAAGCTCCTGCTCTCTCAAGGCTGGTTGATGAGTCCAAAATTAACACTGAAAGTGTGTTTCAAGCACAGTCTAATCTATGGGAAAAGTGACATCCAGGTTCACAAGTTTATCCCAAACTATGACCTAACAGGGAATGCTTGTGAGAGACAAACGCAGCCTTATTGATGACATTTGCTATTTCAATCATGTAATGATGGATATGACTCAGGAACTGAGATGCCCTTGTGTCCTGATTTTTCTGTAAGTACTGAGGGCTTGTGAAGGAAGTTTGGTTATTACTTTAAAAAAAAAAAAGAAAGAAATATAACCTGAGCAGAGAAGAAAGGCAGGGAGATCTCTCAGAGGTTTAATTTTGTATTGTGTTTGCCTCTATTATAAAATTGTTAACATACTCTTTCCCTCCCCTGGAAGAGTAATGGTAATATTAAAGCCAGTTTTACAATTTTCATCCTGTGTCTAAATCCTCTCTCATCCTGCTGCCTTCTTCCAGGCCTGAGCTTTTCTACAGCATTCATTACCCATGTCCAACAAATAAAACACCCTGCACCTGCGAGTGGAATTTCATCTGGGCAGGAAAAATGGAAACTTTGCCCTGATGGAGAAGGATTTGTGCTGGCCCTGCCATTCTGAGGGGTGGCAAGGAGTGAGCTGAGCACCACCAGGATGTTAAATTGAACACTCTGCACTGGCACAGAGCTTGGAAAATAATGCCAGGGGGGCTCAGGTTACTGCAGCAGCACTTGAAATGTAAGCCACTGGATCTTAACAAGGTGGATGTTCCCTATTCCCCTTCCCTGGCTTCTGAAATTGCTGGAAAAAGGTGAGCAGCTTTTTGTGGCTGCAGAGTGGGAGTTAATATCCTCAATTCTTGAGTTCCCCTGCTAATTACAGCTCCCTTCATCCCTGTATTGTAAAGTTTTGCCCAAACACTTAAACCAGAGTGGGAAAAACCATCACAAGAGCAGCACAGAGCAAACCTGCAGGAGCAGCAGATTCAGCACCTGCACTCTGGGAATTAATAAGTTCTGGAGCTTTATTACAGGCTGGCTCTGTTTGGGTTAGTGCTTGGCAGAGCTGTGCTCAGTTTTGTACTCAGGAGTGTGTGAACCAGTTTTCTGGATCCTTTCAAACAGTTTCTGCTCGTTCAGAACTGTCTGCACTTGTCCAAAAGCTAAGAAGGCTCCAAGAAACTTTGGCAACCTGTGATGTGAACAGAACACGAGATAATGCTCTCCAAAACCTGAAGTTTGTACAGAAATAAGGTGGCAGCTGCTGTGAAATGAAACTTTGCACAGCTGGGCAGCTTTGGTCTGACTTTCATTTAGATGTAGAGGTTGATGTGCTATTATTATTAATAATAATATTATTATTATTATTTAAAAGTCTGAGCCTTTCACAGCTGGACCTAAAATTCAGTGCAATCTTCTGATGTTGACTTGTGCTGCCATGGCTGTTTAGAAGCAATCAGTGAGGTACCAAAAAATTCCTTTGGCTGGTGCTGTTTAGTTACAAACAACAGGAACAATGCCAAGCAGCTAAACCAGCCCTCTGTGCTCACAGCAGGCTGGAATAAACTCTATTTCCTTAGGTGAAAACAAACAAAAAAAAACTAAAATCACTCTCACCCCTCTTTCCCTGAAATTTCATACCCTCTTAACACATGGTGTTGCCCCATTTTATTTTTTTTTTCCAGTCAGGAGAAGAGGAATCATTTGGAACAGCACTAAGCAAACATCCCACTTTTATAAACTCAACCTGTGGAGGAGCTGGAATCCTTTAAAACTCTAGTTAAAACATAAACTTATATATTTCATCCTGCAAATAATCATCTTTATATTGCTCCGAAAAATTGGTTTTCTTATCTGTTCTCTCTCATCCATGCGTTAACAGAAAGACAGGAAGGGTCTGTTCTCCAGCCCCGACTTACGTGCAGCTCTCTGGCATCCCAGCTCTTCCCTCCCTGTGCTTCAGGAACATTTTGTGGAGATGATCCCGGCTGGGTTACAGGGGCTGAGGAGTGACCCCATCACCCCCTTGCACAGGCAGGAGCTGTTCCATGTTCTTTGTCAAGTGCAAAATCCGTGGCGGGCAGGGAAATGCTCATCCCATCCTGTGTGGAAAGTGAAGAGCTGATCCTGCCTGTGCATCAGCTGCTTGCCTGCAGACTCACAGGTCTGGCTGGATCCCCAGGAGGTGACACGGATCCCTTGGAGGTGTCATGGATCCCTTGGAGGTGACACCGATCCCCTGGAGGTGACATGGATCACTGGGAGGTGACAAGGATCCCCTGAAAATGTAATGGATCCCCTGGAGATGTCACGGATCCCCAGGAGGTGACACGGATCCCCTGGAGGTGACAAGGATCCCCTGAAAATGTCATGGATCCCCTGAAGGTGACAAGGATCCCTTGGAGATGTCATGGATCATCAGGAGGTGACACGGATCCCTTGGAGGTGACAAGGATCCCTTGGAGGTGACACCGATCCCCTGGAGGTGTCATGGATCCCTTGGAGGTGACACCGATCCCCTGGAGGTGACACGGATCACTGGGAGGTGACAAGGATCCCCTGAAAATGTCATGGATCCCCTGGAGGTGACAAGGATCCCTTGGAGGTGACATGGATGCCCTGGAGGTGACACAGATCACCAGGAGGTGTCACGGATCCCTTGGAGGTGACACGGATCACCAGGAGGTGATATGGATGCCCTTGGAGGTGACACGGATCCCCTGGAGGTGACACGGATCCCCTGAAAATGTCATGGATCCCCAGGAGGTGACATGGATCCCTTGGAGATGTCATGGATGCCCTGGAAATGTCATGGATCCCCAGGAGGTGACATGGATCCCTTGGAGGTGACACGGATCCCCTGGAAATGTCACGGATCACCGGGAGATGCCACAGAGGATGATCCCAGCAGAGGGGCGGGGTCCAGGGACACCTGGAGAGCAGGAATTCCAACCGCATCCTCCCAGCTGGCAACGCTGCAGGCAGGTTCGCTGAGGAGGAGCCTGGTGTGAGCACCCGGCCGACCTGGGAGGACACGACCCAAACTGGTTAAACTGGGCATGGCACGGGAGGTGTCAGGAAACACAACGTGCCTGCTCTGGGCAGGATACAAAGCTGGAAAAAGGAGCATCGGCTTCAGCTGATTGTTTACGGTCTCCTGGAGACCAGGGCTGGGAGTTTTGGAGGGATGGGCACTGAAATGGAGACAACAGAGCAGCTGAGATGGGGTCACTTCAGTCTCATATCCATGATAAATTCCCTTTTTCCCTACAGCACTGTGGGTTATGGCAGGGAATGGACCATTAATTACCCAGGATGGGTAATTAATTTTCCTACCCCTCAAACCCAACACCAGAGCTCCTCGTAACATGAACTTGGAGGGATGTAGCTAAAATAAGGAATCAGGTCATATTAAAAGAATCTTAAATGAAATCTTAAAATTAAAATATCTTAAAATTATCTTAAATATTTTTTCTTTTAAAAATTATCTTAAATAATTTTAAATATCTTAAATTAAAATATTACCTGGTAATATTTTAGCCCCACTTTTTCTTGTTCCTTTCTACATTCCCCTCCAAGGAGTCACTTCCCTTTTCAGGAAGGTGTGTTGAGTTGTCTTATCCCTCTCAAACCCTAAAGGGCATTTGTCAACTGCACCTGGAGAATAGCTGGAAACTGTGGCCAAAATAGGGATGGAAGAAGGAAGAGGCTCAGCTTTCTCTGTGTTAATCACAGAATGATTTGTGTCCGAAGGGACCTTAAAGTTCATCCTATTCCAATCCCCTGACACGAGCAGGGAACTTTCCGCTGTCCCAAGTTGCTCCGAGCTTTACCCTCCCTGCCCTCGGACACTTCCAGGGATCAGGGGCAGCCACATTTCAGGTCCTTCCCGATGCCTGAAAATCAGCGAGCTGCAGAACGCTGCTGTGAACTTTTTTTGTTGTTGTTTTTTTGGTTTTTTGGGGTTTTTTTGCCAGCACAGGAGACAAGGCAGTTCTTTCCCCAGACCCCACTAGATGTCAGTGTGCTCTGCAGGTCCGGGCTGGGCTGTGGGAGATGCTCCGGAGCTCTCCTGCCCCCAAACTGCTCCAGTTCCCAAGGGAAGTTGTGCTGTTGTTGTGCCTTTGGGAATCACAAACTCTCAAGGCTGGGAGAGCCCTCCAGGATCCTCCAGTGCCACCCCAGTGCCACCAGCATCCCCCAAACCCTGTCCCCAAGGGCCACATCCAGCCTGCTCCTGAACACTCCCACAGACAGTGACTGCAAACCTCCCTGGGCAGCTCATCCCAAGGCCTGACCACTCTTCTATTGCATTTTATTTTTTTTTCTTTGCTAGAGTCAGAATTTAAAGCTCAATAGATGATATTTCTTGTTTGGACTCAGATATTTATTAATTCTTATCTATATTACAGTGAGTGCTACAGCACTTCAAGCTAACGAGCTAAAAATGAAGAATTTTTCTCTCTGCATATTTCTCTCTCTACAAGGCCTTTTAAGGCCAAATGGTCTAATTAAAAACTGGTACTTATATGATTTTTATTTTAAACTTAATAATTAACAACCTGTGGTCCATAATATGGGTTTTTCTATTCAAATACAAAAGTACTACCTAGACCCATGAAGAAGAAGGTGAAGAAAGAAACCTCTGTTCTAAAACTTCTATCTTGCTTTTTATATATATATATATTACTATATTTTAAAACCTCGAATTATAAATTTTCCACCATGTGATATTACACACTTCTATTCTAACTCCACACCTGTGATCCTAATTCTATTACTCAAATTTGGAAGCTTTCTCCATGGCTTTAGGTTAAAAGCAGTGTTTTCCTGGGGGTCAGTGCTTGTTAGCACAGAAAAGTTCAAAACTCTTATTTTCTAGGGTTCCAACACTCTGCCAGGGAAATTTGCTTTGCCAATCTCCACCCTGAGCCTGCCCTGCTGCAATTTGAGGTCATTTCCTCTCCTCCTTTGCCTGCCCCTCCTGGCAGGGACTTGTGCAGAGCCACAAGGTCCCCCCTGAGCCTCCTTTTCTCCAGCCTCAGCCCCTTTCCCAGCCCAGCTTCTCCTCCCAGGATTTGTTTTCCAGGCCCTTCCCAGCTCTGTTCCCTTCCCTGGCCATGCTCCAGCCCCTCAATGTCCTTTTAGAAATGAAAAGCCCAAAACTGAGCCCAAGACTTGAGTGTGGCCTCCCCAGTGGGAATGGGCACTCAGAGAGGTGAGCATAAATTTGGGGATGCTTTGGGGTGGTTGAGTCTTATAGATGGACAACCCTTCCCAAAGGAAGGGGCTTGAAACCCTAAACTGCCTTGGGAACGTGGCAGACATCTATATCTGAACTGGAAATCCCAATATCTGAACTGGAAATTCCAGTATCTGAACTGGAAATCCCAATATCTGAACTGGAAACCTCAGTATCTGAACTGGAAATCCCAATATGTGAACTGGAAATCCCAGTATCTGAACTGGAAATCCCAATATGTGAACTGGAAACCTCAATATCTGACCTGAAAATCTCAGTATCTGAACTGGAAATCCCAATATCTGATCTGGAAATCCCAATATCTGAACTGGAAACTTCAGTATCTGAACTGGAAATCCCAGTATGTGAACTGGAAATCCCAATACCTGAACTGGAAATCCCAGTATCTGAACTGGAAATCCCAGTATCTGAACTGGAAAATCCCAATATGTGAACTGGAAATCCCAGTATCTGAACTGGAAATCTCGTGTTTGCTTACCACCAGGTAAACAAACATCATTGAGAAGTGTTTATTAAAGGACTCTCCCAATATTCTTCTGGAATAAGAGGCTGTAAATTTTCCCTCTGGATGCTTCCACTGAATCCTTTGGGAAATGCCAAACCTTCCAAAGGCAGAGCTTTCCTAAGCTCAGCCTAAGCTCCCCATCCCTGCCTCCCTGGAAAGGTCAGGGATGTTTCTGCCTGATGCCTTTGGTGCAAATCATCCCAAAGTGAGGAGCTGGCCCAGCATTGGATCCAGATGTGGCTCCAGAGCCCCAGACCCTCCCTGGCCGTGCTCACACGTGGTGGAGATTTCCCCAGCCCATGTTCTGGGCCTGCCTCAATCACAGACATTTCACTCTTGATTTATTTTTGAAAAAAATCAGAAAATTCCCACTGCCACTATATCATCAACTCCTGGCAGATCTATAAAAATCTACTTGTTATGTTGTTTCAAGGGACTGTCTCTCAAATAATATTAATATTCCTGAGGCTTGGTATTTAACAAAAAAAAAAAAAAAATCTGGGTCAAACCATTGCAGGTGACGAGGCAAGAGAGGATCCCTCCTTCAGATGTTCCATGTACATCTGAACTGGAAATTTGGCAGAGCCTTCCCAAAGCCTAAACAAGTATTTGAGTCAGGTATTTCAGTATTTTTTTTCTCTTTTATTTATTCCATGATGGATGCACAGGGCCAGCCTGAGATGCTATCTTAGGGAAGAGCTGTGCTGTTCAATGTAAAACAGATTAGGGGATGTAAATTCAAATTGAAATGCAGCAACAGGGGAAGCCAGATATCCACCCTATGGATCTCATCACTACACAAAATATTAGGGAAAATTCCCCAGCTGACCAGGATTTCTGGACTGTGCAAGGTCTCCCCAAGGTGATGATGCACTGGGTCATTAAATAGCATTCCTAAATTAAGATTTAGAAAATTTTTCTGTTCCAGCAAAGAGCAGAGATGTGTGATCAACTATTTGTAGAATCCCTCCATGTCCTGTGCTCTGAAATGTATAGGATATTTAGAAATCATCAATTATTTAATCTATCTCTATAAAACCTGTTCCTCCCACGAGGCATAGAAACATTCCTTTGTCCAGCAGAAGACTGACATGGTGATTTTTTTTTTAATTCTGAAGCCCTTTCCCAGAATCCCAGAGCCATTGAGGCTGGAAAAGAAATCCCAGTCCAGTTTGTGGCCAATCCCCACTTTGTCCCCAGCCCAGAGCACTCAGTGCCACATCCCGGACATCCTTGGACACATCCAGGGGGGATTTTCCACAGAAATGTGCCCTCATGGTGCTGCACAATTCCTAAATCACAATATTTCTCATTCCTGGTGTTGCTGTGACATCATTTTCCTTTTGGGGCTGGGTTTTCATGGAGAGAATCCTAAAAACTCAACAGGGCCAAGAACCCACAGCAGACACTGAAATATTTCTGAGTAATTAGAATAATAAATCATCATTGTTGGTAAGGTCAGGAGTGGACAAAATCAGGATTCTGGATGGAGAAAAACAAATATCTGAATTCTGGATGGAGAAACACAAATATCTGGATTGTGGATGGAGAAAAACAAATATCTGGATTCTGGATGGAGAAACACAAATATCTGGATTGTGGATGGAGAAAAACAAATATCTGGATTCTGGATGGAGAAACACAAATATCTGGATTCTAGATGGAGAAATATAAATATCTGGATTCTGGATGGAGAAAAACAAATGTCTGTATTCTGGATGGAGAAAAACAAATACCTGAATTCTGGATGGAGAAAAACAAATATCAGGATTCTGGGTGGAGAAACACAAATATCTGGATTGTGGATGGAGAAACACAAATATCTGGATTCTAGATGGAGAAATATAAATATCTGGATTGTGGATGGAGAAAAACAAATATCTGGATTGTGGATGGAGAAACACAAATATCTGGATTGTGGATGGAGAAAAGCAAATATCAGGATTCTGGACCAGGAAACTTTCTCTGAAACTCTGTGTCCTGCACCTTTGAGTGCAGAACTTGCTGAAGGAAGTTTCTCCTGGAGGAACTCACTGAATTTGGAATTTTAATGAAACTCAGGAAAGGGAACCAAGTGATTTGCAGGGGGCCACGTTCTGTTCCAGCCAACCATCACTACAAATAGTCCAAAAACGTTTGGAAAATCCTTCTTTTCATCAATGAATTCTCACACCTTTGTGTGACAAAACCACAAGAGGCGTGTTTGGAAATTTTTCATTCTGGATTTTTAAAATCCAGTTATAAAGCAGATCAGCCCGATGGGGTTTGTGGCACATGGGTTTGGATTTCAGTAATGAGCAGTGGAAATATCTGCATTCACTCTGAGATGTCTCTTTTGTTTTAGAAGAGCCAAAAGAGCCCTCACAGATGTCTCATGGTTGACTCCTTCCAAATCCTTTTAGGTTTTTCTTCAAGAATTTCTTGGATACACGTTTTTAATTTGAAAATTAAAAATGCTGTGCTCTTCTAGGTTTTTACTAGGTTTCCCTGTGACATTTATTTATTGGTAACAAAGGTGGGGAGATTTTTATTTTCTCATGGTGTCAGACTGTGGCTCTACTTAACCCCATAGCTTGGTTGGAGAAGACCTCTAAGATCATCAAGTCCTGCCTTTGATCTTTTATTTTAAAGAAAAATCCATTTTCTTTTCCTAATGGGAGCAGAGCACCAGTCTGGCTCAGATGGGAATATCTGACTGCTGGATTTACTATAGAAAATAATTTTTTTTTAAAATGGCATTTTAAAGAGTAACATGGAGTAACATCATTTTTGCAGCTGAATTCTCCAGGTTCCCTGCAGCCCCTTCAGCCCCTGGAAATGCTGTGAGATCTCCACACAACCTTCTTCCAACTTCATGGTTCATTGGGAAAACCAGAAAAGGTCTTGGCTCTGTGTAAGCCCTGCTCAGCAATAACAAAGAAACAAAAAACAAAAAACAACAACAAAAAAAACAAACAAAACCCCAAACAAAACAAACAAAAAAACCCAAAAAAAACCAAACAAAAAACCCCAAAAACCCAAAGAACAAAAAACCAACCAAACAAACCAAAACAAACCAAAACAAAATAAATAAATAAATAAAATAATAAAAAAACCCATCTCTGTATTGTCCCTCTGTGTCCAGCACAAATCCAAAGCCCAGCTCCATCCCATCCATTGGGAAACAATAAATGAACTTCACCCCAGTCAAACTCAGCAGAGATGGTAATAATGACAATTATGTGTTTTGGGGTTCAGCACAGAAATTAAATCCAAAAAAACGAGTCCAAAAAATGGTTCATATTTAGCCATTTGTAACTAAGGCACAGATTTTCCCCCAGAACTGGCAGGCTGACCATTAGCAAAATGATTTTTGTATCACTACAATTTGCCTCAGGGTTTGAAAACCGTGAAGAAATTTGTAGGTGAAGATCTTATATATTATTTAAATAATCGAATCTCCTTGCAGGTCATATGAAAAGTAAACCCAAGACTTTGTGGTTTCTTTTCTGAGTGGTGCCCAGGAAATAAAGATTATTTTATCACCAATCCCAGAAGTCAGTGTGCCTGTTGAGGTTGGCAGTTAAACACAATCAGTCAGGCTTTATCACCCAGAAATGTGAGACAAGAAAGTTGGTTCTGGTCTCAGTTTCAGCTCAAATAATTTCTGAGGCAAAAATTCAGGTCTTGTTTGGGTTATTTTTAAGGGTTATTGAATAATTTGGGAGTGGAATCCCAGTTTTATAATCTGCCACAAAGGGATGCAGGCAGACGTGAAGGTAATCATTGCATTCCTGGGATCAAATTCCTGGGATCACAGAATGCTTTGGGTTGGAAGAGAATAAAGTTATTTTGATTTATCCCTCTGCCACGGGCAGGAACACTTTCCAAAGGACCAGGTTTTCCATTTTCCTTGGATCTCACACAGAAATTTGGAGTTTGGAGGACAAGTGTGGATCAAGATTGCTGAGGATGGAGCTGCAGCATCACCCAGGCTCCAATTCCTGCTTTTCAGCAATCCCTGGAGGAGAAGTCCCAAAAAACAAACATCTCCCAAAGGCACGGCCAATAATCCTCACATTTCATGCTGAAATCAAACCTGGTTTATTGTGATCCTAATCTCAGCCCTCTGCTTCCACATCCCAGCAGGTCTGGGTGGAGGAGAAATTCCCTCTCCATCCCAAGGGATGCAGCAGGTACAGAGCCTGGGTTTGCTGCTGCTTTAACCTATTTTCTTCACTTTTATTCTCTTTTTTTTTTTTTTTTTTTCTTTTTTCTCCCCCATATTTTAGAATTTAAGTCTCCACCTCAGCAGCTCTTCAGCCAAAGGTTCCTCAGAGGGTCCCTCCTCTGCAAAGACCATGTCACAAACATTAAATCTGTAATTACAGACAAAATTAGACTTTGCTGGGCACGAGGCCTATCTCTAAATCAAACTGGCGTGAGGCAGGGTGGTGTTACTGGAACAGGCTCAAAATCAAGTTATGAACCATGACTTGGCTCAAATTCTCTCCCTAGTCCTCAGTCATTAGGTTTGATATATACAGGAATTTTGTAGGGACACACTGGAATTTCCAATTTATTTTTTGATCAAAGTCTCCACAGAACAAGACAGGAAAGTTTTTTGGCAGTTCAGGAACAAGTTCTGTTATCACCGAGATCTTTTTTAGGTTCATAAATGTAACAATTTCAATTAAACGTGCTGATAAATTAGGAAACACGAATTCCAACCTTCCTGCTAGATCAGACTGACACTTAATTAGGGTGCAGCTACTTCAGTGATCTCCTGATCATTGCCACTTAGCACGCTTTGGCTCAGAGCACAGAGCAGCCTCTGAGCTCACAAACTGGGCTCTTTTTGGGTTAAATAAAACCAGACAATGTCCCAGTGTTGCTCTTAATTCTCCCCAATTATTTCTACACATTCAGCCCACAGGCCCAGACTAAAGCCAGCCCGAAGTCAAGCCCCTTGAACATCTATCATGCTCACATCAGATACTCAACACTGCTTTTTCACTCCATAAATCCACTTTTATCAGGCCTCGTGCTCGCTGATGTAGACTCAGCAGTTTGTTTGACAAAAAAAATCACTTGGAGAATTTTTCTGAGAGGTGCTCAGGCTGCAGAGTGAAGCTGTTGGCTGTGGGTCCATCCCCCTGTGTGAGCATTTTGGATTTAAAAGCTGCCTTTAAAGATCCTGCTGCTGTCAGGATTTTTTCCAGAGGTTGCAGGAAGCTCATCTGAAGTTGGGGTGTGGGATTTGCAAGTTGTCCCTTTTGACAGCTGAAAACAAATGAACATCCAAGGATTCCTGCTCTGCCCGTGGCGCCTGAGCACCACGGTGGGACCTGAGGATGTAAAAAAAAAAAAAAAGCTGGAAAGTTTGGATAGAAGGGATAAAAATCCAAAAATATAAGTTGTGTTGGGTGAGTGGTCACCTCTGAGCATTCAGCAATGGAGGTTCTAAGACTTCTGGTGTTCTTGTGGCATCAAAATTATCAGAGGAAGAGAGAATTCGTGAAAACATCCCAATGGGTGGGAAAAGGATGGATGGGTGGGAAAAGGCAGTGAGGGAGAGGAGCAGGGACAAAAAGGACGGAAGGAAGAACTCGTGGCAAACTTGGAAAAGTGAAAAGAACTGGGACAAAACAGCCGAGGAATTACAGAATCAGAACTTCCTCACAAAGGGGTGGGGGAGAAACGTCCTGGGAGCAGGGACAGGATTTGAGGGAACATCTGGAGCTGGGCCAGGAGGGATTTAGGTTGGATTTTAGGGCAAGGTTCTTCCCCCAGAGGGTGCTGGGCACTGCCCAGGCTCCCCAGGGAATGGGCACAGAGCTCCAGGAGCTGCCAGGGATGCCCAGGCTGGGATTTTTGGGGGGTCTGGGCAGGGCTGGGACTGGGTGATCCCTGTGGGTCCCATCCCATTCAGGATATTCCATGATTATTCTTTGACAACAAAGAATATATTCTATATGTTTGATAATATAGAATATATAATACTCTATTCTTTGATAAATAGAGGCTGAAAATCTGTTTGCCTTCAGGGCTCGAGTCTTTGGCTGATCCACAGAAAAGCTGCCAAACCGAATAATTTCTTTATGTAGTAATAAAAAGATGCCTTTAATTTGGTGAAAACCTGCTTTCAGCTACTTGTCTGCTCCATAAATTCAGTTCAGATTAGACAATAAAAAAAATTAAAAAAAAAAAAAGAAAAAACTCTTTGTTTTTCCACAGGTTCTCCTTAAAATAACTCCAACAATTACTCCTGGAATTGTGTGAAGCCTGGTTGCTCCTCCCAGCTGTGATAATGCCACAGACATGGACCACCCTGCCAGCCTGTCAGCTTTAAAATATTACTCCTGGAATAATGAAAAATTGCCAGGTTCTCACTATGGCTTCATGATTTATGTGCAGTTCCTCAGAGATTGATCAGTTGGTTTGTTTCCTTACCTGGAATGAATGATGAATATTTTAAAAAACACTTAATGCTGGATCTGGTGCAAATGAGATAATTTTACAGTGACTTGTTTGGTTGTTTCCAGAATAATTGGATATTATTACCTGCCCACCATGCGTGAACTATGGGTCTCTGGAGGGGCTAAATGCCTTCAGTGGATGTTTCTTTAATATTTCCATGGAGTTCATCTGCTCTGTTCCTACAGGAGCTTTTACCAGATGGTTCTCCAGCCATGCAATGACATTTCACATTTTCCAGCTATTACTCACCAATGGAAAACAGAACAATTTGATTTGTAACTTTTGACTGACTCAATTGTGTGCCTGCACTAAGGAATCGTGCCCGGGGTGTCCCAGGGAGGTGGGATTGGGAAGGAGTTTGGTGTTACCTGGGGTGGGGTCAGTACAGTATTGAAGGGAACAACTTCCTCTCCTTTATGATGGAAGAACAAAGTGGCGTTTGTAAAGCTGTTCCTGGGCTGGTTTGGCAAATAAAACAGTTGGGTGTCTACCCCAAGAGGAGTTTTTAAAAAATTCATGAAGAATCCATTCTCATTTGGAGCTGCTCCTGGGAACAGAGGTCACCTTGCCTTTGGTGCTTTTTGGGCAGTGGGAGCTGAGGACAACACATAACCCAAGGCCACCTTTGTTTCCTGACTGGGAAATGTTTAGGCAGTTTTCTTTTCTTTTCTTTTCTTTTCTTTTCTTTTCTTTTCTTTTCTTTTCTTTTCTTTTCTTTTCTTTTCTTTTCTTTTCTTTTCTTTTCTTTTCTTTTCTTTTCTTTTCTTTTCTTTTCTTTTCTTTTCTTTTCTTTTCTTTTCTTTTCTTTTCTTTTCCTTTCCTTTCCTTTCCTTTCCTTTCCTTTCCTTTCCTTTCCTTTCCTTTCCTTTCCTTTCCTTTCCTTTCCTTTCCTTTCCTTTCCTTTCCTTTCCTTTCCTTTCCTTTCCTTTCCTTTCCTTTCCTTTCCTTTTTTCTATTCTATTCTATTCTATTCTATTCTATTCTATTCTATTCTATTCTATTCTATTCTATTCTATTCTATTCTATTCTATTCTATTCTATTCTATTCTATTCTATTCTATTCTATTCTATTCTATTCTATTCTATTCTATTCTATTCTATTCTATTCTATTCCATTCCATTCCACTCTATTTTATTTTATTCCATTTTCCTGGAGGGTATCCTTGGGGTTTTTTTTTTTACAAGTGGACCTTGGAGATATTCAATGTCCTTGTGTCTGATGAACAACCAACATTCATTTGTCACCAAAGATCTTCAGCATGGATCAGGTAGCAGGAAATGGCCATTTTTGAGAAGATATTCAGAAAACTGCTGTTTCCAAACCCAGTCCTGCTGGTGCAGCCAGAAGTTGTAAACCAGGAGCTGGATCTGATGAAAGCAAAGCTGTTTTGTGTTCCTGCCATCCTTGTTATTCTCCTTTGAAGCCACACTTCTCTAAATTCTTCCTTTTAGGAAGGAGCTGGAGCTGCTGCAGAGAGCCCAGAGGAGGCAGCAGGATGAGCAGAGGGATGGAGCAGCTCTGCTGGGAGGAAAGGCTGGCACAGCTGGGATTGTTCAGCCTGGAGAGGAGAAGCTTTGGGCTGAGCTCAGGGTGGCCTTGCAGGGCCTGAAGGAGCTGCAGGAACCATGGAGAGAGACAATTGCCAAGGGATGGAGGGACAGCACCCAGGGAATGGAGGGACAGCACCCAGGGAATGGAGGGACAGCACCCAGGGAATGGCTTCAGAGCAGGATTTGATGGGATTTTGGGAATTAGGAATTGTTCCCTGGGAGGGTCTGAGATGGAATTCCCAGATTTGCTGTGGCTGCCCCTGGATCCCTGGAATGTTCAGTTCCAGGTTGGACATTGGGGCTGGAGCAGCCTGGGACAGTGGAATTGTCCCTGCCCATGGTTTGTGTTGGAATTGGATGATTTTTAAGGTTCCTCCATCCCAAACCCCTCTGTGCTTCCCCAGGTATTTTTCCCTGCTCATTCCAGATGTTCCTTCCTGGGAGATCTCTCAGCCCTCACTCACCTGGCAGCACTTTTGCCAAAAATGTTCAAAGTGTTTGAGAAAGTGAACAAGGAGCTCACCAATGGCTCCAGGCACACCTAAAGTGTGAAAATCTTCCATAATTTGAAGTGGAACACGCATTGGGATGGCAAAGGATCTTTCTAGATCTCCTCCAAACTCTTGGAGTGTCTGGAAATTCTCCACTTTTAGTAACCTGATCTTACAAAATCCTTTTGCTCCCACATCCCTTCCCTGGCTAAAATCCATTTTTGACTCCTCTCCAGAGGTGTCTGGCCTCTAAAAATGTTCTTGACTGGAATCTTTGGGATCTTTCTGAGCACAAGATAAATGTATAAAATGCTGGGAAATAAAATGATTTTATGGTGGCAAGGAGTTGGGTGGGGGGAGGCTGCTGCTTATTCCTTGAATTTTGCTATTTTTTGGTTTTGTCTGTGTTACCTCCAGCCCTGTCCTCTCCTTCCAGGCAATTTTGGGCCATGACTACCTGTAATTGTGTGTGCTTTCCCAAATAACCTGGAAGTGTTGCTGAAGCCTGTTGTGAAAATTTGACGTGGTGGAAATCAAAGAAAGGAGCAGATCATATTCAGAGTTGCACCATATTATTTCAGTGTCAGAAAATCAAATGGAAAGGCCTTTTTTCCACTTTTCTGGAAAAAAAAAAAAAAAGAAGAAAACCTCATTTTTATTCATAAAAGAGGCTGCTTCTTTAGCTGGAAAGAATTTTTCCCTTCTCCCTAGGAATATAAATAATGTAAGTAGAAGAGAACAGAGAAGCCACATTAATCATGCATGCATGGATATATTTTATTTCAAAATTATTTTCTTAAATCTAAAAAACATCCATGACTGTCTTATTCGGGTACAGTAGTTTTCATAATGTAGTGGACATATATAAGTATTTATTTCTTCCCTCAGAGACCTGGGTTTTAAAACATTTTTCTTTTTAATATCCAGAATTCATGTAAGGTTTAGGATTGACTTAGGCTGGGGCCATAATTCTTCAAGGGCTTGTGCATGTGCCTGACTGGAGGAATGTAAGTCCCTCTCAGTTCAATAGAACAACTTTGTCTAAGTTAAATGCTTAAAGAAGATCAAAGCCCGAGCCTAACTTCCCAAATACGAGTCAGGAACATTCGTTATAATGATCTAAGCCATGCAGAAAAATAAAAATAGCTTTTGGAAAAGGCACTGCAGTTTCAGACATGACAGGATGAAGCAGAGGTGAGAGGTGGAGCCCGGATCCGTGCTGGTCCCAGGAGTGATCCCACACGAAAATCAGGGACTGGAA
Organism: Sturnus vulgaris; assembly: GCF_052056855.1. Lineage (NCBI taxonomy): Eukaryota > Metazoa > Chordata > Aves > Passeriformes > Sturnidae > Sturnus > Sturnus vulgaris. The sequence continues at coordinate 117,129,623 of NC_142244.1, read as the reverse complement.
AAGAGCTGAGCTCTCTTTCAAGAGAGTTTTCTACAAACTACACAAAGAGGGAGAAAAACCACACTGGAAACGCTGCTGGCTGTGACTTTTCTGTGCAAACCTTGCTGGTGAAAGCTTCAGCACGGAGCCCGTTGCACCCACTGAGATGTAAATATTGGGAAATATTTATTTCAACTCTGAGAAAACTGCAAAGGAGACCCAGAGTGCCTGGAGCTGAGCTCTGTGTGAGCAGGGAGGAGCTTTCCAGTAGGGAATTCAGAGCAGACAGTTGTTGCTCCAGAGGCATCTTTTTCCCCTTTTTTTTTTTTTTTTTTTTTTTTTTTTTAGTGTGGGTCAGACTTTTTTTTTTTCCCATCTGCGAGGTTATCAGGGAGTTCATGTGGCTGCTAAAGGAGTTGAGGGTTGATTGAAGGGAGGGGCGTGCTGGAAACTTTGAAAAAAAATTAATTTCCTGTCGAAATATGTTTTGTGCCTTGGTGAAATAGCAGGACCTGAACGTGCCTCTGGTTTTAATAAAAAAATGTTTAGGGGGCTTGCTTTTTGTTTTTTTGTCAGTGGGAGAAAATTCAGCCATCTCCACTACAAAGCTTCTTCTCCATGTGAGGGAGCAGATGGGAAGTTGGGATGCCCAGATGGTGAGCAGGGATTCTGCAGGGGTGGATGGACATTTTTCCTCCTTTCCCATGGAAATCCGAGGGAAGAAGGGAAGGCTCCAGGAGCAGCTCCTGAGTCACAAATGGGGAGGCCCTGGAGGCACAGGAGGATCCGTGGATGAGGATGAGGGAGACAGGAAAGAAAAGGGAATATCTGAAAATTCCTGCAGCAATCGTGAAGGAGAGGAGACCACAGAGCCCAGCAGATCCTCTTGGGATGCCACTGGGGTTGTGGTGCTCACCCCAAAAAATTGTTCTCATCTCTGTCCCTTTTCTGGATCACTGAGTGCATCCACATAATCCATAAAATTGGCATCTTCAGGGACAGAGATCTTGGTTATAACAAATCCTCCAAGCACACCAGGAAATATTTTCTCTGCACTCTTTAAAACACACACAGAGCCTTGTCATCGAAAAAATCATCAATTCCATGGTGTAGGATAGGGTGATGTGAATATTTCCCATTTTCTTGCAGGGAACTCTCTGGGATTGGCTTTTCATCAGCTCTTCCTCCATGGCCACTGCCCTTAAATTCCTTAAATTGCATTTATTTACTACTGTAACCCTTTCCTTTTTTTTTTTTTTTTTTTAATAACTAAAATATTTGCACTGCAGCACGGGTGTTAAAAGCTTTTTAAAGCAATGGTTGCTCAATGGGAGGATTGATTTTTAAATTATTTGTTAGAAACAAACTGAATAAAACTTGAGGAAAAAATTCAGTTTATTGGCTTTCCTGGCTCCTGAATGCTTATCAGCAATTTGCAATTACTTAACACTCACTTGTCCTAATTTGCTCCAAAAATGTTTCCGTTTTTTTTTTTTTTTTTTTGCAGTCATGATGGGTTTTTTGAAGAGTTTGGTGTAAACTTTTGGTTCTTCATACTCCAGATTTGAAATCTAGAACAGTTGAGACTTAACACCAATATTCATGCATATTCTCTGTTACATCACTAAACAAGTGCAGCTTTTTCAGCTTGGGTTGGAGAATAAAGAACTTAAAGCCTCTCAAAGTTTTCCCCAAGTGAAGAATTTGTTTTCTTTTTTTTTTTTTTTTAAGAATAAGCAGCAAAAAAAAAAAAATCCCCTTGAGACAGGCATGTGCTGATCTAGATTTAAAGATTAAAAGCAATTAAACCCAATTTGTCCTACACCTTTCAGAGATTTAGTTACAGAGGTCACTGTAAAATTTGTTGTCTCAAAATATGGAATTTCAGGGGAAAAGCGTGTGACAGGAATATCTTGGCCATACAAATTATGGAATATCATCTGCAGGGTGGAAGCTCAAATGTGCAAAGCAGATTTTCAGCTCTTTTGAACTGTGGTGGTGCCAGTGAAATAAATCAAAATTTGACAGTCAGCATGAGCTGAGTTCCTATTTTGAGGTATAAAATTTGGGAATGCCAAAGAGCAGCAGTGAGGAAGATGAAGGAATCTCTTTGCAGCAACTTGTGGAAAAATACATTCAGGCTTAGAAAGAGATGGTTTGAATTTTTAAATTGTGGGGAAAAAATCCATAAAAAAAAAAAAACAAAACAAAAAATCAAAATTCCCCTGGATCTGTAGCTCCTCACAGAGACAGCCTTTGCCTCAAGGAGTCAAAATCTCCAACAAAATACAGGAAAGCCACACTCACAGTGATTTCCTTCTTTTTTATTTTTTTTTTTTCAGCAGATCAGCATCAACTCCAGAGGTGGAACCTGCTCTTCAAACTGCTGGGACATTCTTGGGTCACACTCTGGGCTGAGGCTGGGCACTGCCAGTGCCTGTTTCAAAGCCCTTTGGGATAAAAATGAAAAAAAAATGTTTAGATAATGGTGGTTTATTATCCTTCATGTCATTAAAATGACATTATCTGGGGCCATGAGCCAATGGAGAATCAAAGTCATTTATTTGACTTAAGAACGGTTTTGTTTCACTTTATTGCTGTAATATTGAAGAATTCTGAAAATCCAGGTAAATTGTGAGCGTGGGGAGACCCTGACAGGGCAGAGCTGCAATTTAAATGGCTGCAAAAGGAGAAAGATGCACTTGGTGTTGAAATACAAATGAAAGAGTCAAATCTCTGCCTTCCTGTCCTCAAAATAACTAATTTTAATAAAAAATAATTCATTAACTTGAGGGCTAGGTGCTTAATTAATGATTCCTGCAGGTATTCTGCCTGTGTTTGTCCTTCAGAGACATTTTGGGTTTCCATCCTCATTGGTAAAATCAGAAATGAAGAATTCTTCAACAAACCCCTAAATAAATTGTAACCATCTGAGTAATCCCTCCTGGAATTCCTATGGAAGAGCAGAGCTTTGGTCCTCCTGTTCCTGCTCATTCTGAGAGTGGTCAGGGCCAGCAAAATTAAGAAATTGTAAAATATTCCAGCTCAAGCAGCTCCTAATTCCTTTAGGCCTTGCCTTATTATGTTGATGTAAAAGTCATTGTACACCTCCCAAAATGCACAAATCCTCAGCAAAACACCTCTGGTTGTTTTTATTATTTGTGTAAATCACAGCTGATGTGCTGAGTGGGGAAAAAAAAAAAAATCAACAAAATGAGCAACTCTTAATGATAAACAAGTTTGGAACTGAAAAGAAATGAATAAATGAACCAGGGCAGTGCAGGGACTGTTGTGGGAGTCACTGATTTTTTTCCTGAAGAAATGAAGTGAATCATTATGAGGGGAGAGAATGCAGGGAAGAAAGTGGCTTTTATAAAGTGCAAAGGATGGCAGGTAACTGCATTTTGACACTGGCTTTTCTTACAGTTGAAATTGTCCTATTACTTCTTTCAAAAGTTCATCACTGTAACAACCCTGCTGCGTTTATTTTTATGAGCAGCAGGCCAATCAAGGAGTTAAACAGCTATTATTGATAATTTAAAAAAATTTTTTGGTTTGTTTTTTCGGGTTTTTTTTGTTTGTTTTTAATCATAAAAAAGGGGAAAGTGCTGCCGTCCCAGAAAATATCCAAGATTTGCTAATGGTAAAAAATAGGATAAATGGTAAAGTTACTGCATTCATCAGTCAACCACCCCAAAACATTTGCAACCCATTACAGATTTCAAAACTTGGCTGGGAGTCCTGAGGTTCCTTGTAAGCAACTTTCTGCACTTGTGCCAAATGTAGGAAAAATAGAAGGTACTGCTGAAACATGTGCTGAGAAAAAAAATACCTGACTCCTGTTGCTGCTGCAGTAGTAATAGTAGTAATAATTATAATTATAATAGGCCAGAAGCACAGGAATGGCTGTAAAGTTACAAAAAATTAACCATAATAAAAATGTCTCGTGCATGCACCGTTTCCTATTTTATTGTCTACGAGCTGCTGTTAAGCCATGCTCAGGTTGGGGCTCTTCCTGCTCTTGCTGGAATATTTATCATGAGAATGAGGTGCCAGAACCTGAGGATTTGTCCTGGGAGAGGGAATTGTCACTTGGGGTTTGTTGTAAGAGCCTCCACTTAATGGTGGTCTTCAAGTTAATTAGATTTTTCCTTCCTCCTCTTTCCTTTCTCTGACTCATGTCTGGGACGTCCTGGATTTAGAAAAAAAAAAAAACCAAACTTTCTTACCCCACACATTGGACATCACTCATCCCTTCCCCACTCTCTCACACCTTCCTTCCCCTCATTATTCCTCTTTCAAGGATGTCAGGCTCCCACCCACACCTTGGGCCATGAATTCTTTGTTCTTTCCACCGGGGATGGAGGGAGAAACTGAACTGCTTGGGTGTCTCATTTCTTGCTCACTGGGCTCTGGGATGTCGCTGCTGTTCTGCTCTGTTCTGCTTCAACGAAGGCAATTTTAAAATTTCTGATGGTTTTTAGGTCTCACCCTTCCTTCCCTGTGCTGTTCCTAAGTGATTTTGCTGCTCCTAAATGATTTTGCTGCCATTTCTTAGCCAAAAGGGTGGGAATGAGCTTGGGACATCCTTCAGGATTGCAGTTATAAAGAATATTTCAAGCAATATGCACAAGAAATACACACAAAATCGTCTGTATATTGGAAATACATGGGACTTGCCTGTGCAGTTGCTCCCTGAGCGATTATGACTCAGTTTTAATTACCTGTGATACAGATTTTGGAATATAAAATCCTCTACATCAGATGCAATTTTTTAAAAAACTCAAAGCAAGGCTTTTTCTCTCGCTGCCTTTTTGGAACAGATGTCATTAGATTGGTATTCTGACCTTGTGGTGATTTAGTATCACTTTTTTTTTTTTTTTTTTTTTTTTTTTTGTGTGTGTGTGTTTGCTTCCCTCTGCTCAGGTCCTCCTGCTAAATTACAGGGCTCTTCTTGCTGTCCATGACTTCTGGTTCCAATCAAATTCCCATTCCAGCCCACAGAAGTATTTTCAGTAATATCAGAGTGCCTGGAATTGAGCCCCAGTTGAGAGCAGAGCAGACATTGGTGAGCTGAGATCCGTGTCCAATATTGGCTCGTGGAAATCTTGGAAGGACAACCCACCCCCCCCCCAAAAAAAAAAAAAAAAGAAAAAAAAAAAGAACAGGTTTGGAATTTTTGAGCTCCTGAGCAATTTGTGCTGAGGCAGTCAGGCCACCTGCTTGGGTTTGGGGTTTTTCAATGTGGGTTTTACATTTTTGAGCGATTTGGGCAGCTGCTTTTAAATGAAATTTCGCCCATTGGTGGAAGCTCCACACCACTCTCATCTTCTTTGGAGGAGCAGTGTAAGGTGGAGATTTGGGGTGTCCTTTTCCCCCATTCCAGTGGAGTTTCCCCTCTGGACAGCTCTGATTTGATCCTGGAGAAAAGGAGGCTCTGGGGGGACCTTCTCAGTCTCTACACCAGGTGAAAGGAGGGTGTAGGAACAGCAGCAGGAGAAAATGGCTTCAAATTGTGCCAGGTTGGATTCCAGGAGGAATTTCTTCATGGAAAGGCTTTGGAATGGTCTGGAGTTCCCATCCCTGGAGGTGGCACTCAGAGCTCTGGGCTGGGGACAAGGTGACCATCAAGGTGACAAGGACTCCATGGGCTGGCAGAGCTTTTCCAACCTCCATGATCCTTTAATTTTGGGATTCTCTGATCCCTGTTTTTCAGCTGAGCCACTTTCCTGGCCTCGAGGGAGGGGAGCTGCAGAGAGAAGCAGAGTTTGGCACCACAGGCAGACCCAGGAATCTCCAATGCAGGCAGAGCTCTCCTGCACGGAGCTTGTGCCACATTTCACATGCCAGCATGGACTTGTTGCCTCATTAGCCACTAACGAGCAAAAAATTAACAGGCCCAAGGCCATCACCTACATTAACATTAAATTTTAGGTGGAAATAATCTGCAGGGTAATGAAGAGGAAGCTGTTCCTGAGGAAACCTTTGCTGCTGCTTGTGTTACCCTGATATTTCCAAGGCTTCTCCAGGTCCCTCCATGGCTTCTGCACTACTCATTAAAACTGGTTCAGAATCAAAAGTTCAAATTTCGAGGTCGTCACAAGTCACGTTTTAAATGAGGGGAATTTACTGGCTGATGTTGCTTTTCGTAAAAAAAAAATAAAAATAAAAAGAAATTACTAAGTGAAAACACGTCCAATTTCTAAAATCCACCCAAACTGAGCTTAATTCCTGGGTCATGACAACTCCAAACAAATCACAAGGATTTTATATCCTGTTTCTAAGAGAGTCTGCTTCAGACAATACGTCATCCATGCTGTCACCTATGCTGAAAATCTTCCTGGGCTTGGTTGTTATGTCTTTAAGGCAGTTCAGCAGCAAAAATGCAGAGAAATGCAATTTAATTGAAGACCTATTGGCTAGAACAAAGGGGCACAGAAACAGATGCTTCCAGCTTCCTCATCTGGATTCTGGGGAAATTTTTTTTCCCCCCTTCCACTGCATTTCATAGGTACTGGATTTGAGGAAGGGGATATGGAGCACAAGGCTATCATTCTTCCTAACATGATTACAAAAATCTTATTGTATTAGCAGCATTCCAGATTCCCTTACAGAGTGCTTAAGTGAATTAGTGAGTTTTATTCTCATGTGAGAGCCTACCATTATTTAACTCTGTAATTTACTATGAAATCCTCATTGCTTTGTCCCAGGAGTTTTATGATGGTTTTTCCCTTAATGATCAGAGTCTCCTTTGCACCAAGGAAGTTTGAAGGGACTCTTTTGTTTTTGATTTAATCATGGTCTTAAGAGATTTGAGACTTCAGGGATTAATAAAGGATCCCCCAAATCATAAAGCAAATCACAGCATACCAAATCACTTCTCCTTTGAGACCAGTGCCAAACATTTTCTGTGGTGTTCCAGTGAAACTGGACACTCCCAGCCCAATGGCTAGTAAACTCAGGGAAGGGGGGGATTAAAAAAAAAAAAAAGAAAAGAAAAAAAAAGGCACCAAATTTTATTTTCAGTGCATAGCTGGAATTTCAGCCTCTCTGCACACAAGTCCTTGCCATTACAATTTATTAGATGTTTTATGCAGCAGATTTTATTGAATGATTTAGGTAGCCTTGACTTGATCCTTTCCAAATGTGTTCAACAGTATTCGGCTACATGCAAAAAGTGTTTTTACATTCTCACTTTCATGTAACCAAAGCTGCCCAAATCTAGATGGAGTTACCCTCCCTGCTGCAGGGATTGTTTTGTTTTCAGAGTGACTTTGGAAAGGCCTGGCCTCTGCAGCCTTTTCCAGAAGATTTAGGATTATAAATCAGCTGGAGCTGGAAGGAAGAAGAGGAGCACTGGAAGCACCAAGCTGCCTGAGAGCTTTTAAACTCCTGGGAGTGGGAAGGGCAGGGATAAAAGGAAATGGAGAATATTAAGGATGCAGGAAGTACATTTTCCAGAGCATTTCTTGATTCTGTGATGGATTGATGTACAGCCCTGGAGTTTGTCAAATGCAATGCCTCATCTCCAAAAAATACCTCATCTACAAAGAAATACCTCATCTCCAAAGAAATATCTCATCTCCAAAAAATACCTCATCTCATGGAAAACACCAGGGGAATGGGGGACACAGCCCCAGGAATTGTTCTCCACTGAATCCCAGGGAATTCCTCTGCTTCTGTGCTAAGTGAGGAACACAAATATTTGGATTTGCCTTCGCACACAATCACACCACAGCAGGATTTATCATCTTTGTTCTGAAGGGAAGGGAGAGCCTTCGTCCTCCTAAATCACTTTGTAACAATAATTCCTCTGTAAAAACGGTTTTTATGAAATACAGAATCCCTTATGGCAGCCTGGACAGTCACCAGGGCCAGACCAAAGCATATTTTATTTTTAAAAGCTGCTTCAAAATACAGAAGTGGCAATTCAGGTGTTTTCAGGTGTTACAAATTCCTAATCTGAAGGTGACTTCTTCCCAAGTCTGATTTAGGTTTTAATTTTTAACTTTAACCAGGTCATCAATCAAATTCTCAATAGAATGGATTAAATAGCCCAGAGCAGCTGTGGCTGCCCCTGGATCCCTGGAATTGTCCAAGGCCAGGCTGGACATTGGAGAGCCCTGGGACAGTGGGAGGTGTCCCTGCCCATGGTTTGTGTTGGAATTATATGATGATTTTAAGTTCCCTTCCATCCCAAACCATCCCATGATTTTAATCACATTTTGCTCCTCTAGCAATTCCAGATGGCACAAAAAAAACCCAAAAAAATTAAAGGCCAAAGGATTCAATCCATGAAATTCTGGTGGCAATGAGCACTGATCTGAAACACGCTTTAGTTTCACTTTTTGGTTGGTCTTATAATATTTGCCATAAAAAAATCCGATTTTTTGGTGTGGGTTTTGGTCCTAGAAATGCACCAAAGTTGGAGGGAAAAGGATATTTCAGCTCGAGCTGGGAGCTCATGCTCTCAAACCAATCTGGAGCATGTCCAGGCCCCAATCTGCCCTGCTGAATGAATAGATAAAAATAGGAATGGATTAAAAAATGAGCAAATCCTCAGCGGGATGGAAATGGCCACTGCCTCCACAGGCTTCTATCAGTAGAATTTCAGGTGCAAATATTTCCACCAGCTCTGTCTGTGCTGTTCTCATTCAACTGCTCCTTTATTTTACTGGTGAACTTTCTTATCAGCACCATTCCAAAGTGCTTTTAAATTATTTGTGGTTGCTGCTAACTTGAATTTTCATTTATTTCAGTAACCTGACTTCTGGAAATAAAAAAAATATCTATATTTTCAGCTAGTTTTGTGCCTTAAGGGATGCAAAGTGAAAGGGGCAGATGTCAGCTTTATCAGAAACACCTCCCTCTTCAGCTGAATTGAAAACCAGGCCAAATGTTTGCAGGGTTTCTTGTCTGGCCCTAAATCTACGCATCATTCACTTTTACAATTCCGATATGTTTCAGTAAATTGCTTTTTTTTTTTTTTTTTTTTTTTTTTTTTTTTTTTTTTTTGGTGTGTTTTTGAACTTTTCCAGACCAGGCAGGGAAAGCTGAGGGTTTAATGTGGATGTGGCAGAGGGGGATATTTCTGGAAAAAGCTGCAGCATCATCTTTATTGCCACAACCTCATCTACAGAATATTTTCTTTCAGACCTTGTGTTCCAGGTCAGTTTATTTCTCTTGCTATTCTCTTTGATTTTTGTGGTGGAAGGGATGAAAATGAGGGGCAGAGAGCAGTTGGGAGGCTTCATTATTGCTGTTGTGGTAACGAGGTGTTTAAATGAAGTGCTGGCCCTTTTCTGAAGTTACCATTTTCAGCAGCATAAATCCAAATGATCCTGGGGCTGAGCGTGATCACTGCAAAGAGGGGCTCTCCAATGATCATTTAAAATCAATGTGTAATCTTTTAATCACTGGGAAGTTGATTCATGAGGGTAATTGCTCTGGCACTAAGCCAAGCTGGATGCTATTAATGCATTAATTGGCGTGGCTGGAACTCCCTGATGGATTTCCAGGGCTCCGTGGTCCAAGGCTGAGGGAAATTCAGGCTCCCTGCCATGAAATTTCCTCAGTCTGGAATAAGAATCGGGTCCAGCACACAGAGGAGAGGTTGGATTCTCTTCACACCAGTGATAAACTGAATTTTAAACTGAACAGAAGCAGGGAGGAACCAATTCTGAGACAGTTTGATGATGCTTCCTAAATTGCACTGTCAGATTTGCACTCAGGTTTGGTCTTTTGTTACAATTTGTGATTTTTTTTTTTTTTTTTTGCCACGTGGGAGCTGTTTTACACTTTTTAAGAACAGCTTTGTGGGGTGTATTTTTGATTTCTCAAGGATTTCACACCAGACTGTGCCCCTGAAGTGTTTGTGTCTAAAAAACAGAGATTGTTTAGAGCAGAGATCTGGATGGGATTTAGGGGAGGAATTATTCCTGAGAGTGTCCCAGGCCAGGTTGGACATTGGGACAGTGGGAGGTGTCCCTGCCGTGGCAGGGGTGGCACTGGATGATTTTTAAGTTTCTTCCAACCCAAACCATTCCATGATTCCATACAGAATAAGAGAGGGTCTCAAATGTTTTAGACATCCAATATCCCAAATTTTCTTATAAAACTCTGTCATTTGGCTGATAATCAAATATTTTCTCCCTCTGTTGCTCAATATTTTCTCTTCACCTATCAGGATTCAATAAAAAGAACTTTAAAAATACAAAATGCTTTTAAAAGTATTCAATAAAAGGACTTTCAGCACTCACCCTTCCTGCAATACAGGATCTTTTTCAAAGTCTGGTGTGATCTCTACAACAATATTTTTATATCCTGTTGTATTTATTTTTTTTTTAGATTGGGTCAGTGCATTTAAAGATGCTCTGCTCTGGCACCTCTCATAAAATACAGATGCTCTGGCTCCAGAACAACCCCATTTTTTTGTGGCCCCACTCCTTCATTTGATCAATTTGATAAAATTTCTTCCACTGAAATTGCAGTTTCAAGGCCATGATTATTTCTATTTTAAAGTCACCTTCCCATGTGGCCTCACATTATCAACAACAGCAAATTTCTCACAAGATGAGGCCAGATATTAAAGGTCAACTGAATCTCAAATGAATGATCTTTAATGCTTGATTTATTCTCACTGCATGTGATTTTTTTTTTCTTCTATGGATATTCTGGATGAATATTTTGCTATTTGTTTGAGGGTTTTTTTTCACCAAAAAAATTTGTCTCACTTCATACTTACATTTCCTGCTTAGAAGACATTTCCCAACCTTTTTTTTCCTTGCTCTTTACTCTCCATCCTTGAAGCCCTTTGCATCTGCTCTCATTTTGTAATTTTGTAAAGTAATTTTTTAATTTATCCATTTGGCCTGGAGATTTTCCTTGTGAAAATTCCCCTTTTTGGATAAGGAAGCTTTTTAACTTTTTCTTACAAAAATTGAACCCCCCTCTATCCTGAAGTTCCAGAGGTCTCCAGCTGAAGTTCCATGATTAAAATTCTCTGATTTGGTCACTTTGAATTATTGATCTTTTGAGCAGCCAAGATCTCCATTCTTTTCCTGAGGGTTTCTCTCCTGTATTTCAGCTTTCCTTCTTTTTATGGAACGAGAAGCACATGGAATTATTCCCCCATCTCAGTGAACTCACTCATCTGTTTCTCTTCCTACAAAGTGTGAAAATTCTCTTTTTTTTTTTTTTTTTTTTCTGAAAATCAGCCACAGACATCTTGATCTTCTTCCTGGTTTTAACTCTATTTTAACTCTACGTGGTTTTAACTCTAGAAATTACACGAATTTAATTTTTTCATCTGATTTTCTCAGGGTTCTCATCCCACCTCAGCCCAGGGTTAATTAGTGCAGGGCACTTTTCAACCTTTTTGTTATGGCTTTATATCCAGCAGAGTCAAGGTTTGAGGTTAAAACCCCCTAAAAAAAGATGGAAATATTGGTGTAATGCAAATAAAATGTGATTTACAGCTCCCAGGTATCCCTTGCATGTGCAAGTCAGGGGCATGAATTGCCCAGTGTGTGATATTTAAGGACACATTAAAAGGGAGAAAAAGGGAGCTCAGACTTGCAATTTTTTGTTGATTAATTATGGAAATATTTACATGTGCTCACATATACATGCAGTGAGTACTTTGGTGTATATATTGCAATAATCTATTTATTAACGCTGCATTTATTCATATTTATTCATTTATTCATGCCCAGAGAGGCAGGTTTAGAGCATCACCCCCTTTCCCCAACAAAGGGGAAAAATCCCTAATTTCAAAACAAACCCGTCACAACAAAGTGATTTGATTTCAGTTACAGACAGAGCAGAAAACAGGGAGGAAAAAAAAAAAAATCCCAATTTTGGAGCACACAGCCTGAGGCAAATTGATACATTCAGCCCCAGGACAGATTTTTTGGACACTGATTACTGGGCTCTCCTAACAATGTTTGCAGGACAGCTTATCTGCCAGCTTATCTATTCTCCTCTTAGAAGAGACACTGTTCAAAGAGCCTGAAAACACAGCTGCCACTTTCCAGGCTTTCCCTATCCCTGAAAAGCAGGAGAATCCCTGGATGCCTCCAGCAATAGAATCGTGAAATTAATCTTCATGGAAAGTGGGCAGCCTTGTTTGGAGGCAGCAGAAAAGGAAAGCACTTGGAGGGGAAATCTGCTTAAAGACCAAAGGGAAAACTTGGAGGGAATCCCTGAGAAAATGCTGGGCTGGGGAAGCTCCCTGGAACAAAAGGAATGAGATCTCGGGATAAAAGGTTGGAATGGGAGAGTTCTCAGAGTGGAGAGGCAGTGCAGTGGCAGAAGTCTGAAAAAAATGGGATTTTAATGTGTTGGTGGAGCCTCTCTGCCTGGCACTGGTAAAAAAATTCTCATTTTCTTCACCTTTTCTTTCTGAGCAGGAGTCGTGATATCAAATTCATCAAATCTATCAAACTCATCAAATCCAAATTCATCAAATCCATCAAATCCATCAAAATTTATCAAATCCATCAAATCAATCAAACCCATCAAATCTATCCAGTCCAAATCCATCAAATCTGTCAAATCCAAATTCATCAAATCCATCAAATCCATCAAACCCATCAAACCCATTCAGTCCAAATTCATCAAATCCATCAAATTTATCCAATCCAAATCCATCAAATCCAAATTCATCAAATCAATCAAACCCATCCAGTCCAAATCCATCATATTCATCAAATCCATCAAATCTATCCAATCCAAATCCATCAAATCTGTCAAATCCAAATTCATCAAATCATCAAATCTATCCAACCCATCAAATCCATCCAGTCCAAACCCATCAAACCCATCCAATCCAAATCCATCCAATCCACATCTGCTTCACCCTCTCAAGAAAACAAGTGGCAGAAATAAGTGTATCCTGACATCTATAGGCAATATTTCAATAAATTCCAGCTTTTTTGTTATTATTTTGGTCAGCTGGGCAAGCACAGTGCTGGAAAATGTGGCCCAGGGACATCTTTTCCAAGGATTTTCAATCTTGGTGTGATTTCATTTTCCAGAGTGGGCAGGAGAGAGGGTTTGATGCTGTTTGGGATATTCAGGATGTTTTCCAGAGGGAAGCACAGCCCTCATCCATCTCATCCCTCTCCCCCTGGAATCCCAGATAAGGAACAGCAACACCTGGAATGGGATGGTCAAGGGTGGGAGGACAAGGAAAATCAAAATAAGAAAGCAGAGGTGAGGAAAAGGATATTGCAAAAAGGGGCAGCATCTTTTTATAAGCACAAAACCCAAAGGTGATGTTTAGTGAAGATCAGCAGCTTTTGGCTTCCATTTTAAGGAATTTTGGTGGCAAATAAAAACCTTCCTTTGCTTTGTGCCAGTCTTGGTGTTTTCACTCTCACCTTTGCTCAAATATACGTGAGGGAGGTGAATTTCCTTCCTGTTGTTTTTAGAGTTCTGCTGAGGATTTTTGGTACCTGGAGATGTGAGGCAAAGAGGAGGTGATGCCCCCATGACCTCGTGACAAATCTGCTGCACCAGGGCTGTGGCTGCTCCTGCTCTTTTCAAAGTGACTCCTTTGCATTTCTGGAATTGAGTGTCCCGCCTGCATTTCTGTGAAATGAAGAGTGACTTAAATATTCTCATTTTCCATCAAAACACTTCGTGTTTGCTCCCAAACCTTGGGGTTTCCATAGGCAAACTCTGCACCTCTGAGAGTGATATTTACTTTTTTTTTTTTCCATGCTGGTTTTTATTTCATAACCAGGTCTCTGGCGAGAAGGAAAACAGCAGCACGTGTGATGTGAGTGGGGGACAAGTTTCCCTGGGGCTTTCCAGGTCCCAGTTTTGCACCTCTGAGGCAGCAGAAATTGTTCAATTTTTGTTTCTTCTTGAATTATCTTGAATTATCTGCGAGATTTGCAACCCAACCTTGTCCTTGTCACGAGCTCCCACAGCCCCACTCCAGGGAATTTGTTTTTATGGAGGCTGGGCTGATGTGGGAAATCGTGACAGTGACCCCCAGCTTTGGTGAGGGGTCAAGTCCATTTTAAAGCTCAGAACTCCCAAGTTCTGGTCCCAAGTGTTCCCAAAGCCCAGTGGGTTCAGCTGCAAGCAGAGCAAATTCCCAATTCCACATAAAATCCATTTCCCAAGCTCGATCCAGCAAAATGCACCAGGCAGGGATCTCTGCCTTTGGAAGCCAGACCACCCAAAATGATTCTGAGAGAATGTGGCTTGAGTGGTTTAGTACAAGGTCAAGGATTCCTGCTTTTTAATTTTTTTTTTTTCTTTTTCTCGCATCTCTTCTTCCTTCCTCCCATTTCCCAATTGTGGAAAAAAAAATCCCACTGCAATCCCACCCAATATTCTCCTTTGCACGAGGCAAAAAAAGGAAAATATTTTAATGGCTCTGTGTAGTTGGATTCACTTAGGGAACAAAAATATTTTTGAGCAGCAGTTTTATGCACAGCTGTGATTTTCTTTTTTAATTTTTTTTTTAATTTAAGTATCTTTTATTTTAAAATGTGCCATCTTCTCTTTGTTTCTGGTGTAACATTTTTGGCTGGGGATGATTTTCCTCACTGGACTCGAGAGAAATCTTTCTTATGACTAAAGGCAACTTGGCTGAATATAAATTTTCAGGCATGGGGGATTAGCTGTGGCTTTAGATGTAAGGAATGATCACAGGTAAGAAGTAAAAGAAATATTTTTGCAAGCAAGCTCTCTTCTGGAAAGATTTAAAAAACCCCAATTAAGATGAAAATGAATTATTAACTCATGTTCTGCTTCAAAAGATGAAAGAGATGAATATTTTTTCCTGCACAGAAATTCACTGAATGGGAAATTATCAAGTGCAGGGAGTCCAGACAAATTACTGAATTCTGCCTTCTTAACTTCCATTTCCTACAGAACAGGAGAAGCAGCCCAGGGGACTGCAGAAAGATGAATAAATGGCAGCACGAAAGAAGAAAAGGAATAATTGTATTATTTGGGCTGCAATACATCCCTCAGTGGTCTCAGTGCTGCTTTTCACAAGAAACTTTCTGAGAGACTTTTGCACCATTTAATTAATGGTTTGTCTGAAGTTTCTTCTGTCTTCACTCAGAGCCAGGATTAAAAAACACAGAGACGAATTTTCTCGTGTTCAGGTTGGTTGTTTATTTAATTTTATCTAAAGGACAGAGAATTCAGCAGAGCTTCCAGCCACCAGCTAAAAGTGAGCAAAATGGAGATGAACTTAGCTGCTGCAAGGTCTCTTAAAGCTGAACAGTCCAACAGAGAATTAACACCGATATTTTTTATACTTTTAACCCAATAACCAAATTCCCCTGGCCCTCAGTGTGACACTGAGTGACCAACCAGAAACCACAACCTGAAACCAGGGAGGAGAAGGAAGATGAGCACCCAAAGAGACCCCACCCCAAATCCCCCATCTTGTCCCATCCCTGTGACTGTGTTATAAAAACCCCAAATCCCAAACCCTTCCCCATGTGCAATCACACACTTCTATTGAACTCCACACCCCTGATTTTAACTCCATCACTCAAATTTGGAATCCTTCTCCAAGGGCTCAGTGTTCTGCAGGGGGTCAGTGCAAAAAAGCACAAAAAGCTCAAAATCCCCAGGTTTGGGGGATCCAACATTTTGTCACGCTCAGCTCCCTCTACACCTACTGGGAATGGCCTGAGCAGGGCTTGGATTTGTCCTTCCATTCTCGTGGAGCACAGGAATTCACAGGGAATTCCACCAGAAACTCCCCAGAGATTCCTTCCAAGGTGTGCTCTGCAAGGAGGCCCTTCCACAACTTTCCTTGTTCAAACTCCCTTGGAAAATCAAAATATCCACGGCTGCTGGAATTCTGGAGATTGAGAATTTTAGATTTTCTGCGCTGACAGGCACTGACCCCCAGGAAAGCACAGCTTTGGACTTAAGACCATGAAGAAATCTTCCAAAATTGAATAATAAAACTGGGATCACTGGTGTGTAGTTTGAATAAAAGTGTGTAATATCACATGGTGAAAAAATTAGAATTTCAGGTTTTAGAATGTAGTCATATATAAAAAGCAAAATAGACGTTTTAGAGTGAAAGTTTCTTTCTTCTTCACCTTCTTCTTCATAGGTTTGGGTGATTTTATGTAATTGGATAAAAAATTCCTCATTGTGGGTCACGGGTGTTTGGTTATTGGGTTAAAAGTAAAAATAATTTAAGTGTCCATTCTTAATTGGAGAGTTTAGGCATAAAAAGCCTTGTAAAAAAAGAGATAAGTTCCAATTTTTAGCTTGTTACCTTGAAGTGCTGTAGAACTCACTGTAATATAAATTAGAATTAATAAACATCTGAGTCCAAACACAAAATAAGTCTCTCGTAATTTTAATCCCAAACCTGGCAGAAGAAATAAAAGAAGATAAAATGCAACACACGGCTTCCCCCAAGGCTGTGGGGAGCTGTGCTGATCCTATTGGTATTTTCTGCTGGAAAAATCCGATTTTGTGCTGTTCCTGGGCCGTGTGGAGTGCCCAGTTCCTTCTTTGGCCTCGCTTGGGCACCAGGACACATCCTGGAAAAATGCAGGAGAGATTTCTGCAGCCTCAGGGCAGGAGGAAGGCTTTTCTCCCTGGGCTTTGCTGCCCTCTCACAGACACTTTGATCTTTGTCCTCCCAAAATTCCTGCTCTCCCATCAGGAGAAAGAAAAATCTCCTCCCTGTGACAGGGACAGGAGCTGAGGGAATGGCTGGAGCTGTGCCAGGAGGGATTTAGGATGGATTTTAGGGCAAGGTTCTTCCTCCAGAGGGTGCTGGGCACTGCCCAGGCTCCCCAGGGAATGGGCACAGAGCTCCAGGAGCTGCCAGGGATGCCCAGGCTGGGATTTTGGGGGGTCTGGGCAGGGCAGGGCTGGGACTGGGTGATCCTTGTGGCCCTCTTCTCACTCAGGATTTTCCATAATTCTATAAGTAAATAGAAAGTTAACAGGATTTACTAAAATCCACATGGATTTTATTTTTTTTTTTAATTTAAAGTTTGTCTTTAAATTAAAATGTTTAAAAGCTTTTTAAAAGCAGCTTCAAATACCTTTAAATATGATTTTCTTTTAGAAGTACATCTCTCTAGATTGTTGTGTTGGAATTACACCATCTTGCCTTCATTTTCACAGACTTTACCTGCTTTTTATTCCAGCTAAATATACCTGGTGGAGCACTTGGCAGCTGTTAATCCCAAAGATATTCTGCTATTTTTGTGTTTCCTAACATCACCTTCCTCCTCTCCCTCTCCCATCACCTCTTTGCCTCTCCATCACCTGTCCCAAAACTTTGGGGACAGCAGCCCTTTGTCCCAGCCCTGTCACTGCCCTGTCTGGGCATGATATAAACTGTGATCCACAGTCCAAAATTGTGTTTTTCCAGAGAGTTCATCCTCACCCATCCTCCTGCAGGGTAAGCACAGCTCCTGCCTTTCAGGGAGAAGGAATCTCCAAGCTCAGGGGTGCTGATCCTAAAACTGAGCTCCCACTGCTCCCCAGGGGCAGAATCCATCCTGTTTGACCCTGGCATGAACAATTCCAGCTCCCAAATGTCCCTCAGGAGTGGAATCCAGATTTATTTATTTATCCAGAATTGGATCCGGAGTTATTTCATCCCTTAATTAATCAATTGGACCAAGGGGTTGAGGGCACCCTCAGCACATTCACAGGTGACACCAAGGTGAGGGTACAGTGGCACCCCTGGAGGGTGGGATGGCATCCAGAGGACAGGATGACATCCAGGGGGACCTGGACAAGCTCCAGAAGTGGATCCATGGGAATCTCATGACATTTCACAAGGCCAGGTGCTGGAGCTGCCCCTGGGATGGGGCAACCCCTGGGATCAATCCCAGGATGGGATGAGCAGCTGGAGCAGCCCTGGGTGAAGGATTTGGGGGTGCTGGTGGTGAGAGCTGGACCTGCCCCAGCCCAGAACCCCAAAGTGAGGAGGGAATTGTGTCCCTGTGCCCTGCCCAGGTGTGACCCCACCTGCAGAGCTGCCCCAAACCTGGATCCCAGCTTGGGGAGGAGCTGGAGCTGCTGCAGAGAGCCCAGAGGAGGCAGCAGGATGAGCAGAGGGATGGAGCAGCTCTGCTGGGAGGAAAGGCTGGCACAGCTGGGATTGTTCAGCCTGGAGAGGAGAAGCTTTGGGCTGAGCTCAGGGTGGCCTTGCAGGGCCTGAAGGAGCTGCAGGAACCATGGAGAGAGACAATTGCCAAGGGATGGAGGGACAGCACCCAGGGAATGGAGGGACAGCACCCAGGGAATGACTTCAAAGCAGGATTTGATGGGATTTTGGGAATTAGGAATTGTTCCCTGGCAGGGTGGGATGGAATTCCCAGATTTGCTGTGGCTGCCCCTGGATCCCTGGCAGTGCCCAAGGCTGGACATTGTTTCCAGCCTGGTGTTTCCCTGGAGCACAGATGGGAATTCTTTGCTCTGAGTGTCCTTTTGAACATCCAGCACCTCCTCAATCCTCTCATCCCTCTCTTCTAGTCTTGCAATCAAATTTGACTTCACATCCACTTCACCATTTTGAAACTCTTAATTTCCACGGACAGTTTATATTAAAAACTCCCTTCCTGAATGTGTTCCAAAGTTTCTGTAAGAAGCGAAAAAACAATTATTTCTCCCAGGAATTGTCTCCCCAGAAATAGTTGATTCAAACCTGGAGATATCTTTTATAATATTGGTTGATTAAAACCTGCTGGTTTCCTTTGCCTCTGTCTTTTTTTTCCCCCCTACAGTTCCTGGATAATATCCCACCTTTCCCCCTTTTCTTTTCTGTACCTGAAAACCACACCACATTCCCACTGGAAAAATCCTGCACATCATCTGGAGACAAAAAAATTGCAGTTTCAAATTTTAATTAAGAAATTATTTCCAGTAAAAGGGTTTTTTTTTATCCCCAGTGAATTCAGATTTCACCAATTCATTTGCATGCTATTTTAAGAAATTTCATGAAAATAAAATGAGAATATGATGGTTTATGCCCCAGCTGAGCAATGTGCTTAAACTCATCCATTAGCATGTGTTTGAGTGTGGAAAAAAATCCCTGTGCTATTTAATGCTTGGAGAGTGTTGAAGTATTTTTGTGATTTCAAATCCTAGTCCTCCTCAGGAGGAGGAAGAAAATTAGATAAAAACACTTTAATTTTTATTAAAAATAAATAAAAGAGGGTTGATGGTTATAATATGGCCAATGCTTTGGGGTGGGGAGGTACCAACAAGGAATTTGCCTCACTATTATTAAGCAGGACTTAAATTAGGACTTAAAGGACTTTTGCCTGCAGGAGAAGGCAAAAATTTGGGGTATCCAACGGCTGCCAACACATTTTCACCTCCTGTTTTCTTCTCCAGCTCTGATGGTAAAAAAGGAGAGCAAGATTCTGCAAATGAAACAAAAATCTCTGGTTTTAATGTGAGCTTCAGACAACCCCCAACTCTTAGCAGCATCTCTTTGAAGAAGCTCTCTGTCAGCTCACATTTTGGACAAACACATGATGAAAGTTCGATGAGAGATGTAAAGAAAACATTTTAAAATCTCAATGCTCGCTGAGGAGGGTGGAGAATTGTTTTCCCAAGACAAAAGCCACATTGAACAAAATAAGAGTGTGGCATGACTCTGCTTCTCTTTTGGCCTTTACCTGAGTCCTGAAAGAACTCAGGCATAACTCGGATAAGCCTCTAAATATGACTCAGTTCATTCACACAAACTGCCAAGAAATCTGTATTTATTTAAAGAAAACTCTCCAACAATAGCTCTACCTGCTGCAGCAGGCAAGCCTGACTGTCAGGTAATGCCAGCCTGGAGAAAGTTTTATTTTCAATGCAGGATTTCCCCTCTTGCTGGTGTTTGAACAGACGGGTTTGTGGCAACAATTCCGTGCCTCTTTTTGGGATTATTATTATTATTATTTGAATGCTAAACTTGTTTGAACCATAAGCTAGTAAAAGCAGCAGAGCATTAGGATTGGAAGGATCTCAGTGTTAAAAGAATCTAATAAAACATCCAAGGGAATGATCATTAACCATGCCAGTATTCTCCCTGCCAGTGCCAGTCCTGGAAATGCCAGGGAGGGCTGGAAAACTCTGGGATTTTAGCCTGAAAAAAAGGATACAAGGACACAGGATGGGTTGGACTCCCTTGAATTTAAGAGGAAGGAAAGGCCAGGTAGAGAGGGAATGTTGGTGATGAGGGGGGGATAAAGTCAAGGGGGTTGTTTTCTACATAAATCAGTGCCTGTGCTTGTCAGAAAAGAAATCAGGAAAAAAAAGCAGAAACCAGAAAGAATCCCATCACCTTCATTACAGGGCCAGCAGCAGGGGCAATGTCCCTTTCCTGGTCCTGCACAGCAAATCCTTGAAGTAACAGCTCCACAACTGTGCAGATTCATCTTGTGAACTGAGCCACATCCTCCCACCCCTGCTGGACTCCTTCAGCCCAGCTCCTCAGGTGTTGGAACCCTGAAATCTGGGAGTTTTGAACTTTCTGTGCTGTCAGGCACTGACCCCAAAAAGAACACTGCTTTTCACCTGGGGCCATGAAGAAGCTTCCAAAATTGAATGATAGAACAAAAATCACTGGTGTGTAGTTTGAATAAAAGTGTCATGTGTAGTTTGAATATATATATATATATATATATATATTATTGTCCTGGGTGACACTGTAAAGATGTGCCCAAAGTCTGGATTCTGTCCCCAGCTGTTAACCCAGCTGTGGCAGTGATCCTGATCTCTGTGGGGATCTCTGCTGTTCATGTTCCAGCTGTTCACCCAGCTGTGGCAGTGATCCTGATCTCTGTGGGGATCTCTGCTGTTCATGTTCCAGCTGTTCACCCAGCTGTGGCAGTGATCCTGATCTCTGTGGGGATCTCTGCTGTTCATGTTCCAGCTGTTAACCCAGCTGTGGCAGTGATCCTGATCTCTGTGGGGATCTCTGCTGTTCATGTTCCAGCTGTTCACCCAGCTGTGGCAGTGATCCTGATCTCTGTGGGGATCTCTGCTGTTCATGTTCCAGCTGTTCACCCAGCTGTGGCAGTGATCCTGATCTCTGTGGGGATCTCTGCTGTTCATGTTCCAGCTGTTCACCCAGCTGTTGCAGTGTTCTTTATCTTGCCCACAGCCCATCCTCCCTCCAGGAGATCTCTCCTGTTCATGGCCATGCAGTCCCAGGGCAGGGCTGATCAAATTCCATCATCCCATTGGGAGATGCTCCAGCCAGGGCAGGAGCCGAGCATTTCCTACCCAGATCAAAGGGGAGATTTGGAACAGCAGAGCAGCCTTTTCCCACTGGATCCCAGAGGAAAACCAGAGCCTTGCACATCATCCCTGCAGCTTTGGAGGAAAACTGCACCTTGTGCAGGAGCCCTGCTCCAGCAGAACCACATCTGGCACTGCAGGAGGATGCAGCCACCATGGAATGGGACTGCACCAACCCTGACTGACTGACGGGGGCACCTTGGATTCTCACTCTGACTCTGCTTTTCTTTTCTACTATTGCATGTATTTGATTTTTTCTCTATTTTTTCCCTATTAAATTGTATTTCTGACCTGGAATCTCTCACTGGTTTTGCTTTCAAACCAGTACAATTATTTGTATATATACATTTTATACACATATATATGTGTATTTTGAATAAAATTATATCACATGCTGCAGGGTTTGGAATTGGGGGTTTTAGAATATAGCAATAAGTATGGGACAAGATGGAGGTTTTGAGACAAAGGTTTTTCTTCCTTCTTTTCCTTCTTGAACTTAAGTAGTATTTTTAAATTGGATAAAAAATGCCACACTGCGGGTCACAGGTGTTTAGTCATTGGGTCAAAAGTAAAAATAATCTAAGTGTTAGCTTTTAATTGAACTGTTTAACCTTAAAAGATCTTGTAACAAGTAAGATACATCACCATTTCTTCATTTTTAACCTGTTAGCTAGAAGTGCTGTAGCACTCATTGTACTAGAAATAAGAATTAATAAAAACTGAGTCTGAACACAATAATTCATCTCTCATGCTTTAATCCCGACTCTGACTAAAGAAAAAAAAAAGTAAAAAAGTAAAAATAAAAAATAAAAATAAAATTAAAAAATATAAATAAAATAAAAAATAAAATTAAAAAAATAAAAAATAAAATAAAAAGGAGCATTCTCACATCCCTGGCTGCTCCCCCTCCGAGCCCTCAGCTCCAGGGATCCTCCTGCAGGATTTGAGGCATTTATTCCCTGTGCAGCCACCCTTGGAGATCTGGAGCAGCCAGGCAGGGCTTTCAGGCACTGGGATATGTCTTGGATTATCTCAGGTTTATCTCGAGTCACCCTCTGCAGCTTTTGGGAAGTTTGGAGCCATTCAGGGCCCTATTGCTCCGTGGGAAGGTGGGAAAGAGGGTGGGAAAGTAGCCCTGATGCATGAATTATTTATTCTTTGGTAGCAAAGGTTATTCATGTGCTTTCTAGGAGAAAAAAAAAGGTGGGCAACTGGCCCAAATTCAGCAAAGATATGAAATAAAGGCTGAAATAAACGTGGTGGGTCGGAGGGAAGATGTTGAAGCAGGAGCAGATCCAGCATCCAGGTAAAATCCTGCTCCACTTGGCAGCCAAATCACCAGAGCTGTTCAAACTCTGGGTTTGTGTTGTCTGCAGCCACTCTCTGGATTTCAGTCATTGTGAATTTTGAGTAAAACATGTGCTTAAATCCCCAAAATGCTTCTTTTGCATCAAATTCAGCTCTTTTAGAGGGTTTTTTTTGGTGATCTCTATAGCCTCATTAGAGCTCCACAAACTCTGAAAAACTGCATTTCTCCTTCTGATAATTAAGAAAGAAGATGAACCCACTTTCACTTTAAGACTGTGTCTTCAGGGCTGGAAATTGTGCAAACACTGCTGGATATAACACAGAAAACAGAAATGAATTCCCAGTAGCACCTCTTTTTACAACATCATTGTGGGCTTTGTTGACTTTAGACTGGCTTTTTTTTTTTTTTTTTTTTTTTTTTTTCCGTGGATGCCATGGAATTTGAGATGACTTGAAACACTCAAACGAGCACATTTAAATGTGTGTGTTTATGGGCGAGGGAGGGGGATTCACACTTTAAATCCTAAGTGCTGGAATTAGCTCCAACAAAGCCCGAGTGTGTTGACTTTCAAATGGGTTCAGCTGATGGAGCAGAAATTTGCTGGTTGCCTTCAAGGGTTGTCTTTTATTCCCCTCCTCCCAAGAACATCTTTGCCAGTTATTTTGGAATAACAGAATAAATATAATATCTTTAAACAGGGAATTTTGGCTCCAGAGTGGCTGGTGGGGTTTCTCTGCTGGGCTTCAAGATCCTTTTGCTGGTGGAATTTGGGGAGTCCCTGCTGTCCCTGCTTTGCAAATGCAGAATTCTGCCTTCAATCCCAAATCTTGCACTCCAGGGGGGCTGGGACAGGGAGATTTTGGCATATCCTACCCCAGAAATTGAAGATATTTATCGAAGTGCCCAAATGTTGTGCCAGGCAACAC
Source organism: Sturnus vulgaris (assembly GCF_052056855.1). Lineage (NCBI taxonomy): Eukaryota > Metazoa > Chordata > Aves > Passeriformes > Sturnidae > Sturnus > Sturnus vulgaris. Next base: position 117,106,145 of record NC_142244.1, on the reverse strand, counting down.
AGCAAAGGCATTTCCTTTTCCCCTTGTACAGGAGGTGATAACCTGGGATGAAATGGGAATGGATGGTGGAGATGTCACTTGGATCCAAAATCTGGAAGCTGGAACTAAAACTGGGTGTTTCAAAATGAAAATCATGTTGCTAGAAGTGTCTTTAGAGCAGCTCTATAAATCAGATTAATTGTAGAAATTGCTGCAGGTTGAACCTGAAACCAAGCTGGCAAATGGGCTCTTCTTTGTGTGGTGCTTGGGAATTTACATTTTTAACCACCTCTGCATCACCTGTCACAGTTATTTTTGCAGAACCCCATCTTCCTGGCTTTTCTCTTTGCCATGGATGGTGCAAACACCAGCTGGGTGCTGTGGGCAGGATGGTGCTGCCTTGAGGGGCTCACACCGAGGATTTTTCAGAGGCTTCTCCACCCCAAGGACATTTTTGCCTCCAGGCTGTGAAAGAAAGACATCCCACAAAGATCAATATCCCTACAGCCCCTGGCACTTGATGGGGAAAAATAAAACCCCAGCTGAGCTTCAGGAGAGGAAAACCTACAACCTAAGTGTAGGTTTGGCTTTATGGATGCAGTGTGTGAGCAATTTATTTACTTATTTATGTGGAAGGCGATTGAAGTGAAGTTAACCCATTGTCTTTCTCACCACAAACCCACTGGAACACGAGGATTCCCAGCAGTTTGAGGCATTATTTGGTGCTCCTGACAGTTCAGGATGGCTCACAGGGGGTTGGGGAGGGAGACAGAATTTCTGTAACCAGAAAAAAAAAAAAAGCGAGGCATAATGCAAACATTGTGCGCCTGACATATTTTTATAACAGAGCACTAAGAAAATACTGGCTACCTGAAATATTTCTGTAAGTCACTGGAGCAAGCAGCCCGACATGTGGGTTACATTACACTCAGGGCTGATCTCAGCTTTGTAACACACACTAAACAGCAGCACGGAGGAGGCTCAGCTTTAATAAAACCAAAACTTTCGCTGCTGCGTGCAGCCAATAAAGATTTAAGCATGCTGGGCATGATCAGCATACTAATTGCTGCATTAATAAATCCTGAGGCCTGGCTTGTTTTGAAAGGCAAATAAAAATATTGTAGAAAGCTGGAAGAGCATTTACTCAGAAAAGTTAGCCTGTGTGTGCCCTGGGATGTGTGTGGATGTGAAATGCCAGTGATAACACCGAGCACAGGGTTTGCCATGGTTCTTTCTGTGCAATCAGGATTTCACATCTGATGTTGAGTTGTTTACTGACAGAACAGCACCAAAGGCAGGCCTGTTTCTGTAGCTTCCAGTGATAATTTAATTTATCTCTCAAGTGATAATGGAATTTATCTCTCATTTTCACCATTGCATTGAATAAAGCATCCCACAAGTGGATGGGATTCACCAATGAAGGGATCCCAAAAAATAAAGCTGGACAGAGATGTCCCTTCCATTAAAATTTCTCCAAATACAACCACAAGCAAAAGGCAAAAGGGAATTACCCCAGCAGGAAAAATAGTGCCAGGATTCTGTTTCACAAAAATCCGAATTTCCTGGGAGGCAGAGAAACTTTCTGCTGTGGAAACACCACCTGAGGTGGGGCTGAATTCGGGCCAGCACTCAGGGTCTTGTCCAGCTGTCACCAAGAAATTCTTCCCTCTCTTTTCTGCCACTCTGCCCCCCTCACTCTGGTTCTCAACAGCAAGAGGTTTTCAGCTCAGGAAAGTGGAAAGAAAGAGTAAAAAATTAGCCCTGAGAGTTTACAGAAGTGGAAAGTCCTCGGTGCATTTCCAAAGCTGGTGATGGAATAAAGACGAACCAAAAATGTAAATAAGTGTTTTATTTTCACAGCCAGCCTGCTTGCCTGGCTAAAAGAACACCCCACTGCTGGTTGGTTCTGAAATAAAAATTGTTTATTAAAAAGTTTGGAGGTTGTTGGTTTTTTTTTTTAATGAATGGTAAGATTAATGAGCCGTGCTCAGGCAGCAATGATTCCTGCCAGCTTGTGCATTAGTCAGCTATTAACATACTTCTTGGGTAATTTGAAGGCTTTTTTTTTTTCATAGTGCATTGGAAATCACAAAAGACTCGTTGAACTCCATGGGATCCTTATCCCATTTACGTTGCTTTGCAGCATGTGGCTGTTCCAGTACATCCTGGCATTTTTCTCACATTTGCTGGACAAAACCAGCAAATATTTGGAGGTGAAAAAGGCTCCCTTTTATAGACACCTCATTTTTAGCACAACAGCCATCCCAAATCTCTCTCTCTCTCCTTCTCCTGCTGTGGTCACACTGACTGGAAGAACAGAAAAGTGCGATCTGGAGGCAGAGGAGATGAAATCAAAATCAAGATTGTCTTTTTTCCCCTCTTTTTTTTTCCTGTCTGGCCAGGCTGACAGAGATAAGAGGCGAGTGTCAGGCTCTGAGTGCTGCATCTCCAGCAGAATATTTCAGAATATTTCCAGCAGCACGTGCATTATCCAAGCACTGCACCAGATATTCCCACTGGGAGAAAGTGATGAGCAAAATGTGGTTTGTTATTGCAGTGTCAAAAGGACACAGCCCCGGGATGGAGGAGCTGTGGTTCCTACTGAAAATCAGGAGTGAAATATGAATGAGTGAATTAAAAAAAAAAAAAAAAAAAAAAAAAAAAAAAAAAAATTACACATCAAGGCAGCTGCTTTGGCAGTGGTACCTCAGAATTCTGCCAGGGAAGTGGGATTATATCAAAGGAACTGCACCCAGATTTTGGATAGCAGACAGGGCTGTCAAGCCTGCAGCAGAGTCTGTAGGGGATGTGGATCAAAGTGATTTTTCTGTGCCTCAGTTTCCCAGTTTTTAACTGAACAGAAACATTTGGGTTTTTTCTAACATCTTTTATCTCTTTTCTTGGTTCCCCTCAAGAAAAAGTGACCAATTTCTATCAATCATCTTCTATTAATCATCTTCTATTAACCATTTACTAATCATTTCTACTTCTATTGGCCAGCAATGCTTGGTCTCAGCTAGGTCTGGTGGCTGTTAATCCCATAAAATCATGCAATATCCCGAGATGGAAGGATCATCAAAATCCAGCTCCCAGCCCAAACTTTGATTTTGGATTGCACACATATCAAGACACATCTTTACAGTGTCCCATGTCCTAAGTCAATGCCAGCAGTTTTTAGGGCTCTGATCTCTGTCACTTCACCTCCCAAAGTCCCTTCTTCCCGTGGCAAAATAATTTTTTCTCCTCTTGTAACAGCTGCTGGAACAGGCAGAGATTTATTGGCTTGCTCAAAGGCAAAGCTCAGGCTCCCAAACAAATCCCAGAGGAAATCTGCAGCTCCTCAAGGTGCTTTTCCCTCCTTTTTTCTGCCTCAGTGTCCAATAAAACACTCCTGAGGATGTCACAGCAAGAAAAAGCAGAGTTGTTCCAACTCATCCCTCTGAGGAGAGTGGGATCCTCCAAAAAAACCCTGCCTGGAGCCATTTCCCACAGTGATTAACCAGAGTTTGCTGCACTGTGGAGAAATTCCCTTTTCCCTGTGCAGAATCTGGGAGATTCCAGCAGGAATCCCTGTTCCCATAAGGCTGGGAATGGGAATGTGTGGCTGGGGCTGCTCAGCAGCTGCTGGGGATCCTTTAATATCCCAAATTCCCCATTCCCAGGACAGACCTGTCCTCATGGTCACAGATTTTTTTTCCTTTCTGATGCTTCCACTTGAAATGAATCTGACTCCTTCAGAAATCTGGTGGCCAGAGCTGGAGGGAAGTGTTCCCCACGTGATAGGAAATTATCTCAGAATCCCAGAATTATTTGGCTTGGAAAAGAGCTCCAAGGTCATCGAGGCCAAGCTGTGACCTCCACCTTGTCCCCACCGAGTGCCACCTCCAGGAATTCCTCCAGGGATGGGCACTCCAAACCTCCCTGGGCAGCCCCTGCCAATAATTTCACAAAAATTCCCTTTTCCATGGGGAAATTCCTGCTGCTGTCCAACCTGAGCCTCCCTGGCAAGTTCTCCAGTGTATTCCAAATTTCCTGCATTTCCCAAGCAGAATTCACCCCCTCCTTCTGTTATTCACCCCTCTGTCTTTTGTGATGCCAAAAATGTAGGATTCATTTTCAAGTCTCTCAAATAGGAATTATTTCATTTCTAGTGCCTCACACCACAGAGCTGCTGAACCCCACGTTTGAGCTCAGTTTAGCAAATTTTAGGCAAGCACAGCCTAAGGTTTAAGGAAGCCTGAGTTAAATCATTACCCAGGGTGGGAAATGGCACAAAACAAGAAAAGAGCTGAGTTTTTTGGGGGTTGAGTTTTGGTTTCATTTGGACAACAAACCCAAAACTGAGGATGACAAGATTGTTCAAAAGCAGCACAAACACTGGGCCATGCTCAGCCCAAGATAAGAGTGAATTTTAATAAATTAATTCTGTTTATTCAGACCTCTAGCCACTACAGGAATGCTGGAAATCTTTTTGCCCAGTGAAATTTACTGGAAATACCACGAAAATATTCCATTTATCGTACTTGTTTTATCACTTGTGATCTTACTCAAACCCAAAAATCAAAAATTGCTGTGCTGAAATGACAGATACATTTTTAAAGCCTGCTAATCTCAAGTTTTTATTGCTTGGCATGAGTTTCTATGTTTGTTTTTATTTTATTTGAGAGGAAAAAAGAGAGGAGAGCACAGAAATTGCTAATTAATTATGTGCTGCCCAGACTGAAAATGCCATCATGGCTTGCATGGCTTGGGGGAAGATTCCAAAATATTCCAAAATATTCCACTTTGTGACTCTGACAGAAGTTGAAACACACTTTACCTGGGGTTTTTAGCTGCCTGCCAGCTTCATGTGTAATTAGCTAAAATAATAAGGGCTGATCAGTTAAAAAAATTGGCAGAGATTTAAAATAAAAAGATGTCGAGTCCACTCAGTCCACACTCTACAAAAAGAAAATGCTGCCAGCAACTTCCTTGAAATAAACCCTTTTAAAATATCCATGGTAATGTGATACACAGAAAAGAGAGAATTTTCACTTTTGTATTTCTGCTGCTCCAGAAATGAGACATCTAAAAGGAGATATTCACCATAAACCTGCACTTATTGACTGTGGAATTGATTAGCAATTCAAGAAATCATTTATTGAATTGAAAACCAATTTTTGATGTTGCAGCTCATCCCATACTTCCCTGGAGTGCTTCTCTTAGTAGGAAACTAAGCTATGAAAAGTAGAAATTATTTTTTTAATTATTTGGGGTTGATTAGAGGAGAACTAAGGAAACATGCCCTGCTTATAACCCAGAGTAAATAGGAAGCGATGACGGCTTTTGAAATTAAATACAAAATTAAAATATCTCAACCTGATCCATTTACACATCTTACCAAGGTAAGAAATTTTTAAAAAATGAACAGAGAGAAAGCCAGAATTAATAATCGGTTGGACTCAGGATATATCTGTGCTCCGTTTGTGCTCCTGTGTAAAAACAGGGAGTCTCTGTGGCCGCTGGGCTCTTTTCTCAGGGAGAAAGATGGATTACGTGGCTCAGCCCTCTTGGCAAGAAAACACACGGCCCCCACATGTCAGCAGAGGAATCCTCATCACCACTCATGTAAAATCTAATCCCTGCCTGTCATGACAGTCTCCAAAACATGGAGCACTCCCTGAACCACGGCCAATTTTTCTGTCCAGGAGCAGCGCTCCCTGCTCTGTGTGTGCGTTAAATATAAAAAAAAAATCCCACTTTTCATGCAGAGAGGGGCTGGAAATCAGTGGGAATCCCATGGGATTCTTTTGGATGGGCTGATGGAAACTCAAAGAGTTTCACTCACGACAACACAACCTCACCCGTGCCTCTCCCTGGGGAATTCCCAAACCCAGGAATATTTTTTTCCCACCCCATCCCAGCCTCATTTCGGGATGTGTGAGTGAAATCCGGCACACAATGGATGGATGGGGCTGCTTTCAAGAAAGCCTTTGTCCAAAATTCCCGGGTCCTGAGGGGAAACACGAGCTGGATCAGCAGGCAGCAGCAGGGATCTGTCGGGATATGTGGTGAGCAGGACAAATGTGCCTTGGCAAAAGCGGCTGCAGGGCTGCAGAAGTGTGCCCTGATGGGAGGTGAGTGCTGCCTGAGTGGCTGCTCTGCTCCAGGGGCACCTGTTGAAATAAAATACAGCCCCAGCAGCAGGACGGGCTGGGCTGCTGTGGAGATCCTGGGCAGCACGTGGGTGTGTGGGAGAGTGGTCAGCACGAAATCATTGGGAATTGTGGGGTTTTGGGTTTTTTTTCCCCCCCCCCCCACCAGGTCGTCTGAAGGTGCTGTTGGGTTCTCACCAAGAAGAGGAGAGGAAGCAAGGCAAGGCATGGATCATCTTCAAAAGGAGATGAAAAAAACTTCAATCTGGGCCAGGGCAGGCTCAGCTTGGACAGCAGCAGGAATTTCCCCATGGAAAGGGAGCTCAGGCCTTGGCAGGGGCTGCCCAGGGAGCTTTGGAGTGCCCATCCCTGGAGGTGGCACCTGGAGGTGGCACTCAGGGTGACAAGGTGGGCACAGCTGGGACTCCCAGACCTTGGAGGTGTTTTCCAGCCTCAATCCTGAGGTTCTGGGGCAGAATCTGAATTATCCAAGTGCTGCTGAATAAATGTGTGTGTGCCACAAGCAGCATTTTGATGCCTGGATCTGTTACTGGAACAGGCAGGCAAGTCCTTGAGAGGAATTTGACATTTCCTGGTCACTTTGGCATCTCCTCCTCCACTCAGAGCTGGGGAATTGGCAGAGCTCATGAAAAACCTGGGCACTGAAACACCAGAAGGGAAAATAATTTTATTCTCCTTTGCCTCATAGGTAGAGGGTAAATTTCTGAGGGTGTTACAGCATGGCTTAAAAAGAAGATTCTCCCATCAGTGGCCTGAGTTTCATGGCCCTGGAATCACTTTGGGTTCTGGTTTTCCTCCCCCACTGGCTGTACATTAACACTGGATATTCCAAACTCACCAAAAATTTCAGATAAACACATTATCTGGAATTAAGCAGGGAGCACTTAGCAAAAGAGTGAAGCAGAAGAAAAAAGAAGTGAGGCCCAAGCTGGGAATGCAAATTTTTTACTCCTTAGTGTTAATCTTCCTCTTAATGAGGCTGAAAACCCACACAGCCTCAGGATCTTGCTCAGAAGAGCAGAGAGAAGAAGCAAAACCATCACAAACTGTGATTTTTAGCAGTATTTTTTGTTGAGAGTGTCAGAAATTTTGAGTTACCATGCCATCTGAATTATTATTATTATTATTATTATTACTACTACTACTACTATTATTATTATAATCTTAATTGCTAAAACAGAACCACCCAAACAAGCTGAGAGCAGCTTGTTGTCCCTAGACTTTTACAATTTTCTTCATGGGAAAAGCTTTTAAGAACTCCTAGTCAAGGTCAGCTTTTATTACTCCAAACAATTTATTACCTGTTCACATCCACATATTTAGACCCATATTGACAATACTGAATTTTACAATGTATTTAGAGGGCTTTATTCTATAAATTAAATGGTATTTCAGTGAGATAAATAAAATATTTATAGAGTCACAGTGGTATTACATATACAGCAATTGTTGGTGGGAAAGGAAAGGAAAGGAAAGGAAAGGAAAGGAAAGGAAAGGAAAGGAAAGGAAAGGAAAGGAAAGGAAAGGAAAGGAAAGGAAAGGAAAGGAAAGGAAAGGAAAGGAAAGGAAAGGAAAGGAAAGGAAAGGAAAGGAAAGGAAAGGAAAGGAAAGGAAAGGAAAGGAAAGGAAAGGAAAGGAAAGGAAAGGAAAGGAAAGGAAAGGAAAGGAAAGGAAAGGAAAGGAAAGGAAAGGAAAGGAAAGGAAAGGAAAGGAAAGGAAAGGAAAGGAAAGGAAAGGAAAGATGTTAATTTGACTTCTGCTCAAAATTTCTTAATCCTAGCTGGCTGAATTAAAATGCCAAAAAGAGGAGTCTGATTTCCCAAAGTGCAGAATGTGGAAGCTTTCTGTGAAGTGGATTTGTGAACTAAATTTCACCTACATAGGGGAAAATTTTCTGAGTGCTGCTGCATTGTTCTCCATGGAAAAAAAAAAAGAAGAAATAACCTCACAACTGTATTTTAACTGCTTCAGTAGCCAACGAGTCAGGTCTTGCAAATAGGAAACAATTACTTGCACAGGTAATTATTGGTTTAGTTTGAATGTCTGTCAGCTAATATTTACTTTTCAAGTAAATTCTAATTCTGATGCTTGCAGGAGGACAGGAGAAATTTGCTGTAGGCTCCTCCATTTATAAATCTACAGCATTTTTATGGCTTCTTAATGTAGCCATGAAGCTGAATTGATTTTGTCCATTAATATTGGCTTTGCATCTCAGCATATCTGTACAGTGGGGTTTCTTTCCAAATGAAAAATTCATTTTTTTGCTTGGAGCAACCTGGGATAAGGAAAGTTCCCTGCCCATGGCAAGGGATGGAACTGGGTGATTTTTAAAAGATGAACAGGGAAGGTTTTAAGCACAAAGAGTTGAGAGTTTCTGATTCATACAGGTAAGGACAGAAGAGGCAAACGAGTTTCTGTAGGAATATATGACATTATTATGAACTGCCAGAAGTCTGGTGGCACTCATTAGTCAGTGAGGAGGAACAAATTTCCAAGTTTTTGTTCCAAATGGCACAAAAATTGTGCCATTTCCAGGGCACGAATCAGCACCTAAATAAGGAATCCTAAAGCACTCAGTGCCATGAATCATTCCTATTCCAACAGTAAAAAAGAAAACGTACAAGCTCTATTTGTGTTTTATATACATTCACTTCCTGCTTTTTCTTACATTATTATGTCTTAAAACATCATGGAACAACCATGGCATTTAATCCATCATAAAAAAAAAAAAAACCAAAACCCTCTGTATTTACTCTTCATGTAGCTGTTGCCTTATGGGCTGTGCAAACATTAAAAAAAGAAAACAGTAATTCTGTGATAAGCACAACAGGAAATTGGAGGTTGCTGCTGATGAAACTGATATCTAGCTGGTAATCTGAGCAATGGAGTCACTAAACCTTTCCTGCACTATAAATTTTATTTCCTGGGATGTATTTAATGTTTTTGTTAGATTTTTTTTTGGATAGTGTTCACTGGGGTCTTTTCATTTCAGAGTCATCACCGTGATTTTGTGCTGTGATGAAATAAGTGCTGTGATAAAAGCATGATGGGGGTGCAGAAATCTAAAGTTTGCTGGTGTTTTAGGGTCAGAATTTCCATGTGAGACAGCACCCTAAAAGGAGGAGGGGGTTTGAGCAGTGTCCACTCTTTACAAAGAATATTTATTAACCCTCATCCCATTGCTTCACTGCAAACTTGTGTTTGTTCAGATATTTCATTAAAAACCAGAAAAAAAAGCCCTTCTGGAAGGGAGCAAGGAGGGAAAGCAACAGCCAGAGAAAGGGAAATGCAATTCCAGGGCACTGAAGCCTTTCCTCAAAGTAGAGACAGCAAAGGTTGCAGGCATTTTGTGAGCTGCTGATAATCCCTGAGGATGTGATAGCCATTCCCTGGGGGCTGAGACATTTATTTATTTATTCACTTTGTACTCAAATGCAGAAGTTTCTGAGAGAAAAATCATCAGTCAATGCAGCTGAAGTGCTGCTGGCTTTCATGAACTTCCAGCATTGCACCCAAATCCCAAAATCCCCAAATCCCCGAGGCTGGCAAAGCCCTCCCAGCCCCTGCAGTCCCAGCTGTGCCCCCATGGCCACCTTGTCACCCTGAGTGCCACCTCCAGGTGCCACCTGCAGGGATGGGCACTCCAAAGCTCCCTGGGCAGCCCCTGCCAAGGCCTGAGCTCCCTTTCCATGGGGAAATTCCTGCTGCTGTCCAACAGACATTGTTTCAGTGATTATTGTGTTCTATTTTTATGGCCAGGGTTGGGATTAAATGTCCAAGATGGCATTTCTTGTTTGGACTCAGATGTTTATTATTTCTAATTTCTATTGTAGTTTCAAAAACCCTGAGTTCTACAGTGCTTCAAGTACTTCTTTACAAGGCTTTTTAAGTGTAAATTGTGTAATTAAGAAATTACACATCTGGTTTGGCTGGTTTACAAATGATGTTTTTAATGCTTCAGTCTCAGCAGAGAAGTTGTGAAAGTCTTGTTCTCCTGTGGCACTGAGATCCCAGATGGTGGATTGGGGTTTTTATAATTCACTGGGCAGGGACACCTCCCACTGTCCCAATGTCCAACCTGGAACTGAACATTCCAGGGATCCAGGGGCAGCCACAGCAAATCTGGGAATTCCATCCCAGCCCCTCCCAGGGAACAATTCCTTCCCAAAATCCAACCTGAATTTCCCTTCTTTCAGTTTGAATCATAAATGTTGTGGGACTCAGCACTGCCAGTCTCAAACAGAAGCACAGGGTGACAGCAGCTACTGCCCTGAAAAAAGAACAGAAACAAACCCCAAACATCTTCTGGGGCAAATCAACTGTCCAGAAAACTTGAGGGACACAGTTTTGTCCATTTTCTTTTTAATGTGTTTATTTTAAGATCAAAAAAAGCTGCTGGGGAGGAAACTTTCCCTGGGGCAGTTCCAGGGGCTGGGGAGGAGCTGGGAAAGAAAGACAGAAAGAAACTTGAGGAAAGAGAACTGAAATGACAGAGCTCACAAAGAAGGGGAAAGAAAAGCAGCAAAATAGAAACAATGAGAGGATGAGGAGGGGCTGGGATGGAATTCCCAGAGCAGCCCCTGGATCCCTGGAATGTTCAGTTCCAGGTTGGACATTGGGACAGTGGGAGGTGTCCCTGCCATGGCAGGGGTGGCACTGGATGAGTTTTAAGGTCCCTTCCAATCCAAACCATTCTATAATTCTAAGATTTCTGTGGCCAGAAACTTTGTGGGACCAATCTCCCAGGAAATCGGTTCAAGGTAGTGTGAAGGATCCTTTTGGAAATTTTGTTATAAACCAAAAGAACGGAAAATGGAGCAGAGAAGGCTCAGATGGGTAAATTCTTTCAAAAGGTCTGAAACACAAATTAGAAACTGGATCAGGGACTTCCAGATGAGCACAGAAACTCAGCATGACCATGTAATGATGAAGTCAGGGAGGCTGAGACACAAAATAAATGAAGTTTACATGGGAAACCAAAAATATTGGATGCAGAAAAACACAGGCAGGGAATACTCACTTGGATCCCTGTCCTGAGGCAATGTCCAGTCCAAAGAATTGAACAGAGAATTGATTTGCTTCACCAAACTTAAGACATCAAATTATACCTAAAACACTGTAAAAAAATCTGTGTCCTCTTGCCAAAACCTCTCAGCTATTTCTGTGCCACAGGAAGAGGGCAGGAGAGGATTGAGCACAGAGCCAGGACCTTGTCAGAGCACAAAAATCTCCTGATTCCCAGAACATGGCCCAAAACTGCTTCATGGTGCTGAGAGCAGAGGGGAGATGGTTCTGGAGGGTTCCAATAGCAGTGGAAAAGCAAAAAGTTGCAGAATTATGAAATATAGAATGGTTTGGGTTGGAAGGGAACTGAAAAATCATTTTGTTCCACTCCTGTCGTGGGCAAGGACACCTTCCACTGTCCCAGGCTGCTCCAAATCCCAATGTCCAGCCTGGGATGGGACAGCAAAAAAAAAAAAAATCATCAGGGTTTGGATGGGAGCAGAGGCTGTGAATGGATGTGATCCACCCTGTCCAACACAGGAGGAGTCAATTCAGGAAAAAAAAAACCAAATAATAATTCAGGAAAAAAAAGTCAATAACCAAAGATAAAGTAAAGAAAGCAGGGTTTACAAAGAAAAATTTGAATGAATGGGAGAATAGAACATGGAAATAATAATTAGAGGGAAAAATAGGAATAAGCATAATAATCAGTTTAATCTTCCAGAGCTTTTAATTCATTTACACAGGCCTGTTGACATTAGCAGGAATTTGTGTTTTATTTCCAATTAATTTCTTTTAAAAACTGGTAACAGCCTAATTAGACCAACGTGATTGAGAGAACTTTAAAATTTTGAGAGGAAGATTTTGATTCATCTCTTTTGGAAGTTCCTCAGAAGGGAACGAGTTGTTTTTACAAAACTTTCATGGGAACCTATAAATCTATAAAAACAAGATTTTATTCCCACCTGTGCTTCCAGGGTGAAGTCACCACAATCCATTTGCATCAAAACCGAAAGCAGGGTTTGCAAAGAAAAAATTGAATGAATCGGAGAAGAAATCATGGAAATGGGGGAAGAAAACATGGAAATAATATCTGGGGGGAAAAATAGGAATAAGGTCATTTATTCCCATCTGTGCTTCCAGGGTGAAGTCACTACAATCCATTTGCATCAAAGCTGAGTCTAACCTGGGTGTCAAAGCTGAGTCTAAGCTGGTGTCAAACAGCACCTGAGGTCCCTTTAGATGTTTTTTTCTGCCTTCCCTCGTGGCTCAGGTCCAGCCCTGCCTCTCCTGCCTCCCCATTCTGCTGCTGCTGGAGTGAAAAACCCTTTAAAGAGCACACATTTCACACATTTGCCTCCTTTTAGGGGCCTTTAGGCTCTTAACCCGGGCTGTTGTTCCTTTCAGTGACACAGCCAGAGGTCACCCACCCCTTTTGTCACCCAGGCTGGAAAAGAGCACGAGGTTGCCGTGCCCACAAAGCCCCTTTGTGCCCCAAATCCAGCAGCTGAAGCACTTCTGAGCCCCCAGGTTGTGCCAGGCACTGCCCAGACACTCCCCTGGTGACAGAGCCGCTGTTTGCTGGGTCACACACACAAAAAAAATAAACAAAAAAAACCTTCAAGGGTGGCTTAAGAAGGACTGGGATGTTCTAATCAGGTGCACAGGACTCATGCATTATGCATGGTGGCTGCACTGGAGGGAATTCTCCTGCAGCTCCCAGGAAGGGTCTGAGCCCAACCTGGGCGGCTCTGAGGGGTTGGTAGCCACCCTGGCCACCTGCACAGGAAAGGATTTTAGGGCTCTCAAAACCCTTCAGCTGATGTGGGGACAAAGGTGATCGTTTTTAGGCTCTCCAAGAGCTGATTTCTCGCCTGGGGATGATGTGGATGATCCGTGCAGTGCAAGAACTTCGATAGGTAAAAAGGAGTAAATCCCCACAAAACATTCTGCTTCCCCAAGCAAATCCTCAGCTCAAACTGCAAGACAATCCTTCCAAAATGCTTGAAGAGATCTTGACAATCAGTCAAAATATTGATTGAAAAAAAACACACTGCTGTATATGAAATGATTGCTGAAAATACTTACGAGCGATGCCTGGCCAAAATTTCAAAAAAGAAATTAAAAATAAGAGTGCCTCGGTGGGTTTGGGTGAATCCACACCTGCCCAAGGTACTGAAGTGGCTTTCAGGGCTCTCCCAGAGGTTTTGTTGTCGAGGCTCAGCCCCATAAATGCTGGTTTATGTCAGGAGAGGTAAATAAATGTCCCGTCCCTCAGTGAGTGCCAACAGCAACTTGGTGGCAACAAAGCCTCAGTTGTTGAATTATTTATGAATGCCAACGTTATTCGTTTAGTCCTGGAATCCTGGGGTCTCTTCTGTTTTGTTTATGCACATGCACACACATTATAAATGTAATTTATATCTAGAAAGCACAAAGAGGAGAAATCTGGAATCTTTCCCTCTGCAGTTGATGGAGTTCAGTTTATCCCAGAGCCACTTGACCTCGTCGTGTGTGAAATCCTCTCACTCCTCATTTCAGAGCAGCATGTCTGGGAGAAGTTACCAAGAGATGATTGATGAGAGCATTTTCACATGGCAGTAATTTAAATATGGCCAATTGCAAAATGAGAGAGAGAAAAACTTGTGTGGATTACTCGAATTGTCCAAAATTTTTCTACCTTTGAAAATTTTTCTTTCTTCTCTTAGCTCTCCTTAACAGGAATTTTTCTTCATTATAAAGTGCTGTGTGAAACTATTCTGAGTCTCCATTTAAATTTATATTTTAGGAACTGCAAGAATTGTGGTCATCAAACTCCAGACCTTCAATTCCTTGGTTTTTCTGGTGCAGAAAGAGAATTTTTTTGCAGTTCTTGCATGTATTTCTTTCATTGCAAACTCAGGTGTCAGAACATCATGAGCCAACTTCAAAGAGTTCATCATCCATTACACAAAAATTTGCTGCCACTTCTGGGCTTTTCCTTTACATTTGAGGAGAATTTCATCTCCAGCTTGGAGCAAAAAAATCGATGAATGCTCTCCTCGTGAGCCAGGAGGAGCTGCTTCACGTTTCCATAAGTTCAAACTTACAGGGAAGAGTTGCTAATAGGATTTTTTTGGGGTTTTTTTTTGCCCTATCCAGCTGTCCCCAATTCCTCCATCCCTTTCCCGAGCTCAGCTTTGCTGCAGCACTTTGGATTGCCTTGGATTGACTCTGTCAGGAAAGTCACCTCTGCCTTGGTGTCCAAAGGCTCATATTTGTTTATTAAAATGCTCTCAGGTCAATATTCTGCAAGCATGGGATCCCAGGCAGGATTTTCCTGTAAGTTATTGGCATTGTGCTCAATAACATGATCCTGACAGCAAATTTATTGTAACTTTGGACACCCTGTCAGGCAGCACCTCTCCTTTAGGTCAAACCCTGATTTTAGTGGAATTAAAAGGGCAAAACTCACCCTTGGACAAGAACATTTCACCCTGGTGGCTCCCTGAGGCTCAGCAGGGTTTGCACAGACCCTTTTTTTCCTTTTTCCTGTTCACCTGATTTTTTATTTCTTTTTCCACTCAACCACATCCAACTTCTCCCAAGGTTGTGAGGTTTCTGGACTTTGCAGAAGGAATCCATGGGTGCACCTTCAGCTCTTTGACAACCAATCAAGCCCACACAATTAATATTTTGTTCTGTTTGGTTAAGTTGAATGGCATCTTTAAAAGTTCCATCGTGTACAATAATCACCAGCATCAGCCCCTTCCCCAGTTCCTTTTGCCCTGACTTTTGCCCTTTTTTCTTGATTGATAAGTGACAGCTTTGCATCCTGGGCCTTGAAATATATATTTACAGTAGTCTAAGAAATTTGTCCTTAATCAAAGGAGGCTTGACTTGCCAGCACTTCTTTAGAATATTATTGAGTAACTCATTAAAATGTTAATAGCTTCTGTCAGGATTTATTGATCCTGATGTCAGCTTTTCCCAGAATAAGAAATAAAGCTGATTTTTATCTTAACTTCACACCATGCTGAGTGATCAGGACTTAAATAGAATAATGAGAAGGGCTTGAGGAGAATAATCAGCATTTATCCAACACTTTGTGCCAGGGCTGAATACAGACAGAGCCCTCCAGACACATGAGTGGATTTTTTTGTGGTGTGTGAAATGCTGGGGAATAGAAGGAAAATGAAGAGGACATTTTATCTGGAAGATTCTGGCAAATAATTTTGCTGCTGAAGCAGAGACAATGCAATAACAGCAAATGTTTCTCTTGAATAAAACCAGATTTTTTTTCACAGCTCAGTAAAATAAAAGCCTGAGATCCCTTGTTGTCCAGCACATCTTCAGTTATGCAATTAAAAAAAATATCAAAATTCTATTCCACCGAATTTCTAGAAGACAAACATTTGATGTTGTCAACGTTTCTGGGGGAATGTGTGGCACTGGATAAAACCCTGACTGAAGGAGAGAGAGGGAAAAGTGGATTTTCCCAAATTTCTCATCTCAGGATCTTTCCCAGCAATTGTCCAGCAAAAGGAAAAGAGCAAATCCCAGGCTAAGCCCAGTAGAGGCAGGGTTGTCAAGGGTCAAGATGAATGAAAAAAACAAGAGAGAAGAATCTGTCTTTTATGTCTTGCTTTAAAAATTATGAAGTCGGGACTTTCCTTGTGAGAACATCGAGTGTTGCAGGATTTCAGCTCGTGATGGGAGATTTGCTAATTCAAAAGGATCTTGATATAAGAAAAAAAAAATCAGTTTTTCTCCAATTATTCCCTTTAAAATTTATTTAAATAACTGCCTACAAGGCAATTCTCTCTGAGCCTGGAATTCAGGGATTGTTTCCTTGGTGAATACCTGCAAGGTGAGAGGCACTTAGTGATTGTAGGATTGGGGTATTGAAAATGGGCTAAAAAATCCTCACCTGGCTGCATTTGTGCTGCAGTGAAAAGCCTAAAAATGTAAATGTCTGCAAGAAAAAAAGGCTCAGCCTCCTGATACAAGAGATTCCTTTAAATCCTGTGCTCCTGTAGCACAGAAATTAGAATTAGAAAAGAATATAGAATTAGGGAAAAAAAAAAAGTGGATTTTTTGTGCTTTATGTAATATATATACAGCCAAAGGCACGGTGAACTTCAAAAAATGCTGCAAAACTTTAAAAAAAATAAAAATTTTAGGACATCCTGAGAGAAGCTGGTTCCTAAATGAGAATTCCTTGTCTGGATATTTTAAGTAGAGTCTGCAGTCAGGGAGAATTTATAGGAGTTATAGCTATGAGTGATATTGTTCTGGATTTATTCAACTTTACCTTTTCATCAGATTAGCCAACATAACAGGACTATGAAATTTGGCCAAGCAGCCAGATGTCATCACGTGCTTAGTGCATTTTAACCTGGCATTTCCAGTATTGCAAACATGTAAAAAAACCCCAAAATGATGCCTCGTTTATGTGACTGGCAGCTCTGATTTTCATTAACACTTTTCCTGTGACACTTGCCAATAAATCCTGGAATTACTTGCATTCCTTTAAAAAAGGAGGGAGGCAACAGCTGTGAGGATTCTGACCAGAAATATTATTTAGTGTGTGATAAAGAGCATGAAATCTGGTTGAATCCTTAAATGTAACATCTTAATTTTTATGTATAAAGTGCATAATTAATAATAATTTCCCAGAGTGACGCTTCTATATCAAGAAATTCAATATGCCTGTGAGTAATTACACATTACTGTGCAATCCCGTTCAATATTCAATATAAAAGTTGCTCATATGTGGAAATGACTTCAGGATCAAGGTCAGGGTTTTTATGGAGTGACTTGAGATTCCTCAGGATAAAAAACGCCATCTAAATGTAAAGATACTGTTTGTTAGGCATTAGTGCTTTACAGACAGTAAATTTAATGGGCCTGATTTTCATTTACCTTTACAGTCAGATGAGGGATCTATTTTGGAAAAGTCACCACTGTGGGGAAAGAAAAACAATAGGCAGGAAATTGCTAATGTTAATGTGATGTAAAGTCAAGCAACCATTTCCAATCTCGTTTAAACTTTGATTCAGGCAGGGCCTGGAACCTGCGCTTCATTTTAATCATGTCAGCAGTCCCAGCACTGGGGACACCACTTAAAATTAGGATTTTTTTTTTATTATTTTTTTTTTTCCCTGCCTGCACAGTGGCCTCAGTCAACAGAATCCAAAATACATTAGCATTTCTCATCCCAACTGCCTGCTCTCTTAATGGATGGATGGTCTTCTCCCAAAACACGGGCACGGAGTGGAGATTTAATGGAGCAGAAAAACTTCCCCGGTGGGTTGGGATGGGGAGGGGAAGGCTCATCCCTGGAAAGAAAAAGGGGAATCTGAAGGGAAATCCCTGCTGAGGTGCTCTGAGGAATCACAGGGAGCCCACGCTCCTTCCTTAGCTGGGATAAACACCTAAAATGAGAGGGAAGGAATTTTTTTCCAGAGGTTTCTCTGCCTTCTCCTACCCCCAGGGGATGTGTCTTGTCTTCCACACAATCCTAGCTGTGGGATTCTGGAAAGGGACCCACAAGGATCATCCTCTGTGTCAGCAATAAATAATTTTATCAAAGAACTCCCCCCAAACAGGGCAGAGCCAGAGGCTCCCTCAGAGCTGCCTCCCTCTCAATGGTGCTATTCAAATTATCTGTATTAT
Source organism: Sturnus vulgaris (assembly GCF_052056855.1). Lineage (NCBI taxonomy): Eukaryota > Metazoa > Chordata > Aves > Passeriformes > Sturnidae > Sturnus > Sturnus vulgaris. The sequence continues at coordinate 117,088,350 of NC_142244.1, read as the reverse complement.
TGCTCATTTTAAGGATTAATCTTGCCAGAGAGCTGCTTTGAGTGTCTGCTGAAAAAAAAAACAATGTCCCCTTGTGCCTTGGATTTAAAAAGAAAGTGCCCATTCTGAATTTCAGAGCACATATTTATAAATAAGACACGCTCACAGTCCATATTTTGCACTTTCAGTTTTGAAGTGCTGTGTGATCTCAGATTTGATGGGCTTTGGGATTTTTCCCAAACACAAAGATCAGAAAGAGCCATTTTATGCTGCTTCTAAAGTAATGATGTGCAACTTAGTGTTCTGCATGGCCATTCATGCACGAGTAGAGATATTTTTATATATTGTGAATATGTGTTTATCCTTCAAGCTTTAAAAGGCTGCTCACAACAGGAAATATTTACACAATCCTTCAGGCATCTGCACTCTTTTGAAGAAATCATTAAAATAAGATTTGCTTCTGACACTCAGGGTACTTTAAGAACTGTTGTGTGTTTTGGGGGCTCTTGGAAACTTCTTTTTCCCCTTAAAATTGGCAGGATGCATTTAGTTAGCTTATTTATTTATTTATAGCTTCTATATATAATGTTTATATATTTGTGTTTCTTTTCCTAACAGAAAGTAGAGATTGTGTGTGATTATGGCTAGAAGAGAGGACTGAAAAATGTTATAAACATCTTCCTGCAGGATCCAGGACGATTTTGTAGGATTGGAAAGGATCATCACAATTTTCTCTTTCTTAGAAACATCCCTGGATCTCGAGCAGGGTCCAGGCCATGGGATGCCACCCCTGTGACTTCCCTGAGTTTAACTTCGTGGGATTTGGGATTAAATTCCACTTTAAATGCCTCAAATTACTGGAAATTTATCATATTCCGTGGTAAAAGTTGGTTTATTCCATGGCTGATCCCACAGCTGGATACAGAATCCTTTGGTCTGACAGACAAGGAGATTTCCTGGCATGATTATTTCTCCCAGCTCATTTCCAACAGAGAGATTCTGGGAATTCTTCCCTGAGAGATTCTGGGAATGCAGTGATTATTCCCAGCCTTGGATCTGCTGCAGGTTTGTGATCCCAGCTTTTTCTGTCATGAAGAACTTTAGAAATCACAGGCAAAATCTGCAGCTGAAGCAAACATATTTTACTGGAATTTGATGGGCTGCAAAACACACCTTGAATGAATGCAGGAATACTTTAGACCTGTTATTTTCCAGGCTTCCATAGAAAATCCTCAGATTGGAATATCTGGATAGAAGCAGTTAAAGTGTTTCTCTGAAATGTTTTTGATGTAGGAGTTTGGTCCAGTGTCCTCACCAGCAGTGCACAAATTCCTACCCTTGTCAGCTCCCAATGCCCATGGAAACAGCATAAATTAAAAAAATTAATCAATCAATAAAAAATAATAATAATAAATTCCAAAATAAATCTTTGCCTTCATTCAGTAATTGACTTATCTTGATCTCTGTAGGAATCTGACTCACAAGAACCTTGAGCAACCCCACCAGAGAAATGCTGCTGATAAATATTCAGCTGACCATGGCATGGCCCATGTGCCTTGGCAATCATTCACTCCCCCAGCCCAGCTTCACAGCCAACACAAAATTTTCCAGGAGAATTTAAAAATAGTTTGCCAGCAAAGAGCGTGAGGATTGAGATTTCATGGAACACAATTAGAGATGTGAAAATACTCCATGATAAAAATATTGCAGGGATTTTTTTGTTGTTGTTGTTGTTTATTCCATCTCCTTTAGCTAAAATTCACTTAGGATGTTTTCCACTTTCTATCTGATCCAAAAGGTCGGGTTTTAAGTGATTCTTGACAAAAATGGTGTGCCTAAAGGAATAAAGTGGGTCTAAATCAGGAATAAACCTACTTGGGGAGAACAAACAGCAAAGGGGATTTCTCTTTGGAGAAGAACATTTCCCAGAGAATCTGTGGGATGAACAAATACCCTGCAAAAATTGCTGGGAAAGCCTGGGAAACACGACTGGATCTGTCCTGGCAATGATGGCTTGGACAAAGGGCAGTGTTGGGTGGTTTGTGTCCTGAAACACTTGGAGGTTCTGTGCCCATGACCTTGAGCACCTCAGACCAAGGAGATCCTAAAGGGATGCCCCATCCCTGGAATTATTCAGGTTGAAGGGAGCTCTGAGTACTGATGGAGTTGAAGAAGCCCCTGCTCACTGCAGTGGGGACTGATGACCTTTCAATGTCCCTTCCAACCCCAACCGTGGTTCTGTATCACTCATAACACCAAATGATCCATCCAAGCCACTACAGGAATTTAATAAGATCTTTTCAAAGACATTTCTCTGTCTCTTCTGCTTGCACTGATGAGGCAGGAGATAAACACAAACCCCTCTGGCTGCTTACAGCACCCAAGCAGACAGAAGTGATGCTGGAAAAAGTCTGATGGGTCGATTTTTTTTTTTTTTTTTTGTTCCCCCCCTTCTCTGCATCCCATAAAAAAGTGGTAATTGACATTTTAATGCATGACATGTCGCATTCCTTCATAACGCTGCCGTAATTGAATCCACGTGAAACCGGAGTGCTCGGGGTGACCCCGGAGTGTGCCACACACCTGGAAGCAGTGAAGTTCAATTAATATGTCATTGCTACTAATAACAGCTACTACTGAGAACCTCCAGCCAGTGGCTGCTCCAGGGGAAGCAGTAATCCTTGGATTTAGGCAGATAATGTACAGTAAACACCAAGGAGCCATTGTTTACACGCAGCGCTGCTTTGGATCAGCACTTAAAATCTTGCTCTCTCACTAATTTGCTTTTTTTTTTTTTTTTTTTTTTCTTTTTTTCTACTGAATCCCACCATTTAATTCACCCTTGCTCTGCATTTGTGTCCAGCTCGGTGTGCAGAAATTTGCAGCTCCTAAAATAAAATCAGCTGAGGGCCATTAGTGGACTGAATCAAACAGCGCCGAGACAAAGGTCCGTGCAATAAAAAGGGGGCATAAATCACACACTTGAACAGAGAGAGAAAAAAAAACTGTGATAAAATGGCCTTAAGGATTTGATTTAATCTGTCAAAACCCAGGAAATTTAGAGTGGAGAGTTGAGAGCCTTTCCTTTGCTTGGCTTGTTGTTAAAATCAAGTTATCAAAAGTCCTACATCAAGGAAATGGATGTGCACACACAAGGAACCTGAATATTCCCTTCATTAATTTACTGGTCCAGCACAGGGGTTGGAATTCCCCTTTTTATTATTTCAGCATCAGGTCTGATTTCACTCACTTGTGGCTCTGGGGACAACCTGTGTGTCCCAGGTGCTGAACCTGAGAAATTATTAAACCACTTCTCCAGAAGTTCACGGAAAATCAAAATTGATGGAGCTCTGAGCAAGCTGGTGGAAGGTGGAATTGGACTTTGAGGTTCCACTCCAACCCAAAGCATTCCAGGATTGCTCCTGAATCCCCAATATCCCCATCCTGGCTGGGATTAGGAGCAGGATATCGAGTTTCCAACATGACATCACTTGGAAAAGCCTCCATGGAGTGAAAACACTGAAGACCACGGTGGTGATTCATGAGGAGTTTGGCCTCTTCACAGAACCCCTGCTTGCAGCATCAGACCTGGGAGTTTTTACTGGTGTCGAGGCAAATCTCAGGGGAGTTGTAGTTTCTGGCTCAGTAATCCCCAAAGATCCCGATTTTTATTGAAAATGGGGTTGAATTTGTGCAGGGCTCCTCTCCTCCTCCAGCACCTCTCATCACCACATCTATTTTATTCCTGCAGCCACGCTGGGCTCTCATCTCAGATTTGCCTGAGATTTATCTGTCAGCTTTATCTCCTCCTAAATTCAGTTCAGCTCTCCAGCTGGTCCTCTCAGGAATTCATGATAAATAATATTCCCTGTGTTTTTTCATGCTCCTATTTCCCCTCGCTTTTTTTTTGTAAATCTCAGTTCCAAGCCTGTTCCACTGACCTGAAACCCCACATTTATGGGGTTTAGAGCCCAAATTTCCCCAGTGATGGTGGGCAAAGCACTGGGAAAGCAGTTGGGAGAGTATTTATCTCATATTAATTATACAAATTTAGCTAATTCTGAGATCCTCTCTGGTGGTTTGGTTTTTTTTTGTTTTTTTTTTTTGAACTCTCCAGTCCACACTGCATTTTTTGAGGGTCAGAGGCATCAGTGGAATCAATCCCACTGTATTTGCACTGCCCAACACTCCCAATGTATTCAGGGTAAACATTTCTTTGCCAATCCCCACTGCAGGAAGCTTTCCCAGGATATGCTAATGGCACCTCTCCAGTGATGGAAAAACCCCACAGCAGAGATAGTTGGGGGAAAAAAATAAATATAGAGAAGGTTCTGGGCTCCAAAGGGAGGAAAAAGGAGAAAAGCACATTCAGAATTTTAGCAGGAAGAGAAATCAAATAATTTCTGAAGTAACTCAAGTGACAAAAGGAGGGCTTGGAGACAACAATTTGGACCAGTTTGTGTTGAAAATCTACTGATTTCTTTCCTCAGAAAATGAATGCATTGGGAGACTTCAAGCCAAGGATCTTATTTAGTTGAGCTTGGTTTCATGGAGAACTCAGTATGAGAACAGATGATTCCAGGAATTTTTTTGGAAATTCCCAATAAGTAGTACAAGAAAACAGAGGAATAATTCTATATATTTGTCTATAGCAACATGAAATTTTCTCCTGTTTGGTTGTTTGCTTGTTTATTTTGGGGTTTTCTTTGGTTAGGTTTAGGTGGTTTTTGATAGGAAAATACAAAAAAAATTTACTTTGAAGACATAAAACCAGATTTTCTACTTCCCTGCAGATAATCCCAACCACAAGAGCATTTCCAAACTTATAAATTGCTTTGGGACTGGGATCTTCCAAGGAGAATGTATAAAATAACTGAGCAGTAGAAGTCACAGGGAGATTTTGAAGGGGTACTGGGCAGGTTCTCAGAGCCTTTTTCCTATCTCAGACATAAATATCTTCCTCATCCTGACATTCCCTGGCTGGAATTTTCTTTTGATTTTTGTTGGGTTTTGATTTTTTAGTTTTTTGGGGTTTTTTTCTCTTTTGTTTAGGTTTGGGATTTTAAGAGAAAAAGCAAAAAGAAAACGGAGTTCTAGCTCTGAGTCTGGAACAGAACAACATTTTCCTTCATTTTCCTGTGAGTGATCCTGAATTGATGAACTGAGGGGAAAGTTCAGTTGTCTTTGAGGGATTTCAAACTTCAAGCTCCATCTTTTCCACCAAAAAAAAAAAAAAAATGTGGAGAGAGGTGCCCACACTGGAGCAGGTTTGCTGGTAGGATCTGTGATCCTACAGGAACCCAGGCTGGAGCAGATCCTGAAGGATTGACCCCATGGATAAAGGGATCAATTCCTGCAGGACTGACCCTATGGAAAAGGGATCAATTCCTGCAGGATTGACCCCATGGATAAAGGGATCAATTCCTGCAGGACTGACCCTATGGAAAAGGGATCAATTCCTGTAGGATTGACCCCATGGATAATGGATAAATTTCTGCAGGACTGACCCCATGGATAAAAGGATCAATTCCTGAAGGACTGACCCCATGGAAAGGACCCACACTGGAGGAGTTCCTACAAGACTGACCCTATGGATAATGGGATCAATTCCTGCAGGAATTATCCCATGGGAAAAGGGAGCAGTTCCTACAGAACTGACCCCATGGAAAAGAGATCAATTCCTGAAGGACTGACCCCATGGATAAAAGGATCAGTTTCTACAGGACTGACCCCATGGGAAAGGGATCAACACAGGGACAGTTCCTACAGGATTGACCCCATGGAAAAGGGAGCAGTTCCTACAGGAATGACCCATGGATAAAAGGATCCAAACTAGAGCAGTTCCTGAAGGACTGACCCCGTGGGAAGGACCCACACTGAAGGAGTTCCTACAGGACTGACCCTATGGATAAAGGGATCAATTCCTGCAGGACTGACCCTATGGAAAAGGGACACACTCTGGACTCGTTCTTCATGGAGCTCCCTCTGAGCCACTGGAAAAATCAAGAGCATTTTGAGCCCAGGAAGAAGAGAGGGATGGGGGAAAGGTCTTTTTTAAGATTTACTTCTTATTTCTCATTATCCTACCCTGGTTTGAATGGAAATCCATTAATTTTTTCCCCAAGTCAAGCCTGCTTTGCCTGTGACAGCAATTCCTGAGCGTTTTCCCTGTTATTATCTCAACCCAGGAGCCTTTCATGACATTTCCTCTCCCCTGTCCAGCTGAGGAGGGGGTGACAGAGTGGCTTTGGGGGTGTCCAGCACCCAGGCAGGGCTCACAAGAGGCTGTGATCAAACCCCTTGGGACACAGGAGGGAGCTGAGCCTGGATATTCATCACCTGCCTGATTTTGTGTACAAAACAAGGACACTTTCTGCTGCTGCAAGTGGAGAGGGAGAAGCTTTCATGCATTTGCACCGTGTATTCCTCCCTAAGTCCTTGCTGTTGGTGGGTTTTGAGGTACAAATTCCAAGATCAGTGTCCAAAGGTCAAACAGATCATTTTAGAGGGCAGCATCTTCTGGGTGTCTTCACAACGGTGACAGAGACTGAACTTGGGTCATCTTTGTTTAGTTGAGATTGAACCTATCCCAAACTCCCACAATAAAACATGAAAACCTTGATGATATGAACCCTGACTAAAGAAAGGAGGCAAGAAAAGCTGGAAACAATGAGGAAAATCAACAAGTTCCTCTATGGGTGAATTTTCACTTTTCCCATGCCCATGCTAGACCTTCCCAATCAGTTTGATGGCAACAGAAAGGAAATTTTCCCCTTTCCCTTCCCCTTTCCCTTCCCCTGTCCTCTATTCCCAGTGTTTCTCCTGCCTTGTCGAGGCTGCACTGTGGGAATTCCACACTGGTTTAAGCTCCTGCCTTGGAGATTTGGCTGATCCAGGTCCATTTGCAGGGCTGAGGTCTTGAGTTCCCAAAAGTGACCTTGACCAGAACTTCTGCTTTCCTTCTCCATCCCCTCTGTGCCCCTCGTGTTCCAGTCCCTTGTGAAAAGCTCATTCTTTACTTAAATTTCTCTGCCTGTCCATGGTAAAAAACATATTTAGAAATCAAAGGTGCAGTTGTTAATGACAGCATATTCATTTGCTTATGAGTGTGCTCAGAACAGAGTAAAACATCACATAATTAGGCATAAATAGCATTATGCATAAATAACATTTTCCATCCATCATTTCTAAATCATGACTAAAGTATTTATAAACTTTACCATCAAGTTTTACCAAAGTCCTTCTGACAGTCATTATATAATGTATTGAATGCCAAGCAGCATAAAATACCACCAAAAAAAAAAAAAAAAAAAAAAAAGAGGGAAATGTTTTTGAATCAGAATTCCTCTATTCCTCCCAGATCCATTATTCATCTCCACTAGATTAGTCACACTGTTCATATAAGCCAAGGACCACTGAGAAAACAAATCTCTGAGCAGAAGTTTGAAAACGTAAATAAAAATATTCACATTGACTTTTTATAATGTTCAAAGGATTTCAGACAGATAGAGTAAAAATGATCCAGTGTGTGCTTTTCCCACTAGGTTTTTTTTCCAGTTTCTCCAGCCAAGAAGCTTCCTCTCCCTGGTTGATACACTCCCTCTCCTATTCCCAGCTTTTGCCTTTTAAACTATCTCCTGTACTTAAAAGAAATATGGTTTGCAGCTTATACTAGCAGCAGCAAATGTTTGGTCACGAAACTTTGGGTGTCATAATTAATACCAATTATCGGAGCTGTATGAAAATACTTCTGGAAAATTCATCGAATTCCAGCTCCGGTTGTGTGTGGGGGGAGGAAATGAAGTTGACCTTAACAAAACAACTTTATTCTCCTTAGAAAACTGAAATTGAAAACCTGACCCGAACATGAGCACTGAGAGTTTTTAACTTGGACATATTTTTTGCAAATATCATCCATTTGGATCAGTCCATCAACTCTGACAGCTCCTGCAGAGTTGCACGCCTGTATTATCACTGCACACTACACACAGCATGCACCCCCCCCTTCTGCTGCATGGACAGCAAAATAAAACCCCCGAATTTACAAGTTTGAAGGGTAAAATAAACCCCCACGACCCTTATTTCATTTTGAAACAGCCGTATTTTTTTTCTGGGTAGGAGCTTTTGACAAACCCTCCAAATGCTGTCTGACAAGAAAGAGCCTTGAGATTTCCTTCCCTCCACCCCTGATTAGAAATGGGATCCATGCCCCAGCTGGATAGTTCCAGTTCATGCCCAGTAGAAATAATTTTCTGTCCTACTGCCAAACGTGTCCCATGTGGCCAGCAAAGGTTGGACAATAGCAGCAATACAGCTTCCAGAAAGGAGCTGAAAACGATCCCCTGCAACCGGAGGCCTCGATTCTGCATAGTTCCATAATTCCAGCACCGAGATTCCACTTCCTTTTTTTCCCTTTCAAGTACTCGGTTCGAATTCATCACATTGCCAGTGTTTATGGCTCCCACCTTGTCTGAAGGGCCACGTCCGAGTGGCACCCTAGAAGGTTGATCCCAAAATCTTCCACTTCACCAATAATCCTCATGCACACCAGCAACCCCATTGAATATCAATATAGGATGGCGGTGCCGGGGCAAGTTAAACAAATCCTGAGGAATCTGTTTTATTAGCATTTATAGGATTTGCGTGTGTGAGCGGCTGTGTGTGTACAGCCACGCTTGGGAGCAGTAGTTACAGGGGAAAAAAAAAAAAAAAATCCGGGGGATTCCTCCGGGGACGTTCAGCACTGCTGGTCCTCGAGCTGGGAGCGGTGCTGATGGTGCCGACTGGAAATGTTCAAATATCTGACGCTATTTTCTTTCCTGTGGAACTTGGTGGTATTTCTCACAGTTAATACTTCAGCTAAGCACATCAGACTAAAGTTAAGCCCCGCTCTGTGCTCGGCTCCGCAGCCCCGATTTCCTCCCCAACCTCCACAGAGTGGGGGGAAATAAAAAAAGCAGGAAAACTCCATCAACACCAAAATCGCGGCGCTGAGATGTTTTTTCTTTTTTTGAGGCAAGAGTGGCACTTTCACGGACACGGGGGGATGGCAACCCCCGTCCTGCTGCCTGTTCCTTTAAACCTCGGCCCTGGGAATTCCTTTGGATCCCGGGCAGAGGACGGGAAGGGAACGGTGCCGGGGGTCCCGAGTGTGTCAATCCCACGCCTGAAAGATGCAGAATTGTCCCAAAAAAAAAAGGTGTTGGACCCCCCCTCCATTGGAGCCTCGGGTTTGTCCCCATGGCCACCCAGACACGGGGCACCCACCCGCGCAAGGGAGCCGGAAAAGAGTTTATTTGGGCATGGATGGGGGTTATTCTCACCTCTCGTTTTCCTCTTTTTTCAGTCTCCAGTTGAAAACTCTAGGAAGGAAAAAAAAAAAAAAAAAAAAAAAAAGGAAGACATTGGAAAATGTTCCTCTGCAACACAGCTCACCTGGGGAGGAAATTCTCTCCCTTTATCTCCCAGCCCGGGAAGGGTTTTTCCCTCCAAGCAAAGGGAAAATGTTGTTAAATAATAGTGGGGTTAGTGCGTGCCCGGTGTAGGATTCCACAACAAGGTATCCGTGAAAACACGATGTGAATATTTAAATAATAATTTATTTTACTTATTCTCCTAATTTATTTTCGTCCCGACGAGGAGTTTGTCATGGAAAGGCTCTCAGACTCAGCGAGCTGCACATCGCGAATCCACCTCGACAGAATTGGGCCACCCTTGCAAGCACCGTGATTTTTCTTTTTCTGTCGGGATTCTGTTGAAAACAATGGCAAACCTGCCCTTTCTCCAAACCACCGCAATTTGCTGGGAACACAAAACGCTCCCCTCACGCTTTCCTTTGCCACCCCGTCGTTTGTCTCTATATTTTGTTTACAGGACACAGAAATGTCCCCTATAAATTCCTCCTTCTCGGGGTTAATGATCGCGGAGCTTTTTGAATCGGACCCAGTAGGACCTGCTTTGATATACAGCTAATTTTCCTCACAAATAAATATATCCATATATAAATAAAATATTTTCCCCCGATATACATATATTATTTTTTTTTTTACCTCTGCTCATACGTCCAGTTTCGGCGGCGGGCGGAGGTTGCATTGAATTTTGAGAATTTCCCCGAAAAGCTGAAGTTTCTTTTCGACGGCTGTTTTTGGTTTTTAAGTTTTGGGGGGGGGGGGGTTGTTTGTTTTTGTTTGCCTGGATTTTTTTCCCTTAAATTAATTTACGTTTGTTTTCGTCGGCAAAAAAGTCCCAGCCGGAACACGCTTCAGTAAAAATAAAAATAAAAACACAGCCGTGGGTTAAATCTGGCGTCGCCAATGTGCCCAGGAGAGGTGTCCCCATAGAGAGGGGCACGGAGCTGCTGTTTCACCCCGATTTTGGGGGCTAAAAAGAGCAAAACGAGAGGGAGGAAAAGGGCACATCGCACATTTAGGCTTTCGCTCAGCTTCCCTTGACCTGCGAGCCGGCTCCAGCCTAAATCCCACCCATTCCCTGCCTTAAATCCCTTTTGCCTTCCCTGCAGAAGCCGCTGTCCCCAGGCGCCAAGGGACAGGGAGCGCTCCCGGGTACCTGAGGCAGGAGGGGATGGATTTGGGACCAGAGGCCGTGCGGCCACGTCCTGGAACCCTTCAGGGGCTTCACTCGCCCGCTGCTCGCCCCACATCTCCGGCTGGAGGTGTCGCAGCGTTCCTCACTCGCCACCCCGAGGGCTGCGGTGGCCCGGGCAGGTCCCGGCCGTGGGGAGGTTAAAGAGCGCGGCCTTTCCCTGGGCATGGCCGGCCCGGGCTCTCCGTGCTCTAATGGGATAATTACAGAGGGCCGGGCGAGCTTGAGCAAACACACTCGCCCGCCGGCCAGGCCTCCCGAGGGGATTCATATTAAGGGCCGGGGCTTTGTGTGTCCCATCCCCCTCGGGTGTGCAGCCGCTGCTCCCTCCTTTTTCTCCTTTCTCTCCTTTGCTCGCCCCTTTAATCCCCACGCGTGGCCGGGGCGGGTCGTGGCTCAGTGGGACCGGGGCTGTGTCCCCATGCGAGTGGGACAGGGACACACCGCGCCTTTGTGTCCCCAAAACCAGCACTGGGCTCCCGTCGGGTTAAACCTGGCTCAGTGCTGCCCGGGCTGGGCTTAATTCCCTGCCTCGGGACAAGACGAGGGACGGAGGCATGGCTTTTGTGACAAGCCCTTCAGAGGTGGCCTCGAGCTCTGCGGGCACAGCCCCACGAGCTCTGCCAGGGAGGGGTCCCGGCACAGCCGGGGCGCTCCGGGATTTGCTCCATCGTGCCCCGGGATTTGCTCCATCCTGCTCCGGCAGCTCCGGGGTTAAGCCCCGGTCAGCCTTGGCCCGGCGGGGCGGCTCCCCCGGAGCTCAGCCCCCTCCTCCGCGTGTACCAGGGGCTATGTGTGAATATATTTGTATATAATATGTAAAAAATGTGTTATAAACACGGTATAAATGTGTGCTGTGTCTACCTGTGTGCCTGTCCAGGTAGGCTTTACCCATCTCCAGAACAACGGGGGAACAATCCGGGGTGACTCCCCGGCGGTGGGAAGGGGCCCCACGCGTGTCCCTCCCACCCCGTGGCCCCTCCCGAGGGCAGCTGCGCCCCGGGTGGGGGGACAAGGTCCCCTCGGGGTCACCGAGAAGGGCAGCGAGGGGCAAGGGGCTCGGCCGGGAGCGGGTCGGGGTTGCCCCAAGCAGCGGCCCCCGCCCCCGGCTCCCCCCGGGCCGGCCTCCCGTCCCCCCGCAAGTGCGAATTGCGGCTCCGCGCTGGCTCCTCTGGATTTGGGTCCCTCGGAGGGCGCTGCGCGGGAGGACACGTCACGGATACATTTATCCCCTCCCATCTTGAGGCTCTCCTGGCTTTCGGCAGCCTTTGCTAAAGAATTAACCGAGAGGTCCGCTTCAGAGCTCCTTCTGCCCCTGGAAAAAAAATATATAAGAAAAGAAAAAAAAATATAATAAAATAAAAAAGGCGAGGGAAGAAAAGGAAAGGAGAAAAAAAAAAAAAAAAAGAGCGGAGATATCGGTGCTTTCAGACGAGGAGCCTGGCGGCTGTGATTTCCGAGAGGAGGGGAATTTTACCTTCGATCCTTGCCGAATTGCGGGAGGTGAATGTAGCAAACCCTCCCCTTGCCTTTGAAAGGCATGTCTCTGCCAAAGAGCTACCGCTCCGCTCTTGAAATACGTGACAAATAAAAAAAAAAAAAAACAAAAATAGGAGAGAGAGGGAGAGAGAGAGAAACGATTCCTATCTTTCAAATTCTTTTTCTTTAAAAGGAGAGGGAAAAAAAAAAAAACAACCAAAAAACCCAAAACCAATAAATAAAAGCAACAAAATCAATGCCGCGCCTTTGCCAGCGCTCGGACTTGTTTGGAAAGAGACAACGCTGAAGTGGCACTGGTCCCGAGGAAAACGGATCCTTTAATTTGACTCCGCATGAGAAGCACATTGGGAGCCGGGCGCAGCGGCCGCAGCGGCAGGAGCAGCCCCGCAGCCCCCGCAGCCCCCGCGGGGCTCGGCGGCCCCCGCGCCCCGGCACTGCCGGAGCCCCTGGGGCACGGCCGGAGCAGCGGCGCCCTTCGGCCGCAGGAGCCCGCCCGGAGGGGACAGGCGGAGGGGAAGGAGAGCTGCTGAATTTCCGAGCGCTCCAACCATTCAGCTGCAGTCACCGGCTTTGACTTTGGTTCAGCGGGGAGCTCGTCGTGTCCTCGGCATCTCGGGCTCCGGGACCAGCTCATTTTTGCACTTCGTTCAACGAGCAGCGCGGTCGTTCGGTTTCCTTTTTTTTTTTTTTTTTTTTTTTCTCCTGAGAGACAAAATGTCCAAACATGGTTCAGCCTGCTTAGCCCAATGATTTCTTGCATGGACGCTCTATTTTCTTTCTTTCTTTCTTTTTTTTTTTTTTTTAATTATTTTTGGACGGGGAAGGATTGAGTAGAAGAAATCGTTCAGTGAAGGGAACCCTGCGGTTTGCTCCCCGTTGAAGAGAAGATCAAGATCCCATTCCCAGCTGCTCGCAGAGGACGAAGGATTCCGTGGGTCTTTCAGTCTGGGTTTCGAAGCCCTCGCTACTGCAGGCTCAGAGCAGAACTGCCTTTTCCGAGCGGCTTTCCTGTCCTGGCTGTAGCTCCGAGATCGCCTCCCCCCTCCTCGCACCATTTCTATTGGTGTTGTTTTTGTTTGGTTGATTTAGCTTTATTTTTTCCCTCCCCTTTTTGTCTTCCCCCCCTCCACACTTCGTTTATTATTATTATTATTAATAATTATTTGATTTGATTTGGGAAAATTCCCTTCCTTAAACGAAAATACTAACTCTGCAGTCGAAATCCATGCCCCCTGCCATTCGGAAGAATCGGGTCTAATATGCCAGTGACATCCCCGCCTTGCAGCAGTCGCGATGAAGGAAAAATCCAAGAACGCGGCAAAGACTAGACGGGAAAAAGAAAATGGAGAATTCTACGAACTGGCCAAACTCCTGCCCCTGCCCTCGGCCATCACCTCGCAGCTGGACAAGGCGTCCATCATCCGCCTCACCACCAGCTACCTGAAAATGCGAGCAGTCTTCCCCGAAGGTAAAACCAGCGCCGGGGCTCCGGGAGCCCGCACTGGAGGGACCGGGGAGAGCGGGGAGAGGGTGCTGGGCTGGGCACGACCCCCTCGGTGCCCTGGCAGGAGGGAGGGGATGCCTGCAGGGGTCTCAGAACGGGTCTGAGCCAGCGGGGATTGAGGGAAAAGCGGGCTGGAAAGGAGCCCGCCTGCCCTGGAAGAGGAGGCAGCGCTGAGCTACCCCAAACCCGGCGGGGTGGGAGGCAGAGCCGTGTTCATGCCTCCCTTCCTCCCTCTCCTCCTCCTCCTCGGCTGCTGCTTCAGCTCCCTTGGCTCGTGGGGACCGTCCCGATGAGAGAACGGGCTCGGTTCGTGTCTGCAGCCCCGGAGTCCCGCCCGGTTCCCGGGGATGGCCCCTCGGCACGGCCTCGGAGGGGAAAAAACAGTGTGGTTGTTATTATTATTTTGCTTGGGTTGGAGTTTTCTGCAGCTAGGGAAGCAGGCTGGGAATGAGGGCGAGGCAGCGAGGCCCTGCGGCTTCTCCTGGGGCCGCGGACAGAGGGGAAGGAAGGTCCGAGCCCAGCCTGGCCTCGACCCCGCTGTGGCTCCCGTGCCTCTTCTCGGGGACACCCAGCAGCAAGGCCCGGCACCAACATCTCCTTCCCGCAGGGTTTCGGGGAAATCAGCCCCCTGGGAGCCTCACAATTTCCCCCCGAGCGCCTTTGGGGCCGCCCGGGGCGAGGGGAGGCTGCGGGCCGGTAGCCGTGGGGAGCTGCTGGCCGCCCGGGCTGTCCGTGCTGAGCTGCTGCGAGCCGCGGGATGAACCGCTGGGCAGTGCCTGCGGGTGCCTAAATAAAGCCCAGTCCCCTGCTTTGTCATTTGTTTGTGCCTCTCCGGACTTAGGAGCTGGGTGAAGGAATTAGCAAATTCCGCAGGGGGAAGGTCTGCTCTCCGGCGCGGTTTCTAAGGAGCTTTATTAAAAGGCTAAAAAGAAAAATACAACCAAAAATAAGATAGGGGGAGGGCGGGAAAAAAAACACCCCCCCCCCCCCTCCCAACCCGAGCCAAGCTTACCGTCGTGGCCATTAAATTCAGAAATTTCGGGAGCACGGAGCAGCCGTGCTATGGGAAGCCAGGGGCTCCTTTAGTGTGCGCTCCCGAGCCGGCGGAGCGAGGGGAGCGAGGCGCTGCTCCGCCGCATTTTCCAGCCATTATTCCCCACCGGGAAATTTCCCGATGAGAAATAGAGCGTCGTAATTTCGAGGGATGGGGCGAGGCGGGGGGGAAAATCACTCGCCGGCCGTGCCTGGCGAATATGCCCCCGAACGCCTTTGATTTAGGAGGGAGGAAAAGCGGCACGTTTCGAGATGCTGCTGGATGCGTCCCGGCTTTTCCAGCCCTGCTGATCCTCAAGAGCAACAAGACGACCCCGAGAGCAGGTTTATACCCACAGCTCGGGTGTGTTTTATGTGTCTGTCTTCCCTAAACAGGCCGGGCGTGCGCTTCCGCACACTCTGCTTATTAAGGGCAACGTTTAAATGCATACAGCGAATTCCTGATCTTTCATCGTCTTAAGTACGGCTGGAAATACATTTAAAACCAAAGCTTTGCATCCAGGGATGACAGGCCGGGGGAATTACCTCCTCCGGTCCCCGAGCCCCGCGTTTAGTGCCTGGGAGGGTGGAGGGGAAAGGGGGGAGCCGGACAGAGGCGGCCGCGGGCAGAGCCGGCTGCAGAAGGATCTTTTTTTTTTTTTATGGGGGGTTCTTCCACACAGTCCCGCATCACCCCAACTTCCCTCTCCCTCGGGATTTGTTTGTGGAAGGAGAGGAGGAGGGTCCCCATCCGTGTGTCCTCCTGTCCGTCCTCCCTCCCCCCTCTTCATAGTCGGCTACTGGTTTCCAGTTGGCTTTACTGGGAGGGGAAACAACCCGCAAAGATTTCCTAACTTAAATCCTGGGCCAGCGAGACCCGGGGAAAGAGCCCCATGGCGAGGGTTGGACCCGATGGGTGCGGGGCACCCCCGTCCGAGATCCTGAAAACTCCATAAAATAAAGGTGGCCACGTACCAGACCCACCCAGCGGGGTCCAGCACCCCGGGCTGCCCCAGCTGTCACCCTTAAAGGGGTGCCAGGGTGGGGGGGACAGCTCTGAGACGCCACCAGACGCGTGCTAGGCCCGGACTAACTGCGGCCAGCACGGCCAGGAACGCTGCTCAGCTGCAGACCTGGCTTCCAGCTCTGTCTAGACTGGAGGGAAAGACAGACAGAGAGAAGGCTGTGTTTTTAAAGCCCTCGGTGGATGGCTGATCCCCTCATTTCCACAGCCAGCTGACACGTAGGTTAGGAAAAGTTTGGGACCCTCAGCGAGGTGACTGATCCCGACAGGGCTTGGGACAGGTCTCCTGCTCAGCCCAGCCAGGCTTTTCCCGAAGATGGACCGAACCCGTTCAGACTCCAAGAAGCGAGAGTGAAAGGGGATTTCTATCCCAGCTCCTTTCGCCCTCGCAGCGCAAACCCTGCAAGGGACAAATTCGTGCTCCGAAATCCCAGACTGTGCCCTGCGGTATCGCTGCGACCTTGAGATTCAGGAGTTAAAGTCAGGACACAGCAGCCTCCAGCCTCCCCCGCTCTCTAATACCGTCTTCTCTCGTGTTTTCGGGTTGGTTTTTTTTGTTGTTGTTGTTGTTGGCACGGCTTTGTTACTGTTGAACAAAAATATACCACGAGTCGTCTTCTGTCTCCGCTGTCAGAATTTTTTATTTTTTAAATTTTTATTTTGGAAAGGAGCTAATGAAAGAAAGAGAGGCGAGAATGAACCGCGTTGAAAAACCGCGATTCTCTGCCCCCCGGTTATGGCAGACTGGTGAAATCGTCACCCTCTCCCTCCCCCATCCCCGACTCAGTGTCCAAAACCGATTATAAAATTTGGCGTTTATGGTTGTTTAAACCGGATGGGAGCGAGCTAATTAATATGTGACCCAAAATCTAATGTGCGCAATATAAATCCGAATAAAGTGACGGAGCGGTAGATCTCAGACCTTCCTTATTCCGAGAGGCAGACAATAGAAATTAATAGGAATATTCACAGTCTTCGGTCCCATTTAAAGCTAGCCACGAATGTATATTTTAAGAAAATCAAGGCGGATCGCAGCTATTTCATCTGATTGTCACACGCTCTCGGAAAAGGTTCGTTAATGAACTAAACAAATAAATAAAGCGCGAGGCGTGAGTAATCCCTTTTGGAAAGCCAGCCCCTATTGTACTAACCACTAATAGTGACATTAAAGGTCTTACTAAAACAAAAGTGCTTTTTTTTAGGGTTTTCCTGGGGCTGTTCCCGGTGGCCCCGCGGTGCGGGGATGGGCGGCGGGGTCGGGGCGGGGACGAGTGGCGGGGTCGCTCCGGTCTCTCCCGGCCGGAGGGGAGGGAGGGAGGGAGAGAGGGAAGGAGGGAGAGAGGAAGGGCGGGGGTCAGTGCCGTGGGTCTGCCCGTGACCTCGCTGTCTGTAGGACGCCCGCTCTGGGGCCCCTTAACACGATCTGGTGGGTTGGGCTCGGCGGGGAGAGCCGGGTTCGTGCGGGTGTCCTGGGGGGCAGATTTGTCAGAGTATTTTTTCCCCACTTTTAAATTATTTTTTTTTCTGGGACTTCAACTTTTTAATCTTTTTTAAAAATTTTATTTTTATAAAATAAAAACCTTGCTCTTTACGCCCGTCCTTCCCCACCGCCCAACCCTCGGCCGCGTTCCCGACGCTGAGCCCGCAGAGGGGAGCGGGCGGTCCCGCACATCCCTGCCCAGCCCTGCTCCTTCCCAAAGCGCCTCTGACCTGGAGGTTTTCCCCTTCTCAGAGGTTCCCCTGGCCGGTCCCGGCTGTTCCCCGCTGGCTCCGGGATCCAGCGGTGCCGTCGGGGCTGAGATCCCTCGCCCCCCGCTGCAGACGGGGCTCGGTGCCAGCGCTGCCCTCGCCCCCTCCTCACGGGGTGACAGCAGAGCCTCGGACCTCGCCTCAACGAGGGGCACAAAGCTCGATGGAACTCCGGGGCCGCCCCTCGGGAATTTCCCCGAGGCTCTCCAGACCGAGGGAGGCACAACCGCGCTGGGGAAAAACCCAAAAACCAGGATTGGCGGCGAACCCCCCGGGTTTGTCCTTGTCCCCATGTTCCTTGTGAAGGCTGGGGGGAGCAGCCCCGCAGACACAAAGGAAACACTCCCAACTTACAGGGCAACCCGATACTGAACGTAATACACGGCTAAGTAATTCTTTTAGCAGAATCCCAAGCTGAAAAGCTACCGGGCTTTCAAATGTGTGTGCGGACGAACTTCTGTATGCCGAGAGCAAAGGTGGGAGTTGTTCCCAAATATTTCTAGATCTTATTACAGTTTCACTCACCCCGCTTCCCCCCTGGAAACTGGAAAATGTACAAATGGTACAAAGTGGAGTGCTGAGGTACTTCCAAAAACAGCCAGAGGTGTCAAAAGGCGGAGGGGGCGGAGGGGAATTTTGTCCGTGTTTGCCGCAGGGAGCGGGACGCGTTTGTACGAAAATCCTCCAGTTTTTCAACAGCAAAAGCAGCAGGAATTTTGGGGTGTTTGTAAAAAACCCCCTCTGACTCCGGGCCGGGGCCGGAGCCGGAGCTGCCTCCCGGTGCCCGGAGGGGTCCGGTGGGCACAGGGGCCGCTGCTTTGCCGTGCCAGGCATCCCGGTCCTGCCCGGGCCCGGGGGGCACAGACACCGGTCCGAACACCAGGAAAATCAGGAGAAAGGCTCATGTCGCCCATGTTTGCCGGCGGCAGGGTGCCAGAAAAGCGAAGGTTGAGCCTGGCACTGGCGAGTCACCGTCCCGCAGGAGCCCGGCCCCGGCTTCCCGGGCTTTCCGCTGCCGAAATCCCCCCCAGGTCACTGGATCTGGATGATCCCTGACCCTCCAGCACGGAAAAAGAGCCTCCCTCAGGGCCAGGCCACCCCAGCATTTGCGGGGAGGATGCTGCAGCTCCCCGCCAACAGGGAATTCGCTCTCGGGGCCAGGTAATTCCTGCTGAGAGGGGACATCTCAAAATGTTCCCTTCCAAACCACCCGTCCGGTGGCAAAGCCATGTGGGACACCCGGCAGCATCCCCAGACAGGGATCGCTTCCCATCCCAGCAAAGCCCCATCCCGAAGGAGCGGTGCAGGAAAAGCTCGCTGTGTATCAGTGATTTTGGCCTCGCTCCAGGCCAGGGAGCGAATTTGTGCTTTATTTCCTGGCCGGGCAGGAGCAGCCCGGCCGAGCCTATGGTATCCATACATTTACAGGAACGCGCCTTTGGAAATCTCTCCGGAGGAGAAGTTAATGGGCGTTAGTCCTTTATTCGAATGTAAGGTTTTATTCGTTTCGTTTTCACCTTTAAAGCGATCTGCTGGCGGATTAAATGATAAAATCACCGGCTTTAAAATAAGCTCAGACGAATGCCAGGCTGATCCACTGAACGTGTTTACGTTTGATGCGCGCTCGCCATTGCGACTCCAATTTAAAATTCCAAAAGGAGCGAATTTGAGCAAGCGACTTTTTTTTTTTTTTTTTTTTTTTTTTTTTTTTTTTTTTTTTATTCCGGGCTAGGAAAGAACCTCAAAACTCGTGCAGATTTCGGGATGCTGTGAAAGGGCAGGAGCGAATTGTCTCGCACGGGTGGGGCAGGGCTCGTTCTTGAAGCGTTTCGTGAGAGCTCCAGGAATAAATCTGCGTCGTCTTTCGGAATGGAAGAGCTCAGGGCAGTTTTTACACCCCTGTGTGTGACTCTCTTTGTAGGTTTGCAGTCTCATATTTCGAAATTTGTAATTAGTGAATCGAAATAAGGGCAAACCCTTCGGCACAGGGACAGACTCTGGAGTTTTCATTTGTTGCCGTCTCGGTAAAGAAACTGCAGGATGACTCCGCGATTCCTAAACTTTTTCTCCCCAGGAATGAAAAAGCATCTCAGCAGAAAGGATATTTTTGGCCGTGTCTCTGGAAGTTTAGGAGCCTTTTCCAAACGGAGAATTGGGAAACGGCGGAGAAAAAAGCGAATTTTCGTTTGGCTCTTCCGAGCAAATTTCCCAGTGCTTCTTTCAGAGCAGGGAAGGTGTCCTTCCCTTTCCAGCTGTGAATTCCCAGAATTTGGAGAGACGGACACGGGGGTGGGGATGCAGACCCCACTTTTTGGGGACGGTGAAAAAGGCGGGGTCAGGGCCGGCCGAGGTCCCCGGTGTCCCCTGCCTGGCATGGGAAGCTCCTTAGCGCTTTCCCGGAGGGAGCGGGACATGGAGCCAAGCACCGGGAAGGGAATTTAAAAAAAAAGCCCCGCGTCCTCCCCGCCACTTCCCGTCCCTCCTGTGTGAGATTCTGCCCATCCCAAGGGATGCCCCAAGAGTGGAAAGAAATCCCCCCATCATTCCCAGACCGGGTTGAAGTGGCCAAAGCACAAACGGATCCATGAGGGCGTCAGGAGGGGCGCTGGGAATCACGGAGCTGGAGCTCAGGGCAGGAATTTCTGCCAGTTTTCCCTCCCATTCCGGAGCCGAGCGGGGCCGGGAGAAAAGGAGATTTTTTTTTTGGAAGCACCTGAGCAGCGAGAGGGCACCGGGGGAAACGCGGGGCTCGGTTTCGTAGCGGGGCATCCGTGATCCCGGCCGATCGTGGAATTCCAGGCTGGCATCCAGGGCTGGCTCCGGGCTCTGAGGCCTCCCCGAAGCCCAGGGTTGTCTTTTCTCTCCAAAAATGAGGCACCACACGGATGTGGTCGCGTCCTTCCCTTCCTCTCCATCCCCTGCGGGCAGTGTCCCCTCTGCCCCCAGGTGCCACCAGGTGCCCCCAGGTGCCACCAGGTGCCACCAGCAGTGCCCGGCTCTCGGCCTGGCACGGGGGCGGGCTCGGGTCTATCGGGGAGCTGCTGAAAAAGGCTCCTTTTCACCGAGGAAGAGAAAAACAAACAAAAAAACAAATAAATAAACCAATGAGCGCACAAACCCCAGCCCAGCCGCCCCTCCTCGCCCCAAGCCAGCTCCACCAGAAACTTTCCACTGTTCCCGAGGCGGGGTCGGGCTGTGGGGTGGGTTATAGGGTTGGGCTATGGGGTCAGGCTATGGGGTCAGGCTATAGGGTCGGGCTATAGGGTTGGGCTATAGGATCGGGCTATAGGGTCGGGCTATGGGGTCGGGTTATAGGGTTGGGCTGTGGGGTCGGGTTATAGGGTTGGTCTATGGGGTCGGGCTATAGGGTCGGATATAGGGTCGGGTTATAGTGTCGGGTATAGGGTCAGGCTATGGGGTCGGGCTATAGGGTCGGGTTATAGGGTCGGGCTATAGGGTTGGGCTATAGGATCGGGCTATAGGGTCGGGCTATGGGGTCGGGTTATAGGGTTGGGCTATGGGGTCGGGCTATAGGGTCGGGCTGTGGGGTCGGGTTATAGGGTCGGGCTATGGGGTCCGGTTATGGGGTGAAGCGGTGTCGGTGCCGTCCGTGCGCAGGTGAAATCGGGGCAGTTTATCTCCAATCGAGCTCCGTCTCTCTTTAACCTCCTCATCCTCCTCCTTGGCCACCTCGGGGGGACGGGGACGGGGACAGGGACAGGGCAGGGGTTCGGTGCCAGGACGGCACCGACCCGGCGGGCGATGGGAGCGGCTGCGGCCGCGTCCCTGGGGGCTCTGCGGGGAAGGGGAAAGCGCATCCGCGGGGATTCTCTGGTGCAGAAAACGAACAATTCCCTGGCAAAGCCTGCGTGGAGAAGAGACTCGGCCTTTCCCACCTCCAGGAGGAGGGGGAGCACGGGCAGGGCAGGGGGGGCAGCACGGGCTCCGCTTTCTGCTCTAACCAAATCCTTGTTTGTTTTACAGGTCTGGGTGACGCCTGGGGACAGCCCAGCAGGGTCGGGCCCTTGGATAACGTGGCCATGGAGCTCGGGTCCCACTTGCTCCAGGTAGTGAGCGCTTCTCATGGAAAACCTGGGGCTGAGGCTTTCTTCCTCCTCCTCTTCCTCCTCCTCCTCCTCCTCCTCCTCCTCCTCCTCCTCCTCCTCCTCCTCCTCACCCCCCCACCCCGACAGGAGCCTTCATCTCATTCCCTCGCCGGGCTGGGAGAGCAGAAAATCGGATTCACCCAACCGCTTATATTGCAATTATTTCATTTTTTTTCCCCCTGCCTTTGATAATGGCAGAAGAGATCGGCGCTCATCCCCTCTGTCCCAGCCCTAAAAACTTGAACCAGAAGTGCCGGGGATGTCCCCAGGAAAGCGGAGGGGACTCGGGAGGGGACACCTGGGAGGGGAGGACACCTGGATTGGATGTCCCGGGGACTTTAGCACCTGGAAATTCCGCTGTTCACAATCCCGGTGATCTGCTCTGCAATTCCTCTGAATTCTGAGTTTAAGAAGCAGTAGCCGAGGCGAGCGGCTTCTACTTCCTAAAATTTTTTTCCCCTCCAGCAGGAGGGAAAAAAAATTGCTTTTAACTCAATTTTTTAAATTTTATTTTTAATATGTGAACTTCACGTTTTCTCCCCCGATTTTAAAGAGCCATTAAACCGGAATCCTTTACCAGGCGAGTTTTTTTTGCGGGAGACGAATTCCTGATCTCAGAGCTGGGGTTGTTTTCACTGCTTCGCTCTGCTGGGGATAGAAACCTGATCAGAAAAATTATAATTTTCATCAGAAAATCCCCACGACCACGGTGCCGCCGGCCCCGACCTTTTCAATGACGAGCGCAATTATTTATTTGCTACCAAAAAGCATCAGCCGCTCTCCTGCGGGGAAAAAATGAGATTTTTGGGAGGCACTGACAACATCCAGGCAATGACAGAGCTCAAAATTATCTCCTGGGGAGGCATTTGCAGCCGTGGAAATTTTATTTTAAGTAGCTGCTGTCCTCTCAACTGTTCCAGAGTCACGAGTCCACCTGGAAATGCTGACCTAGTTCTGTGTAATAATCTGCATGATCATTTAATGAATATATTAAGATACAGTCCCAATTGTATAAATCATTGTTGTGACCACTCCTCCTGGCTGTTACCCGTTTTGTCTGGCATTAATTGAATGCCAGGCAAATGATTGAATTTAATTTACACCAAATTAATTGAATTTACACCGAATTAATTGCTGACCACCTGTAACTCTCATTTTACAGCTCAGTTATTTCTGAATGACGAATGCTGAAGGTTTTAATAAACCCACATTTACTGCAAACCTTTTTTTTTTTTTTTTTAAAGGGTTTTTAGACTGAAATTTTCCATGTGAATTTTCAGCTTCAACGTGCTTTCCTGTACATTAAACTTTGGGATGTGCTGCAGTAACAGCAGCATTAACCCAAGTTTATTAATGATACATTAATAATTATACATTAATGATATAATTAATACATTAATGATACAGGCTAAAGCAATTACAAGATAACAGTGTTTAAAGCAAAATTGTGGCTAAAACTACAGTAAATTATTTCCTGTTCTAATATTTATACAATATTTAATTTATGTTAAAAAAAAAAAAAGGCATAGAGTGATCTGATTTCAATTATATGCTGTCGAGTCATTAGTAGGCCAGAGAATAATTTGGAATATTTTCTTATTGGGCTGGCACTAGAGGTGCATGAAATGGGCAGGATTTTATTGCTTCTCTTCCAGTTCAGTGACTTTAAATGGATTAAACCAGGTGGTTGCTTTACCTATGTACTATAAAAATGATTTTTCACTTCCAAATACATTTTCCAGTGGTATTCACATGTGTGAATACTCACTGATATTCACATGCCATGTGTTGATCAAAGCTTTCCACGCTGGGTAGAGACAATGAAGACTTTTTGCTATCATCTACTTTTGAAAAAATGCCTGAAATTGGGCACTGAAAATCGAGGGCCCCCTCAAACTGAGAGGTTTTGTGTCCAAATCATGGCCAGTTTTGGCTGAGCTTTACCACAGTATTTCTTTTTTTCCCCCCCTCATATAAATAATATCTGACTAAATCAAACTTC
This sequence comes from Sturnus vulgaris, assembly GCF_052056855.1. NCBI lineage: Eukaryota > Metazoa > Chordata > Aves > Passeriformes > Sturnidae > Sturnus > Sturnus vulgaris. Next base: position 117,064,852 of record NC_142244.1, on the reverse strand, counting down.
AGTTTTTACTGACAGAAGCAATATTGGCCTCCCAGCCAATATCCTGTCAAGGAGAATTTGTAGGATTGCATCTCAAGTTTGCATTGGTTGAGGTTTACAGACAGCAAGGATAAAACTTTATCACACTCATAGAGAGATATTTGTGCTTAGCAAGTTTTGGATGTTGACTTTTTCTGCTTTCTTTTTGGAAGTTCACATTGTTCCAGAGCAGAGAGCTCCCTGTTAAAAAAAAAAAAAAATCTATTCTTGAAAATGCAGCCAAATTTAAACATTGCTGGTGGTGCCATTAAATAAATTGCAAATAGCAGTGAGCTGGGTCTGCCAATTATGCCATAAAAAATGGCTCACCCAGGGCCCCTGAGCACCACAGAGCTCAGGATTTGGGCTAAGCACTAAAAAAAAAAGCTTGAATCAACAGCAGAATATTCCCTGAAAGTGCAGCAGCAAAGCTGCATCTGCAGGGGAATGAGGTGGATTTCACAACATCCCTGAGTTTAAAGGAACAAAATCAAATAAAACTTTCTACTCCTTAAATTTTGCTGTTTGCTGCTGCTGAAGTCAGAAATCATCCCCCTAAATATTTTTTATTTTCATTGTAAAGGGTTTAAACAGATTTCTTGCTTCTTACCCTGTGCATTTCTCTTTATTTCAGACTTTGGATGGCTTTGTTTTCGTCGTGGCATCCGATGGCAAAATAATGTACATTTCTGAGACAGCATCTGTGCACCTTGGCCTGTCCCAGGTACAGCATCAACAAAATAAAACTGCTAAATACAGATTTGGACCCTCACACTGCTGCCTTGCCTTTATATTAAGTATTTTTTTTTTTTTCCCCCAAGGCTGTTTGAAGCTTTTTTTTTTCTCCATGAAAACAGCTTTGGTAAAATACTCAAATTTCCTTTCCTTGCCACCACATCAGCCTGTCTTTATATCTGTTCTTGTTCATTGTATTTTACTCCTCATTACGTTTCAGAAGGGCCATAAATAATATGATATTGCAAATTGCAGAAACCCAAGCGTGGTAAGGCAATAGGGCTGAAATAAAGCTCAGAATTCGAGTCTGGGAGTCTTAGATTGTGTCAGATATTGAGGCTGCCTATGAAAGGGAGAGGAAATCTGATGTGGAACAGGAGTTTTATGGTAAATGTGCTGGAGGAGGAGGAAAAAAAAATTTTAAAAAAATTAAAAAAATAAAAAAAAAAAGAGGAAAAGGGGGGCAGATTTATGAGTGTTCACATGGAATTCAGGGTAGTTTTTCCTGAGTTTTTCCAGCTCAGTGGTCTTTTCAGTAAAGCGTTTTATATGGTTGTGATAGAACTCATAAAACTCGGTTTACTACTGTTCTGCACCAGAACTATGAGGGGGTTTTATGTTTTTTTTTTTTTTCTCTTAGGTGGACATTTCTAATTTTTTTTTTTGCCTTCTTGGGATAGGCACAAGGGCAAAGAGCCTGAATTTATTGTAGAAGGTGACTTTCCATACCTTTGTCTGTACCTGAAATTCACTGGCAGCACCTGACCTAAAGTTTCCCCAAAGTCCCATTAAAAAATTCCTCATTAATTTCAGCAGGCCCTGGATGAGACTTGCAAGAAACTGAGGTGTTCAGTTGTGTGTCAAACATTTATAAATAAATAAATGAATTGAAATAAAAGCAGAGGGGAGAAGAATGAGGAGATGAAGGTGAGAGGAGAATATTCTGAAAATATCTGGTTAATTTATCCTGTGGCTGTTTTAATAAACAGAGAGGGGGGCTTTAATGGTGGGGTTTATCTGTATACCTTCATTTTTGTAGTAATCAATATTTTTAATTGAAAAAAAAAATTGTGGAGTTCTTTGGGTGTGTGTTTATAACACTTATATTAGTTAGATTAGATTATATTATATATATCAGTTATATTAGAGTTAGTGGCTATGAGAGAAAATAGAATTCAAGAGGTAGAGAAAACAAGAATATAAACCCATAAAAACCATTTTTAACCCCCTGCTTCTCTAGTATCTTTAGAAAAAAAATCATTTTGGGAATAAATAGCCACCATAAATAAATTTTAACCTGCTGATTTTAAAAACATGAGCAGGAAACATTCTCAGTTCAGTTTGTTCAGTTCACTTTGTTATGGTACAGTTTTAATTGTCTCATACCATTTAATTCAGGTTCAAATTCCTTTAAATCTTGCTTTGCTTGAAAATAAATTTCCCTACAGAAGGGCCACGTTTTCTACTCATTTTTCAACCTGGGTTTCTCTCACTCTGAGTTTTTTGCAAGGATCCAGGATTTCCCCTTCTAAAATGCATCCATTTAATCAGTGCCATTATCCCAAAGCACTGAGCATCCCCATCCATCTGTCCTGTGGCTTTTGCTCCCTGATTTTCCAGGTTTTGCCCAGAAATTGTTCTTTTGGAGGAATGTCAAGCCACCAGATCTCGTAGGTCACAGTATTACCCAGTTATTTGGAGAAATTAAAGAATTATGGGATCAATGGGACACTAAACAGACTTTAGGAACTTTTAAGGAAGATGAGACTGGCAGTGTCACACAAATTTTAATCTGATTTTAATTTTAATCCTCCTGGTCATCTGCACTGACTGAATTCCACGTGCCTGGAAATATCTGTAAATTCTTAGGGCAAGAGGTGCTGAGGAAAAATCAGGTTTGCTCAAGTTGCTTTTTGAAGGCAGCTTAATCAGAAAAATCCCAAACCTTTCACTTCCAGCAGAGGTTTGAAATAACTGAGCTTGAAAGCTGTGGGATTTGAAATTTAAGGGACTCTCAAAACACAAAAATTCACAATGCACAGGGGTTTATTTATAAATAAGACCCTCAGCTAACAGCTCATCCAGTCTGTTCTTGCTCTGCCCCAATATTCTATTTTTGAAGGGATAATTTTGCTTTAAGCAGCACCAGCACTAATATTGGGCTGCTCCCACTCCCCAGGATATGAATCCATTTAACCCTGGGATATTCCTGGCAGCTCCCAGAAAGCCTCCAAAGGATTTCTTGTTCCCACTCCTCTGGAAATCCCTGGGATTTCTGCCACTGACATCAACAAGGATGGGATTGGGCAGGAGAAGCAAATTCACCCGGCCATAATTCCACATTTTATTTCCAACAAGTGCCCTTAGAGAAATGCAGCCAATACAAGCTGAGAGCAGAGTGATGGTGATTGTAAAACATCTTTAGAGTGGGCACAGAAAGGCCTTTTTTATGAAATAATTTGACAATTATCTAGCCCACACATCAATTCCCAGTTCTAGTGCCATTTGTTTAAAGATAGATGTTTAAACGAAATAAAAAGGCCATTTTAAAAATAATTTTGCAGGCTATATTTGGAGGCTTGTTACAGTGGCCTTTCTCTTCTGAATTTCATTTCAGCAGGGAGAAATTGGAGCTTGAGAAAAAGCTGGGCTGGCTAAACCAGTCCCAAATTTCAAACCAGAATTAAGGATTGTTTTTAGGCACGACTTCTTTGCCTCAGAAACAAAGGTTCTGAAAGATCCACATCTTCATTTGTGGCTTTGGAGTTTGATTTGCTCCCAGCTGGAGCAGGAAAATTTGTAAATTTTGCTGTGGGACCACCCCCACCTCCTCATCCTCATCCTCATCCTCATCCTCATCCTCATCCTCATCCTCATCCTCATCCTCATCCTCATCCTCATCCTCATCCTCCTCCTCCTCCTCCTCCTCATCCTCATCCTCATCCTCATCCTCATCCTCATCCCAGCTGGCCCCAGCCCAGGGATGAACTGACTTGGACAATTTCTTGCCTCTTTTTTTTTTTTTTTTTTTTTTTTTTCCATGGATAACAAACAGCTTCAAATTCCCCAAATATTTTTTTTTCCCCCCTCAGAGTCCAAAGGCACAAAGAAGAGAGGAAAATCCTCTCGTGAAACAATGGGGAAAGACAAATTTTTATTTAATTTGAATGTCTGGAGCTTATCCCAGCAGTTTTTTGGATCCATGAGGGAGCCAGGCTTATCTTCGACTTTTGATAAATCTTGAAATATTTAACCACAAATATCTGAACTTTTCCAGGAGTTTCTTTTGCTTTCATCCAATGAGTCTATGAAAGGCAAAATATGCAATTATTTGCTCTGGAATCCATCTACTTATCCCTGTGTGTTTATTAAAAATCAATCCTTGGCTGGAAAAAAAAAAATCTGAGTTCCTCATAAACCCCTGTTAGTAGGAAATGCTGATATTTGGTATTTACAGCTATTAAAAACTGCATCAAGGAAGCTGCTTTAATAACCTGAGGTATAGGGTTTTAGCTTTAGGAATTGAACTGCATAATTTATATATTTTTAAAGTTTTCAGGATTTCTTGGTAGGCTTTAAAAGAACCTGAATGTTCCCTGCCTCGTGGGGGGTGAGATTCCAAATTATGGATCCATATTTTGGTTATTGACCCTGGCTTAGCCCCCTTCTCTTTGTTGGTGGTTTTATGTTTTAAAGTCAATTTTTAAAGTCACTTTTGGGGTCACTGTTGTACCTTTACCTCCTGCTGGTTTTGCTGGGGTTGCAAGTAAACCTATCAGAATAAAAATCTTTTCTGCATTTATAACAAGGAAAACCAGTCATTATTTCAGAAAGAATTTTAGGCTTGAATTTTAGACATAAACCCTGGGACAAAAATGAAATTTTGGATAAAAATGTGACCTTTGACCCTTTGAATCCTGTGGAAAAATGTGCAGGAATCATTTTAAAATTGGTGATGAGTTTGGGAAAAGCAAGAGACATCCATGAGTTACACTTTTTAAGAGAAAACATCAACTACAGTTGATGGGGTTGGTCAGCATGATTGGGGGTTTTATGTCAGAAAGTCCCTAAATTGAAGGGAGAGATCATTTATACACAGCTATCCATTAATTTATTATTTTTTTTAATTTTGGAAGGTAAATTCTCTGATAAAAATGCTTTCATTCCAAGGGAAAAACATGCAGGGGTAAAAAAAAAATCACTCTTAGCCAAATATAAAATAATGAGCAGAGGGTTGTGAGTGATGGATGCTCCTTTTGGTTTGAACACTGAATTTTGTCATGCTCTGAAAACGAAATGTCCATCAGCAGAAGAAGGTTTAGATTTATTTTAAATGCAGGTGATCAGGATATTTGGGAAGATACCCATGGACACTTGCAGGATGTTTGTCCCCTTGTAATTATAAATAAACAGAAGCATTTCCAGGCATGACTCACAGTGAGATTTTGAGTTTTCCTTCCTCTCTGACAAAAAACTTAGGATGTGGAATATTCCTGCAGCAAGACCCCACCTGATCCTGGCCTGAAAAGGAGAACCCAGTGCTTTTAAATGGCAACCCTTAGAGAAAATTCTGTAAATGAAGCAAAGTAAATAATCTCCTTCCCCATTCCAGCTTTCCATTTCTTTCTTTCTTTCTTTCTTTCTTTCTTTCTTTCTTTCTTTCTTTCTTTCTTTCTTTCTTTCTTTCTTTCTTTCTTTCTTTCTTTCTTTCTTTCTTTCTTTCTTTCTTTCTTTCTTTCTTTCTTTCTTTCTTTCTTTCTTTCTTTCTTTCTTTCTTTCTTTCTTTCTTTCTTTCTTTCTTTCTTTCTTTCTTTCTTTCTTCCTTCCTTCCTTCCTTCCTTCCTTCTTCCTTCCTTCCTTCCTTCCTTCCTTCCTTCCTTCCTTCCTTCCTTCCTTCCTTCCTTCCTTCCTTCCTTCCTTCCTTCCTTCCTTCCTTCCTTCCTTCCTTCCTTCCTTCCTTCCTTCCTTCCTTCCTTCCTTCCTTTTCTTTTTTTTCTTTCTATACTTCCATCCCTCCTTCTTGATTCACTGAATCTTTTCTTTCGTTTCCTTCCTTTTTCTTTCCTTTCCATTTATCCTTTTCTTTTTTCTCTCTTTTTCTTCTCTTTTTTTCCTTTCCTTTCCTTTCCTTTCCTTTCCTTTCCTTTCCTTTCCTTTCCTTTCCTTTCCTTTCCTTTCCTTTCCTTTCCTTTCCTTTCCTTTCCTTTCCTTTCCTTTCCTTTCCTTTCCTTTCCTTTCCTTTCCTTTCCTTTCCTTTCCTTTCCTTTCCTTTCCTTTCCTTTCCTTTCCTTTCCTTTCCTTTCCTTTCCTTTCCTTTCCTTTCCTTTCCTTTCCTTTCCTTTCCTTTCCTTTCCTTTCCTTTCCTTTCCTTTCCTTTCCTTTCCTTTCCTTTTCCCATTTTTCCTCTCTCCCTTTCTCTCCTCTCTTTAATTCTCTCTCTCATTCTTTCTTTCTCTCTCTTCTCCATCTTTCCTTATTTTTTTCCTTTTTTTCCCCCACTTCATTCCCTAACTCAGTGAATTTTCAGTCTGGTTAGAATATCAGATCACTGTTGATGTTTTTGTGTTTGCAGGGAGGGGCTGCTGGAAAGGAGCAGTGGAGGAATAGATGGTTAGGGGATTAAAAAAAAAAAAAAAGAAAAAAAAAAAAAGAAAAAAAAAAAAAAGAAAAAAAAAAGAAAAAAAAAAAAAAAAAGAGTTTGCACAGCCCTGGGAAGGGACATTCCATGAATAATGCAGAAAATGGAAGGATGAGGAACATTTTCAGAAAAAAAGAAGATTGCTTTGTTGGGGCAGACAACTTCATTTATCCCAAAGAAAAGGCAATCACACAATCTGAGAAGAATGGCTGGAATGGTTTCAGTCCTGGTGCCTCTGATCTGGGGGGCCCGAGGCTCATCAGGAGCTCAGAACCTCGGGGCAGCCTGACACTCCTTTCAAACACAGCCCCCTGCTTTTCTTAACATTGAAATATTTTTATTTTTATTTTTTTTGGGGGGGTGGGGGGAAGATTTTTACAAATTCAAAGCCACGAGCCACTGACTGGGATTAATTTCTGTGTCAAAAACAAATAATCCCACAGCTCTTCCCGTTATTCCCAGATAAATTCCTCATTCCCTGCAGCTTTCTTTCTATGCCTCACCCTACATGGACAAGGAAATTTAGGATAGGAATATGGAAAATGATTTTCAATTTTGCTCCGTTTATGTGTGTTTTGTATCAAATTTTGTGTGGCAGAGGAAATTAATCCTCAAATATAAAAACCTCAAAGCAGCAGCATCTTCTCCTTTGGATTCCCAGATTTGGAGGAGAGAAATAAAGGAAATTCTGTTCTGTTTAGGGATTATTTATCTGTATCTATATATCTATATGTCTATATATCTATATATCTATATCTCTCTATATATATTTTTATATTCATATATCTATATATCTATATCTCTATATATCTGTATATTTATATATTTATCTATCTATATATCTATATCTTCATATTTCTATTTCTATATATCTAATCTACATCTATATCTATCTATATATTTATATTCATATTTATATTTATATTTATATTTATATTTATATTTATATTTATATCTATTTATATCTATATATCTATACATCTATATCTATTTCTATTTCTATTATTTATTTAAATCCAGTCCTTCAGCTTTCTGGAGACTTTTCTCAGGGGGTTTGGGTGGTGACAAACAGAGCTGGCAGAGGGGACAGGTGGAGCACGAGGCTTGTTTTTGTTTTTGTTTTTTTTTGTGTCACAGTGAGCAGTGGGAAAGGCAGGAGCACACCCTGTGCAGGCAAAATTCAAGGCAGGAGAGGGAACACACAGATACTGGAGGATCATCTTTACTCTGTGTGCTTGTTTAGGGCAGTGAAAATCCATGGAAATCTGATTTTTGGGTTCTCTCAGAGCCCTGGCCCTGCTGGTCCAAAGGAATTGTGTGAGAATTTCTGGGAACCTGGAGGAACATAATTTTAATTTTAATATTTGCCTTCTTGAGAGGCATTTATACAGCTCCGAGTTTTCCTCCCGTTTGTGGCAATTTAACATTTCTACAGCTGCTCTAATTTATCACTTCATTGCCAGCTCTAACAGGAGCTCTTCTGTCTCTGATGCAACACCAGAAATTCCCACAAAAACCTCTCCAATATCAATCACTGCTGAGGAAAGGATTAATTCCAATTAATGGCTGTGATGTGGAAGATGCTTTTGATACACCCAGCTGGTGTTTTAAAGCTGGGCATGTTTGAGGGCAGAAAATCACCCAGCTGCTTTTATTCCATTTTTTTGTTGTTGTTTTTTTTTTGGTTTTTTGTTTTTTTTTTTTTTTCCAGGTGGAGCTCACTGGAAACAGCATTTATGAGTACATCCATCCCTCAGACCACGATGAGATGACTGCTGTCCTCACTGCCCACCAACCTCTTCATCCTCACCTCCTGCAAGGTATTGCTGCCATCTGGGATTAAAACATTCTGGAAAAAGTAAAAAAGAAAAAAAGAAAAAAAAAATATCCCAGGCTGAAATGTAACAAATTTCCTAAAGCATTACATGAATCCATAAATTCATATTTATGCTGTTGGAATCTCAAATAGGACAGCAGCAGGAACTCAAAGCTGAGATCCAGGATTTTGTGTTGTACTAAAGGGAATAAGTTGAATAAATTTCCCTAAATTCAAGAATGCCTTTTATGCCATCAAGCTTTAAACAGGTTTTTATCTTTTGGCTCAGTGGCTGTTTCATCTCTTTAATTTTGTCATCACTGCTGAGGCTGCAGAAATCCTGTGGTGGCCTGGTTGTGCACAGCTCAGCTGCATGGTGTGAGTGGGAAAAAAAAAAATCTAACAAAACATCAGGTAATTGGGAAATTGAAGATATTTTTAACATTTTAAAACTACAAATTCAAAGTTTGGACAAAAAAAAAACAAACCAGACTTAATATTCTCCATAGGAAGAGCAGGAATGGGTTTGGTAAAGGATTTGGGTTTCGAAAATCTCATTTAAAACGGGATTTTTGGAGGAAAATCCTGTTCTCTTGCCTTGCTGTCACAGAAATATCCACACCAGCCTTTGTGTGGGAAGTTGTCACCTCAGGGCTGCAATCACTGTGTCAGTGACAAAAAAATATTCTCATTTCTTTAGCTTGTGTTGCCTCGGGGACAATTCTTTGAACTTTCAAAGATCAGAACCAACGTGGCTCCATCACAACGGAGCTTCCACTTGGCTTTCAGAATTGATTTATCAGCTGCATTTATTGACTCAAAGTTTTTCTCAATCTGTTCAAAGCACAGCTCCTAAAAAAAAAAATGAGGAATTTTGGGTTCTTGCTACAATTTTGGTTAAGTTTTTGGTTTTTTGGGTTGTTTTTTTTTTTTTTTTCCCCCAGTTTTGGAGCCTGTGCTTGGTTCTGGCCTCTGGGATTCCATCAGAGCAGAACTTTGTTCCTTCTAAATTGCTCCAAATGCTGGAAATGGAAGAATTATCTCAGCCTCCTTCTCTTTTCTTCCTCCCCAAATAGGTTGTCTTGAAAAAAAAAAAAAACCCAAAAACCTCCCTTGGTGTCTTGGAAAGCAAAATATTTTTCTCCAACTTCTCTGTATGATTATTTCATATTTCATTAATCTATCAGAATTTTTGGAAAATATTGATATTTTTTAAAAAAACAGCATTTCCCCCCCCCTTTTTCCAACTTACTGATAAGCAGAGGAGAAACCTCTGATGGAAAAGATTTAAGGGTGATTTGGATGGTGGGACTGGAAAATCTTTAAAGTCTCTTCCAGCTTCAATAATTCTGTGAAACTCAAGTTTTCATGCACTTTTGATGATATCCAGAATTAGTAAGGAGATAATTTGATGCCTGCTGACTTGGCAATGGCAACAGCCTCCTGTTTTTCTTAACATTTAAATTTTGTTTTTTAATTCATTATTGAAGATTTTTACAAATTTAAAGCCAGGAGCAACTGATTTGGGTTAATTTCTGTGTCAAACCCAAATAATCCCAGTTTTTCCTGTTCTTCCCTGATAAATTCCTCATTCTCTGCAGCTTTCTTTGCCTCATCCTATATCCATAAAGAAATTTAGGATAGGAAAAAGGAAAATTATCTTCAATTTTGGTCCATTTATGTGTGTTTTGTATCAAATTTTGTGTGGCAGAGGAAATGAATCCTCAAATATAAAAACCTCAAAGCAGCAGCATCTCCTTTGGGTTCCCAGGCTTGGAGGAGATAAATAAATAAAGGAATTCTATTCTGTTTAGGGATTATTTTATTTTCTCTCATTTCTGAGACTCTTCTCCATACAAAGCATGGAGTGGGTGTATTAAAATATCCAGAATCCAAAATGAACAGAATGAACAAATATTTATTTACTGTTGTCTTCCCTGTGCCAGTAATTCCCTTCCCTGCAGTATTTTATACATTAAAATAATGAGATATAACCTGAAACAAACTGGCCTGCAATAACCAAAGCAAGTTTTTTATTTAATCCAGTGAAGACTTAAAAACTATTGAATAAATGACAGGAATGAAGCAACTTCTGTCTGTATCTGAGTAGATATTTTCAATATTTAAGTAAAACATGGAATTCTACAAATAATTTAAAGGGCAGTGAAGTGGAAGTGGCTTGATTTAAAGAAAAAACAAGAGGAAACCAGACTGTTTTAAAGAGCATTTTTTGCCCTTTCAGTCTGATTTTCTCTCTCTTAATCTTTTAAAACAACTCTGAATCATCAAGTCAATGGGTGGAATAAAAAAATTTCCTTTTTTAACTTTATTATTTTATAGATTTCTCCAGTCTGGGGCATTGCTTAGGCATAAAATCAATATTACACTGCAGACACAGACTTTTATATCTCAAATTTCCAGCTTGGCTCACAGAACTTGCCTTGCTCAAGATGTTTTCTTCAGCTAAAGCTCAAATATTTAAATCCATTTTTAGTCCTGCAATTGTAGCTGGACAAGACCTGTTTTGAGAGGAATAAAATCACAAATGTCAACACTATCTGTGCTTTGTGATATTCTGTTACTGGCATTAAATAACCCAGAGCACAGATTATTTTTGACCTCTGGTTTTACAGTTTTTGTCAATTTGAGTGCTGCCTCTTTATTTATTTCTCAGGGAAATGCAAATTATTGCTATGCATAGAATCAGACAGTGTGTGGATTTCTTTACACAATCCTCACTGTTTTTCTTCAGATAAATCACCCTGGTATTAAAAAAAAAAATCCCATATTATTTATAAATTCTTAAATTATTATATTTTAATTTTTTAAAGTTTGCCCTGGGCTTCCTCATGTTTCAGGTAGAACAACTTCAAACACAGAGTGCAGATGATTTGTTTTTCTAAAAGGCAAATAATTGAATAATAATTCCATTTCTGGAATAATGATTCCAGAAGTTTGGACTTCATAGCAATAATAAATGCAATAAAATTTGGGAATATGATGAGGGAAGTGCCCAGAGCAGCTGTGGCTGCCCCTGGATCCCTGGAATGTTCAGTTCCAGGTTGGACATGGGGACAGTGGGAGGTGTCCCTGCCATGGCAGAGAGATGGAATAAAGTGATTTTTAAATTCCATTCCACCCCAAACCATTCCAGGATTCTGGAATTAAGAGCTAACTTAATTACTGTGTGTAGAAATTTCCAAAGAAACAAAATAGTGGGAACTAAAGTATGGATTTAGAATAAAAAAAAACCTCCAACATTTCAAGGACCAAATCTATGAACTGAAACCATAAAAGCTCAAATCAGAATAATGCACAGATTTTAAACTGGGAGTTTGATTAGCCACAGGAAAAATATTGTGAGGGAAGCAGGGATTTCTTCCAGGTTTGACATGTCCAGATCAAGGCTGGGTGTCTCTGAAAAAGAGAATTTAGGCAATGAGAAGTTATTGAGCTCAGCACAGGAGTAAAAGCCTTTGATAAGGAAATTTAGGATAGGAATAAGGAAAATTATTTCAAATTTTGGTGGATTTATGTGTGTTCTGTATGAAATCTTGTGGGGCAGAGGAAATTTATTGCTGAACACCTCAAAGCAACAGCATCTTCATTGGATTCCTAGACTTGGAGAAGATATTTATATATTTATATATTTATATATTTATATATTTATATATTTATATATTTATATATTTATATATTTATATATTTATATATTTATATATTTATATATTTATATATCTATATATCTATATATCTATATATTTGCATATTTATATTTATATTTAATTTATACTTATATTTATACTTATATTTCTTTAATGACCTGAAGAGCCCATGCTACCCCTCTGATTTAATTTTCCTTCAGATTTTAAGTCTCCAGGCCATGACTCAATGAAAACCAGAAACCTCATGAGCTGTGGAGGCTTTGGAGAATTTCAGCTCGAACTTACAAAATCTTTAAGCTGATTTTTATTTGCATTGCCAACATAAAAAATGTAAAGCAATGGGTGCAGATGCCTGGCTATGAGAGGAGCCAAGAGCTGAGGGTGTTTGGGGTGGGGATAAGGAATAATTTCCCTCCCATACAAATTAAAATTTGGGAATGTTTCAGCAAATCACCTCATGTGAGTCTTCAGGCAAACTTTGCTTAATTTTAACAAATCCATTCTATTCAGCTGCAGTGGGTGAGCAGGAAAAATAAGAAAGAGGCAAATAAAAGAGGAGAATATTTTGATATCTGTTCCAGAGCGTGGCTGCTGGCTGTGCTCAGATCTCAGATTATTTCAGTGTCAAATATTGCTTGAAGAATTTCTGCTCTGCAGCACTCGGAGTGGTTTGGGTTGATTTGTGAGATCTCAAAATCGGAGTTTCACACTCTGTGTGCTGCCAGGGCTGACAGCAGCATCCCAGAGCCTCCATCCTAAACCAGGATGCCAGAAAAGCAATTTGGGAGTCCTGGAAGCCTGCAAAGTCGTGTTTGGGGCTGTCTGGAGATTTGGGGTCTTTCCTCAGTGCAGGTGCTTGCCCTGCCAAAATCTGACTCACCGTGGAATATCCTGAGTGGGGAGGGACCCACCAGGGTCACGGAATTCTGCATGGACCCCCCCAAAAATCCCAGCCTGGGCATCCCTGGCAGCTCCTGGAGCTCTGTGCCCATTCCCTGGGGAGCCTGGGCAGTGCCCAGCACCCTTTGGAGGAAGAACCTTGCCCTAAAATCCATCCTAAATCCCTCCTGGCACAGCTCCAGCCATTCCCTCAGCTCCTGTCCCTGTCACAAGGAGGAGATTTTTCTTTCTCCTGGTGGGAGAGCAGGAATTTTGGGAGGACAAAGATCAAAGTGTCTGTGAGAGGGCAGCAAAGCCCAGGGAGAAAAGCCTTCCTCCTGCCCTGAGGCTGCAGAAATCTCTCCTGCATTTTTCCAGGATGTGTCCTGGTGCCCAAGCGAGGCCAAAGAAGGAACTGGGCACTCCACACGGCCCAGGAACAGCACAAAATCGGATTTTTCCAGCAGAAAATACCAATAGGATCAGCACAGCTCCCCACAGGCTTGGGGGAAGCCGTGGATATTTTGATTTTCCAAGGGAGTTTGAAGAAAAAGGGTTGTGGAAGGGCCTCCTTGCAGAGCACACCCTGGCAGGGATCTCTGAGGGGTTTCTGATGGAATTCCCTGTGAATTCCTGTGCTCCATCAGGGTGTGGGAGTTTATTGCTCCCACGTTACATCTTCTTGCAGGGATTTTTATTTTTTTTCCAAATGAAGTAGAGAGATGAGACTTCTGGTTGCTTTAGAAAATATGATTTATTTTTCTTATCTTCTAAATGAAGAGTTCTTGTTCCAGGTGTTGAGAACGTGGCTAGAAGTCACAAGACTTAGGTTACCAGGTTTTTTAAGGACTTATTAACCAATAAAACACAGAGATATTTATGTTTCTAATCCAATACCAAGAAATTTTGTCTAATTACAGTGTGACCTTTCTTAGCTAATCCTGTTCTGACTCACAGACCTATTCTAAGACTTTTGTCATCTTTGCAACTTTATTCTTTATTTATCACCTTTATTCTTTCTATATCTTAAACTCTATAGTTAAACTTTTCTCAGCATGTCTCTACTTTAAGCTTTAAATCCACATTCTTGCTTCTAAGCTTGGAATCTTTTCCCAAGGCCTCAGTTCAAATCCTGTGTTCTTTTCTAGACTTTGGTTTACAGGCCCATTATTCTGAGAATTCCTTGCATTTTGAATTCCAAGGGTGGAAGGACAAATCCAAGCCCTGCACAGCCCATTCCCAGCCCATGTAGAGGGAGCTCAGTGTGGCAAAAGTCTCTGGGGGAAGAACTTTTTCCTAAATATTCTCCTAAATCCCTCCTGGGCCAGCTCCAGAGGTTCCCTGGCTGCTGTCCCTGTGCCAGAGCAGAGGTTGGAGCTGGATCTGTTCTGGAGCTGCAGCTCCTGAGGAATTTCCCCTCAGTCTCCTCCAGCTGGACATTCCAAGGTCCCTCATCCTCTCCTCTTCCCTTTCCAGACCCTTCCCCATCCTTTAGATGCTCCCAAATAATTTTATATCTTCCTTATATTTGCTCACACACAAGTCTGGGAGGAGCACTTGGAACATTCCCACATTTCCCATTTCCTGAGGAGGAAACTTCTCCAGGCAGAGCTGAGATCCCTTCTGAGGGCAGGAATTTAAACCCAAATCTTCCCAGCAGCATCTCCCCTCTGCTCCAGCTGGACATTCCAAGTGTCCTCTCCTTGTGTGGCCTCTCCAGACCCTTCACCACCTTCGTGCCCATCCTTTGGGGCCTCTCTGAGAGCTTTTAGGTTTTTCTTCTATGGTGGCACCCAAAACACCCCAAAACAGCACCCGGGGTGAGTTTGATCAACAGCAGCTCCAGAATTTCCTGCAGGACTGTGAGGAGTTTGTCCCTTTCCTCTCCTCACAGAGAGGAATCCAAATATCCAAATTTAAGCTCACAGAGCTTAAATCCAAATATCCGGGGCAGTCCAAGCTGCCAGAGCTGAGCAGCAAAGGGTTTTGGCTCTGGCATGGGGAGGGGACAAGGCTGGCAGGGGTTTGGGATGTGATGCCACCACCCATATCCAGGGGTGAGGAGCACTTTGGATGAGGCTGAAATAGGGGCTGGGTTTCAGGATTATGGATCACATCCCACAGGGTCTTTGAAGGGAAAATGGAATGGCAGCACAAGCTGGGATGAACATGATCAACCAGGACCTTAAGGACTGAAATGATGCTGCAATCGAAACATCTGGCTTGCTGCTCTGTCTCTCTGTAAAAACTGGTTTTGCAGAAATCGTTCTTTCCCAGCTCCCAACACAGAGTTTAAGGCTTGCAGCAGGGCAGCAACATTTCCCAAACCATCCATCTCTTATCCTGGCAGCTGCTAGGAGCAAGAAAACAAGAAAATAATAATAAAAAAAATATATATATATTTGCACTGCAGGTTAACCAGGACAAGGAATGAATCAATGCTGCCCTTCCACGTGTGTTTGCAGTCAGACATTGTGTGCCTCTTATTGCTTTCAGATGCTTTTCCTGGGATTTGAAAGCTTTAAAACTCATCCAGAGCTTCCCAAATTTTGCTGAGTCACGCAAAATTAACATTCCCCAGAGCAGGGAAAGAAACGCGGGAGTTCCTGCAGCCAGCCCAGTTTTGTGCTAACAAAGTGGATAATTCTGAAATGATGAGTTACAACCTGGAACGTGGAATACATTATGTCAGCCTTTCTCCACTCCTCTTGATGCTTTAAGGGCTCTGTTTCCCTCAGCCAAGAAGAAAAATCCCTGTGCTGACTTTTCTTCCACCTTCCCTACACGCAGAAATTTTATATTTAAAATGGGAGTAGAAAAATTTTGCATCTGGCAAGGTGTTTTTTTTGCATGAAGTTATGAAGAATTTTTCTAGTAGCACACGGGCAAAATACCAACATTGAAAGGTATTTTAATTGTCATGAATTTAAAAATATTTTACAGGAGAAAAATTACTGAGAGGTAATGGCTTAATGTGATCCCGTTGCCACTGTTTGTTAGGGTTACTTGAAATCTGAGAAACCTAGAAATTACCATTTTATAAATTATAATTTAAAAATTATAAATTTTGATGTGGAAAAGAGGGCACATTGCTGACAACTCATTAAAACATCTCTTTTCATTGGTAATTAACAGTAAAATAGAATCAAAGCAGAGTGTCTCAGACTGTGAAAATCTGTTCTTTTCCTTTCCCGCTGACTTCCTTCCCCAAAAAAACTTTGGAAGCTTCACTTAGAGGAGCAAAGGAGAATTTAGGCCAACGTCAGTAAATGTTTGAGTTTGGATATGAGAGGAATGATAATAGAGAATTTCCCCTCTGCAGCACTGCCAGGATTCTGAACACGGGCAGGAAATAGAAGAAACTGCCCAAATGGGGAGGAAATTTGGACACTTTGTGCAAGTTTGGAGCTCCAGGAGGGGCTGACAACAGAAATGGTTGCTTTTCTACCACAGCAAAGCATTACCAGGGAAAACCAAGGTGCTTGCAAACCCCTCTTTGCCAATCCTGGATTTCCACCTTCTGGGATTGTCTTGAAACTGTGTTTTGAGCCCTACCCCTCATTTTTGGTTTGGAATTTTTGCCACCCTTGCTCAGAATTAAGGGATGGAAGTTGTGGCATCTTGTATCCTGTTCAGCCTGGGGAACAGGAGGTTCCAGGAGACCTCAGAGCCCTTTCCAGAGCCTGGGGGGCTCCAGGAGAGCTGGAGAGGAACTTTCTCATGAGGGCATGGAGTGACAGCACAGGAGGGAATGGTTTTAAACTGACAGAGGACAGAGATCGGTGGGATATTGGGAAAGAATTCCTATCTGGGAGGGTGTGGAGGGGCTGGGATGGAATTCCCAGTGAATCTGTGATCCCTGGAAGTGCCCAAGGCCAGGCTGGAGCACTCTGGGGTAGTGGAGAGTGTCCCTGCCATGGCAGGGGTGGGACCAGGATGAATTTTGGAGATGTTCCTCTGCTGGGAGGAAAGGCTGGGAAATTGGGATTGTTCAGCCTGGAGAGGAGAAGCTTTGGGCTGAGCTCAGGGTGGCCTTGCAGGGCCTGAAGGAGCTGCAGGAACCATGGAGAGAGACAATTGCCAAGGGATGGAGGGACAGCACCCAGGGAATGGAGGGACAGCACCCAGGGAATGGAGGGACAGCACACAGGGAATGGCTTCCAAGTAGGACTTGATGGGATTTTGGGAATTAGGAATTGTTCCCTGGGATGGAATTCCCAGATTTGCTGTGGCTGCCCCTGGATCCCTGGAATGTTCAGCTCCAGGTTGGACATTGGGACAGTGGGAGGTGTCCCTGCCATGGCAGGGGTGGCACTGGATGATTTTTAACTTTCTTCCAACCCAAGCCATTCTGGGATTCTTTCTGTCTCTCCCAAATCCATAACCTTGTGCTCACCAAAGAAAAGCCAAGATCCTCCAGAGCTCTCCCAGCTGTGTGGGACCCAGATGTTCTGCAGATCCCACAGAAATCAGCAGAGCACGTGGGACTTGACAGAACAGAGCAGATCCAACCAAAAAAAACAAAACTGAAAAGGGACAAAAACGTGCACAGTGTCTGGGGGATGGGAAGCAAAGGGTTTATCCAGATAGGGATTTTTTATTATCTGTGTTTTCAGGCCAGAACAGTCCAGCAGGGACATGGGGACAGGTTATCACACAAGAAAATAATAGTAATAATATTAATAATATTATTATTATTACAATTATTATTATCATTAATATTATTGCTATTATTTTTGTTGTAGTAGTAGTTGTTGTTGTTGTTGGAACCCTAGAAATTGAGAATTTTAGGCTTTCTGTGCTGACAAGCACTAACCCCCACAAAAACTCTGCTTTTGACCTAAAGCTGTGAAAGAAGCTTCCAAAATTGAAAAATCAAACTAAAATCACAAGTGTGCAATTTAAATGAAAGTGTGTAATATCATGTCATAAAAAAATTAGAATGCAAAGTTTTAAAATATAAAAATATATAAAAAGCAAGATAAAAGTTTTAAAACAAGAGTTTCATCTTTCTTCTTCACCTTCTTCTTCATAAGTCTAAGTAATCTTGTTTAATTAAGTTAAAAAATCCACAACACAAGACACAAGTAATTAATTGCTAAGTTAAAAATGAAAATAATTTAAGGGTCCGTTCTTACTAAAACTTTAACTCCTTAAAAAGGTTTGTAAAAAAAGTCTCAATTTTTAACTTGATAACTTTAAATACTGTAAAACTCACAAACTGTAAAACACAATAATTGTTGCTGTTGTTGTTGTTATTATTATTATTCTTCTCTAAAAATGCATTTCTTTTCCATTTTCCATCTCCTCCACTAGAGCTGGAATTTTTCTGTGGAGCAGACACAAATCACTGGCTGTGGCAAGAGTTCCCAATTTTAATACTTATTTCCATATTTTTTTGTGTGTGTGTAGTGATAGATGAGATGCCCCATTCCTGAAGTTTTAGGAATATTCTTTTACAAAGTGGTTCTGCACCAGAGCAATGTCATATTTTGCAAATGTCAAAATCTAGAAATGGGAGATAAAAGAGCAGCTTTTCCATCAGAGAAAACAAAGGCATGAGAGGTGAAGCTGTGGGGGAAAAAAATTCGTGGTGATCTTTTTTTCTCCCTCCACTGAGCAACCACAGGATTCTGTGACTGTTTTCTGTCAAAAGAGATTAAAGATGGATTGGAAAGCAAAGATGAATTTCAGAGTTGCTCCTCTAGGGATGGACAATCCTGGCTTCCATAAACTAAACCATAATTTCATAGAAATGCTCAGAGAATCCTCCTTGGCAGTGGTGCAAAGGGAATGAATAAATGCACAAATTCTTTATCCAAAATATCAAGACTCCTTTTCTTTACCATGGCACTTGTTCTGTTTATGAGAGTATGAAAATACAGATCTGTGAAATAGAAAAAAGCTGATTTATTCTTGCCTTAAAGTCAAACTGTATGGCAGGATGTGCTAATTAAAGAAAAGGGATTAATGGAGAGGAGACACTTTGTAGAAATGATGTTCTGGGAAAGAAATCCAACTCCTCTGCGTCCACACTGCCATGGATTTTGTGTGCTCTTATTCCCAGGTCACTGTGTTTCAGCTCTGGGAGGGTGTTTGGACAAATCTGAATGAAGCCACTTAATTTCTGCCTCATTTATAGCTTTTACTGAATCTACTGAGCTCCATCTGTTCTGTAAGCTGAGCAGGAAATTGGGAAATAATGATTAAAATGGAAATAATTGTTAGAACAGAAAAACCTCGATGAGGCTGATAAGGGAAACATGGATTTGGGTAAAAAATAAATAGGGGTGCATTTGAAATGGATATCCTGGACATGGATATGGGCCCTGATTTCATGAAATCACAAAATCATGGAGTGGTTTGGATTGGAAGAACCTTAAAAATCATCCAGTGCCACCCCTGCCATGGCAGGGACACCTCCCACTGTGCCAATGTCCAACCTGGCCTTGGGCACTGCCAGGGATGGGAAATCCACTGGAATGGAATGGAATGGAATGGAATAGAAATAGAAATAGAAATAGAAATAGAAATAGAAATAGAAATAGAAATAGAAATAGAAATAGAAATAGAAATAGAAATAGAAATAGAAATAGAAATAGAAATAGAAATAGAAATAGAAATAGAATAGAATAGAATAGCTGGGATATCTGTGTAAGATTTGCTGCTCTCTCCTGGATTATTTTGGGTCTCATCCTTCACCAGCTGATGGCTGCAAGGTGTTGGTTTCACCTTTTCTCTATAATGAATTGAATAGTTTATACATAGAATTTTTAACATTTTTAACACTCCGAGGAAAGGTGTTCACTTCACTTCCAATGATGCATTTAGATAAATTAACATTCCTGAATAATTAAATACTGTGGCCAAGCTTCAGTTATTAGATGAATATTCTCTAATAATTAAGAAGCTTATTTTCCCTTAGTGTTTCTTACCTTGTGGTTCAATCATAACATTTTATTATTCATTATTTTCTCTTTTGACATTCATATCTATGTACTTAACCCAGAGATCTCCTGACCTTTAAAAACTGGCAGCACTTGATTGAGTTTTTTTCTTTTACCTCTTTTACCTTCTTGACAGCCCAAATCTCTCTGGGCTCCCACATTTGCTTGAAAGAACCCCAGTGATATCAATAATTTCATTACTAAGTCTAGATGCTGCATGTTGTTATTTTTTTCCAATTTTTTCCAAACTTAACTGATTTCTCCTATTTGAATATTCAGTGTCTCCCTCTTTGTTTGCTAAACCTCATTTTCTACATCATTTCATCTACATCATCTCATTTTCTACATCATCCTCATCGGAGTGGAGAATCTTTCTTGCATCAGGTACAGCCTGGATGTCATATCTTGACTTTTGCTTTATACTGATGGATGTGGCAGCACCCAGCAGGATTCCAGGACTCTTATTTCCCATTTAATCAGCTTTACAATTGCAAATTTAATTCAGTTCTTTTTCACTTCGCTGCCCATTTCTGCTACTTTTGGGGGCGCTGGGAAGGGGTCACACTGGCAAAGTTAATATGAAAATTAATTAATGATGGATATTAATTCGCTGTCTTGCACATCCAGGTCGTTATGGGAGGGGTTTGGTGCCACCTCTCTGCTCCAGCAGGGCCATCCCAGAGCACAGGATTTGTCCAGATGTGTCCCTGCTGTGCTGCTCTTTGGTCACTCCTGTTGAATCCATGGATTGCATGGATTTATTTAATAAAGAAATTCATGGATTTCATGTTCCCAGCTTCCCCAGAGTCATTCCTGACTCATGGATGAGGCTTCAGCCACAGCAAATCTCTGCTGTGTGGCTTCCCCCCACCCAAAAATTTGTATTTGTATAAATTTGTGTTTGAAACTCTGCAGTGGATGTGCCAGCTCCTTCAAGTGCCAGCTTTTCCCCACGGGGATCTAATTCTAATTAGAGACATAAATGGGAAATTCAGATTCTCAGGAAACATTTCTTTCCTCTCCTTGCTAAATCTTTTTTCTGTGCTTGTATCTTCAGACCTTTAAGCCCAGAATTTAATATACAGAACATGTTGGTTGCAGGCAGTGGTGTGAGGCCAGGAGGGGTGAATTGGGTGATGGAGGCACGAAAATCAGGAGTAAAACTCAGCAGTTAAATCAAATTAAAGAGAGATCCCAACTGATGACGATGGATTTTGGTTAAAACCCTGTGGGGAGTTAGGACAAAGATCAGAACTCTTCTACTTCTCTGATTTTCCTATTCACAGTTGTACTAAATGACTTTTCTTTCTTGTCCTAAAAGAGTTCTGCCAAACTGCAACCTTCAGTAAAAAAATCAGAATTATTCCTGGTGTCTGAACCATTCTTTGAGAGTAACTCCCATTACAGATAATAACATCATATTCTATCAGAACATTCCTGCCTCATATTCTTGCCAGAAAATCCGTGTGCACCTGAGCAATGACTCCGTGAGGAATGACTTTAAACCTTTTTGGATGTTATCCCTGAAGATATTTGTTTAAAAACAACTTTATTGTTTAAAAAAAAAATAGTTTTGGAAGTCAGGTAATGACACTGCACATAGAACCCCAAAGGTCTGGGCATGAGCAGCCACGTGCACTCAAATGATTACAAACCCACTGAATTTCCTTGTTTCTCATTTTATTTATTTATTTATTTATTCTCATTTATTTATTTTATTGTTATTTTGGAGATTCCTTTAATTAATTAAAGGACGCTTTTCCTTCCCTTTACCAATAAGGACTGGTGTTAGTTGGTTTGAACCGAGGGAATTCCTTGTCAAGGGTGGTAAAACCAGAAATTTGGAAACCTGATCGTGCTGAGTTGTCCAAATTTCACAGGGAATCCCTGACAGGAAGGTGAAATAAATCCTGAATACAGAGATGGGGTGGGAAAGGAGAATTGCTGATTTAAAACTGAAACATCAACACCTCCGGAAAAGGCAATGCCATGGGCAGATTTGGGATGTCTAAATAAAGAATAAATCCAGGAATAAATCAGCAGTGTGCTTTGTGCTTTCAGAATATGAAATTGAGAGATCCTTTTTCCTGAGGATGAAGTGTGTCCTAGCCAAGAGGAATGCAGGGCTGACGTGCAGTGGCTACAAGGTAATGTACAGAAATGACTTTTCCACCCCTGAAATATTTGACAATTGACAAGTTTATTTCTTTGGGCGTTTGTTTCGGGGTTTTATTTTTACATTCGTGTAGCTGAGAGCAAAGTTGGTGATGAAAAGAATCAGAGAAGATTCCCCCAAACGCCCTCAGTAATTCAAATTTCAATTTTGTGGCACATTTCCTCACCTTGGTCCCTGGGAATTTTCTGGAGCCCAGCCCTGACATCTCGGTCTCATTCCCCCATGGAACAGGAACCCAGACACAGGAATTTGGAAATTTTCCACATCCCACCCCCTTGGCCTCAACACTAAAAAAAAACCCCAGCACTGCCATCACCCCAGGGTGGAATTGTACTAAAGCACCAAGTCTGTTTATAAATCTTACAGTTTGTGTGATTCTTTTTTTATTTATGACATGAAATCAGAAGCCACAGCAAACGCTGAAGTTGTAGAATAACAGCTGTAATTTGAGTAATTTTATTTTCAAATTTGCAGTAGTTTTCATTTTCATCTTTACAGGCAGGTTTTATCTTTAGAGTTGTAATAGATTTTATTTTCAGATTAGCAGGTAGCTTTTATTTTCAGATTAGCAGGTAGCTTTTATTTTCAGATTTGCAGTAGCTTTTATTTTCACCTTTGCAGTAACTTTTTTTTTCAGATGTGCAGGTAGCTTTTATTTTCAGATTTGTAGTAGCTTTTTTTTCATCTTTGGAGTAACTTTTATTTTCAGATTTGCAGTAGCTTTTATTTTCAGATTTGTGGTAGTTTTTATTTTCATCTAAAGAGGCAGTTTTTATTTGCAGATTTGCAGCAATTTTTTATTTTCAGCTTTGCAGGAAGCTTTTCTTTTCAGATTTGCAGTAGTTTTTCTTTTCATCTTAAGAAGCAATTTTAATTTTCAGATTTTCAGTAATTTTTATTTTCAGATTTACAGGCAGTTTTAATTTTCAGAATTGCAGCAGTTTTTATTTTTATCTTTACAGGTAGCTTTTATTTTCAGATTTGCAATAGTTTTTATTTTCAGATTTTCAGGCAGGTTTATTTTCAGATTTGCAGTAGTTTTTCTTTTCAGATGTGCAGGGAGCTTTTATTTTCAGATTTGCAATAGCTTTTTATTTTCAGCTTTGCAGTAGTTTTTATTTTCATCTTAAGAACCAGGGGTTTTTTTCAGATTTGCAATAGTTTTTTTTATTTTCAAATTTGCAGGTAGTTGTTCTTTTCATCTTTACATGCAGTTTTTATTTCCAGATTTGCAGTAGTTTTTATTTTCAGATTTGCAGTAATTTTTCTTTTCAGCTTTGCATCTGCTGCTCTCGGAGCTGCTCAGGTGAACTTTGCCTCCATCAGGGAGGGTCATTCCTTCATCCTGGTGGGGATTCCTTGTGAATTGTTCCAAACCCAAAAAGCCAAGGCTGGAGGAGGAGCAGAGCTCTGCAGGAATGTGCTCAAGGTGCAGACATGGACCTGGATGTTTGCACTCCTCCCCACCTGCCTGCACTGATAATTTGATAATTCTTCATTACACTGAGCCCTGTTTGCTCAGCTGCTCCCCAGCAAAAATGCTTCTGTCCCAAAGCTGAATCTGAAATCAGCTGAAAGAGCAGAGCTTGCAGCCCTGGGATCTCCACGTGGCTTTGGGGAGTTTTTGGGTTTTTTAATTCCCAATTATCCCTGTTAATCAGAGGCATCTCTTTCTTTGCTCACTGTTAAAAGTTTGCACAGTGAAAAATCAAAGGATTCTTTCATCTGGAGAGATGTTGGCCTAAATTTATTCCATTTCACTGTGCTTAAAGGCAGGACTTAATTTTTAAGACATCACCTCATTAGCTGAAGCACAGAAAAAACTCATGGACCGAGTGATGAGGAATTGAGATCTGCTGAGAGATTTTACTGTGCTTTGGCTAAACTTTGAAATCACTGGACAGGAGGAAGTTTAAGCAGGAGGAGCCTGTTTGCAGGTGATGTTTGGTAGGTTGTTTAGAGCACTAAATACACCGAAAATTAATTCCTTTCCACAGGACACAGTTAAAAGCCAAACAAACAGAGAAATTCAGCTAAAGGATGTGATATTCCTGCTGCTTGGACCAGAAAACTGGCAGGGGCACGGATGATTTCTGAACACCAGCACCACACTAAATAAATCTTCTGGCCTGGAATAGTCCCCAAGTTACATTTCCCCCTCCCTTTAGCTGACACTGAATTTTTACAGTCTAACACTGTCATTATCACCTCTGTGAACAGCAATTGTACCCAGGGATCCCGAAATCTGAGCTCAGGACCTTGGCTTTGGTCACGTGTCAAAAAAGAAAAAACAAACCTCTGAACTTGAGCAAAGAACTTCAAACTCATTTCTCGTGCATTTGCATAAACATCAGATAATTTTTATTGTGTTGTTATGCATCAATGCCCACTGGGTTTTTTAAGTGCCTTTTTAAAAAGTGCCTTTATTTACATTAGAGTAATAACTCATTAAAATTTAAATGTTTTTCTTAATCTTTGAGTGCGTGGGAGAGAGATGGACATTTTTTAAAAAGCAACTTCCAGATTTTTTTTTAATCAATGAACAGGATTTCTGGCTGTATCTACGTGAAATCTATATCAAGGAGCTTAAAGTATTAATTAGAAAGCAATTAGGCAGTCCCCAGAGTGAAGGAGCTGTCAGCAAACACAAAACTGCACTTGCTGAGTCTTAATCTCTATTTACAAATTAACTCAATCAACAGACAACCCAGAATTTAATGTTTTTTGGGGGAGTGTGTCTTTATGAGCTCATTGGGACTGGGAGGGCAGCAGATGTGGGGCTTTTCCATCCCATCCTGAGGGTGTTTTTCCCTTTTTCCAGGTGATCCACTGCAGTGGCTACCTGAAGATCCGTCAGTACATGCTGGATATGTCCCTGTACGATTCCTGTTACCAAATCGTGGGGCTGGTGGCCGTGGGGCAATCTTTGCCTCCCAGTGCAATCACTGAGATCAAGCTCCACAGTAACATGTTTATGTTCAGAGCCAGTTTGGATTTAAAGCTGATATTCCTCGATTCCAGGTGAGCAGCTCTTTCATCTCCGGCATCGTGTTAAACTGCCGTGGTTTCCAAAAGGGTCAAAACATCCTTGAAAAAAAAGAAATCAACTATGCCAAAATAGATTTGGAACTCAGAGCCTTCAAAGCCTGTCAGGCAGCTGGATAAACCAGACTTTGTCTGGAATGCCAAGAAATCAGAGCTTGTCCAATTTAACCTGGAGTTACCTGCACTTTTAGGGTAAAAGCTAAAAACTAAGATAAAAGGTAAGAGCTTCTTGCTGTGAGGATTGGTGACAGAAGCAGTGACACTTTATTATTTGAAAGGACACAAATTTTATCATAGAAAGCCAGCAAAATGAATGAGGATGTACCAAAAAAACCCAAAAAAACAATCCCAAAAGTGGAACAGATCAAAGAACTGGCTGGGGTCATCCAGAAAGCTTTTGAGAGAGCAGTAAGGAAAGAGAGTTTTGTCTTTTAGTGTAATGCTTTAACCATGAAACCAGCACTAATAATGGGGTAGTTAAAATGGAAATTAATTCTTACACAAGAAAACAGGACCTTCTGAAACAAAATTTTGGGAAAAACAGCTGAGGAAGGAGAGCTCTGCCTCCACTTCAGCTCAGATGAGCTCAGATGAGCACAGAACCAGAACTGAAATTCATTTCTCTGGGTTTGGAGCAGCAGCTACTCTGTGGGATACAATACTTTGTCCAGTGCAGTCCAGGAGACCTTGAAGGAAAAATCCCAAATACACAAAGTATCGACAAGACGATCATTCTTCAAAAATCCCTTCCTGTGTGTCCCACATTCCCCGTTTCCCTGGCGGGCTGGATTTGCAGGGAATATATTCTTGCGGGGAATATACTCATGCAACGAATATGTGAGCAAACCTCAGTACCCAAGAGAGTGGAGCTCCAGCAGGCCAGAAGAAGCTTTTCTCCGTGCTCAGCCCAGGAGACAGTGGCTCCATCAGCTGCTGGGACACAAAGGACTCGTTGTTTCTGGAAGCCTTCCTCGTTTTTTTGGCACGCGTCGCTTCGTGCCGCGGCTACAAAGGAGCACGAGGGGGTTCAGCGACACGTCCTTGCATGTGGGGAAAAGGAAATGATGTGCCTGGGAGGAACTGCCTGCAGACAGAAGTGTCTTCAAAGGCCACAGAACAAGCTGAGGTGTTGACAGGAGCAGGGATAGACCCAGAGCTGTTGCAGAGCTGTGTTTACCCAGGAGCAGATGGGTGTCATCCACACACGGGACAAGCAGGGGAATTCAGCCTCACCAAAGCCTTTTGCTCTCCCAGCTGAGCAAACCAAACTGTATTTGCTTAAAACAGGGGTGTATTAGGAGTTAGAAAAAAAACTGGTTTCGGGCTTGGTTCTGATTTCCATGGATCTTGAGATGTAACAGTCACAGCAGACAGCATGAAAGCCATGGGAAGGAGCAGCTCAAAATCCCTTTCTAGACACCTGACACAACAGCAAGCACACAGGAGTTCATTCACTGAGGTCACTGGAAGGAGGAGAAGCCACTTCCCTCCAAAGTGAGCTGCTCACCCTGATTTTTGTGGTTCATTCATTGCCAGGGGGTTTAAAAAGAGTTTGAAGAACTCAAGAGACCAGAACTGATCCCTGGGGCGAGCTCTGCTTCCTCTGAGTGTCCTGTCACCTGCACAGCCCAGCCTGGAGTGCCCAGGCTGCTTGAGGGATTGATTTGATGTTAAAGGAAGTAAAACCACTGAGTTTATTTCCAGAGTCAAGCTTTTCCAAATTCTGGGTGTCCTAGGAACTGTCAATGCTGGGTTTTTTTGTCACCGGCTTCAAAGTGAGACTGCACCTTTGGGAAAATGAAACCCTGCCTCGGGTCTGGTGCTTTGGCTGGGTTTGGATGAGCTTTTTTTATTTTTTAATCCCACCAAAGGGCAGGATGGAGCTGCCACCCTGCTTTTAAGTGCACTGAAATCAGTAGGAGAATTGAAACCTGAGCAGGATCTTCCACCAATATTTTGTGATCCTGATTGGCTTCAGTGGGGGTTTGGGATGAGCACAGACTGCAGAGGAGAAACACAAGCATCTCTTCAAAGGCATTTTGATCCTGCTGTCCTTCAGAACGATCCAAGCCCTCAACCCTCTCAAGCAGAACACCCTCAGTCTCTGTGGGGTCCACTGGGCTGGTTAGAGTCAGGATATGAGTACAGAAGATGCACAAAAGTCACAAAATTTAAAAAAAAGGAATCAAAATGTACATTATCTGCAATCCTACAATGACAGGTATTGCTTGGGATTCTCTGTACATTTCTGTGGACACTCCTGTGTTATCTCTGGTGCTGTGCAGCCTCACCAGTGCTAAAGCCCAGACCAGGAACATAATTTTGAAGTCCATGGCCTGACCCTCCCTGCTCAGTTCATGGCATAAAGAGGCTTGGGGCATTTAAACTGGATTCCTTCAATCTAAACTGAAGGACAACCTCCAAGAGATCACCCCTAGGACACTCCAACTTTAATAAATATTTCAGTCCACAGGCCTAGGCTAGAGCTAGTCCCAGGTAAAACTGGAATTAAAATGTGCAGAGGCATCTGCTGCTGCAGGAGTAGATCCTCAGCAGGGACAGTTTTGCTGTCACTCACCTGCTAAGGGATTGTGTCACTTGTTCATGGGGACATTCCTTACTGCTCTGCCTTTTTTAGGCAAAGAAAGTCCAGGACATCACAAAAATAACCCTGGATAAACAAGCCACGGTTTGGCTGAGTGGCACATTGTATTTCAATTACTATTTTTTCCTTAACTAAATTTTAAAAAGCCCATCTGAAACATGAAGTTTGACTCTTCAGGTCTGACCCAATGTAAGTCTGACCTCTGAATGTGATTCTTTAACATCTGCAGAGATGCTGCTGTTTTGAATTTGTTCCATTCTTCTACTTCTGGGTTGGTTTTTTTTTTTTAAGTCTTGCCTCGGCTTTCCTTTCCTCACCCTGTGGTCTTCACACCTCCTTGTCTTTCCACATTCTCAGCTGGAATAAACTCCTGCTTTTTTTCTCCTGTTAGGCACCAGCCTGGATTTCTTCACAGGCCATGATCACATGTGGCCCAACACACCTTCCACACTTGTAGCTTTGCAAAAGCAAATGAAAATGTGTCAGCAGCCCACAAGAGAGGTTTTATTGTTTCATGAGCAGCTCCTCGAGTGGAACTTTGTGCAAAGGATCCTGCATGGCAGTGGCAAAAGCCCAAGGTGGAAATCAGTAAAAGAGCTCTTTTTCCTGCCTGGGTGTACCAGGGAAAAGCTGCACCTTGCTTTGGCTGGGCTGAAAGGGTTTCTTTTCTTGTAAAGGCGAGGGTTCTGCTTCCAAAACTAACATTTCGTCCTGCAGCTTTCAGGCACTGATTTGTTGGCACAATCAAATGTTGGGTTAATGAAACTGAATATTCCTAGGGATTTTGTTTATTGCAGATTTTTCCTTTTCCAGGGTCACGGAATTAACTGGATATGAGCCCCAGGATCTGATAGAAAAAACCCTGTACCACCACGTCCACGGCTGTGACGTTTTCCACCTGCGATACGCTCACCACCTGTGTAAGTGCCTGGGCTGGGCTGGGGGCACGGGAGGGACCTGGAGCTGCTGGACAGGGTCCATGGAGGCAGCAGGATGAGCAGAGGGATGGAGCAGCTCTGCTGGGAGGAAAGGCTGGCACAGCTGGGATTGTTCAGCCTGGAGAGGAGAAGCTTTGGGCTGAGCTCAGGGTGGCCTTGCAGGGCCTGAAGGAGCTGCAGGAACCATGGAGAGAGACAATTGCCAAGGGATGGAGGGACAGCACCCAGGGAATGGAGGGACAGCACCCAGGGAATGGAGGGACAGCACCCAGGGAATGGCTCCCAAGTAGGACTTGATGGGATTTTGGGAATTAGGAATTGTTCCCTGGGAGGGTTTGGGATGGAATTCCCAGATTTGCTGTGGCTGCCCCTGGATCCCTGGAATGTTCAGTTCCAGGTTGGACATTGGGGTTGGAGCAGCCTGGGACAGTGGGAGGTGTCCCTGCCATGGCAGGGGTGGCACTGGATGGACTTTAAGGTCCTCCCAACCCAAACCATCCTGGGATTCTATGGAATATGTTGAGCACAGTAAGAAGTTTTGCAGACAACAAACACCACACTGGAAAGCAGAAAAAAAATCTTTTCCAAATCTTGACTGGAGACAGATTTTCAAAAGTTCTTGGCTATCACTTAAGGAAACCATTAATTGTGTAAATTAGCTGGATACTCCATATGCTGGGCTTCCAAAAAAAAAAAAAAAAAAAACAACACCCAAACCAACTTATCTGGCCAGATTTATCTTTGTATTCAGGACATCCAGGCTATTTTGAATAGTTGGAATTGATTCTGGATGGCGATCTCTTGATGGAAAAGAAAAACCAAAGGAGCAAATAAATGAGAGGGGTAAATCTGAACTTCACTAGCCTCTGCTGTTAAAACAAAAACTATGCAGCAGCTCTGCATTCCTCTGAAATATGTTAGTAATAATCATCCTGTGCTTGAAGGGAATGCAATCCCAAAAACTCCTTGGAGGGACATTCATTAGTAGCATGTGGATGAGGTTCGGAGAATGGATTGTCAGGAAAAAAAATGACACATTTAATAATTTCCCATCTTCCAACAGAGTCACTAATCATATCTTCAAACATCTGGATCTGGGAAGGAGCTCATTCAGTAGCACATTAATTTGAAAAGCAAATTGAGGGGATGGCTGAACTCTGGATTTGGCTCCGTTTGCTGCAACCCATACGAGGCAAAGATGACATCCAAAAACCAATGTCAGGGAATTTTTTTTCCAGATTGCTCCTGTAGGCTGGAAGCAGCCAGAGTCAAATCCTTCTTTTAGCCTTCTTCTCTTAGTGTGAGCTACTCATGAGGATCTGCAATATTAAGGAGGTTGTAGCTGTGTTTGGCAAGTCCAAGCTGAAATTCCAAGTGCTGAATTCCACTGGTGGCAGGGTGGGAAAGCAAAAGCTGATCTGTACAGCGAGTTGAGATTTACCAAAACATTATTGAACACTCTGGGCTGCTGAGAAGTGGGAAAAAGAATGACCAGGGCACGTGGAATATCCTGTCAGGGACACCCTCTCTGTAGTGGTGACATCTGCATGTGGATGTGACCGTTGACCTGTTCAAAATGAACTCAGTATTTCCAGCAGCCTGTTTGAAATACTTTCATCAACCAGCATGGAGATGATGCCACCACAGCCACAAGCACCTCTGGAAAACAGTTTTCCACTTCAGAGCAGCAGGATGGATAATTCTGTGGCTGCCAGTTTGATCCATGTACGACTGGAGCTTTAAATGAAGAGACAAATCATATTCACTGAATTACCCACCACATCCTTCCACGAGGAAAAAAAAAAAAAAACCACCCTCAGCCAAATAGGATACTAAGAGCAGCTCTGTAGATTAAAGATAAATTACTGTAAACTTTAAAAACAGAAGAAAAATGTGAGCCATGCATAGGAATTTATGAAAGCAGATAAATCCCAAGAAGCACAAAATAATGAGTAATGCTTGGGCAGCAGTGGGAACAGTGCAGGGTCATGGTTGGAATACCAAGTAATGGGAATTATTAAACCAGATGTAAAGTGCACAAAGCCCCTCTGGGGAGCACTGTGAGAGCTCCCCCAGCATCCATCAGCAAATGTCTCAGGAACATGAACAGTGAAAGGTTGGCAGGTTTGTTGTACCATTCTGTAAAGCAATCTGATGATGAAGTGTCACCTGATGCAGAAATCCAAAGAGAAACGTCTTACACCTAATAAGGGTATTAAGGGGAAGAAGAAATAATATAGGCAACCCTAAACTAGGATAACCATTTGCTTTTTTTACGAGGAAAAAAATCCCAAACTGAAGACCTTAAGCAGCTGAACTCAGAGTGAGGCAGCCCAGAGAATCAAACAAAGGAAACAGTGAGGGGAACAAGTTAGGAGGGACAGAACAAGACCATCAAGCTAGGAGGGAAATGTAGATGTGAATATTTGCCTAAGGTGTGCTGGCAGCAAAGAGAGTTTCCTGCTTGAAACATTTGATTGGCTTCCAGCTCCAGGAAAACATTTGTGGCATTGGAAGCCGTGTTATTTATTTCTAGAGCCCCTTTCATACACAGTGTTTGCCCTGAAATGTGGCCACACAAATAAGGAGGCCCTGCACTCTAAAATCCAGGACAGAGTTCCAGTACAGACAAAATATCTTTGTGCTCTCAGAGAAATCCCTTTGTTTGTACCATTGTGAGGGGGATTTTGGGCATCCCACGTGTTGCAACATCCCTTGAACAGGATTCAGGTCTCTGTGCCCAGCCCAGCTGATGTCCCCACCAAACCCTTCTCCTGCTCCCTGGAACTCACCCCATGTATTAATAGGGTTATTTTATAGAAAAGCACAGTCCCACCATCTCTGCTGTTGCTGCCTCTGCTTTGCCAGCACTCAAACCTTCTGGCAGGGCAGTACCAGATTTTAAGAGGTCAAAAAAAAAAAAAAAAAACCAAACCAGAGTCTGCTGGGCACTGTGCTATCGCCAGGGCAGCTAAACCAGGATCTGCTGTCAGTGGGGAGCCAAGAAATCCATTTCTTGGAGTGGAATCCTTCAGGGCAGGCTGGGAACTCCCAGCCACACGCCTGGGAGCCTGGTGGAGCCTTTTAAAGCAATCCTGTCTGACAGCCCAGAGCCTTTTCCAGCTTCCCTGCAGAACCAGGAGCGAGCCACAAGCCTGGAACACCCAGTTCCAGAGGGCATATCCGAGGGCCAGGGTTAAAGCCACAGATCCTCCCCCTTGGGCTGCAGCAGAGGCCACCAAGAAGTCTGAGCCTGCACACATTGTCTGGGGGGGTGGATTTGCCTCACTCCCAATTCCTGAGGTTTCCTTTTCAGCATCAAACAGGGCACTTGAGCACAGAGCCAGATGGAAGCTGACCTCACTCACTGTCTCTGTTACTGTCCCTAAGCCAAGGTCAGACTTTCCCCAGATTGCTAAAAAAGCAGGAGACACTGAATCCTCCCCCATCCCTGGAGAAATACTGGTTAATCCATGTAATTAAGAAGGAAAGCTGAACACTGTAGCTCTCAGTGGTTTTCACATCTTTTCAAACACTGTCTTAACTGCGGAGCTAAAAGAGGGATTTAAAAAAAATCAGTGAGAGAGGAGGAAAGCCAAAACTAGTCCCAAAGCACACGGAAGAACTTTGTTATAGTTAGTGATCCATGACAGCATTAATTTCTCTTTCGGAAGACTGAGTGCAGCAAAGCATTTTGAGCTCAAGGAAAACGTGCTCATTAAACCAGCACAAAGACCTAGTTCTGAAAAGCCCAGACCATATTCCAAAAATTACCTGTTACATGGCCTGTGCTAAAATGTAAAGGTCATTTCCTGGAACGGGACCATTTGGATTTTAGAATGAATCACCAAATCATAAAATCATAGAATGGTTTGGGTTGGAAAGGATCTTGAAGATCTCGTTCCAACCCCCTGCCATGGGCAGGGACATCTTCCACTATCCCAGGCTGATCCAAGCCCTGTCCATCCTGGTCTTGGACACTTCCAGGGATGGGGCAGCACAACTATAGAGCACCATCCACAATTACAGAACACTAAGAAATAATAAAACTGTGGCATAGAGATAATTATTAATATTTTTAGAACAGAACCTTTGAGCAGCCACTCTGAGACTTTCAAGTCACAGTGATAAATTGCACTTAAAACCACAAATGTCTTTATATTTTCTTGGTGTGTTTATTTACATACTTACACACACACTCCTCATGATTTTTCTAACTGTGTGTACATCTGCCCACCCTCATCCCTTAAAGAATTCCATGTGGAAATGTAGGAGTGGAAGGAACACCAGCAAGAATGAGGCAAAAAGCTGATATCTAAGAGAGATTTGAAACCCCAAACAGCAGTGGCCTGGTGACATGGAGGGTGGGTTTTGAAATGTCCTGCAATGTCATGGAATCATGGAATATCCTGAGCTGGGAGGAACCCACAGGGATCATCCAGTCCCACCCTGCCCTGCCCAGACTCCCCAGAAATCCCAGCCTGGGCATCCCTGGCAGCTCCTGGAGCTCTGTGCCCATTCCCTGGGGAGCCTGGGCAGTGCCCAGCACCCTCTGGGAGAGTGAAGAACCTTGCCCTAAAATCCAACCTAAATCCCTCCTGGCCCAGCTCCAGCCTCTCCCTGGGTGCTATCCCTGTCCCAGAGCAGAGATCAGAGCTGCAGACAATTTTAGGTGTTCATTTTGTTGCCTTCTGAACTCACAGGCACCTCATCTGAAAATGGAAGGATTGACACTTCCAGAAAGACCTGTCAGTTTTGTCAGAGCCTGATTTTCTTTTGGAGATAAACTGGATTTGGAGGAAGGTTTAAATATATTGGGATGTACAATGGATAGGAGAGGAAGCAGCCCAGAGAGGTGGCTCACATGCTCCAGATTTTGAGGAGACCTCCCTGAGTCTTCCAATACCACAAGGAAATGGATGAAAAGGAGGGAGAGGGAATTCTTATATGGGCAAAAAGTGACAGGACAAGGGGAATGGTTCTAAACTGACAGACAGCAGGTTTAGATTCCATTTCTTAATCATATTTATATAAAGGAATTTCTGCCATTGCCCACTTTTTTGGAACACAATGTGTGCAGTGATCTCAGTCCATAATTCCCTAATTTACAATAAATAACTGCATAGGAGAGTAAGAAGATGGAGTTTCCCAGAGGAATGATCCAAGGCCACACAAGAGAAGAACCAGCTTCAAAGGCTGGGCATTATCTTCTAGTGAATCCTGAGATAAAGGCCTGGCACTGAACCAGGAATATTTGTGGCTGGATTAAATATTTAGAGATGCTGCACAACTCCTGTTACAGCACAACCTCCTGCCAAAACTTCCATGTTCACAGAGGATCCAAAATAGCTCAGGGAGGATTACATGGCTGGTGAATTTATCAGATATCTGATTCCTCTCTCAGTCCTTGTCTTTGTTTGGGTGTTTCACCACCACAGAGTTTTTAAATTTTACCGTTTTAAATCAACCTTCATGATTACAGAGGGGGGAAAAAAACGGTTACAGAATAAAATACATTGCAAAATACATGATAATCTGTCAAGCTATGAGAGAAGTGCTTCCAAATAATCTGGAAAAAACCTCAAAATCACAGAATCCTCAGGGTTGGAAAAGACCTTCAGGATAATGCAGTCCTGACCCCAAACCCTGTCCCCAAGGGCCACATCCAGACTCCTCCTGAACACCCCCAGAGACAGTGACTCCTTTCAAAAGAATTGTGTCCAGTTCAAAATACTTTTGCTGCCTTGAACTTTTCTTTTGCAGTTAGGAATTTTACAACAGTGTTTGTGACGAATACGACCATAGGTGACCCAGAGAAGAAGGAAGACAAAATCTAGGAGTCTTCAAATTTTATATAAATAATAAGGTGGTGTTATGAATCTATAAAAAAGGGAAGGAGAGATAATTTTGCAGGGGGTTATTTAAAGTTTATTGGGAGGAAGAAGGTTGGACTCAGTAACCTCAAAGGTCTTTTCCAATCTCATTAATTCTGTGATTCCCTGAGGGAGAATTCACAGAACTCACAGAATCACTGGGTTGGAAGAGACCTTCAAGATCATCAAGTCCAACCCATGCCCTAACACCAAAACTAAACCATGGCACTGAGTGCCACATCCAGCCTTTTTTAAACACATCCAGGGATGGTGATTCCACCACCTCCCTGGCCAAACCATTCCAGTACTTTATCACTCTTTCCATGAAAAACTTTTTCTGATTTCCAACCTAATTTTCCCTTGGCACAGCTTGAGACTGTGCCCTCTGGTTCTGTCAGTGCTGCCTGGTGAGAGAGACCAACCTCACTGGACACAACCACCTTTCAGGGAGTTGTAGAGAGTGATAAGGTCACTCCTGAGTTTCCTTTTCTCCAGGATGAACAACCCCAGCTCCCTCATTCGTTCCTCACAGGGTTTGTGCTCCAAGCCCCTCACCAGCTTTGTTGCCTCCTCTAAAGAATCTCAACATCCTTCTTTAACTAAGGAGCCCAGAACTCAAGAAAAGCTCTTAGCTTGCAAATAAACCTCTCCAGGAAGTGGTTGTGAGTCCAAAAAACATGAATTTTAAATTTTTATTTTTTTCTTGTGTCCACAGTGCTGGTGAAAGGCCAGGTGACCACCAAGTACTACCGGCTGCTGTCCAAGCAGGGAGGCTGGGTGTGGGTGCAGAGCTACGCCACCATCGTGCACAACAGCCGTTCGTCACGGCCTCACTGCATAGTGAGTGTCAATTATGTCCTTACGTAAGTCCAAATACTTTGTACCATTACCTGCTATCACTAATTGAGTCATTAATGATGAAATCCACCCAGTTTTCTTTGCCTGTGTCCTTCCGGTGTCGTTCTGTGCTCGCGCGTTTCTCTGCTCGTGTGATTCCATCTCTTTAAACTGAGAGAAAACATTATTATATTCATTATTCTCATTAGTGTGTAAATCTTCATCTTGTCCAGGGAAGGGCAGTGGAGTTGGTAAAGGGTCTGGAAAATATTTCCTGATGGAGCTGGGAAAGGGACTGAGGCTGGAGAAAAGGAGGCTCAAGGGGGACCTTGTGGCTCTGCACAAGTCCCTGCCAGGAGGGGCAGGCAAAGGAGGAGAGGAAATGGCCTCAAATTGCAGCAGGGCAGGCTCAGGGTGGAGATTGGCAAAGAAAATTTCCCTGGCAGAGTGGTCAGGCCTTGGGATGAGCTGCCCAGGGAGGAGGTGGAGTCACTGTCGTTGGAATTATTCAGGATGTGGCCCTTGGGGACAGGGTTTGGGCTGATGCTGGTGCTGATGGGTGATGCTGGGACAGGATGAGCTTGAAGATCTCTTCCAAAGTTGAGTGTTCTGTCATTTTTTGATCAAAACCAACCTTGCAGCTTGTGTGGTTTAGTTACAAGCACACACTGCTGGCAGGGGAGGAACATTGCTCCTTTTCCTTTCCTCTGAGAACCAGGGCAGAGACCAATTCCTGGCTGAGCAGGAGACAAATTAATTCATCTGTGTGATCAATAATCAGAGATCAACAATCTTTCCATGATTCCCAACCACAGGCAGCCAGGGATGGCTGAGGGAAGGTGATACAGCTCAGGCTCAGAGAGAGGGGACACTTCACACAAAAGTGTTTAGGTGATTCCCAGTGGAATTTTTTCCTAGACTTGCATGGGAATGAGGTCACCCCGTAAGATTCTCTGCCTCCTGACACCCCCAGACTCAGTGAAAATCTTGGAAGAGTGAAAATTCAAGCCTTGTGAACACTAACATGCATTTTTACAGAAATTAGTTTGGATTTTCTTGTGTTTTTAATTTACTGGGCTCTTCTTTTGCAGAGATATTGAGTACAAGGAACTTCAGTTGTCACTGGACCAGGTTACCATTTCCAAGTCACAGTTTTCATGCAGAAACTCAGTACCTACCTCGCAGGAAACAAGGAAAATTGTAAAACCCAAAAGTAATAAAATGAAGGCAAAAGTCAGAACAACACCTTACCCACCACAGGTAAATTTTCCAGCAATATTTAATTCCCAATTGTTCTCACAGAGTGCTTGGGACAGTGTGGAGATACTCCAGGACTGAATTTACTATAAAACAGACTATAGGATTGTCTACCCCAGGAAATCCCCTCATAAAGCAGGATAAAATTAGACCCTGTTTTCCTTGGGGTGGAAAGTCCAGGTAGCACAAACCAGCTGTGGCAAGTGATGTAAAACCTTTGGAATATGGAGCGTGTGAAGCACTTAAACCACGACATCCCTTCTTGGCAAAAAATAAGAAAATCCTGTACTTGGAATTGTGAAAATTTGTGCTGGTGTAGAATGTGTGTCATTTACTGTTGGTGTGTGGAGTTTTTGATGTCAGCAGGAATTTCCTCATGGAAAGGGTGCTCAGGAATCAAAAGGGGCTGCCCAGGGAGGTTTGGAGTGCCCATCCCTGGAGGTGGCACCTGGAGGTGGCACTCAGGGTGACAAGGTGGCCATGGGGCACAGCTGGGACTGCATGGGCTGGGAGGGCTTTTCCAACATTAATCCTGGGGTTCTGTAAAACTGACCTGCCAAAATTATCAAATCCAAGCAGGTTTTTTTGTTCCCATGTGAAGGCAAAGTTGTAAAGAGAGGAATTTTAAAAGCACCACTGAGTCCATCCCTTGAGCCAATGAGGTCCAGCTCTGGGTGCCTGTCTGACAGGTTCTGTACTTTCCTGCTGGACTTCAGAATGCAAGAAGTTCTCAGAACATTGGGCCTGTAAATCAAAGCCTGGAAAAGAACACAGGATTTGAACTGAGGCCTTGGGAAAAGCTTCCAAGCTTAGGTGCTAGAAGTGAGAACGCAGGTTTAAAGTTTAAAGTAGAGACATGTCGAGTAGAAAAAAGTTGAGCTATAAAGTTTAAGATATAGAAAGAATGAAGTAGGTCTAAAGGTGACAAACTAGCCTTAAGAATAGATCTATGTGTTAGAACAGGATTGGCTGAGAAAAGTCACACTGTAATTAGACGAAATTTCTTAGTACTTAGTACTGGATTAGAAACATAAATATCTTTGTTGACAGTGTTTTATTGGTTAATAAATCCTTAAAAGATCTTGTAGCCATAAGTCTTGTGACTTCTGGTCACACTCTAAATACCTGTACCAAGAACTCAAGCTTTCTGTAGAAGATAAGAAAATAAACTGC
This sequence comes from Sturnus vulgaris, assembly GCF_052056855.1. NCBI lineage: Eukaryota > Metazoa > Chordata > Aves > Passeriformes > Sturnidae > Sturnus > Sturnus vulgaris. The sequence continues at coordinate 117,027,250 of NC_142244.1, read as the reverse complement.
ACTTTCTAAGCAACCAGAAGTCCCATCTCTCTGCCTCAGTCGGGATAAGAAAGAATCCCCGGGGAACGTGAACAGTGGGAACAAACAGCCCACAGCTTCCTAGCGAAGTTCCTCCTTTAACTCTCTTCCCCTGCTCTTCTCCCCCCAGCAATACAGCTCGTTCCAAGCAGACAAACTGGAGTGCAGCCAGGTGGGGAGCTGGCGCTCCAGCCCCGCCGCCAGCGCTGCCGCCGCCCTTCAGGAACAGAACTTCCATTCAGAGAGCAGCGAGCTCCTGTACGCCCCTCCCTACAGCCTGCCCTTCTCCTACCACTATGGACACTTCCCTGTGGATTCCCACGTCTTCAGTGGCAAGAAGCAAATGCTGCCTGCAAAATTCGGGCAGGCCCAAGGGGCGCCCTGCGAGGTGGCGCGCTTCTTCCTGGGCGCGCTGCAGACCAACGGCGAGTGCCAGTGGCACTATGCCAACTCGCTGGTCCCCAGCAGCCAGTCACCCTCCAAAAACCTTCCTGAGCAGCCAGTGAACATCATCAGGCACAACCTTGGCCAGGGTTATGAAGGTGGGTGTTGTTCTGAGCCAAGAGGAAACGCTCGGCCGCGCGACGGCCGCGAAGGATTCGCGTTCGCGGTTTGAAAATCGGGTTGGATGCCTTGGACAACAAAGGCTAGACAAGATTAAGAGAATAAAGTGGGTGTTTATTAAACCCTTCAACAGATCCACCTTGGGCAGTTACACCCAGGATGGATGATGGTCACGAGTTTTTCACACAATTAAAAGTTTGGTCCATTTACATATCAGGGGTTAATCCTCCAATTACAGCTTCAGGTAATGAAGTCATTTACCCCCAGTTTGCTCCCCCAGAACTCACTTTTGTTTATACTTTTTGGGGCCTGAGGCTGTAAAGTGTCCTTGGATCTCAGGCTTAGAGGGATTGTTTAGTCTGACCAAAATGTGGAGACAGTAACTCACACTCTATATGGAGTTTGCACTAATGCAGCACAGGATCTGAAAAATATAAAAGCTGAAATCCTAAGGCATCAGTTTAGGAAACACAGGAAGTCAGAGGCAGTGAAGTGTAACAATCATTATATTTATGGTATTCCCCATGTTCCTTCTTCCCATTTCCATCAGCACTGGATAGGGAATCTTATGAAATATTATGAAATAGGAAATATTATGAAAGCTTTACTGAAAAAAATGCACTCACCAGAATCACTTTTAGAGCAGCACAGTGATAGCTCCTCCTTCAATACTGGCACAGTTTACCCACATGTTTTATCAGAGTTATTTAAGTGGAATTTCTCAGGTAAGTCATGGCTGAAGTCAGATTGAAACCTCCCCTCCACAATCATTTTTGATAATTTTAACACAGAAATTAAAATAAACACCATCTATTCCCATAAAATTTGAAGGTTGTCCTTTCTCAGCATGAATGTCTTTACCTTACAGAGTAATAATTCTGCTTTACTTGATAACAATTCTGAATTTGAAAATGTCTCCCATCACCTGCATTATTTCACTGTGCAGATGGTCAGGGATAGAAATTCTTTGAAGAAAGGCATTGACTTCTCTGAGGTGGAAACCCATAAGAAATAACCTTGAAAAATTACAATACAACCAAACATAAAGTTGCTCAAAATACCCTCTAATCACAGAATCATGGAATAATTAGGGCTGGAAGGGACTCCTGGGGATCATCTTGTCCAACTCATTTCTTTCCCCTGTGTTCAAGCAGAACAGGGTTTATTGCAGAGATTTTGGCAGAGATTTATCTCTCATTTTAAACACTCCTGATCTCACAGCTACCCCAACTCAAAAATGAAACTGAATCAAGTTGTGATGGGCAAAGAACAACGTTAATCAGCTAAAGCAACAAAAATATTTGGACAGACCAGACTCTGGCAATTCAGGCTATTTTGGGATGGTGTCAAGTATCTTTAACTCAATTAATAGCATTAATTACTCCCCTGACCCAGCTTCCCCTTCAGGTCAAATACAACTCTGAATTAAACTCCTTTCATGAACGAGCCTTGGAAGTTTTGCTGAGATTTCAAGCTGCTGCTGATTTTAGCAAGAACAGCCTTGGTTGGCCTGGATTTCCCCCTTTTTCCTTGCTTTACTTTCAGTAACTGTGAGAATTGTACAAAAAGCTGTCACAAAAATATGCAAAAAATAGAAAACCCCACCACATCTGAGTTTATTTGGTCTTATTAAATCCAGGAGTTCTTTTGTGATTTAAGGTGTATCTGAAAGTGTCAGAGAACATCAACAAGTGCAGAATTCAGATCAGCTGCTACAGAACTCCCAGGAAACCCTTCATTCAACTCCTTTAAGCAGAACTCCAGTTTATTGCTTTCCAATCCAGAGCCAACCCTTGGATCCCACCCACATCTCTCTGCTTTCATCATTTTTATTAATTAAAAATCACTGATGAGGATGAGGTACTGCTGTGCAGTCAGATGGAAACCCTCCTTTCTTGGAATGGAGGAAGCAGTAGTGGAAATTTAAAATTAAAAAAATTTAGGTAGTCTCCAGGTAGGCTCTTGGGTACCAGAATCAAGTATTTATTCACTTCTGGGTGTAGATATCCAAGATCCAAAAGCAATATTAAAATACAAATATATTAAAATATAAAGATACTCCAAGCTGAGCTTGCTGCATCAGACAGAAGATGGAATCAGACATCAAATGTCTTTCCCACAGAGGAACAAATCATTTCTGCCTGGGGTTTTGTCCTTCACAGGATGGTTTGACCTCACCCATGATGGACCTCACCTCACTGACAGCAGCATTTTATTTCACTTCTCTGTGGTTAGCTTGAAAATGAGCACGAGTGAAGCTCTTCTCACAGCCTAGAGCAGGTCAAATGCTTTTCCTCAGCTTGTGCTCCTCTAATTTGCTGCTTCCTTTGGTTACTCCTGTGGACTGTGGGGGGAAAAGGAGGAGTTGTAGACCAAAAATAGGAAATGGTTTTATCCTTTCTAAAGATAGTGTGGGGGAAAAAAAAAAAGAAAAATAGAAAAAACAAACCAAACCAACCAACCAAACAAAAAACTTAAAAACCCCACCAAAGTCACCCCCAGAAATCTACTGAAATAAATCCCGCCTATCCCCAGTAAATCTGCAGGAATAGGGTAAGAAAACCCCAAATCCCAATCAAAAACCTGCAAGAAACTGCTGCTATTTTTCAACCCCAGCCCACATCATGGTTTCCTCATCAGGAGGAAAATGGAGCTGCAATACCAGCGGTTCCTATTTCTGGTTCTGCTTCTACTGAAGGCTTTGCTGCTTGAGATGGGAAATGTGGGTTCTGTTTTGAGCATTTTGATGCATTTTTATGGATATTTATTATGGGTATTTTTAATGGATATTTATTATGGACATTTATTATCATTTATTATAATTACTGGGGATGTGATGAAAATTGGCTTGCTACAATTAATTCTCTGCAAAAGAACTTTATTTAGGAGGAAAAAAATATGGTCAAACTCAGGCCTGGTCAGAGATTATGGCAAAAGGGGAAAGGAGAACAGAGCTTCCCCTACAGACAGGATTTCCACCCAATTTTTGTTTCCTTCTCAAGCAGACTCAGCGCTGTCGCTCTTCTGCTGAATTCTGAACCTTTGGAGGCGACTTTTCCTTGCATCTGATCTCCCTTTAGGTTGTGGAGTGCTGCTTTTTTCCAGTGGCTCACTGGAGAACTGACAGCCAGGGAGCTTCAAAGCAGGGAGGATCTGCTTAGCATCATCATCTTCGATCCAAAGGCAAAGCCAAATCTGACATCTGGCAGCCGGCTTGGATGCGAGGGCTATTCCACATCACACCCACGACAGCATCTGCCAAAAACCCCGTGGGCCAAAGACATTTTTCTCCATGGAAAATAGCTCCTTTTGGAGAGATCAGACATTGGGAGGATGATCGTGCCAAGCCATCAAAGCTCTGAAGAAGCACGTAGCAGATACAACTGCCTGCAAATCAGATGTTTCTGCTTCAGGATCTGGTTTTGAAGCTTCTTCCATTTTTTTTTTTTTTCCCAGCTGGCCCAGTCATCAAAAAAAAAAAATTCATTTCAGTGAAGGCAACAGTATTCTTAGTTAGAAGTTTCCTTTTTACCTTTGAAATTGTTGCTGTGGGCACCACAGGACCTGCTGGTCACTCAGTGGTGCTGTTGGCCCTTCTGAGCTACCTGTGTGAATTTGTGCCAAAACGCAGGAAATGAGGAAAAAGACAGAGAAAATCTGTGGAAAAACTGCCCAGGTTTAGCTGGTGCCTACTGGAAGAAGGAAATGACATTTTGCACAGGGAATTCTCCTGGAGACAAAGAGGTCTGGGAGATCATTGTGTCTCACCTTTGTTTTTGGAGGGAGAATAATAGAGAACAATCAGCTCATGCCTTGGGTGATTTGAAATTAATATTCCAACCAGGACAAACACAGAGTGAGATAATCTAAAAAATTTCTTTTCCTGGGCAGGGGCTGTATTAAGACCTGTTCTATCTTTGCTTTGTTTGATAAAAAGGAGGGAGAGGGACTTTTTATAGGGGCAGAAAGTGACAGGACAAGGGAAAATGGTTTTAAAATGCCATAGGGAAGGATCAGATTAGAGATTGGGAAGAAATATTTTGCTCAGAGGGGGGGCAGGCCCTGGCACAGGGTCCCCAGAGCAGCTGTGGCTGCCCCTGGATCCCTGCAATGTTCAGTTCCAGGTTGGACATTGGGGTTGGAGCAGCCTGGGACAGTGGGAGGTGTCCCTGCCATGGCAGGGGTGGCACTGGGTGGGATTTGAGGTCCCTTCCACCCCAAACCTTCTGTGATTCTGTGATTTACAACCTGATGGTTCATCCTCAGCCCAGCAGGAGTGGAGATTACAAAATTTAAAAAGGCCAACTGGTGGCTGTGATGCCTCAGCTTCTTCCAAGTTCTCTTGGGCTCTAAAAATGGCAAAGGACAATATTTTGTTCAGAGATTAAAGAACTATAAAGTGAAAATATCCCAAACTGCAGGAGGACAAATCCATGCCTCTTGTGGGCACCTCAAACCCAGAACACCTGATCATTAAACCATATTATTCAGATGTCACTAGCTCTCAGCATCTCTATTTATTTCACAACGAAATCACCAAATGTGGAGTTAAAATCAGAGCACTGAACTCCACCAGTAAAATTCCCAAGCACGTGGCTGAACCCTTGTTGGATTTGTGATCTGAAAGGGCCATTTTTTCACCAGCGTCCTTCAGCTTCTGCTTCTTGTGACAAAATATGTACATAGAAATGGGAAAGAATAACTTGAAAGGTTATTGTTTCTGGGAGGGTGAAGAAGAAATTGGAACCAGATTGCTGTTTAAATTCTGGTGTTAATTACGTAGTGCAACTCCCTCTGAAATTAATGGAGCTCTGCATATATATTAAAAAAAAATGTACAATTGAGCTATTTCTGCTTCCTCTGTTATCCATGAAGGCTTTGCCAGTCTATTACAGCACAGGGAATATTTAATTATTAATGGGCACAGTTACATCAGCAACCAATAGAGGGGAACTCCAAAACTTTTAAGATGTTGAATAAAATCGTTAGAAAAACAGAAAATCCATTTCAAAAAAGGCACTTAAGTGTCCAGGGCTTCCAGTGAACCTCACACAAAACAAGAGTTTGGGTCTAACTTGAGAAATTTGCTCAGTGTGTCATTTTTCCTTTAACATAAAACTTTCAAATGTGCCTTGGAGGAGCTGTTTAACTCACAAACTGTTCATAGGAGAGTGCAAAAAAATTATTACTCATATGGTACAGGAGAAAACCAGGGGCCTTTTTTCTCACCACTTGTAGATAGGAGTTTACAGAAAGGAAAAGCTTCATAAGCCAAGCAGAAAATGGTAAAAATAACTCAATTGCTTCAAGGGTTCAGTTGCCATGCAGAAACTGAGGAGAAAAGTGAGACTGACCAATATATTTTAGAGGAAAAGCCTGAATAGACATCCTAGGCTCATAATCTTGAAAAATTAAGTATCTGGCTTTTGAGTCTCTAAAAATACCCAATTTTTTCTCCCCCATTCAATGTTGTAACCTGCACTTTTATCATTATTTACCTTTATTACATGGGAATACCTTAAAAGCAGAGATCCAGCATTGCTGAAGAGGTGTTTGTGTTGCTTTTCAAGAGATGTTTTTAATATCTGATGTCAGCTTTTCAAAGAGAAAAAGCAAAGCCTGTAACGTGACCCACTCTGGGTATCACAGAGAGATTTCATTAATTAGATAATGACATGTCACCTTCTAGTATCTCATCTAGATATTAAATCTACCCCAAATAAATACCATGAATTACAGAATCGTCAGAATTCTGTAGAATTAAAAGACCTTTGAGATCACTGAGTCCAACCTCTGAGTTGCTCTCCTTGCAGGACAAGTGTCCAATGCACTCAGTTTATTTCTGGTTATTATTATATGATTAAAATAATTCCAGTATTTTAATCATGGAATCATTGATAGGTAGCAAAGTTACTCAGTTTTCAGTAATTCCTTTGATAAATCTCTGGAAAGAGCTTATTTAAGGGGAAGATTTTTGATTCCAGGTTGTCGTTGCTAAAGTTTCTTTGGTTTAACTCCCCTGATTTAACTATGATGACAACACCAGTGAGCTGTAATTACTCCCAAGGCTCGTTGTCAGTAATTAACACGTTTTATTTCCCCTGGCAGTCCCACTGTCTAACAGGAGGTACAACCAGGACGCTGCGCCCGAGGCCTTCCCGAGCTGCACGGCGCCGGTGCCGGGCAGGTACAAGGAGGAATTTTATGACTCTGGCATCATGAAACACAACAAACCCGAGGCCAGGCTGCAACCCCCAGCCCACCTCATCAAAGAGGAAACCAAGCTGGCTTTCCACAGAGACCTGCAAGAAAAAACGAGCATCAACGAGGGCTCCTTCTCCAACTCGCTGCTGCCCAAATCCGAGTGCTGCCAGGCCAAAGCCGTGGGACAGCTGAGCCACCTGCTGCCCGTGCCCTCGGTCTACGAGCAGGGCAGGAGGATTTGTGTCAAAGACCCCAAATTTGGGCACATCAACCACCACCATCACCACCACCACCACCACCATCATCACCCGGGCAGCCTGGAGGAGCTGGAGGGTGAGAGGATGAAGCTGGACCACGGGGCCGAGGGGTTGATGGAGGTGAGGCCTTCGGGCCAAGTGCCCTTCGTGCTCCTCAATTATCACCACGTGCTGGCCAAGCACGGAGCTTTCCAGGCCTCGCCCTGCACGGCCACGGCACACGCTGGGGACAATTGTTCCTACAGCCCCGACGACGTCAACGCCTTCATCTACAAAAACCAAAGCCCCTCGTCGGCCTCCTCGCCAGAGAGCCACAAGGAATCTGCACTCCCCCATTACATCGGGACTTCTGTCATCATTGCCAACGGCAGGTGACGGCAGCAGCGCGGGGTTTTGCGTTTGATTCGGAAGCCAAACTGGAATGATTTGCAAAACAACAACAACAACAACAAAAAAAAAAAAAAACAAGCCCAAAACAAACAAACAAACAAACAAAAGCGTGAGGAAACACGGTGACATTTACTGAGCAAAGCTGGAGGGCAGTGAGGGACAAAGTGAGTGGTGAGGAAAATCCCCTCCGTCCCCTGCCGTGCTTCGGGGGTCCCACGTAAAGCTCTGGTGCCAGGGAGAAGCCAAGTTCCAGATCTTATTTTTGTTATTTTATAGTGTGCAGCAAAAGGAAACGAGAGGTGTTATATGCAGAGGTTTATATGAAGAACATTTTTGTTTTTCCTTGACCCCTCTTTAAAATAAACTCAAGATTTTTTAATTTTTTTTTTTCCTAAATCATTATCATAAAATATGCATTCTAGTTTAGGGGTTTTTTTGACAAATTGTGTGAAACCTCACATCAACTCTCCCCCCCAACCCCCTGACAAATGAACTTTGTTCAGAGAGTGGTGATTTTGAGCAACCACAACACAGCTGTCCTACCCAAACAGAAAAAAAGCTTATTTATTAATTACCAAAAAGCTTTAAAACTAAATAAATCAACCCGAAATTTGATTTATTTAACACAGATTTCAGTGTTCTGAGATTGCTGCCACCACCATTTATCTTGACAAGGGACAATATGACAAATTAATAGGTACAAAGATAGGTATTACAGGGTTACAGGTCTTGTCATGGCAAATTGGGACAAATTATGGAGCAGGAACTAATTCCCCACAAATAAGAAAAGGAAACTCCTAAATCCTGTGTTTCCCTGAGTATTCTGGGGGAAGCCTGTGCAGATTTTCAACCCAGCCAGTCACAAATACATCTTAATAACAGCACCAGAAATGTTTGCTTTATAGTCAAGAGAATAATGAACATTTATGCCTTATTTTGAACTTACCAGTAGAACTGTGAGCTTTGAAAGGTCCAGCTCTTAACACACTGAACTTCCTCCAGCATAAATCCTGTTGTCAGCACAAAGGTAGGGCTGGAATTCCCTGATTTGAGCACTTCACAAATCCCAAACAGCACATTTGGAACACTCACATTCAGCCCGGGCAGCCAGGAATTATTTTCCCCCCTTTATTTTGAATTCTTTGTAGAGGATGGATCTGTGTGACAACACTCAGCCCACGGTGGTTTTCAGCCACTTCCCCGAACATTGTGAGAGGATAAAACAACAAAAGGCTCCCTAAACAATAAATGTGGCTCTAGATCCCACTCAGCTCCATTTCTTACCCCAATCTGAGCTTAATTCAGAGTTTTTCAAACTTTCTCTCATCAGACTCTCAAGAGAACTTCACTGGAAAACCTTGAGCACCCTGGGATAGTGGAAGGTCCCATGCTTGGAACTGGATGAGCTTTAAGGTTCCTTCCAACCCAAACCATTCCATGATTCTCTGAAGAAAATTCTTACCTGGTTTGTAATAGGGGAAAAAAACACTTGTTCATGAATTGCACCTTGTCAGAAAAATCAAAATGCAATAGTCAGTCCTAAAAATGCCACATTCTCCATCTTTCCTATGCAGCAATAATTCACCCCAGAATGGTCTGGGTTGGGAGGGACCTTAAAGCTCATCCAGTTCCAAGCCCCTGAAATGGGCAGGGAACTTTCCACTGGAATACAGTAATCAAGTTATTTCCTTCTGTGTATGAATACTGATTGCTGTGAGTACACGAAAATACTTTAAAAGCAAAGGCTTGAAAACAATTTTCAGAATGTTTTTTCATTGCTTCCTATCAAAGGTTAACAGAGAAGGCTTTATTGTCAAATTCATGTTCACTTGAAAGTGAACTTGAACTGAACACTCTCAGTTGTCGTTTCCAATTGCACGAAAAATACATTTTGTGCTGAACAGAACCAAAAAAAAGCCAAATCAGTGATTACAAAAAAAAGCCAAAACAGAACCAAACCAGCACAGTGACTCCCTCAGCAACCTCGGTTTGTTCAATGCTGGAGAAGCTGGCAAGGCTCCAGAAAAGCTGTAAATGTGGATTACAATCATGCTGACCCCATAAATCAAAGCCAGGAGACACCAGTTGCTTTTCCAGTGGCTGTGGTTCAGAGCCCTCCCAGCCCCTGCTCCTCATAAACGACCCCAAACTCCTGAAAAGATAATTATGCCAAGACTCCTGGCTTAATTTTGTTCAATTAAATTAAACCCATGCCCTACAAAGGAGCCACTGGCATGGTTGGCATCATTAAAAAGAAACCTGATGCCCAACCCCTCCTGCTGCACTTTCTCCCTCATTAGTGGCACTGCTGCATTTTGGTGTTCCTGGAAGTTCTGCTTGCTATAAAAACACAAAAATTAGGCTTTGCTTGAAAAAATAAAAAAAAAAAAAATACAACCCCAAAAAAACACCATTGATATTTTTCACCTTGATATTTTTCCACCTTGTTATTCCCACTTCCAGGCTTTATTCCAGCAGCCTGAGCAGAGGAGGTGTTCCATCATCCTCCCCCAGGTGTTTTAGGGGAGGTGATGCCCAAGCACAGGAAATTTCCCTGCGAGGCAATAATGAACCAATTATGAATTCACAGCTGATAATGCAGGGGAAGGTGCAGAAAAGATGGCAAAAGCAAATGTTGGAAGGATTTTTTAATTTTTTTTTTTTTTTTTCCTGGCACTCCCAAGATTTAAACAGCAATTCCATGTTCCCATCTGGGAGTAAATTACATTGGGAGAAAAATAGGATTTGTGGGCAGTTAAATTACAGATCATGGTGCAGAACAGGGCACTGCCATCACAGTGGCAGTGCTTTAATACTGAAAAATTGTTTTAATAATGAAAAAAAAAAAAAAATGCCACTGAAGTGGAATGTGAATTGAAATACATTATGAAAAATAAACTCATTTTTCTTTAGTATTTGAGCCACACCTTTGTCGTGAGACTTCACAAGATTTTTAACTCTCAGGGGAGTTCAGACCTGGCAAGAAAATCATGGAAAATGAAAGAAAAAGAGTGAAAGGGGGAAAGTTTTACCAAAATAATAGAAAATTTGGGTTGGGAGGGAGTTTAAAGATCTCATTCCAACCCCCTGCCAGGCAGGGAATCTTCCAGCAGACCAAGGTAAAGCTGGAAAAGTGAATCCCACATTTAGTTTTGGAAGCAGTGCAATGGAAATCAAATAAGGTGATAAAGGCACAGATTTGTCCCCAGGTCCCTGTGCCCTGTGATTTGAAAATTTAATTTAAGGAAATTCAGCACAATAGGTGCAAAATTGGGGAATTCATCACTGAAAGTGCCAATGAATGGGAAATCTGCCAGAATTCCTCCAGGAATCTCAAGACAGGACATAAATTCTTTTTTTTTTTTTTTTTTTTCAGCATTTCAGTCACACTTCAAAAAGGCCACAGAGGAAATGTTGTTATTCCTTTTTTTTTTTTTTTCCTGAAGGTTAGATTTTGCTTTTTTTTTTTTTTTTTTTTTTAAATATGATGCAGATAAAAGCTATTTGGCAAGTGTAGGTGAAGAAGCACGCAACCCAACCAACCTATTCATGCTCAGAATTATATATGTATTCCCTAAAAAAATGTAAAGCATTTTTGCTTATTTATTATGTAAAACGAAACTGTTAAAATGTTAATAAAATCCTGTAGCCAAAGGAAAACGGAGTTGAATTTCTCTTATTTTTTTAAAAAAATAGGAAACAAAGTATTTCACAATGGACATTGGTGCATATTTGAAAATTTATTTCGACTGTGACACGTTCTAGAATTGACAATTAATGTACTACAAAACACACACAGACTTTCTTTTTTTAAATTTATTGTATTTTTGCCATGTTGCATTTTAAATGAAGACACTGCATTTAAATGAAGACCCTTGGAAAATGCAAATAAGACAGAATCACTAATGAGATACTCAACACTTGACAATTCTTCCCTGCAGTTCTCTTTTCTCCATCGTTTTTTGACCTCTGCTCTTTCCTGGGCCCAGATTTAATTTCTTTGGTGTCTGATCAAGGCAGTGCATCCCCACCACCACTTAGACATGCAAATGTTTTTATCAAACCAGTTATCCCCAGGAACCAGCACAAATCTTTCCCATGACAGATATTTTGATTACAGACAGCTCCAAAGGAGTTGCAAAAAGTAATTTTTTCTTCAGGCTGCTGATGCAGCTGAATCAAGAGGAAGCAAAGAAACGAATTTTTGCACAGTGAAGCAGCAGCATAAAGAATTAAATGCTTTAATATTATTTCCAGGTAATAGCCCTTGATTTACTGGATATATTAAAAAAAAAAAAAAAAAGAAAAAAGAAAAAAAAGCTCTGAAGTCTTATAAAAGCTTTATAATGCAGGATGTGCTGCCTGGACTCTGAAATGTAAAGTACATTATTACTTTTTCAAACCTTTGGAAGCAGCTTTGTTGCTGACTGGGCACGACCCACCCTGGACTCACACACGTGCCAACACACCCAGAAATTTTCCTATCAATAAACAACCCCCACAAATGTTTTCACCATGAGAAATGTTCTACCAGAGCCCAGCAGGAAAAAAAAAAAAATATATATATATAAAAAAAAAATGAAGTCACAGAAATACGAACATCATAACAAATGGGTTTTTTGAAAGCACTTCATCAAGAAAATAGTTTAAGATATGACCTCAGCCTCACAATGGAAGAGGTGTTTTACTAATCCAGACAGCTGAATGAAATGAAACTTTTTCAGTGCATTATTCCTGGGCCTGGAGCTGCCTGGATCTCTCCATCCCCACATCCAGGGACACCCCACACACCACATTTGTCTGTCACACACACACACATGGAGAACAAGAAAAACGAGGATTTTCCTGCAAAAATGTTGTGGCTTTCTGGGGGTAGCAAGAGTGAGACTCTTGTGCCTCCTCCCATCTACCTGCCAGAGCCAGGGGCTTCTCCAAGGACTCATCCACAAGGATTTTACCCAGCTGCTCCTCCTGCCATGGGAGCTCTCCTTGTCTTTGGTTCTTCTGAAGGCAAAGCAACAAATCCTTCATCCAAATCCAAATCCAAATCCAAATCCAAATCCAAATCCAAATCCAAATCCAAATCCAAATCCAAATCCAGGCTGGAAGTCTGAGGCACCAGAAGAGGCCACTGAAAAGGCAAAGTGGCTCCCCCAGCTCCCCCCTGTGCTCTGGCACACCCAGGTTTGGGGAGTTCTCCTTCATGGCCAGGAAATTCCACTCCAAGTTTCTTCCCAATGCAAAAATGTTGGGAATAACCTGACAACTCCAAGTGGGAACAGAACCATCATTAAGGCAGCTACAAAAGGACCAACACCAACCAGGAAATGTTGCAGAATTTTGCTGTTAAAAAATCCCTCTGCTGCTGCTCAGCCACTGGAGCTTTACCAACTCATTCTGCCCTTCCAAAATTCTCATATTTTTTTCTTTTCCCCATCTTTTTTTTTGTCCCTAGTGAAGGGAGAAGAAAGTTTTAGCAAGTTTTAAGAGAAGTTTTAAGGAAGCCACTCAAGCCCCAGCCTTGTGGCACGACCAGGCTGTTCATGAACAAAACCCAAAAGGTGCTCAATCCTAAATCTGAGACAGTTTTAACTACAAATTCTGGGTTAAGGTGAAGTTTTGTAAAACTCTGGTCGGAAAAGCAGCACCAGAGCTCTGTTCTCCTGCAGCAGCACAGTTTGCTTGTGGAGGAAAAGGCAGAAAATAAATGAGGATGCAGCAGGAAAATGTGAGCACACCCATTTTTTATAGATTTATATACAAATACAGAGTTTCTTCTTTTGATTGAAGCTTTATTAAGCCAGACTTAAGTTTCAGTTGATTAAAACATGCATTAATACTGAATTCTGATATCAAAGGTAGCTGCCAAATGTTCTCAGCCCGAAGCAATTTTGAAAGCATTTTGAAAGGTGGGGAAAAGCTAAACTTGGTGTATCATTTTAATTATGGTAATTAACAGCTCTGTGTGTGCAGTTTTAGGAGATGCTGGTGAGCAGCTTCACATGATTTGGATCATAAGGGGAAAAAAAAAAACCCAGCAGGATTTGGACAATCAGGACAAATATTCTGTGAGATGGAGCATAAAATCCTAAATTGAACAGGGACAATTTAATTTCTACCCTTGCTGCCAAACCACCTAAACCCTAATATGTGAGGATTGGTCAAAATTACCATCACAGACAAGTTTCCTTGTTTCAAGACTTCTTGGCTTTGGAGCTGAAACAATCTAAAATGTTTGGATGGTTTATGAGGTGAACTTTAACCTAAAAACCTCATTTCTGGCTAGCAGACAGCAGTTTCCTTTCTGGAAACCAATGTGGCTGATCCACCACGATAAAAAAGAAATGAAGGTGGCCACATCACACCTGGGACAAACCTGGCTGGCACAGAATTGTCTGGGGAGCTGTGGTGGCCAAATCTCCTTGGGAGAAAACCCCACCAAGTTCCCTTGTGGCTGCTCCAGGAGAATTCCCAGCTGTTCTCTTCACCTTCAAATGCCCCAAAAATGAGCTGCTCTCAGCTCAGCACGTGTTAAACTCTTGCTTTTAGTGCCTAGCAGCAAAACCAGACTGGCTTAGGAAAGGAGGGGACAACAGAGCTGTGGAAGAGAATTTGGACATGGAGGAACAGTGTGATTTCTCTTTTTCACTGGAGTAGCTGTTTGCAGCAGGGAATTTGATTTTTTCCCTTTATTTATTCACTTAACTTCATTGAGAAAATGATATAATTCCCACTCAATTCTAAATTATTTAGAGGTTCCATCCCCTGAGATGGGATTCTACAATAACCTGGGTGTGACACTGCTCCAGTGGGTTTTTCTTCCAGGGGTTGAAACCTCTTGGAAAACCATGATTTCAAGGACAGATGAGATGATTTACTCAGATCCAAGTGACTGAGGAGAGCAGAGTGCAAATCACTTGGATAACCAAGCCCAGCTCCTAAGTGCTGATGGAAAGCTCTCCCAAAAACTCAAGGCAGCCATTAAGAGCTGCAGACCTGAGATCAAAGCACAGGTTGGTAAATTTTTGTAGAGGTCTACAAGGAGAAGAACCAAATCAGCAAGGATCTTCACTCAGACCTGGAATTAAGCACAGTGGTGATCCCAGCAATTCAGCAATATGTGATGTTCCAGCTGGCTTTAGTGCAGACAACACAGAAAAATAGAATTTAGGTTTTTTTAAAAAAAAAACAAAGTAAAAAAGTAAATAATGTCCTGCACTATGCTAAATCACACAGAAACAAAAAATAAATGGAAATATTGGGCCACTTCAGTCTCTCCAAGGGTGTAAATGAAGAGAAAATTCTGTTCATCACAAATACTCCTCTGCAATCAGACTCCTTGAAAAGAACAGATCCTTCAAAGAAATGGCAACAGAGGTGTGTTTTAAAGTTAATGAAAAGAATAAAGGCCACCAGCTCTGAGGTCACCACCTCTTTTCAGCTGCTGAAGTTACCCATGGCAAACACAAAGCAGAAAATCAGAAGGAAAAAAAAATCAAACTTTCAGTTCCCATTCCCACCTTGAACAGGCTGAGGTGACTGGTGCCAGGCACTCAGGAGCTCCCTGTCAGTGCTTGGGGACAATGAGGTTCCTCAGCATGTCAAAGGAGTTGCCATCAGGGTGCACAGACTCCACGCCCTTGCCCTCCTCGTGCACCTGCAGGTATCCATAGTCATCAATGCCAACAATCCAGGCCATGGGGCCATCCTCACTGTGCAGCTGGACCTGCTTCCCACTGGGATGGAGAGAATTCTGTCAGTTCATGGACACTGAGAAGGTAAAATTGATTTAGGATTTCAGCTTTTTTATTTTTCCAATCCTGCACTGCATTAGTGCAAACTCCATAGACAGTGTCATCAAACCCTACAGCCTCAGGCCCCAAAAAGTATAAACAAAAGTGAGTTCTGGGGGAGCAAACTGGGGGTAAATGACTTCATCACCTGAAGCTGTAATTGGAGGATTAACCCCTGATATGTAAATGGACCAAACTTTTAATTGTGTGAAAAACTCGTGACCATCATCCATCCTGGGTGTAACTGCCCAAGGTGGATCTGTTGAAAACCTTTAATTAACACCCACTTTATTCTCTTAAACTTGTCTAGCCTCTGTTTTATGGAGACACTCCAAGGCATCAACATCACCTCAGAGGACTCATCACAATCATTAAATGAATCATGGAATGGTTTGGGTTGGAAAGGACCTTAAATACCAACCCCAACACCTCCCACTGTCCCAGGCTGCTCCCAGCCCCAGTGTCCAACCTGTCCTTGGGCACTCCAGGGATGCAGGGGCAGCCACATCTGGTCTGTGCCAGGGCCTGCCCACCCTCACAGGAAAGGCTTCACCCTCTAACAGAATATTTCATTTCCCACCTCACTGGTTCTTTACACAGAATGACTTTCAGCAGCATTTTCTACCTGCTTTAATTTCCTTTTGTGGAACGAATGGAGTTGGAGTTAATCCAAACAGCCAATCGGTTTTTTCCCTTAAAAGTACAGCAGCTTCATCCATCTCAAACCAAACCATTCCCAATTCCCTTTGTTTGGAGATGATACATGTAAAATACCTGGAAATATTCTTTAACTCATGCTAGTCACTGATTTATTAGGTGCTACTTCAATTGTCCCTTAAAAACGTGCATCCTGCTTGGGAGCATATTTTAAATTATTCACCCCTGGTAAAGGGAATTTTGTGGAAAAAGACAAAACATCCATGAGCTCTTCCACCAATTTTATTAAAAGAAACTTTGAGAAGAACATAATTCTTACCTGTGAACCCAATACTTGTAGTACTGGGGAAGAACTCCATTGGGGCCCTTCTCCTGAAAAACCTCTATGAGCCTCTCCAGCACAGTGACAGTCCTTGCAATGAGACAATCTGCACTCAGAGGCTTCAGCTCTGTCCCCTCTTCCCTGTTAAACTTTGCAATGAGATCATTGATGCAGATGGTGGGGTTGCTGTTATTCACATTAAATCCAAAGCCTGCAGGAGACAAAGAGAAGGACACAATCGAAGAGACAAACTCTTTGTTATACCACAGGCAGCATTTAATCCACCTGCTCCATACAATTATCCCTCAGGATGGCTCCCAGAGCTGCTTTCCTTCAGTCTCTTACACCTTTCAATCCTCTTGCTCCTCTAATTACAATTCTCAGCTCACATTTTGCTTCTTGCCCTCCAAATGCCTCCTCGGAATTACAGAGGCAAATCCAGCACAGCCTTTCCACCCCATCAGCGAGGGTTGGGAGAGGATAAACTCCACCTTGGTTCCAAAACCATCCATGTCACACATTCTTTCTCTCCTCTTTTACTCAGAGAACAACTGATCCTACCCTAAGATGGAGTTTTATCTCCCAGTCTAAAATTCAGCTCAGAGACCTTTCTGTTTACTGCAGTGAGCTGAGTGCCCTTTCCAAAAATCCAGGCTTTTCACTCAGCTGATAAGCCTTGTTTGGCTTGCTCAGGAAAGCCCAGAAGATTTGATTTTAACTTTGCAAGACTCCAGTTTGCCTAATCTATCTCACCACAGCATATCCTTTAGAAGCCTCAAGCCTCTTGCTGAGATTTCTCCAGCTGGAATTCCCAAATTGTGAGTTGGCAGAATGCCTCCCTTGTTTAAATGTGGCTCTTGGGGCCTTTTCTGCAGCCTGCTGAAACAGGCTTTGAGGGATGTAAAGAAGTATATTGTATTACCTGTTTATTTTTTTCCTCCTAATAATTTGGTTTGGTTTTTTTTTTCTTTCCTCAGACATTTGGGAGATAAACCCCTCTGTGTGTCAATCAGGGTTGGACACGATGCTGCTCCATCTGATTTGTAAATTTGCTATTAATAATTCATAATTTGTATTAACTCTGAGGAGAAGGATCTCTTCAGCAAAAAAGAGTTTTTGATTTTTAACAACTCAGGGAATGCAGACAAACATGGTGATCCCAACACAGCAGGCCTGTGGAAATGAGCTGAAATGGGTTACTGGAAAGAGATAAAGGAAAATGAACTGGAAAATGCAAAGAGCTGTGCCAGCAAATCCCAACTCAGCTGTTTGCACTCTGATACACTGAGAGGGAAGAGAGAACTGTGGCCACTAAGGGGGTCCATCAGCAGCCTCAGGACCACTGCTCAGCAATCCAAAAAGGGGGGGGACACAAAAACGGCCACGCTGGGATTGAGGAGCTCAGCTGAAGCCCCAACACCTGGGAATGAACAAAGGGGAAAAAGGGCAGCCAGGAGATTTGAGAACCACGAGGTGCTCAGGGCTTTGGGGACACCTGTGCAGTGTCCAGGAGAGAAGGGAGCACTCAGCAGTGGCCCTGCAGTGCTGATGTGGCTGATGGATGTTGCAGTGGTGGATCCATGAGGAGCTGGACGTGCCTGAGGAGCGTGTGCAGGTCACGCTCGCTGGCTGTCCCCTGCATTCCACTGGTGCTTGGCTCCTCTGCCTGCTCCGAGTCTGGCCCTCACATTAATGGGGAATATTCTCCTCACAACTCCTCCTCCAGAAGTCCCAACACCGTAAAGTTCCTCGATTTTAAACTTCAGATTGGGAAAAAAATGGGTTTTTTGGTAGTTTGTTTTTTTTTTTTTTTTCCCCCAAACTGCGTTTAAAAGTCTCAGCATGAAGCTCAACTGCAAGGCTCGAGCAAGTGAAAACACAGGTTTGTCTTTGATCTTATTCTCCTGAGCTTCTTCTTGGAGCAGTGAAGCCACAGAGATGATGTTTGATTTTCATCATTATCCTCATTTAGGGGAAATTCTTAGGAATGCCATGGAAAGAGCGAGTTCAGTGCCTGGAGGTGGCACTCAGAGCTCTGGGCTGGGGACAAGGTGGCCATGGGGCACAGCTGGGACTCCATGGGCTGGGAGGGCTTTTCCAACCTCAATAATTTCCAGATTCTGTCTAGGAAAGGATCCTGCATGACTGTGGCAAAGGGGTGATGGATCTGACACACCTTTCCACACCTTTCCTGGTGGGGAAGCTGAATTCCATCACTCCCACTAACACAAAACCTCAAATGTCATGAGGCTCCTCTAGGACTCCCACAGCTCTGGAATGATGGAAAAGATCCTTGGATTCATATGGAACAAAAAAGTTTCAATTCTAAAAGCTCCCAGGTGAAAACAGACTGATGAGAATGGGCATTTATCTGTAATTCAGACTACCAGATGGATATCAGAGAGAATGGATACAGAAACTCTCCATTTGAACTGGAATATTTGGATATTTAGGGTAAAAATCAAAAGGTCCAAGTATTCACAAATAAGTGAAGTGCTTAAGAGATGCTTGATAGAATGAACTATTTCTGTTTCCCTGTGTTAACCAGCCTGCAGGAAAACACTGAAGCTGTAAATGCTTGATGGGGCACAGAGAAATTTCTTAAGTTTTGGTGCAATTTCCATTGTGTTCATGTCGATTATTTACCAAAGGAAGGTATAAAATTGAACAAGAAAATGTCATGTCTGGGCATGTTTCACAGAAGGAGGTGACTTCTTCAACTCTTTTCTTGCTTGTACCTCTAAAATCACAGAATTTTGATAGAAGCAACATCATGACCACTCATCTTTGCAGGACACTTCACTTGTGCCAAATTCAAATACCAAATATCACCTTTTCTTTACCCTTTCAGATTTGTTAAGGAATTTTCTTTCCATTTTTTAGACACAGCAGAGACAATTATTTTTGGAAGCAGAATCTGGCAGGTTTCTCAGCAGATCTGGGATGCTGCTGATTAGGGGAAAAACTTCCTTATCAAAGAGCAGGATAATTATCAGACTAGAGATGATAAAAACATCTCAATAATTAAAAAAATGAAAACATTACTCTGTGCATGTAGCTCTTCTTCTGATTTAAAAGGCATGTTCTTCATTTAACTATTTGTCATGTTACAAAAAATACATAAATTGGAAAAAAAAGGATGGAGTTTTCAGTATATTCCACTGGTTTTGCAATAAATCAAAGGGGACAATTTCCCTCTCCTATGCAATGCTCTTTCTTTGAACTCTACTGCACCAATCCAGATGCTTGCATTGATGTTTTACTTGTCAAGCATATGGAATTATTAAGAAGAATGAAAACATTTACTTTTTGTGCTTCCTCTGGATTAAATGTTGTGCTTTCTTTCCTTATGCCTGCTGTCATTATTTGTTCTCGTCGTTGCCATTTTTACTGATACAGACACTGATAACAAAATCCTCCAGAAAGAAAAAAAAAAAAAAAAAAAAAAAAGCAGCACAGAAAAGCTTCAAAATAGACATTTACCAATGAGAATATGAAATGTTGTTTCAATGAGTGTTGAGTTTACCAGAACTCCACCGAGCTTCATCAGGTCACTGTAGTAAATGTCATTTGGCCACTTAACTCGCAGCTCAATGTCCTAAAGAAACAAAACCAGACATTTAGAGACATTCATGGCTCATTCATCACTCCATAGTCTGTAGAGAATCATGGAATGGTTTGGGCTGGAAGGGACCTCAAAGCTCATCCATGGGCAGGGACACCTTCCACTAAATCCCAAAATTTCTCCAAACCCCAATGTCCAACCTGGCCTTGGACACTGCCAGGGATCCAGGGGCAGCCACAGCTGCTCTGGACAACTTCCAGTGCTTCACCACCCTCCCAGGGAATGATTTCTCCTTTATATCCCATCCAGCCCTGCCCTTTGGCAGTGGGAGCCATTCCCTGGGTGCTGTCCCTCCATTCCCTGGGTGCTGTCCCTCCATCCCTTGGCAATTGTCTCTCTCCATGGTTCCTGCAGCTCCTTCAGGCCCTGCAAGGCCACCCTGAGCTCAGCCCAAAGCTTCTCCTCTCCAGGCTGAACAATCCCAGCTGTGCCAGCCTTTCCTCCCAGCAGAGCTGCTCCATCCCTCTGCTCATCCTGCTGCCTCCTCTGGGCTCTCTGCAGCAGCTCCAGCTCCTCCCCGTGCTGGGATCCAGGTTTGGGGCAGCTCTGCAGGTGAGGTCACACCTGGGCAGGGCAGAGGAGGAGAATTTTCTCTCTTTTTGCCACAGCCAGTGTGCTGCTGGCAACTGCTGCTCACAATGAGAATCTACTGAAGTGCTCCACAAATGCTCCAGAAAAATGTAACCCTGCTTGAGGCACCTTGCAGGAACCAGCCAAGGAGACAGCAACATCCTGAATTCTGGAAAGGAAATTCAGCAGACAGGAGAAATCCCAGTTCCCAACCACATCAGCACTTCAGGAATGTCCTGAAGCCATCACCACGGGGCTGGAAACACAAAGTGAGCTGTGACAACGTCCCAGCCCCACGGAGCAGCTTGTGCTGGAACCACAGGGCTGAGCTGAAC
Source organism: Sturnus vulgaris (assembly GCF_052056855.1). Classification (NCBI taxonomy): domain Eukaryota; kingdom Metazoa; phylum Chordata; class Aves; order Passeriformes; family Sturnidae; genus Sturnus; species Sturnus vulgaris. The sequence continues at coordinate 117,006,515 of NC_142244.1, read as the reverse complement.
TTTGCACTGGCTACTTAAACACAAAAAGGAAAGCAAATGTGCTTCCTGCAGTTTGAAACACTGCCCATGACTGCTGCATCCCCGGGGGCAAATTATGGGAGGTGCTCCAGGCCTACAAGAGTCACATTCCCTCCTGTTGTAGGGGATGAAATCCCTTTACAGGATGTGTGAAAGCTGCACCTGGGTCTGTGTCTACTTTCCTGACAGATTTAAAGGCCAGGGAGGAGTCCATGACACGTCCACTGACAGGAAATACTACCTGATTTTGCTATCAAAGCATTCTGAGGGAAAGTATCACCAACTCATATTCATCATGGAAAAGAACTTGGCTCCTTGCACTGGGGAAAGGTTTATAGGAGACTCTGGAGAAATGGAGGTAAGAGACAGTGAAATGGTGTTCTCAGTGATAAAAGGGCTTCCAAAGGGGGAAACACACACCTGTAAGACACCAGACAGTAGCTCTGTGACCGAAGTGACAACAAGCAGCAAGAACAGCTCAGGCACCTGGGTGTGCTCATGGCTTTGCCACGGAGGGGATTCACCAGGCACCACACAAAATGTCACAAAACACGCTGGAAATGGAGCATGGTCTTGACTTCCCTCACTGGAGAGAGGCTCTGCTGTTCTCAGAATGGGAGAGCAAAGCATCCTCTTGATTTAAATCCCATTTGCATCCTCAGCATTAATATCTGACAAAAGGAACTTCCAACTGAGCCCTCAGATGTGCTCTGGGAGGACCCACAACAAAGCAGAGTCAATAATTGTGGCCATCCTAAAAACAGTGACTGGCTGCAAAACTGAGACTGAGACATGGAACTTTGGAAGCAGCCCAGAGGAGGCAGCAGGATGAGCAGAGGGATGGAGCAGCTCTGCTGGGAGGAAAGGCTGGCACAGCTGGGATTGTTCAGCCTGGAGAGGAGAAGCTTTGGGCTGAGCTCAGGGTGGCCTTGCAGGGCCTGAAGGAGCTGCAGGAACCATGGAGAGAGACAATTGCCAAGGGATGGAGGGACAGCACCCAGGGAATGGAGGGACAGCACCCAGGGAATGGAGGGACAGCACCCAGGGAATGGCTTCCAAAGAGGATTTGATGGGATTTTGGGAATTAGGAATTGTTCCCTGGGAGGGTTTGGGATGGAATCCCCAGAGCAGCTGTGGCTGCCCCTGGATCCCTGGCAGTGTCCAAGGCCAGGTTGGACATTGGGACAGTGGGAGGTGTCCCTGCCATGGCTGGGGTTGGGATTGATCTTTCAGATCCATTCCAGCCCAAACCCCTCCATGATTCCATGATTCTGTCGATTATCCCACTGTCCCTGGCTGCTGCAGCTGGCATGGCATGGACATAACAAAAAGCCTTGCACTATTTGAGTCTAAAGGGGAAATTCAAGCCCTGAGTTTTTACTAAATTTCTGAATTTTCTTGCTGTAACATATTTGAGTCCAGACCCTTAACTCTGCTTTTCCTCCCTGCCAAGGGCTGATGTCCCTTCAGGTTCAGCAGATCTGTCCTGGTCACAGAAAACTCTTTACAGTCCAAATGCTCAGTACAGTACACACATTATTGATCCACATTTTTTTCATCAATATTTGGTACTTCACTCACCTTTTTCCTCCTGAATGGAATAAAATTTAAAAATGCCCCAGTACATCAGTGCAGGCACACAGAAGCAAAACCACCTCCATTCATAAATCAGCTCTTTCCCCAGTCATCCCCATATTTTATAAAACTAACTCTTGTCCCTTCGTTTTTAAGTGGTCAAATTATCCACTCCAGCCAAATATTTTATATTGCAAATTTTAGCCTGAAGCATTTTGTTTTTCCAGTCAGGTTATGAAGCACTGAATTTAGAAGGTTTTAATAGAAAGGCTGACAGACCCTAAACTCCAGCAAAGCTACTGGGTGCCACTATAATAAAGTTCATGTGTAAATGTGTATAAGTCATTGATTTTCTGTAATATAGGAAACATATGCTTTAGTTAACTACTTCTGTAAAATACCAAAGTTTTATAGTTAGCAAATATTAGGAAATGGTAACATTAAAAAGGAGATATATGAGGTGATAAAGAAGACTGGTTCTTCATTTTAATACTGATGACAGGACACTTGATTCCCTCTCGAGAGCAATTCTCCTCAGTTCTTGCTTTAGAAATCAGTTTTCAACCTTAAACAAGGGTTGGAAAAATCCTTTAAAAGGGATAAAGTGACCACTGAAACAGCACCAACAAAAAAAGCAGAAAAGGATTTGTCAGTTTTATTCATTTTTCCCTCCTCCTTATTCTCCTTCAAAATCAAAACAAATCAACTCCATTGTCAGGCAAACAAAATTGACTTTTTCTTTAGTGCTGAGGATTGAGGCTTAGGTTTCATAAGATTAGGAGTGAAATGAGTGCAGTGCATTTGGTCAGCTCAGTAAAGGAGTTTTCATCCTCTGGATATTGGATTTCTTCAACCATATCAATAACCCAACATCAGGAATGTTAACTTTAGGTTCTTCTTAGTGCTGAAGAACTGAGCTATGCATTCAGCCATTCTACACAGAAAAGACACAGCTAAAATCTGAATTCAATGGAAATGGAACCAGGAATTTTGGGATGAGTTAGAAGGACATACCTCATATCCTGGTATGGATCTGACTGCCTCTACCACTGCCAAGGACACCAGGTGCTGGATAAAAGGGATTCTCTGGCCTAGGTTGGAATGTAGAGGGATGGAGATGTGCAGAGTGGACAGGGCACAGCCCAGGGGACTGAGCCAAACGTTTCCACCACGACCTGGGCAGGGAGAGGAAAAAGGGTAACTTCAACACAAGAAAATCAGTAAAAAAGATCCCTTTGTGAATGTAGGTAACAACTAAAGAGAAAGATTCAAAGGTATCCATCCAAGAATGTACCAAAAGTCATTTAATGGAGTTTCCAAATGAATTTTGAAAGAAAAAGGGTTAAAAGTGCAAATCTTTTTCTTAAAAAAAAAAAAAAAAAGAGAGATTTTTTAAAATATTCCCACCCCTGTAAGTGTTCAAGGCCAGGTTGGATGGGGCTCTGAGCAAACCTGGTTGTGTGGAAGGTGTGGCAGGGGGTGGAACAAGTTGATCTTTAAGGTCCCTTCCAACTCAGGCCATTCTATAATTCCGTTCTGAGGTTCTCAAGTACAAGCTGCTACTGAATTCTCCAGCAAGTCCTAAATCCCCCACTTCCAGGATTTTCAAAAGATCTTGCTTTGCTTAAGTGGAGAAGCATTCGTGAAGATGCTTTTTGTGCAACCAGAAATGCATCCAAACTCTGAACCCTGGCACTGAAAGCCAGGGAATCATCTTTTCATGGATTTGTGCTCGGAAAAGCTCCTTGGGCCACACACTCTGCTCTTCCAGTAGAATAAATGTGGCTTTTAAAGAAGTGCCAGCATTTTTCTGGGCAAGAAACACGACTTGCTTACATTGATGTGCTCAGGCAGGTCCTGCAGACTCAAGCCCAGAGCAAGTCAAGGCCCAGTCTTGTTCCAGTTAAGCCAGTCTCAGCTTTCACTTGGAGCTCTGACTTGGGTTACACTGACTGTAGTGATGGCAGTTTTTGTGACTGGCAAAATTTTTTTTTTTTTTGGCAGGAACCAAGAGACCACTAAATCATTTCTGCAAAAGCCACCAAACATCCTGAAAATGTTTACTTTGGTGTCTTATGAACTTTTGGGTTTTCAGTTTGAATCCACGGTTTGAGAGGGAGGAGATGAGGACAGGTTTATTCTATGGTTTGTATTATCAAAAATGCTCATAATGCATCTTAAAATGTCCCATTTTTTGTATTTAATGCACATTTATTGGTAAAAAAAGGGAAATTTACTCACCTTTCCCTTGTGTTTGTCGAGCAGCCACTGCTATTAAACCCATCTCCTCAGGCAACTCGAACATTAACCTGCCAATTAGGGAAAAAAACCAAAAACCCCACATGCTTATCAGCTGCAACACTAAGCTACATTCATGAAAATCAAGGCTTAAATATCAGGTAATATTTTATGTTAACGTTGCACCACCATTTTTTCAGTTAACATTTAGTCCCGATTCAAACCCATTAGAATATTAAAAAATAATTGGCTGAAAAACGATAATGTAAAACATTATTTTTTTTATCTGTTGGGCTGAAATAAGTCAGAGCCATAGTTCATTGAAGTTCTGATAACACAGGTTTTGTATTTCTTCACTTTTTCCTCAAGTGCTCATTTTTTTGGTGTCCCTATCTTCAGCAAGTGACAACCAGCAATTCTAAACATTTGTTTCTACTTACAGCGAATTTTTGTTCATACTACAAAATATAAGAGCAGCAGTTTCTGATTATTTAGAAAACCAATATGGTGGCAATAAAGCAGTTTAAAAGATACACTATCCCCTGAGAACTAATTATGATTTAACTACAGTAAATAAATCTACACCTTCTGAGAGCTCTAGAGAACACTGGCTTATTTTAGGCTTGTGTTCTGCTTTTAAAATAGTTTCACTTAAAAGAATACTAACTTTCCTCTGGGGATAAGTAGAAAGTGCACTTTAACACCACCAAATGAGTCAATGCTACACTTAAAAAAAAAAAAAAAAAAAAGAAAGAAAAGAAGAAAAAAACCCTACTGTGAGAACTTTTATACAGATCTGAACTGTACCACGACCCTCCTCCATTTCACGTTTTCAGGAAGAGTTATTTAAGAGATAAAACATATTCAAGATGTTGCCTGTGAGGTAAGCCCAAAAAGTGATGGCTAGCCCACAAATCTGCTTCTCCCACTGGCACAAACATGATGTTGTTCATTCCTATAAAAGCAATCTTGTCTTGGGGTGAGGGCAGCCCACATCAGAGAAAAAAAAAGTGCCATTCATGGTGATTTCCCCTGAATTTCAGGTGGCTTTGGGAGCTGTTTCAAGCTCTGCAGTTGAGGAAGTGCAGGAGCAGCACAGACACGATGTGTTTGTGCTGCTGACAAGGTGAGGAACCATCCATTGCTCCTGCCCCACACATTCAAAATGCAGGAAACCCACAGATTTTAGAGCATCTTTGAAATGCTAAATCAATTTAGGCTGGATGTTAGGAAAAGTTTTTAAAGAAAGAGTGAAAAAATGCTGGAATTGTCTGCCTGGGGAGGTGGTGGAGTCACCATCCCTGGATGAGTAAAAAGAGACTGGATGTGGCACTTGGTGCTATGGTTTAATTGAGGTGTTAGGGCTTGGGTTGGACTTGATGATCTTAAAGGTCTCTTCCAACCTGGTGATTCTGAGATTCTGAGATTCTGAGAGTCTGTGATTCTGTAATTCTGTGATTCTGTGATTCTCTGATTCTGTAATCCTGTGATTCTGAGATTCTGTAATTCTGTGATTCTGTGATTTTCTGATTCTGTAACTCTGTGATTCTGTGATTCTGAGATTCTGAGATTCTGTAATTCTGTGATTCTATGATTCTGTGATTCTCTGATTCTGTAATTCTGTGATTCTGTGATTCTGAGATTCTGTAATTCTGTGCTTCTCTGATTCTGTAATTCTGAGATCCTGTAATTCTGTGATACTGAGATTCTGTAATTCTATGATTCAGTGATTCTGTAATTCTGTAATTCTGTGATTCTGTGATTCTGAGATTCTGTAATTCTTTGATTCTGAGATTTTGTAATTCTACTTTCATGATGATGAAGTTACTGGAAAGCCCAAGCAAAGTCTGGATCACAAATGCCTTTGCTAATTAGAAATCACAGAGTGCTGGAATGGTTTGGGTTGGAAAGGACCTTGAAGAAGATCTAGTTCCACCCCTGGCATGGGCAGGGACACACAGAGCAGCAGGAGCTGCACCAGGCTCCACAATAATATTCCCACATTATTCCCCAGTCATGGAAATGTCATTCAATACCAGAAATTCTCTGCCAGTCACCTTCCATGGAACACACCTTGATCATTGTCTCCTCTGGACACTGAGGATCACATGCTGAGACCAGAGCCACCCACCTACCACCTTTAGCAGTAAATTTGACCTCTTGGCACTAAATCCCAGAATCATCGGGGCTGGAAGAGCCCTCCAGGACAATCCAGTGCCACCCCAGCATCCCCCAAACCCTGTCCCCAAGGGCCACATCCAGCCTGCTCCTGAACACTCCCACAGACAGTGACTGCAAACCTCCCTGGGCAGCTCATCCCAAGGCCTGACCACTCTGCCAGGGAAATTTTCTTTGCCAATCTCCACCCTGAGCCTGCCCTGCTGCAATTTGAGGCCATTTCCTCTCCTCCTTTGCCTGCCCCTCCTGGCAGGGACTTGTGCAGAGCCACAAGGTCCCCCCTGAGCCTCCTTTTCTCCAGCCTCAGCCCCTTTCCCACTCCAGCTGCTCCTCCCAGGTTGATTTTTTCCATCCCCATCCCTTCCCTGGACACTCTCCAGCCCCTCAGGAGGAAAATCCCCCAAAGCTCAGGAGGTTCCATCCCTGTGTTCTGGGAGCAGCCTGATTACAACACCAAGTCCACGCTTTTGCAACATCAAAATCCGATTTATACTTGGACACAGAGTTAGGAAGAGATTACAGGCTTTGTTGAAACACACTGATTTCTGCTGCTTCTCCATTCATGCATCTGTTTTTAAATTAAAAAAAAAAAAAAAAAAAAAGGAAAAATCATGTGCTGCCATGAGGGGAGGAAAATAAACAGAGCAGGAAAAAAGCTAATTAGGAATGCAAAACACAGGCTTCCACACCAAAGAGATACAATTAGGAGAAGAAATGATGCAGCTCTTGGAGACTTGGCAGCAGGTAACAACTTATTACATGGAGAGACTGAGGTTGGTTGGACTTTTAAGGGTCAGGAAGAAATTCTTTAAAGGACACAACACGGGGAAGTTGTTAATTCCCAGACTGATACAGCAAGAGACACACAGATTGATTTTTTACTACTTCCTGAGATTGTGCTGGAATTACCATGAAGCCAATGATAATAAAAATCTCCACACACCCCCTGCCTGCCTTCCCCCAATTTCAGAGCTCTGTACATGGTGTGTGCTTGTTGGTTTGGTGGGGATTTTTTTTTTTTTTTTTTTTTTTTTTTCTTTTCTGGGAGAAGCAACTTGGATTTTCCTTACCAGCCAGATTAACTGTACGTGCACTTTTTTACATATTGACTTCCCTTCTTTTCTTTCAACTTAATCAGTTGCAGACTTAATTTCGTTTTTCGGCAGAGTGCCTTAATCACAGTGCTCACCACATTTTCCCCCCTGAAATGTTTTCCTTCAAGAAGTTCTCCATTCTTCTTTGGGGTTTTTTTTTGTTTTGTTTTGTTTTGTTTGGGTTTTTTTGTCCTCTTTAACCATCTTGCTCTGTCTGTTAATTCCAAAGACCACAATGAGATACAAGATTATGGAAGCATGAAACATCTGAAGATAAATTTAACCCATCAGGAAAAATATCAGATGGCATCTATATGATCACAGAAGATGATACTGCAATTTTATATAAATTTTTCTCTTTTTTGGAACATTTTTGTGGTATTTTCCAAAATGTGAGCAAGGCACTTTTGGCATTGAAGAATATTAAAGCAGCTGAAATAGTAAGAGAGAGGTTCTAGCTCAGTTTTTTTATACAAATACCCTCCTCCCACCCTGTAGTGCAAGAGCAATACACAATATTTAATTATTTTACAGAAATTCCAAGTGCAAGGAGGACTCTGGCTTGCCAACACAACCACTTTTCATCCTACATGAACATAAAATGGGAACTGAAACCCCCAAAACTATGTTTGAATAATGTTAACAACTATAAATTTCATTGATGTTGTGGGTTTAAGGTTGAAACTCTCATTAAAGCATCCTGCTGTGTTACAGTATTGCAGAGGCATTACCACAGCCAGCAGTGCATTCCAGATGTTAAAATACCTGGGCACAAAGAGTTATGGCCAGATTTGTTCCTTCCCTTCAAGTTCCTTGCCTGAAAATCTCACTCTCAAATAGGTTGTTTAGAGAGGATTGTAAAAGCAACACAAAAACCAAAAAACAAAAAAAACCCAAAAAACTCTTTCAATTTTAGTAAAATCAAAGAATTCCAGAATTATTTAGGCTGGTGAGCCACAGTTAAGAGATGACAGCATGAATGAGAGTAGGTTTGGATTAATTATTGGGAAAAAATCCTTCCCTGTGAGGATGAGGAATAGAATAATTCTATTCTGGAACAGAATTCCCAGAGCAGCTGTGGCTGCCCCTGGATCCTTGGAAGTGTCCAAGGCCAGGTTGGGATACCCTGGGACAGTGGAAAGTGTCCCTGCCCATGGCAGGGGGTGGAACTGGACAATCTTTGATGACCATTCCATGATTCTACCCAAAATAAAATAAATGTTCATTGTCACTGACCCCACTGGGAGTGACACCACGCTGGGGGTCTGGCAAAAGCCACAAATCAGGAAATGTGGGAAAGTCTGGAAGATGGGCTGCTGGTTTTGGTTTGTTAACTTGAATTTTTTCTGCTGTGAGGCAGAATTAGGAGGAAGGCAAAACAGCCTTAACTTTAAATGGTATAATGAGAAACTTTATTACTAGAAACTATTAAGAAAAAAACCTCAGAATAAAACTTTAGATCACTTTTCCTCCCCCCACCACCACTTTTTTTCTTTTACACTAAAAATGTACAGAAAACAACTCAGTTTACCATATCTAAAATAGTCTTTCCCTAATTTACTTGGGAGAGGAGACTTTTTTTTCATGCTATGGAGATTTCTCTACAAGAAACAGTTTTGTCACTGCCTTGATGTTATAGTGATGAGGAGTTTGGGAGAATGGAATTCTGATTTCTGTGTAAAAAAAGGATCTTATGGGTGGAATCTCTGAAGGGAAAAGGAGCTCAAAAAGATCTGGTCTTTACAAACTCCCCCCACAAAATAACTCTGTCACAATCCTGAGGGGAATGAGGACATGAACAGAGTCTGCTTTGGCTAAAAAGGGAATCCAAGAGTGTAAAAGAATGTGCAAAAAAAAATGGAAGCGAGCAGGAAAACTCCAAAGGAGAAATACAGAAATATTGTCCAGAAAATGGAAAGCTCAATTATAGCAGAGATTGGGAAGAAAAACGGCAACAAGAACTTTTTACTGGAATGTGATTAAAACAAAAAAAAAAAATTAAAAAGAAGGAAAATTGGGCTCTCAGCTGGCTGAGGCAAAACCACAGTGGGTACACCTTAGGCTGAGCTAAAGGAATTCCTCACCAACAAAATCTTCCAGGACTTTTACACAGAGTTCAGGGAGAAGGGGAAACACCAAGAAGAATTCGAAAAGAAGGAATCTCATCAATCTCCTGAGAATTCTTGGCTCAGTCAAGTGAGAGCAGATGGGATGGGATGTGAGGACAGCAGGGTGGTCTCAGGTGAAGAGGGAAAACATCTCCAAGCTGCTCTTTCAACCATCCCTGGACCCAAGTCAAGCCATGGAGCTTGGAAATGTTTGGATTTTGGGATTGAAATCTGGGTTTGTAGTGCAGCTGTGGGCTGGGTACAACTGCACATGCCCAGGGCTGTGTCCAAGATTTGTCCCATTTATTATCTTTAATAAGAGGGGAAGGAAAGGAGGGAATACACGACCTGTGAGCAACACAGAAATGTGGGGATAACAAAACACTGGAAAAGGATGTGGAGTTTTCCCAGATCTGACTGGAAAAAGCCTTGAGCAAGCTGGTCACAATTCACTGTTAGGACTAGAGACCTTCCTGGATTCTGAGGGATTCCTGACTCCAGAAAAGGCACAGAAATTTGGCATCCCTGGTGTTTCCAGCAGACATTTAGGTTTGGTTGAAATCAGTCAGAAATTTGCCATTGTAACTATTAAATCAATGATTTAGCACCACTGGAATCCCATCTCCCAGGCAGGATCCTGAAACCATTTGCACACTCTCTAACAAGCCTAAATATTTACATTTCTCCATCTCCCACTTTCCATGAGGAAAATTTGATTCCATGAGGCATTTTCTACATAGACCAGGTGCTCCCAGAAGATTGACCCCCCCTTAGGTGGGACAAGGAGAACCCCATAGCTGTTAATCCAACTCAGGCTGACTGAAATGACAGAAATCTCCCTTAAAACTGTGCCTAAATCCAGCAAAAAAAAAAAAAAAAAAAAAAAAAAACATTTACCAGAATACCCCGTGACATGAATGCACTCTTCTGTTCTAATGCAAAAATTCATTGCTCCTTTCACTTTCTAGTGGGTTTCCCCACAGCAAAGTTAGCACAGAAAGGGCCATTTAGTGTCAAATTCTCCTTGAACTCCTTGGATACACCAAAGTCCTGCACCAGTGAGAAAAAGCATTAAAGGGATTACAATATCCCAGCCATGGGGAAAGCTAAAAAAGCACTGCAACCTTGCACAGCTGGTTCCTTGTTACCTCCAGAAATGCTACAAAAAGAAGATTGTCCTGAACTAGACAGGGCATTTCCAGCAAGGAATATTCTCCTGAATCAATGACGTGGGTTAGGAGCTCACAGATCCTTTGGCTGGGTGGGTAAATCCTACAACAGGGCAATAATAATTCAGTTTTAGGGGAAAATGCAGCATGGAGGGAGGGAGGGAGGGAGGGAGGGAGGGCAAAGCCACCTGAGCTGGTTTTCAGCTGCCTCAAATCTCCCCAGAAATGAAAGCTGCTGTTGGCAAAGGGGAAGCAACAGCAAAAGATGCCAGGGGAGAGAAGGGAAAACTAAATCACCTTTTTTTTTTTTACCACCCACGTGCTTGATTTAAATTATGGCATTATGGCCTGGGAATGGTTCATGCTTTGCTGGTGGAATTGCTTTGAGAATCAGGACCTGCTGCACAGAACTCTACCATGAAATCCTCTTTTTTTTCCCCCCCCTGCTCATTGCATTTTTTCAGCTGGTAATTTTCTTGTCTATTTTTATACCTGATGTGTTATAATTACCCCTTTGTGTATGTTTATAGGCTTTTCCCCTTGAAAAAGAGCAAGAAAAAGAGAATTTTAAAACACAGTACCATACAGGCAGAGGTGTCAGGAAACATACCCAAACAAGCAAGGACTCAAAAAAAATTAGATTGCCAACAAAATGCCAGTAAAATTTGAAACCTGGGTTCAGAGACACTGGTCATGTTCCAAAACTGCAAACTTAAAGAACTTCTTTATTCAGTAAATCAGCTTCTCTGTGAATATCATCAAGACCACAAAGTTACAGTAAAAGAGGGCGTTTCCAAGGGAGATGTGAGCAGAGTTTAGGAGTTTGTTTCAATTTTTAAATTGAAAAGCAAAAACTTCTCCTCTGTTTTGAACAATTTATTTCATTTTTTTTTTCCCCATCTAGTAAGTAATCTTTTCAATTCATAACCTTTCTTGACTTGAAAAAGCGACCTGAAGCCAAAAGTGAACATGGGACAAATGGGAACGAAACAGATTTCACTAGGAAACAGATCTCCAGTGCCAAGATTTAAGAAACAAAATTTAAGATTTACCAGAATGCAGTGAAATATATTTATCATAACATGCTTAAGAGCAAAATCTTCAAGCTAGAATAAAAATTAAAAACATCTTGATCAAAGGCAGATCCAGCCCTTCCTGCCTGAGGTAAAACCCAGCAGGGATGCAGGGAGGATTGGGAACAGCCAGAGCCCTGCAGGCTGTGCTGATGCCACTTCCAGAGTGATTTCACCCCAGTCCAGTGGCACAGCCTGGGGACCGGGTCCTGTGAGCCCCAAAAGGTTCAACAAAAACAAGGGCAAGGTCCTGGGGCAACCCTGGGATAGCCCAGGATGGGATGAGCAGCTGGAGCAGCCCTGGGTGAAGGATTTGGGGGTGCTGGTGGTGAGAGCTGGACCTGCCCCAGCCCAGAACCCCAAAGTGAGGAGGGAATTGTGTCCCTGTGCCCTGCTCAGGTGTGACCCCACCTGCAGAGCTGCCCCAAACCTGGATCCCAGCTTGGGGAGGAGCTGGAGCTGCTGCAGAGAGCCCAGAGGAGGCAGCAGGATGAGCAGAGGGATGGAGCAGCTCTGCTGGGAGGAAAGGCTGGCACAGCTGGGATTGTTCAGCCTGGAGAGGAGAAGCTTTGGGCTGAGCTCAGGGTGGCCTTGCAGGGCCTGAAGGAGCTGCAGGAACCATGGAGAGAGACAATTGCCAAGGGATGGAGGGACAGCACCCAGGGAATGGAGGGACAGCACCCAGGGAATGGAGGGACAGCACCCAGGGAATGGAGGGACAGCACCCAGGGAATGCAGGGACAGCACACAGGGAATGCAGGGACAGCACACAGGGAATGGCTTCAGAGTAGGATTTGATGGGATTTTGGGAATTAGAAATTGTTCCCTGGGACGGTGGGCAGGCCCTGGCACAAGGTGCCCATGATGCCTGGAAAGGCTGAGCTGGAACAGAGACCAGACAGAGCAAAAGGGATAAAATGGGAATTTATTGAAAGGATTCACCTTGGGCAGTGCAGGAGCCTGGCTGGGGCTGCACCCAAATCAAACCCAAGATGGATCCTGGTCACGAGTTTTTACACTTTTATAAGTTTTGGTTCATTTACACATTGGGGTCAATTATCCAAGCACAGCCCCAGGCTATGAAGTCTCAGCCCCCTGGTTTGACCCTTTTCCCTCACTGCTGTTTCTGATTTTTGGGTGTCCTTGATTCTCCAGCTACAAAGGGATTGTTTTGTCACTCCCCTGTGAAGAGAACTTACTGACACCGAATATGAATGTTCAGAGTTCCACACTAAGCAGCAGAGAATCTGGAAAATAGAAAAGCTCAAACCCAAGGCATCACCCAGAGCAGCTGTGGCTGCCCCTGGATCCCTGGAATGTTCAGTTCCAGGTTGGACATTGGGACACTGGGAGGTGTCCCTGCCATGGCAGGGGTGGCACTGGGTGATTTTTAAAGATTTCTCCCATTCCATCATTCTAAGATGCTTCAAGAATGCCCCAATTTGGTCCCTTTCAGAGGAAAACCTCAACACTTGGCCACCCAGCAGAGCAAGAAACATTTCAGCAAAATGATAAATGTATTTTAAATCAGCACTGGATTCACTAATTCCTAGTGTGAGGCACCACAAACATGAGGATCTCCAAAGTAACCCATTGTGAAGGTGGATTTTTACAATATTCCTTAGCTCCTTCCCAGATTAAAAAAAGCCAACTGAGAACTTTGTGCACACACAGCGATTTTAATGTGATATTCTGGCCAGTTTCTAGTCAGGGTAATTACATTTCCTTATGAAAATTTCCCTACAATTTACAAAGACATCACTTCATTTCCTGGTTTAAATCACAGAAGGTGTTAAACAGTTGCTGTGTTTGACCAGAGAAATGATGAAATTATTCCCAGACAGCCACTCCAACAGGGTTAATGCAGAACAAAAGACACTGGATTTATTATGGAAATGAAAATGAGCAGAAATAAAAATTGTGTGAGGTGCCCTTCCAGGATCCTTCCCAGGGCCTTGCAAAGTGGGAAAAATTAAAGCATTTCAACAATTTAAAAAAAATCATTCCTTGTTAAGGAACTCTGAAAGACTTAAAAAATAAGAAATAATATTGATTTTCCTTATTTAAATTATTTTTTTTCCTTTATCTTATTATTATTAAAAGTTTCATCAATACTTAAAATCACAGAAGTAATTTATACTTAGGAGAACCCTCTAAAACCTTTGATTTTTTTCCCCATGATTTGCTTTAATTTTTTTTAATTTTCTGCCTGCAACATCCACTGTGCTCAAAATTTAGGTTCTGGTGACTGATATAAACATAAAGATACAGCAAATTCCCAGTTTTCTTAATCCAATGCTAACTGAAAAATATTTTTAATTATTCTTCTCTTTCTGAAGGCACACACCAAACAATTTTCCTACACTAAAACAAGAGGCAGCACCTTTTCACACTGACATTTCTTGTGGTCCTGTCAATTAGTTTAACCCTCTTTCTTAAAAAAAAAATTAAAAAATACATTTAATGTGAAAGACAATTCACTAAAATTTCAGGCAAATTTCTTCATTCCCTCAGTTTCCCTTGGTCAAAAGCACATGAGCCTCAATTTGCAAATTCTCATCTCTCACCATTTAATTGAAAAACACACACAGAGAAGGTTTGAAAAGTTCTAAATGCAATATTCTGATTTTTGGGACGTGTATGGTACAAACATCATCATGAAGGTGGTTATTGGACACATTACTTGGCACTCAATCAAATCTTCCTAATTTTTCCCAATTGTGGCTTCATAAATTGGAAGTTAAAGCACAATTATTTCACTTGCATGGATTTTTTTTTCCATTAAGAATGGTGATACATGAAATCTTTAGGGGGAAAAAAAAAAAAAAAAGTATTATTAATACTTTGCTGTGCAAAAGCCATCAAAACATCCCATTCCTTCCATGTCAATAAATCCAGAATTTAATCCAAAAACTCCCATGGACAAAATAGCAGGTTTTTAATCTTTCTCTAAGAAAAAAAGTAGAGGTGGAACACAGAGAAATTTGTGACATAATTAATGCAAATATAAATTATAATGTGAGAGAGTAAGGAAAAGTTTAATGCAAACTTTGGGGGGGAAAAAGGTGCTTTTTTAATTTCAAAGTGTTTCAGTAAGAACTGCTTTCAAAATAAAATTATTAGGAAGTGGCAGCTGAGCTCTAAAGCTGTAGCTAAAATTTGAAATAGTTTGTTTGGCAAGTAAAGTTTAGGATATTATTTAAAAAAAAAAATTAAAATATTTTTAATCAATAAAAATATTTCTAATGAATTTAAAGTATTTTTCAAGGTGTTATTAGACCTGATGGGATGTTTACCATTTACATAATTTTTCAAAGGAGAAATTGCTGCTTTCTAAGAGAATGAATTAATTTATCTGCAACAATGTCATTTTTCCTTTAAAACACACAAATGAACTTTATATCCAACATCCCTAAATAGAATTTCCTTGTGAAGAAAGAACAGACAATCCTCCAGTTTTTTTTCCCCGATTTCAAGTCACAGATCACGTTAAGAGATAACAACCAGGAAAAATTTATTGCTTTTCTCATGGCGAATTTAAAAAAAAGGCAATAAACACAATAGCTGAGCTCAGCTGGCTCTGCATTCCCAGATCTGAGAATTAAAACACAAAAATTGCTCTCATCAAGCACCAGAGTTTCCTCCTTCCCAGCGCCAAGAGAAACCACAAGATTTCTAAATTCAGTATTAAAACTTTTCTCACGTGGGAGCCAAAGCTCCAAAGCAAGAACAGAAAAGTTCTGTCTCCAAATATGTTGTTAAATATTTTGAAAACCCCTCTCTGCTCTTGGGCTGTGCCAGCTCGAAGGCAGAATCCCAATAGTTCATTTCATGGGTGATTAAGAATGGATTTTAAAATAAGGAAGTTGATTTCTGCCTGCCACAGCATCCTCTGCAGAAACAGCCACTGCAATGGGGATTTTATCCAGACTCACACAAAATACAGCTGATATTCAAAGCCCCAAAAAGGGATTTCCTTTGGCGGGGTGGGCAAAAAAAAAAGGAAAATGAAAAAAAAGGAAAATGAAAAAAAAGGAAAATGAAAAGAAGAAAAAAAAAGGAAAATTAAAAGGAAAAAAAGAGAGGAAAATAAAAAGTGGAAGAGGAAGAGAAAGAGAAAGAGAAAGAGAAAGAGAAAGAGAAAGAGAAAGAAAAGGAGAAAGAAAAAAAAGAAAAAGAAAAAGATAAAGAAAAAGAAAAAGAAAAAGGGGAAAAAAGAAAAAGAAAAAAGGAGAAAAAGAGAAAGAAAAAGGAGAAAAAAAGGAAAGAAAAAAGAAAAGAAAAGAAAAGAAAAGAAAAGAAAAGAAAAGAAAAGAAAAGAAAAGAAAAGAAAAGAAAAGAAAAGAAAAGAAAAGAAAAGAAAAGAAAAGAAAAGAAAAAAGAAAAATAAAGAAAAAGGAGAAAAAGAAAAAGAAGCCCAGAAGTCCCCAGGTAATGTTGCTATTTCAAATTCTTTACAAGCAAGAAAAGCTGGAAGTTCCTACTTCCAGAGGTTAAAATATGCCCAGAAACAATAAAATATTGTACAAATAAAACATTGTACAAATAAAATATTGTACAAATAAAATATTGTACAAATAAAATACTGTACAAATAAAATATATGCAAATCATTCTTATCCTGAGAGGTGGTGGATGGGTGGCCCCAGAAGCACAGGTTTGGGTTGCAAAGTAAATTTTTTTTGGATTTTGGCACCTGGACACTTTCCTGCTCAATGGCAGCTGCACACAGTAGAGGATGGAATCTGGATATCCCAAAGAGAATAAACCAAAAAATGTCTTTGATTCTTGTATAACCTCAGCAAACCCAGGAATTGCTTCCAAACAATGACTAAAAGCACATCAAACTCCAATTCTATATCACTACAAACCATTTTTGGGTTTAGGAAAGGCTGAAAAAATTGGGATTGTTCAGCCTGGAGAGGAGAAGCTTTGGGCTGAGCTCAGGGTGGCCTTGCAGGGCCTGAAGGAGCTGCAGGAACCATGGAGAGAGACAATTGCCAAGGGATGGAGGGGAATCAATACTCATGGAATAATAATTCAAATCAGAAATTAATTTCTGAATCACCTGGCAGATCTCTGGGTCCTCCTTCACTTTTTTTTTTTTTTTTTTTTTTTTTTTGTGCATCACTCTGCTGTAAAGCAAAAGGAAAATACAGGCTTAGAAAAGAAACTTCCTCATTCAGCTTTGCCAACATATTTCTAACAAAAACAGGTGTTGGGAGGTGGTTTTTAAATTTAAAATGAAAAAGTGAGGTTTTATCAAGGGTTAGGGCATTATGTAGCAAAAAATTCCTTTGGCTGGAGAAGGAGAAAAATGTGGAGGAATGATTTAAGTGGGAAGTTACAGACACAGATATACAAAAACTGCTGGGAAACAGCAATTAATAAAAGTGATAAATAAATTGAATAAAAGAAAAATCAGCAGTTATTCACATTTGTGTGAAGTAAAAAAATCCAGCACCTCCCATGGATTTGCATCCATGGCAAAATGCTGCACAGAAAAAGCTGAAATCCCACTCCAAAATCAAGTTGGTTGTGACAGGGACAGATAAATTGTGTAAGTCTGACACAATTTGGCACCACAGCCACAGAGTGTTGGAAGGATTCTCTGCTTTATTCATAAAAGCTCACAACGATGGAGAAACAACAGCTCATTTCAGCAAAATTCCCTTTTTTTTTTTTTTTTTTTTTTTTTTATTTTTTAGCAATTTTTAAAGGCAAAATTCCTGCCTCTGCCTTTCTGGGTTGAAATGTTGTCCCACACTCACTGACAATGAGGAAATGCTCATTTATTTCCTCCCTGTACCACGAGTAAAAGTTTCTTTACGCTCTTGTTGTGTTCTTTTGATGAAAGAAACACAATTTTTTGTTATCCCCCCTCTCCCCATGGAAGGAATCATCCTTCCCCTTTCCCTGCTTTGTACCATGCCCAGCAAATCCACATTTTTTTCTTTTTTAAAGCCTCCTGCTGAAAACTGGGCCAATAACTCCAGTGAAACCCTCCATGACCTTGACATTTTTTGCACATTTTTAAGCACTTCTGTATGAATTTCAGTGGCAGTCCTCACCTCCTTTGTTACAACAGGAATTTATTTTTAACCCACATCGAATTGCTCATTCAAACTTCCAGAACTTCTCACAAAAATTGATATTCAAGCACTCTCTCTCCATTGCATGATTTGCATCTGATTATTTGAGGCCACGTTTTGATTCATCAAGCTTTTTGAGTTTTAAAATCACCTTTTTACAACCTTAAGGGTTCTCCTGACAAAGTTTTGATAAAATCCTGTCATGCATAAAATTCTGATACAATTCTGTCATCCAAAGTATTAATGGAAATGAATGAAGCTGTGGCAGATCTGAAACCTCAGCAGTCTGACCTAGGAAGAGATCTTGGATTTAAGATTTTAGATTTAGGATTTTAGATTTAAGAATGGCATTTAAACCTTTCAGCTGTGACACGGAGGAGTTAAGCATCTAAAAGGGGAAAGATCACTGAAGAAAAGAATGATCATCTTTCCTTTCCTCCACTAAGAGAATTTTAACAAGCAACTCTTCACAGAATTAATAAAGTTGCAGCTGTAAATGTCAACTGTTTGCAGCTGTCTGTCTCCTCCACCTTGCTCAATATATTTAACATTGAATAGAACTGGGAAGGAAAAAGGGGAGGAAATACTTTTCCCTTCACGGATTTTTTTTTTTTAAAGGTGTCTTTTTCTACAAATACTCCATAAATAATTTTTACTTTTCAACCAGCAACATCAGACTAACCTAACACTGTACTCCTCTCCATCCAGAATAAACCTATAAAACTGATTTTCCTATCATCCTTGTTTTATGGGATAACCTCTCCATTGCAGCAAATAAAAACTCCTCGTGTTCCATTTTTATCATTCTCTCCAACATCCACACTCATCCTGGCCCTGGAGGTCTTTTTCTCATTCACAATCTGTAAACTCTGGCTCAGGGACCTTAATTTTGTGTCTCTAACTCCTGGGGTGGCTCAAATGATTCCACAAAAGGAATTCCAAGGCCAAGAACAAGTGAACTACGACAATCACACAGCAGATCTTTTATTTTTGCAGTCCATGCAACAGGGCAAAATATTCAATATTGGCAGAATCCCAGAATCAAGGTGGGAAGGGACCTCCAGGATCCTCCAGTGCCACCCCAGTGCCAGCAGCATCCCCCAAACCCTGTCCCCAAGGGCCACATCCAGCCTGCTCCTGAACACTCCCACAGACAGTGACTGCAAACCTCCCTGGGCAGCTCATCCCAAGGCCTGACCACTCTGCCAGGGAAATTTTCTTTGCCAATCTCCACCCTGAGCCTGCCCTGCTGCAATTTGAGTGTCCCACAGCCCCACAGTGACCCCCAGTGTGTCCCCTCAAGGGGTTTAGGGGTGACACCAGTTGGTGACAAAGGCTCTGGGGTGTCCTGGTCCTGCACTGGGGTGGCACCGTGGCCTCTGTGTCCCCAAAGCCCAGCCTTGCTGCCCAGGCCAGCCCTGATGCCTAAAGAGGCTGAGCTGGAACAGAGGCTGGACAGAGTTAAAATATGAATAAATTAGGGATTTATTCAAAAGCTTTCAAAGGATTCACCTTGGGCAGTGCAGGGGATTGGCTGTGGCTACACCCAGGATGGACCCTGAGTCATGAATTCTCACACTTTTATCAGTTTTGGATTTATAAAAGTGGATTTTCACACTTTTATCAGTTTTGGACCATTTCCATATTGGGGTTCATTGTCCAATTCCAGCTCCAGGTTCTGCAGTCCCATCCTCCCAGATTCTCTCCTCAGTTCTCTGCTGTTTGCACTTTTTGGGGCTGAAGCTGCAGAGTGTCCTTGGTTGTGGGGCTGGAAAAGGATTGTTCTGTGTGCCTGAGCTGGGAGGAGAACCTGGAACACTTTATATGGAGTTCAGTCACACAATGTTGGATCTCAGAAACTTAGAATTTCTGAGCTTTCTGTGCTTTCAGACACTGACATCCAGGAGAACACTGCTTTTGACATGAGGCCTTGGAGAAGGCTCCAAATTTGAGTGATGGAGTTAAAATCACTGGTGTGGAGTTAAATAGAAGTGTTTGACTTCATATGGTGAAGGATTTGGAATTTGAGGTTTTTATAATACAGTGATAGGTATGAGACAAGATGGAAAATTTCGGGTATTGTCTCCTTTCAGTGTTCTTCCTTCTTATTCATAGTTTCAAGCAGTAATTTCTGGTTGGACAGTTAATGCTGCACTGCAGGTCATGAGAGTTTAGTTATTAAGTCAAAAATATAAATAAGAGTTAATTCTCTATTGAACTGTTCAAGAAACCTTATAACTTACTAAGTTCAGCTTCATTTTGCTCACTTTTAACTGGTAGCTGGAAGTGTTGCAGAACTCTCTGCACTTTAAATAGAATTTAATAAACAACCAAGCCTAAACATGAAAAAATTCATCACCTTCATGTTTTTTAATCCTGGCTCTGAGAGAAGTCACAAGAAACTTTTATAACACACAATTTATAATGCAGCGCAGAATCTGGAAAATACAAAAGCTAAAACCAGCACAGAGGGGCTCACAGCACCCTGTGTCACCTGTGCCCTGCCTGGCTGGGACAGTGGCATCCATCTGTCCTGTCCCTGTGTCCCTGTCACCACCTGTGGGGCTCTGTCCCCATCCCTGAGTCCCTGGGCTGTTCCTCCTCATGTGGCTCCATGTCCCCATGTCCATGTGGGGTCTCTGTCTGTGTGTCCCCACCCTGTCTGTGTGTCCCTGTCCCTGTCCCCCTCTCCCTGCCCCTCCTGTCAGGGGCTTGTGCAGAGCCACAAGGTCCCCCCTGAGCCTCCTTTTCTCCAGCCTCAGCCCCTTTCCCAGCTCCCTCAGCCCCTCCTGGGGCTCCAGCCCCTTCCCAGCTCCCTTCCCTGCCCTGGGCATGGAATAAACACCCAGAACTGACTTTGAAGAGCAATAAATGAATTTCCCATCACCCAACCCACGTTCTTGCCATGAACGAATTCAGATCACACAACGCAGACACCGAGGCTCAACCCCGAGTCCTTCCCAAATCAGCTCCTCTCAGGCAGCAAGAATTGGCAAATCCATCCCCAAATCGAACACTGCCAGCGTCAATTAAAGCCCTGCCAATCTGAGCAGCTCCTTCTCCAGCAGGGCTTTTCCTTCTGCAGATGCTGAAAGCTGAGACACCGAGTGGCACAAGCCAAGTGTAACAAAAAGAGTGGAATTCCCACCCTGGAAATCCACACATTTACAGGCTGACATTACCTGGAGATCCTCAGTGCTTTAGCAACAGCAAAAGGCAAAAATCGATTTTTTTTTTTTTTTAATCAATCAAAACTTTCACATTTATCCAACTGAGCGGTTGGATATTGTCAACTTACATTTGCTTATTGCCTATTAGTGTATTTCTATTTTTAACTAAATTATGTCCATTTTTTAAAGCTGCTATAGAATATTTTTAGTATTTAAAAAAAAATTCTTCCCCCAAATTACATATTCCAAGGGGTAAAACTTCTATTGCAATATAATATTCCAACTTCTATATAATGTTATTATTCCAGTTTATTTTTGTTCCAACTTACATATAATACTCCAATTTATGTTATTAGATTCCAGTATCACATAAGGCAAAGTGGCTTCCAAAAGTCATGAAATGCATTGTCAAGCTCTCAATTTGAAATGCTATTTTTAAACCCTACTGTCAAAAAAATTTCCTAGAAGCTAACATAAAATACATCTTGGATTATTTATCACACTCTATCTCTCCCTTGGACATGAACAGTTATTTTTGTTATTGAAGAGTTCCTCTAATTGAATTTCCTTGTATTCATTAGCTTTTAGGATACTTCCAGAAAGAAAACATGACTGAATTTGAGAAATGAGATCATAAAATATAGGATGTGACAGCAGAAAAATGTTTTATTTCCCTGTTCATTAAGCAAATACATTTTCTTTCCAGACAGAACAGACACTGAAAGGAGTATCCAAGTCCAAGTGGTGCTTGTAATATTGAACCCACAAAAATTAACTCACTCTGGCTACAGATAAATATTTGCAGTCAAAATTAAGCCAATCCCACATCAATAAAATCCCGTGAGCCTTTGAGAAAAGGTGAAAAAAAATTGATAATTTGATTTAACACAGCAAACTGCAGGACTTGAAAGAAGTTACATTGTTATAATATTTTAATATTATAATATTATAATATTATAAAGTTCCTGCATGGCTGACCAACATCTCTGGACTTTGAATGGATTTGGTTCTTGCAGCTCAGTGCAAGAATATCTGAATTATCTTTGCCATGAGGCCTCATGAAATGCAGCTGCTCCAGGGCTGCCCCTTTCCCAGAAAAACTGGGATTAAGTTTCTGGTGCTGCACAAGCTCTGAAGTCCTGGCAGAGCATTCCTGAATCCCAGAGCTGGGGCTGGGATTGTCCCATCAGGATGGCAGAGTTACACATCACTTATATAAGCAGAGAAAATAAGAAATAAATGAATTAATGTAGTTATTATTTTCATCACAGAAAAGAAGCAGGAAGCTGAATAGGATATCAGGATGAGTTTGAACTTGATCAGAAAAATGTCATTCAAAGAGGGAGGAATAACACAAAAAATTTGGATCCAAGTCCCCCTGTTTTGGAATCTGCCCCTGGATCCCTGGAATGTTCAGTTCCAGGTTGGACATTGGGGCTGGAGCAGCCTGGGACAGTGGGAGGTGGCCCTGCCATGGCAGGGGTGGCAATGAGATGATTTTTAAGATCCTTCCAACCCAAACCAGTTGGAATTCCAGGATTCTGGGATTCCATGATTCAAGCTCGCATGCACGCAATGCTTCGACCTCTGGTTTCAATCTATTACTCTTAGATAAAATTGATTTAAAAGTCCCTTTTTGCTGTTCAGCCCTTTGACTGAACGAGATCTTCCCACTGACATTTTTTCTCGGGTGCCTTTGGAGGATCCAAAGGAAAAATCATCATTTTGGAGGTTTTCTTCACCCCTGTTAGTGTGAGGAAACGTTTCATTGCTATTTCTCTACGGTGCTCCTAAGGGATCTTGGAAAGCTGAATGCTAATTATTGTGCTAATATATATAAAGTGCTGTATATAAAGCACTTCAAAATCCACACAAGGACGATGCCATAAAAGCAGAAAAAATCGTGGATTTATGGAATGCTTTGGGTAGGAAGGGACATGAAAAATGAGCCATTTCCATGGGCAGGGACACCTCCCACTGTCCCAAACTGCTCCCAACCCCAATGTCCAACCTTGGACATTGAAAATTCCAGGGATCCAGGGTCTGGGAATTCCATCCCAGCCCCTTCCAGGGAACAATTCCTGCCCAAATTCCCACCTAGCCCTGCCCTCCACCAGTTCAAAGCCATTCCCTGTGTCCTGTCACTCCATCCCTTTTTAAATTATCTCTCTCCAGCTCTTTTGGAGCCCCTTTATGTCCAGGAATGATTATTGTGATTTCTAACCCTACGAATGACACGGATCAGCAACAAAAATTTCTAAAAATCAGGGGAAAGAGCAGGATGATCCCAGATTGGGTTGTACCAACCACATTTATCCCACACCAAGGGGCTGGGTGAGGAAACACCGAGGTGCCAGAGAAACAAAGCAAGCAGTGGGTGAGCAAATGACTGCAAAAATTATTCTAGGAAGAGGTTTTATGGCAAACCTCTCATTCCCCCACAGCCACAGGCATCAAGTGCTTATCCACAAACTCATCTCCTGCTCAGCCTGGAAAGTGCTGGTGGAATAAAATCACAAATGACAATGTCTACGCCTCTGTCACCCAGAATTTCATTTTCCACCCGTGGCCATCTAATATTTCAATGTAGCTCTGGTATAAAATGACAGAATTTGGTCTCCCCAGCATCCAAGGGAAAGGACACAGGAAATTTCTGAAGGTTCTTGAGCTCCTGGAGGTGATGCCCACACAACACCCAGACCTCAGATCCGAGATTGATTCCAGCAAAACACCTTAAAAGCTAAAATATTCATTTAATGATATACAGGCACAAAGGAAATTCTTGGCTTTGTTGTGCCTTCCCACCCTTAAATGGGAGTTGGGAGAATTGAATTCTTGAATATTAAATATTCAAGAATTTTCAAGCTGAAAAACCCAAGCAGGGAACTTCCACGCCACTTTCTCCTTTTTAAAACAAATTTTAAATCACGTTTCAGAGAATTATTTTGACTTCTGCTCGTAGTGAGGCAGGTGAGACCGAGGCCATCTGCAGCCACCCAAGATATTTCAATTGCATTCCAAGACACACAAAACCCAGCCCCAATGAACGATGAAAAAAAAAAACAAAAACGTGCAACCACTGCCAAAAAAATGCTCCAATCTCCCTCCAGTCTGGGAAATCACAGAGAGAGAATTTAACAGAATTTATCCCTCTGCAGAGCTCTAAGATACATTCAGGCCCTTGAAGTTTTAATTATTTTGGACCTCGTGGGCATGATAGAGTGCAAATATCCTTGGAAGGCTGCTAAGAGCATGGCAATACACAGATTATTCTATTTTTAGTCGATGAAATAATTGATGGCTGGTATTACAGGACACTGATGCCACGTTCCTGGCTAAATGCCAACTGGGAAGTTTCTTTTCTGCCTCTCTAAATTTGCTTTGTGGTTGTATTTAGTGATGGCAATGGGCATGTTCCACCCTGAACTTTCGCCAGGATACATTTACATTTAAGGAATATTCTCATTTCTTTTCAAAATGCAGAATCTCACTTTCTTTCAGAGAATAAATCAAGATATTTGCAATTGAATTTTAAAGGTATATATTACTCCAAGGAGTAACTTTTTCTGGAAGACTTCATTTCCAAGACCTTGAAATCAAAAGAGGTCAAAACCTCAACACAGGTCCAGTCACAAAATATTACATGCAAATTTAATATATTTTTAATCTTATATCATAAGAGGCACCTTACTGATGATTCTTTTCCTTTTTTTTTTTTTGGTAAGAAGTTGACCAAAACAACATTTACCATCTTCTTCCTGCCACCTCCCACTAAATCTAGATTTCATTTTTTAGGCTTGGCATCTGAAATCCTGTATTTTCCAAGGAATTATTATCCTATTCCAATCCTCCCACATGTCCCGGCCCACAGGGACAATTAGGAAAAGAGAGTGAACAAAATGAACACGTAGAGCTTAAATTTAAAGATTTACAAAGTTTCTTAGCTCAGCAGTGAAATTATTTATTTTCAGTTCCACCTACACCTCCCGTTCCTCTTCTTTCAGAATCTGAAATTCTGAAATCTGAAAATTATTTCAGAACTTATCAAGATGCATTGGACAAAATGACAATTTTAAGGGCACAAGGATCTACAAATTTTGCTGAAGAAGAAATCCTGAATAACGTGTCCTGGTCTGCTTTAAATCTACTTATTCACACAAATCATAAGAAAGTGAAAAGAAAAATCCTGTGATTTTCTTCAATCTTGTGATGAAATAAATAGAAAAATGCCGTGGATTCAATCCTACCTACAAAATTCACAATCAAAAGTCACATTTTTTACATTTAAATAATAATTTATTTCTAGAACTCCTTCTTGCTTTTAGTGATTAATTAAAGGCCCTGTTTTCAACAGATGTAATTAGATGAAAAAGGACTGTAAAAATGGTTTTTAAAATAAATTCTTCTTCATCTACACATCTCCAGTAGAAGAAACTTTGGGCCAGGTTTTTCCCACCAAGAAAAAAATTTTATAAAAGATGTGGCAATCAGCTCTTTTCTTCCTATAACTCTTCTGTTCAGATTAAAATTTCATTTTGATGGAACCCATTTTGAAAAGAGTTATTTCTGATCCAGTGAAGACTTAGGTTGTGTACATGCAACCATCTGTCCTGGAGATAAGTGAAAATTGAATTCTCTTAATTTAAACTGCTTCTAAAAGAGTTGGATGATCACTAATTTAGACAGGTGTCCTAAACCCTCAAGGCTTTAAGTTAAAAAAATAAAATAAAACTTAAAAAACACCTCTGCAGTAAACAGCAACCATCTATATCTTCAAATCAAAGAATCTTCTCAAAGAGACTTCCCAGAAAGATAAAAAAAAAACAAACAAAACTTTCTTCCCATATTCATAATTCCAAATATATTTCAGATAAAATGAAATTTTTAGATGGCAGAAATGAGATACTTTTCAATGTAAACCTTAAGATGTGGCCTCAGCTTTTTTTTTCCTTTTTTAATGGTAATGAACATTCATCAATCACATGTCAGTGTTCAGTTTTTAAGATGGAAAATAAAATGAATGAATAAAAATAAAAAGAAAATGCCACCCCCAGTAATGAATCCTTACAGAGGGAGGACTATCAATTGGAATAATTAATATAAATTGAATATAAATGTAAATAATGAATATAAAAATTGGTAATATTTGTGGCTCAGGCCTAACTTTCCTTGTTTTATTTATTCTTATTTCAACTCCTGATTGCCATTGAGAAGGACAAATAAGCAGCTCCACTGGACCAAGTTCCTGAAACTGCCATTTCTGATATTCTGCCATTTGCTGTGCCTTGTTTTCAAAACTTTGGCCTCTTTAATTTGGCCCTCTTTGACTTGGTCATGCAGCAAGAAACTGTTTATTTTGGGGTTTTTGTGCAGGTGTCATTTATCCTCAACCTGAAAAAATACTTCTAATTATAGACAGTAATTTGTATTTAATGTATATATAACTAGTATGTACTAATATATATATACACACATATATATAATAGTAATATATATAACATATATTATTATATATACTAATATAATATATAATAGATATTATATAGATACATTAATATATAATATGATATAATATATGATATAATATTATTAATATAATATAATATAATGTTATATTGATATTATATAAAATATAGATATTATATAGATATTATATAATATAATGTAGATATTATATAGCTATTAATATATATATATATTAGTATATATTATTAATTTCTAAAGGGATTCCTCAGCCTGCACTTGACATCCTGAGCTTTGTGTTGGCAGCTCCCCAAACCCTCCCTCCATAGACACCGAACTGTGCCTGGCACATCCTGGACAGTGAACACCCAAATGTCACAGCAAGCAGAGCAAAGGATGCACTGCAAAGCCTCTGCTTTTGTTTTTCTAGCCATAAAAATCTTCTCCAAAAGAACTCCAAAATAATTAGGAGTGCAGGACAAAATAAAGTTGAATTTCCATGTTCCGCACCCCGACGAGAAACATCTTCCCTTCCAAACGCGTCGAGCAGAAACCCCCACATCCTTCATTTAAAAAAAATAAAAAAATTTAAAAAAAAATCAGATTTCACCCAGCTCACACCTCTCCTTCCCTGCCTGTGGAAAAGCCAAGGCTGTGCTGAAAATCCCAATATTGGGGCGTGCGGGGAAGGAACATGACCCGCGCGGCGCCGCGGCGCGTTAAGGAGCCTGATTGAACATCGCTGCTAATTAAGAGCTCTCCTCGTTTGGCAGGACCACCAGAGAACCTCCTGCACTTGTTCATGCCAGCAGCACCTCCTGCAGAAATTAACTCTTGATGAGAGCAGCCGGGGGGCCCAGCTGGGTCCCCCCAGTCCTCCCTGCACACAAATGAAGAGTAATGAGAGCGCTGGTGGCTACCAAGGGGAGGGAGGTTATCCGTGACCTCTCCTTAAAAAACAGAGTAGACTCTTACATTGGCTTAATTCTCTGCATTGGGGGGACATAACTGCAGCTGGGGACCGTGTGAGCAGAGCTGGCAATCGCCAGGGAGGGCTGAGAATCAGAAATTATTAGTGAATAATTCGGTAAGAATTATCTTATTAGGCGGGCGAAAATATAAATCTGTTCTCGGGGCTTTGGAAAATCAATAAATATTATTCAGCTATCAGGCCTCTGAAAGAAAATTTCACAACAAAAGCTGAAGTTGGAGGAGGTTTTGTGGGGAAAAAAAAAAAGGAGGTTATTAGAACTGATTTGATGTTTTGTTTGGGATGTGTTTAGAAGTGCAGCTTTGTAATATTCAAAAAGAATGTTCCACGTCTACAAACAGCACTGGTTACCCCATAAAACACAAATAAAACAACTGACTCCCCCTCAGTGGCAATGCTGCAGTGCCCAGGTGATGAACTCCTGTCACCTCTGCTGCCATTCCTGCAGGTGACCACGATGGTCCCACCTGGGGAGGGGCTGGCATGGAAGAGCAATGGCAGCACCTGCCTTAACTGGGCTGTTAAGAAGTGAAATGAATGCAGATCACAGAATAATTACTAATATTTTAAAATATTCTTATCTGGGCTGGCTCTTATCCCAGAATCCCCGAGGCTGGCAAAGCCCTCCCAGCCCCTGCAGTCCCAGCTGTGCCCCATGGCCACCTTGGCACCCTGAGTGCCACCTCCAGGTGCCACCTCCAGGGATGGGCACTCCAAAGCTCCCTGGGCAGCTCTTCCCAAGGCCTGAGCTCCCTTTCCATGGGGAAATTCCTGCTCACAGGAAGTCCTGATTTCCCAGCCCCTTCCCAGCTCCCTTCCCTGCCCTGGACACCTCCAGCCCCTCCAGGGCTCTCCTGCAGGAGCCACAACTGGACACAGCCCTCGAGGGTCTCTCAGTGCCAGCACAGAGGGACAATCCCTGCCCTGGGGGACAATCCCAGCCCTGGGGGACAATCCCTGCCCTGCTCCTGACAATCACTTCCCTATTCCCTATGCCTCCATTTCTAATTAAGCAGCAATTGGAAATAACCACATACAGAAATAATTACCTATGCAAAGTGCTCGAGTGCACCCTTCTGTTCTAGACACTATCAATCAGATATGACAAAAAAATGTGAAAAGGCTGTGATGAATGGAAACAATCATTTCCCTCAGTTAAAAAAATGCATTTTTAAAACAATTCAGTCCTTGTGTTTCTCTCCCCTCCCACCTCCTGCCTTTGGTTACATCTTGTATGAAGCCTTAACTTCAAGGTAGCTCTGCTGGAAAAATCTGAGAGAGGGCAAAAGGTATTGGAAAACTTTAAAAAGAAGTTAAAATCAGAACAAAAACCAAATTTTTCATGAAGTGCCTGAGGAAGGACATCTTTACATGTGTTTCACTACATGGCAAACACCACCAGAAACAAATACTTGGGCACATGGACAAGAAATGTAAACAGCAAATGTTTTATGGGACTGAGAAGTTCATAATATACACCCTTGCTTAATTATTATTTAATTTTTTCATTCCAAGATGAATTTTACTTCAGGAAGGTAACCCAACATTCCACCTACACTAAGATTAAGGATCCTTCTCTCAGGGGTCAGAGCATTTAGAGAGCACCCACATTAATGACAATATTCACCTTTCAGTGCAAGGTTTCCCTCTGCATTGAGAATCTGCTCTCTCTGCCATTCCTAGCCCAAACTGAAGTCCATAGCATGGAATATTTTTACCTTGGTTTCTCCATAAACCTCCTCAGCTTGCAGAGTACAGTAATTAAAACTGAGCTTTGAGTAGCTGCAGTTTAAGATTGCACATAAATCACCTTTTTAACAAGGAACTTCCAGCCATTCCAGCCTTTCCAATTTCCACCAGTTTTAGGAAATTGTTGTGACTTCTCTTCTCCAGCTTTTCTGGATGGGAGAAAAGGGGGAAGGAAAAACTGCACCCTGAATCCCAGGCCTTCACTTTGGAGCATAATTATGTGGCACACTGGGCTTCCAATTTCCTCAAACACACCCTTTTCACCCTTTTTTTTTCCAAAATCACCAACTGCTAAGTGCTCAAAGGCTCAGTTCAAGGTATCTTTAAGCCATCTGTTAGTTTTGGGAAGGAGGAGACTCCAGCCTGGGTCCAGGCTGAAAGAAGGGATATTCCACAACCTGGAAGTGTTAAAAGGAAGAATAGACTTAAAGCAAGATTTCTGCACAAACACAAGAGGCAGGGAATTGCCAAAGGAGAAATTCAGATCCTGGCTAGAGTGGCAGATATCAAAAATACAGCCCAGAGCTCACAGAGAGGATTGAAAAGAGACTTTTTATTCCAAAAAAAGCATTTCCAGGTGAAACTGTGGCACTCCATATCATGGCCTGTGTTGGAGCATCCTGCTGCACTTGGCACACACCATTTTTCACAATCAGAACACCACTTAAATAATAATTACAGCCTCAGTTCATTAATTAATTTCTACCAGAAGGAATGGTGACAAAACCAACACAAAACCAGTGGCTCTTGATAGGCAGTGAGCAAACCCAGTGTGGATCTCCTGGGTGTCAAAAATTCTCTCTCTAAAATTCAAGGGGACTTTTTTTTTCCTTCAATAATCTATTGTGAAAAAAACCCCACAATTAAAAAAAAAAAAAAGAACTCTGAGGGGAAATTTCCCTGCTGAATGTTGTTGCCCAGTGGCAGAGTCGTGGTTAAAGGATCAGGTTCTGCTCTGACTGCTGAAAGGTTCATTTCTTCTGAAGGCAGAAATTTTAATTCCTTCCTACATCAAAGGCAGTGTCTTTCCATCTAACAACCCTCCATGGATTTCTTTCCCATGAACTCATCTGTGCAGCATTTTATTGCATAGAAGGAGTAACTTTTATGTCTCTATATACTCTGTCATTGGAAAAGGTGAACTTTAAATGCACACAATGCTCATTAGGAATCCCTCCTGGCTCCTTTGAAGCTGGATCCTCTCACACTGACAGTCCCACAATCCCAAAATGGGATGGGTTGGAAGGGACATTAAAGCTCATCATCATAAAATTCCATGGACAGGGACACTTTCCACTATCCCAGGCTGCTCCAAAGAAATGCACTTTTTCTGATGATAACTTGTCATTATTATAACAAGTATACCTGTTATATTTGATTATGTACACACCTAAAGAGACTTTTAAGCTGGAAAAATAAAAAAAAAAAGGACTGAAGACAACGAATCAAAAGGTGAGAAAAAGCTGCTCAACAGCCAACACAAAAGAACATTTAGAACCCTAAAATTCCACAGTGCCAGGAGCCATGACCCAAAAACAGGAAGGGAAAAACAGGATCAAGGGGGCCAAGGAGAAGTTCAGGGGGCTGAGAAGTTCAAGAAGAGATGTCTGAGGAGAGATTCTGCCTTTTTGTGTCTGCTGTAACTGACTTAAACACACGGAACATGACAGCTCTGAATTGCCACAACATTAAAAACCACTTCTCTAAATTATTCTTCATTTTTCTTCAAGACATTTTGGTTTTCTTAAGGCTCAGTCACAAAATCCCCGAGGCTGGCAAAGCCCTCCCAGCCCCTGCAGTCCCAGCTGTGCCCCCATGGCCACCTTGGCACCCTGAGTGCCACCTCCAGGTGCCACCTCCAGGGATGGGCACTCCAAAGCTCCCTGGGCAGCCCCTGCCAAGGCCTGAGCTCCCTTTCCATGGGGAAATTCCTGCTGCTGTCCAAGCTGAGCCTGCCCTGGCCCAGCCTGAGGCTGTTCCCTCTCCTCCTGTCCCTGTTCCCTGGCAGCAGAGACACAAAAGATCATGAACTGAAATAATTTTAAATGTGAATTTCTTTTTTTTTCCTCTCTATATTAAGCTATTATTAGATTCAGACCGAATATTAGCAGGTGAATATGGACACTACATTAGCTCCTGACAGCTCAAACACCGACATTTAAATTAAATATTCAAGTTATAGAGAGTTGGATTCATAAGGTTCTATCTACATAAGGCAAGTTTCCTGAAAGGAAAACCTCCAAAATTAGAGCACATCTGAACTCCATAAAAGACTTCACAACTCTTTCAGGGAGCAGTGCAGTCAAACTTGGACATTTATAGGCTTTGGGGGACAAATTCTACCTGGAAGAGTTTGAACTCTCGCAATCCAAATGTGAATCCAAAATTTTTATTGTTGTAAAATCGTTATATGGATATTGTACTCATGAAAGTAAAAGTAGAAAAGGTGAATAGCTGTAAAACGTTTAATTTCCTGATATTTTTAATTGTGATGGTTTAATGAATGTACAAGTAAAAAGTGGATTATAATTAAAATTTCTCTTGCATTTTAATACAAAGTAGACAGTATATATTTTAAGTTAATCCACGCAGTAAAAAAATTCCATTTTTGTGCTTGACTTTTTGAAACCCCACAAACACACGGTGCTGTTAAATACCAAAAGCTATTACCAAACCATCAGAGGTTTGTTTTCAAATTACAAGAATCATTTCAGCAAGGTGCAGCTGCAGCTCAGTGACACTTTCTCAATATCTGCAATACTTTTTTTTTTTATTAGATGTCCTTATCCTGCTCTTGCTATAACATTTCCCCACTGAAGTCTCTCCTGCCCTTTTGTGCAGATCCAAATAAAACATATGATTTATCCATAATGGTCCAACACCAGCACATCCCACGACGGCAGGTTTTTTCCATGGGTATTTATTTTGTTTTAGCAACGCTGAAAACTCCACAAGTAAGAGGAAAAAAAAAAAAAAAAAATCAAATTACTCCGTGTTCCTGACTGCTCTCACTGCTCAGCTCTGTCGGTGCTTTAAAGACGGGCAGGGATTTTTTTTTCTTTTTTTAATTTTTTTTTTTTTTTTTTTTTTTTGCCACCCTGCAGGTTCCCAAAGTAGAGCTGTGCCATTTGCAAGCTGCCATTGGTTAATGAAGGTAAATTTAATTAGCTGAACTTCCTTGCAGATCCCATCAAACGCCACCATTTGATGAATTGTGTCAGAGCAGCGCGTCCCCTCCAGCTGGCCGGCTGCCACAAAGAAAAGGCAGCTCTGCTCACGGCTGGGAACTGAAATGAGCTGCTTCAAGTGGAGCTTTTCTCCCATTTTTCTGAGGCTGCACCCGCTCTGACCTCCCCCAAATCAATCCTGGGCGGATTAACATGTAAAGCAGTGTCGAATTAATTTCAGAAAGCGAATATGAGATCAGCCCTGGGCTCCTACAAAACAGCGGCGCTGCCGAACGCGCCAGCGCTCAATGGGGAGCTCAGTGCCGGCAGGGAGGGGGTGCTTAGGGGGATTTGGAGCGTGGAGCAATCTATCAGGCTGGTTAGAGCTTTGCCCACTTCTGGGCCATGGCTAATGCATTCCTCTGGAAGTTAATCCCATTTCTAAAGGCCCTCCCGTGAGGAGCACAGAGGCCGTGCCGAATGAGAACTCGGATGCATTAAAATTCTCAGCCACGTCACCCAAAAGGGAGATGCTGGGGGTTGACAATGGGATGGGTCATTAAAAGTGCAAGGGCTCAGAGAAGAGCATCTTTTCAGAGACACCTGCACAGAGCTTCACCTCTCAGAAGCTCTCAAAAAAACCCCAAAAAACCAAAATTAAACAAGTATTAATGTAAATGGAAACCGTCACAGTTTCCACGACATCGCAAAAATGGGACAGTGGACCCTCCTTTGAGCAAATATTTACCCACAAAACTCACTTAGTACCTGTTGCAGTGATACAACATTCAACTCTGTTTGCCTGTACTCCCAAAAATAAATTACTGATCAAGTTACCACCTGGGAACGTGGAACTTCTCGTACACCCGATGTTGAGTTTTACAAACGCACGTTCAGTCTGTGTGCCATGATCCAGGCATTCAGTTTCCAGAATTTTTAATTGAATCTTGTATCTAAGTCAGCATAAATTAAGCAAAGAAACCTCTGAAGAGACAAAAATATCATCTGGGTATCTTCTGTTCTGCAGGCAGCAACATAAAAAGTCTCAAAGGTCAAAATCAGTCTTGATTCATCAGTGAAGACAGAGAATAAAAAATGGGGACCAAGAAAAGACAGAAATAGTTCACACAAGTTCTCTCATCAATTATGAGAAGACAGTGGTGCCATAATATCTGGAAATAGTTGGTGTTAAGCTTTATGAAACAAAATCATCCATTTCAAGATGAAAAGGATACCAAAATAAAAGACAAACCTGTTTTCTGTTTTTGAACTTGAAATTTGGGAGAACCAAAAGCAAACCCTTCACCTTCTGCTGGTTGGGGAATTTTTTGCTGTTTTCAGCTTGTAAAATACGACAGAAGCAAAAAAAGTGTGCAGTGGTGTCACCAAAACGCAAGGATTCAGCAGGAATTGTGACAATAAAAGCACAAAACACTCCAAACACTTATTTTTCCTACTCCTCAAAGTCTGGAGAGTCACACTCATGCCCCTCACTCCTCATTGAAGAACCCACACCACAAAACTCACGGCTCAAAGCGAGCTGCGTGTCGCGGAATATTCCTGGATTATCAGATCCCGGAGTGAATCTCACGGGATGAAAGGTCCCGTTTCACTTGGACCCTGCCATGACCTGACACGGGATAAAAAGTGAGGGAAAGCAGGTGAGCTGAGTGCTCATCCCACAAACTCCTCACCGCCCGCGTGCGGCGATTCCGACCCGCCGGAATTCCGCCAGAGCTCCACCACCCTAAACTCGGGACAGGAACAGAATTCACCTCCTCAGGCCAAAAAAATTTTGGCAAAACGGATTTTATGGCTGAGATCATCCCTCACCTCGCTGGTTTTTTTTGGGAGCACTGCTCATTAAAATGCCTCCTTGGCATCTCCAAACAAATTCCGGGAGCGATTCCGGGCGGGCGATTCCCTGTCGGGGCAGGGAGGGATTTGTGCCACCCTGAGCACAACTCACTCACACTCGGGTCTGCTTTTGTGATATAATCCTGCAATCAGCACACAAGCACCACCCTGGAGATACTTTAGGAGAAGATGGAAAATCCAAACTAATACTTTCCCCTATTTTCTACTTTCCGCCACAAACTGACCTACTTAGAGATGAAAAGAAAAAAAAAAAAGTGGTTTAATGCTTTTTTTTTTTTTTTCCCCCCTTCAACAAAAGTGATGTCCATTTAGTCCTTTCAAAAAGGGAGCTGGAGGAAGATGGCAATGTTGACATTAAAATGTCTCCTGCTCTGAAATCCCAGGAAATGAAGCAAACACAGTTTCCACAATGCAATGGACTGGCCCAAGTTGGAGTTTAATGGGATAAAGTCTCTGCTCACTGAACTAACTGAATCATAGGAAACAGCTACCAAAAGAAAATAAAAAAGAACATTAAGAAAAAAAACAAACAACTACATAAAAAGTTAAATTTTTAAAAAAATATTTAAGGTTCAGTGTTGCAATTAAAGACTAAGGATTGGCTTTCTGAAAATTCCTACACTCCCTTCCACCCAGAAAACAAAGTAATGGCTTTCTCAGACTATTCATGTATTTATTTTTGGTGTATTTTGTAACTTTTAAAAATTGTGAAAGTAAAAATTCTGGTCGTTTTAAATAATTTTATTACAGAATCTTAAAGAATTCTGAGTGAAGGCAATAAAACAAAATCCTGTAGCTCCAGCTCATCACTCCTTGTGATGAAGGCATTTTTGTGTTTCTGCTCATATAGATTTATTCATATTTATGCAAAAACTTAATGTCTCAGTCTTCCAGAATTTCCAGATCCTATCCCTAATATTTTGTCAGAAGAATTCTGAAGAGGTTTTATTCACCAAAAGTAGACAGAACAATAAATGTCATTAATTTTCACACCAGCTTTCCTTAAAATACCCCTAAAAAAAGGGAAGTTGGTAAGAAATTGGCTCTGCAAAACCTTTGACATCAATTTCTTTCCATAAAAGATACCAAGCTGGAAACTACAACTTTTATGAGATGTGATTGGGAAAAGAGTACGGTGAGAAAAGCTGAAAAAAATCAGAGAGAAGAAAATATGGAAAAGTTTTCTTCAGGCAGTGCTGAAGCTGCACAATAGAACTCCTAAAATGAAACAAAGTTTAGGTGAGAAATAATAAGTGAAAATAATTTAGCTTTTTAGTCTGAAGTTTGAAGTAAAGAGAAGGAAAAAGTAACAGAAATTATGTCCTGTACTAAAATGCTCCTTATTTTGAACTTGATTTTTTAAGGGAGGGAAAGGGGAAGAGTATTTTGAATAATTTGTGTTAATAAGATGGGAATTATATCGTGCACTCGAGATAAATCATATTCCACCAAAAAACTACATCCTGTCCCTGGAAAGGGAGCTCATGGGAAATGCCTTTTTATCTCATAGCCCAAAAGCCACACAAAAAATGTCAATTTTTTTCTTGGATTTACAGAATAAGGTTGTGCTGTAGAAAAATCAGGGATTTTGTATATCTGGACTGAAAAATCAGATTTGGAAGGGAATTTTCTGCTGCAGGGAAGATGGCAGGATGTATTTTTAAGTGCTAACTCTCAGAGCTGGATGGAATTGGGAATGAAAAGGTTGTGCTGCTACTGAGGAAGTAAAAACTACACTGACCAAGAGGATAAAGCAGATCTAGGAGGGACTGCCCTCAATAACCCACCCTAGGAAAATCATGGATATACAAAAGACTCTGAACTTCTATGGAAAAGGATTTTCAGGCAGTGTTATCAACAAACAAATAAAAATACTTATATGCAATAGCTACAGAAGGCCAACATAATTTCATTTTTTTCACCCTTCTACTATTTCAGGGATATTCAAGCCTGTATTTTACAAAGTCTCTAGATGATAAATGGTCTCCTAATTTTCAAGACTCATCTTTTGGCATTGCCTGCCATTTCACACTTACTTTCCCATCCTGGAATATCAATTATTATCAGGTTATGAAGATAAGCCACTTAGAGGAAATAAACTGCCACAGCTACAGTGGAGGAGGGGTCAGCCCGTGCCAGGAAAGTTCCTGAGCTGCATTTGGTGAAAGCCTGGTCCCAATTACAGGAGGTGGCCATCAAGGCACTTGGCCTATGCCATGTCTGACAAAAATATCCCTGATTTCACAGGATCCCAGAATGGGCTGGGGTGAAAAAAAACCTTAAATCCCATCCAGTGCCACCCCTGCCATGGCAGGGACCCCTCCCACTGTCCCAATGTCCAACCTGGCCTTGGGCACTGCCAGGGATCCAGGGGCAGCCACAGCAAATCTGGGAATTCCATCCCAGCCCCTCATTGCCCTCCCAGGGAACAATTCCTAATTCCCAAAATCCCATCAAATCCTACTCTGAAGCCATTCCCTGGGTGCTGTCCCTCCATTCCCTGGGTGCTGTCCCTCCATTCCCTGGGTGCTGTCCCTCCATCCCTTGGCAATTGTCTCTCTCCATGGTTCCTGCAGCTCCTTCAGGCCCTGCAAGGCCACCCTGAGCTCAGCCCAAAGCTTCTCCTCTCCAGGCTGAACAATCCCAGCTGTGCCAGCCTTTCCTCCCAGCAGAGCTGCTCCATCCCTCTGCTCATCCTGCTGCCTCCTCTGGGCTCTCTGCAGCAGCTCCAGCTCCTCCCCAAGCTGGGATCCAGGTTTGGGGCAGCTCTGCAGGTGGGGTCACACCTGAGGGGACACAGGGACACAATCCCAATCCCAATCCCAATCCCAATCCCAATCCCAATCCTATCCCAATCCCAATCCCAATCCCAATACCAATCCCAATCCCAATCCCTTTCCTGCTGCTCTCTCCTCCTTGGCTGCAGCCCAGGGTGCTGATGGATTTCAGGGCTCCCAGCACTCACTGATGGCTCCTGTTCAGATTTTCACCCACAACATCCCCAAATTCCCCTCAGGGCTGTTCCCAGTGAATTCTCCTGGCTGGGATTGCCCCTGGCACTGGGAATTGTGGGATTCCACGAGGTTCTCCTGGGCCACTTCTCAATTCTCTGCTGCCTTTCCCAGCCTGTTCCCACAGAAACCCAAACTCTCCCCAAAGGGAAGTAAAACCAATTCCTGCCAAGGGAATGCACCTTCCCAATGATCCCTGTAAAGGTGGTATTTGCACCCTTAATTAGTGGCTTGTCTTCATTTTCTTCTGCCTTCACTCAGAGTCAGGATTAAAAACACGAAGGAGATGAATTTTCTCATGTTTGAGTTCAGTTCTTTCTTAAAACTTATCTAAAGTACAGAGAGTTCTGCAACACTTCTGGCCACCACCTAAAAGTGAGCAAAATGGAGCTGAATTTAGTAGTTACAAGGTCTCTTAAACAGCCCAATAAAGAACTAAGACCTATATTATTTTTACTTTTGATCCAATAACTAAACTCCTGTGAGCCACAGTGCAGCACTGACTGCCCAACCAGAAATTACTGCCTGAAATCATGAAGAAGGAAAAAGACAGAAACAACACCCAAAAACCTCCATCTTGTCCCTTACCTATGATTATAGTCAAAAACCTTCAAATTCAAAACCCTTCACCATGTGAAATCACACATTTCTATTTAACTCCATACCTGTCATTTTAACTCCATCACTCAAATTTGGAAGTTTTCTCCAAGGCCTCAGGTCCAAAGCAGTGTTCTGCAGGGGGGCAGTGCCAGAAAGCACAGAAAGCTCAAAATCCCCAGGTTTGTGGGATCCAACAGATCCCTGGGTTGTTGTGGGGTTTTGATCCTGAACAGGATCTGTGCAGAACATCCCCCAACCCCCAGCACATTCCCACTGTGCCACACAGAGGGATCAGCTCCTTCCCTGCCCCAAACCTTCCCAGCTTTATAAATTCCTTATCATCCCCCTGAAAGGTTCTGCTATTTTGGAGGATTGGCTGCTGAACCAAAGAGAGTTTTGCTCTGCTGAAAGAGCTGGAGTTGTAGGATGGATTTAATTCAGTGAAGTGTCAGCCTCTTGATGAATTGGATAAATGTTGCCAGATAAAGCTGCTTGTTTTATTTTTTGTTTTATTAAGCAGCAACATGGCCGGGCAGTAAAAACCTGATACCATTTTGATATGGTCTATGCTGCTGCATGGAAAAAAAAAAAACTTTTATGAGTGTTGCTTAAAGCAGATAAGGAATTGAATGTGCTAAACACATGGGCAGAACAATCTCTCCAAACCAGCTTAACTGGGGTGATCAGGAGCAGATTCTCACTGGTGTCTGCTGGTTTTTAATGACATACTTGTCAACATGTAACCTTAGAATGCAGACACCATGGTAACAGTTTTAACACAGTCTCTTTAAAGAGAATAATTGTGTGAAGCACAAATAGAAACATCTTGACTCTTGTAGTCTTTTAATCCACTTAGAGAAATGCTTTTCAATCCATCAAGCAGCGTTTTCTGGATCTTGTTGAACATCTGTCCTGGAATTACTTGGAATAAAAGTCTAAGCAGGTCCACCCACGCTGTGTTTGCTGTGGCCCTTAAAAGGAGAATTTAGATGTAACACTTTGATATTAGATTTGAGCTGAACAACACCAGACAGGAGGAATGATGATATTCACTTGGTCATGTAATAATAAAACCATGTTGAAGCTGCTCCTGTGCACTGAAATACCCAAACATGTGCTTTATTTTAGTGGTGTGAGTGGCCCCAGTGCTTGGGACCCTGTGGAATTCACACACTGAGGTGCAGGGATAGACTCTGTGCATCCCAAAACACCCACACTGGGTTACACTGATGGAATCCTGGAATGCTTTGGGTTGGGAGGGACCTTAAACCCCACCCAGTGCCAGCCCTGCCATGGCAGGGACACCTCCCACTGTCCCAATGTCCAACCTGGAACTGAACATTCCAGGGATCCAGGGGCAGCCACAGCTGCTCTGGGAATTCCATCCCAGCCCCTCCTCATCCTCCCAGGGAATAATTCCTAATTCCCAATATCCCATCCAGCCCTTCTTCACCTTAAGGCCATTCCCCCTCATCCTGTCACTCCCTGTCCATGGGAAATTCCCTTTTCAATCTTCCTGGAGCCCCTGGCAGGGGCTCTGAGCTCTCCCTGGATCCCTCTCCTCTCCAGCTTTATCCCCCAGCTCCAGGGCAGAGGGGCTGAAGTCCCCCAGGGTCCCTCTGGAAGGGAGGGAAAATCTCTTCCCAATCCATGAAGCAGCAGCACCCTCAGCTCCAGGAGCTGCTGTTTGTTTCCCTGACCCCACAGAAATTCCATTTCCATGCCAAAATCCTGTGAAAATGCAGCAGAAATTGCCTTTACCCTGATATTTGCTCTCTGTTAGTTAAATTACAGTTTAGCTCT
Source organism: Sturnus vulgaris (assembly GCF_052056855.1). Classification (NCBI taxonomy): domain Eukaryota; kingdom Metazoa; phylum Chordata; class Aves; order Passeriformes; family Sturnidae; genus Sturnus; species Sturnus vulgaris. Next base: position 116,967,139 of record NC_142244.1, on the reverse strand, counting down.
TAGCAATAACAATACCAATGGCTACGTTGGCTGCATCTTGAATGTTCATCTGCTAGAGAGATTTTCTGCTTAACACATTAAAAGTGGGTAAAGAAATAATTTATTTTATTTAATTCTAAAAAATCCTGCGTTTCACTTAAGGGAATTAGTGCCTTAAGCAATAAACACAACTATGCAATAAATGGCATATGTGGGATCTATTAACCCAAGTGCTTGACTCTGCCATCTGAATAATCCCCTCTTGGAGTTTCATTTTGAAAAGTTTCTATGGAAGTGATCGCTCAGAGAGTTTGTTTATTAAAAAAGGACCTAAATTAAACCAGATCTTACAGCATTTGGGGTTTTGTGACGTTGCTGGGCTAAGTTTTGACCCCCCCCCCCTTCAAATTTCATTTTCCTACCCTCAGAAAAAAATTATTGGGAGTGTGAGATTGTGTCTGGAATTGTCAGATGAAGCAGGAACATGCTCGAAGCTCCTGCACCATTTATTTCTAATTTATATGGACAAGGCAGCTCAAAAATGTTTCTAACTCACCTTCCCTGTGTTTCTGCCATTAGTTTTGCAAAAATGATTAATTTTGTACATTTAATAAACCCAGAGAGAATAATTCCCATTCTAGAAAGGCAGCAATGGCTTACAGTGATCAGGACAAGACTGATCTCCTTGATTAAAATAAGAATAAATTCAGCCCTAAATAAGAAATATTTTACTACTTTCCCCATATTTTTTTATATCTCTCTATATAAAATGTAATACAAGACACCTTAATATAAATTTTAAAACTATTATGCCAAACATTCCTTAGCTAAGAGCATCCTCACAGAATTACACACACAAAATGAATTGTTTGCATTCGTCCTTTCCTTCCCTTAAATGCCTTAATGGATAAGAAAGTATTTTTCAGCACTCCACAAAAAAAAAAAATCAAATGAGCAGGGATTATAGCAACAAGCATCAATGTTAATTCAGAAATGGATTAACAATTACAGATTTGAAGTCCATTAGCATTGATCCCCAGCATGAAATAGTTGTGATCAATAAACTAATCTGTAAATTTGATTAATTGAGTAAATCCTGTTTACTAAAGTATTCCACAAGCATAATCTACAAATAGAGGGAGGTGAAAATCCTGCTTTTAGCAAAAAACAAACTTCAGAGCAGTCGTATCAATGGAAAATTCTCTCATTCCAAATTCCTTTGTCACAGGGTGACCAAAACTTCAGAAGTTTCACAAGAAACAACCCAAAAAAATTCTCTGGATGCCACAGAAATGGGACTGACACCGAGGGAAATAAAAAAAATACAGAACAGGGCAACAACCTCTTAAAATTTTGAATTTTGGTTGTTTTGGTTGTTTTTTTTTCCCTAAGAGCTTGTCCATCCAAGTTCTTCTGCTAGACAGGAAAGGGAAATAGGAAAAATTGCTGGAAATATATCCTCATACCTATTTAAGTCTATTTATTCTAGGAATTGTATCAAGGCAACTCCATTGGTTTAAAAAAAAAAAAAAATAAATCCTACCCCTGACTGACAGCTTTAAATAGGGCAAAATTTCAGCTCCAACCTTGGTGTTGAATGTGAGACTTGAAACTGTGGCAGTGAGTGCTGCTAATTAACAATAATTGAAGCAAAGAAATTACAGGGAGTGAAATATTGTATTTGATTTTTTTTTTTTAAAAAAAGGAGATTTAATGAAGAATAAATTTAACTTTGTTTTTTAGCTGTTGGTAACAGCATTGTGCTAAGTTAGAAAGATTTTTTAGAAAATTTTTCATTTTTACCTGTAATTTTAAGTTTTCTGATGAAAGTTGAAATGGTTTCACTTCAAAAATTATGGAATGATGGGTTTAATGAAGGCAGTTAAAAGAATGGCACTAATGTAAGGAAAATTAAAATAACTCAGTGTACTTCACACAGAAATGCACAAATATTTAAATTCTTTTCTTCTGGGAGAAAACCCCACTGGATTTTTCTATTTCTACAAATCCCCAAATAATGGAACTGTCAGGCCTTGAGACACAACAGATCCCACACTGTGAAAATAAAGTAAAAAAAAAAAAAACAAACCTGTCATGACATCTGAGATCCTCAAAAATCAGGAATATATGGAAAATGATCCTTTGTCATTCTTCTCAGGAAAAGAAACCAGTTTGAACAAGCAAAGCTTAACAGGAACTGACATAAATAAATTCAATATTCAGCTCTAACTCCATTTACAGGTCCCCATAAAAGCTGAAATTTTCCAAAAATTAAGGTTATTCCAGCAGCCACCTGCACTCAGGGAAGCCACAGAGCCAACCCCATCTGGTTTTGGATTATTCTTCCAAGCAACTTTTAAAACATTTAACGAAATTTTGGCATTAATTACCAAAGATGTGCAGAACTCTCAAGGCTGGGACGTTCCATTTTCACCGCAAGCGAAAAGTTTTAAATTTTTCTCGAACATTTCTGCTCAAAAGTGGGATTGAATCTTACCTCGAATCTGCAATAAAATCTCCCCCAGGTCTCTGACAGAACAGAAAATATTTCCCCATGCCACATTTCCTCCCAAAGCAAAAACCATGTGAGAATAACTGAGAATTCCTGGGATCAGCAGAGGTCACAGCTCCAGAAATGATGGGGATTTTTACACACTGCCAGGGCTCTTTTCTCACACGAGTGTAATTTTAGGGAAATTTAGAAGTCAGCTGCAATCAGGGATATTTTAGCAAGGTATAGAATGAATGCTACTGTTTTCCATCCATGAAACCATGAAATTCTAGACAGTCAGGGAGAATTTCTGCTCTCTACACTCAAAATTGCTGCTTATTCCCTCTACAGCATTTCCTCATTTTTTTTTTTTCCTTAGAAAAGCATCATATAAATTAAAAAAAAAAAAAAAAGTTAATTACCTCCTAAAAAAGCAAAAGCTGTCTGAAGCCATAATATAAATATATTGCTTTTTGATGTATTTCACCATCTCCCAGCTTTTAAAAATAATATTTAAGTTCATGTTTGACTCTGCAGGAAAAGAGAGTTCATGTTATTAGCTGATGTCACCTGATGTATTTGTAAATCTAGAAAGGCAACTTGGTTTCAAGGGGAATTCAATATCTCAGAATCAAATCGGTCTCATTATCAATATTTTCATAATTAACATTTTAAATATCAGACAAATAAGAACAGGAATAGCTTTAAATCTGGCCTAACCTTATCTGGTTGTTCCTTGTTGGCAAAATTCCTAAAGAAAATCGTGAGTTTTATGTGTGTAATTTAAGATTTTGGGAGGAATTTTTTGTGACACAGGGAGCTGAGCATTACCAGTTGGTATTGGAAATATAAATTATCAATAACATTGCTACTGTACACAAAACCTGGAAATAAAAATCATCTAAAAAACAAGAAATAAAAATCTGTCTTTGTCATATTATTTCAAATTTATCAAGTTCCTGTTTCAGGAATTTTTCGGGCAACAACCTTATTTTTTAACATTAAAAGAGTTCTTACACCCTAAATAATTTAAGAACTCTCAAACCTGCATTCAGTAATTTTTTTCCTTAAAATATGAAATAGGTTAAATTCCTCTTTAATGCCCAGATAAAGCAGAGGTGAAGAAAAAAAAGAATATTTAAATATATATATATAAATAAAGATTTAAAAATACAAATAGATGTATTTTATATTAAACCATCTAAATATACAGAATACAATATAAAAATATAAAAATATATCTATATATTATATAATTATATAATATATAAATATAAAAACTTTAATATATTTATATATTATATAATACATAAGTGTGAATATATAAATATATATCGATATATTAAAATATATTAAAATGTATATAAATATATAAAATATAGAAAATGTAGAAAATATAGAAAATGTAGAAAATATAGAAAATATAGAAAATATAGAAAATATGATGACCCTGTCAGGATTTTTAGTGACCTACACAATGTTCACAGTGATGTTCTCACTGTTTCTCATCTGTATAAAGGTGCCTGAGAGCATCAATAATTCTAAATTATTTATGAGTAATCTAAAAAACCAGAAGCTTAAATATTAAAAAATCTGATTCTCCTTCAGGATTAATGGAGGAGAAGGTGAATGGATGAATATTTCATCTAAAGGCCATTTACAGTGTTTCAGATTTAAGACAAAATGTGAAATTGTTGAATTAAAAATTGGCTCATCCACAGAGTGTGATCACTTGTTGATGGTGTTTATCAGACGAGTTTAATATTCAGAAATATATTCCCTTAAAAAGGAAAAGAAAAGGGGAAAAAAAAAATTGCAAGAAGAGAGGAATTTACTGGGTGAATGTTTCCCTTTGGCATCAGCACAGCCCAAGTTTCCATTTTTCGAGGGCTTTGTGCAAACCCAGCAAGGAAACATTGGAGAAATCTTTGTGGAATTCCACAGAATATTTCCGTGTGTTGTCCCCTGCTTTCAAAGCTGATGATCTTCACAGAAAACTGACATTTAAAATGAGTTTTTCATTAGGAATTCACAGGTGCCAAATGCACTTCAATGCAAAATATCAACTGCAACCCAAATAATTCCTGTGTGTGAGTCTGAATTTACTGAGGATTTGTCCCCCAGAAAAACCACACTGAATTCAGACTTTAAAAAAAATCCCTGGAGTTTTCACAACAGAAATATTTCCAGTCTGATTTTAGGTATAAGCATTACTTATGTGACAATTCAGATTAAATTTAGATTTGCCCAGTAGAAACCGAGAAGGCTGAAAAAACCCAGCAAATAAAAAAATGTGGCTTTTTCCAACAAAACAATAAAAAAAAATTTGTTTAAAAACTGAACTGCACATATTTTCCTAGAGAGTACTAACCTGACTGCTTCCTTTGAAAATATATTTTAATTAGGATGGAGAGATACTGGAAATGACTTAAAACTGAAAAAAAAATGAGCCTCTGTATCAGCTGCTTTCCATAATGATATTCTGTATTTTTTTACATTTGTCTATAGAAATAATGAAAAAATGTCTCTCTTGCAATAAATCAAATTATTTCTTTTTGGCATCTTTGGAGAAAACCTGTTTCATGACTACCCATGTGATTTCTGGGGCACATAAAGAATAGGAAATGAGCTGGTTTGTATTTTTGGAAGGAAAAGGGGTCTTGAGAGATTAATCAAGTTCTTTAAAGAAGTAATGGTTCATCTACACAGTCATTACAGCAACTGGACTTAGAATTTTTTTTTTTTTTCCAAAAAATGAGCTTCTGTAAATAACAACACACAGCAAAACATTCTTGAGAATAAATAACAAATTTCTGAATTCTCATCCTAATTTGTTACAATGATAAAGACTTCAGGGAAGGGAAGATAAAAAAAAAAAAAGGAAATAAAGGGAATTTTTGTAAGTCCAGATACCCAAGAGGGAAAGTGAAGGGCTCTCATTAATGGTGGCCCTGGATATTCCTTGGATGGAAAAGGCAATTCCAGACTTTTCTACACCTGCTGGGAATTCCCAGACCCTGGATCCTGGCAGTGCCCAAGGCCAGGTTGGACACTGGGACAGTGGGAGATGTCCCTGCCCATGGATGGGGTGGGAATGAGATGATTTTTAAGATCCCTTCCAACCATTCCATGATTCCCTGAAATGTGACTCAGACTCACATTTGATCTGAAAAGTTTGGTAACCTCAATCCAAGCATTAATTTAATTAATTTCAGGTAACAAATGTCTGTAATAACACAGTCCTGCAGCTCGAGCTCTATTTCAGTTCAACTGCAGCACCATCAGAACCCTTTTTCCTACAATTCCTCCCTCCCTCACCTTTTGGAAGTTCCTATGGCATTGTGTAAAGGATGGAGTTAAAATCCATTTATTTACACAAGCTCTGACTGATGCACAGCACAGTGCTCATTTCCCATTTTCATTTCCTCATTTCCCAGCTTGGAAAGGACACGGGGGATGGATGATTCTGGAAAGCTCCTGTGCTTTGGAGGGGCTGCTCTGGGATGTAGCAGAACATTCCCAAAGGATCCTTTTCCAAAGGATTCCTCCCTTTGGGAAAGGGGCTGCTCCTCTGTCCCTCACTTATCTCCAAAGAAATCCCTTTGGAAACCCAGTGGAAACTTCACTGGCAGCTTTGCCCACCCCTCCTTCCCCCAGTTGCATTTTCCATATTCCATTTTGGAAAGCAGGAGTCAAAGAGTAACTCCCAAATTGCAGTTTATTCAAAAGGAAAAGCTCTGCAGGCTGGCAGCCCTCCCGAGGCCAGAGCTGAGCCACTGTCAGAACAATCCCCCTGCAAGCAGGGCTGGGTAAAATCAGCAAGCAGACAGGTTTTTGTGTTCTCAACAAATGGAAACTATGTCCTATAAAAGAGCTTTAATGGGCAAATGACACTGGGGTTTGGTTTTTTGTTGTTTTTTTTCCCTGCAGCAGCAGCAGGGTTTGAGATTTTCTTCCCTTCATTTTGCCTTTTTTTCCACTCGGAACACACATTTTATCATGAACCTGAGCAGCACAAATAGACAAACCCCATCAAAAGCTTCAGCTGCACACAGTTTTTCATATTATTTGGTGATGTATCAGTTCTGCAAAGCTATTTTTTTTCTTTAAGACTTCACAGGGAAAAAAAAAAAAAAACCCTCTTACCTTCGGTGGAAAAACTTTCCCCCTTACAAAAGAGATGTTGTAGAATTTATGAAAAACAAAAGTGCCAATAAGATTTTACTTTAATACCTGAGGGAGAAACACGATCATCTGCACCAGTAAGAAAAAGATGCCTGCACGAGGTGCTCGACTAATTACAGCTGCTTTGGTGGGCAATATCCCTGGTGAAACAGATGTTAGGGACCTATTAACAAAAGTTTTTCAAACATCTGCTTACAATTTGAAGGCAATTGTAAATACAGCACAGAAGGTCAATTGGGCTCATTAAGGTCTATGTGCAAATCTACTGCTGCAGGTTTCTTTTTAGCTAATACTGACTTTTTTTAACACAGGAAATAGAGTTTAATAGCAACTTGTGTCAATTTTGATTGTGATTTCATACAACAACAAACAACAATCGCATGCCCTGTGCTTCACCAAATAACCCATTTTCCTTCCTCTTTTTCCTCTCTACCTACAGCACACTGCCACGGTTCTGTGAGGTAAAGGAAAGGTTAGAAATTGGGCAATTAGAGAGAAATGATTGATTCTAGTTTTAAACACCAATTATAAATCTTGATAGGAAATCTTCAGTTGTTGAACCAAAGAAAAATGAGTTTTGATTACAACGCATGGTTATGAGATGACAATTATTCTTTCAAGTGTCAGAACAAAACACAGATGTTCAGCAGGTCTAAAACACTGGAAATCATGGAATGGTTTGGGCTGGAAGGGACCTTAAAGCTCATCCAGTTCCATGGGCAGGGACACCTCCCACTGTCCCAATGTCCAACCTGGCCTTGGGCACTGCCAGGGATCCAGGGGCAGCCACAGCTGCTCTGGGAATTCCATCCCAAACCCTCCCAGGGAACAATTCCTGATTCCCAAAATCCCATCCAACCCCACCTCCCTTCAGTTTAAACCACTCTTCATCAGCCTTCCTCCAACTGGAACTATCCAGGAAGAATTTTCTGGTGAATTGCTCCAGAGAAAATCCCCTGATCCTGGACCCAGCAGCAGCATCAGGACCTGCCAAGCTTCTACTGCAGATTGTAACTGGCATTCCAAAAATCAGGAATACCAACCAGAGCTGGAGTTTTCAGCTGGTTCTTATGCAGTGAAGTTTCTGTCTGGAGTTACAGCTTGAATAAAGCAGGGTGGATCCTCCATCCCTGAGTGCCCAAGGCCAGGTTGGACACTGGGGCTTGGAGCAGCCTGGGACAGTGGGAGGTGCTGGGGTTGGAATGGGATGATCTTCAAAACCAGTCTGGGATTGATTGAATGATTCTGCTGAGTCCTCTGAGGTCCCTTCCAGCCCAAGCCATGCCCTGATTTTATGGCTCTGCATTAGACCAGACCTGTTATGATCAGACCCTCTGTGCAAAAGGCCCCACTGTGAGTAACCTGCAGCTCCACAGATTCCTGATCCACTTCCTTTACATTCCCAAGAAGCTGTGCTCCACCTGGAACTCTATCAGTTACACATGGAAACAACTCTCTGTAATACACAAGCCTGAAAGATTTTACCATACAGAACATATTTATGAAAAGCAGAAGGAAAAAAATGCCTTGATGCAGAGAAAATCAAAGGTTTAAAATCACAGCCTTCATCTTTACAATAAAGTTCATGAATGTGATGGCAAATGCTGATCTATTAAAAATAAAAATTAATGATTTGGGAAAAAATATTTAAGAGCAATTTAAGAATCAATCATTTAAGAATCACTAATTTAAGAATCTATCATTAACTGTTAGAACTCACTACAAAAAAATTAATGATTCTACAGCAATTAAAAGCTTCAGAATATTGCAGCTTACACCAAATGTGGAAAAGATTCTACTTTAAGCAATTTGCTGCACATTTTAAAGAAAACACATCTTTGGAAAAAAACACTAAACAGCACCTTTTACTATCAGTAGTGGTACCCAGTTGAAATTATTAAAAATAAATTCAGTGTAACAGAGATGAAAGTGTAAAACTCGTAAAAAGTTCTTTATATCTATAACCTTGAACCTTGTGTTCATACAGATCTGAAAATGGGATATGAGTCCTCCTTGTCCAAAAAACAGCTAAATCTGAAATTAAACATCAGAGCTTGCACAGAACATCCCATCAATAAAGAAAGGATATTTTCAATGTCTTTATGACTTTTTTTCCAAGTCATTTTTCCTTCAGCCAGCAATTGGAAGAGCCTGACTGGACTGTGGAATTCTTTATTTCTTGTAAAGGAAGTTGGTGGCTTCATTTTGTTGGGCTGGGGAGTCTGGAGATTATCATGGGTAATCTGTAAATGAAACTTCTTGATTTAAATGGGTTTTATCTTCAAGTTAAACTTAGCTGAGCAGAATATCATTAATTGAGATTGAACAGGTAACAGAAATAACATTATTCTTTGTTTTAAAAAACCTACAGCTCCAATGTGGCAATTCCAGGGACTCCAGGTCCATTCAGTACCAGAAAGATAAAAGATTGGTGACATCAATTACCCCATCTCCAACCTCCCCCTCAGAATTCTCCCCCTTTATGGCACAAAACTGATTTTTGTGGTCTAACCTGCTTTTACCGAACTGATTTGGGTATTTTTCTTGCCTGAGGAAGTGAGAAGAGAGGAAAAGGAGTAATATTTCATCATGAAAACAGAACTAGGAGCACCTACACATAAGGGCTTAGGAGAGGAGTAAAACTATCATTACCACTTCCATCAGCTTTTAAAATTTCCCACTTCAATCCTGATTCAACTTAACCTATACAGCTTAAATCAGGATGCCAAAGGAGGAAAAGTCCTTACATTTTATTAGGAGTGAAATGAAAAACGTGTCCCTTCCTTACACCACTTATATTCCTTGGATATTATACAGTACCAGTTAATTAAAAAAAAAAAAAAAAAAAAAAGCATTTACTTCCAAATCAAATCCCAGAAATCCCAGAGAAACTGGGTGTGGGAAATGCAAGGATCTCCCAAGGAAAAAAACCAGCACAAAGGTAAACTCTGATGATGAAAGGATTTGCTCCAGCCCAGGAGGACATAAAAGATGAAGTTCTACAAAGACCATTAAGTATTCACCAGCTCACTGCAAATTACACTAAACACTTGGTGAAGAAATATTTGGCAGATGTCAGCAATAAGGAAGCCAAACTTGTTCCTTACACTGAAGGATAATGTAACTACAGAGAGGGTTTGTTTTGGAACCATTTCCACGGCCCAAAAATAATCTGGCCTCGTCTCCTGGCAAGGCTGGGTTTACCAAGGAAGAAACAAGAGAGAGCCATGACTACTTATGTGACAAATCCACATTTCTGCCATTTCCATACTCAGTACCACTCCTGAAACAAGATATCCCACACCAATTTGGATCATAAAACATTAAGTTCTAAGAGAGACTGCAGCAGATCTTTGAAAACTCAAATATTTGTGTAACCTCTTGTCTTCACAAGTGTTGTACAAACACCACTGCCACTTTGTACAGCTCAAATCTTCCATCTTTTGGACTCTGCTACTCCACTGTTATCTTCTGCAGTTTGAAACTGCATTCCTAAGTGGGATTTACAAAGTTAAAGCAGGACCTAACCCAGTAAAAATATGGGGGATTATCTCCCCCTCTCCATCTCCAAGTTTTTGCAGATCCACACACATTAACCCCCCAGTTATGAGAAAGGGTGATTGGACATTTAATGTTTTAATTCATGTACTGTTAGGTTTCACTTGAGGAAAACTATGCTTAGAGATGAGACAGAAATCCATCCTTGGCATAACTGACCAGGCAGATAAAATATTTCCTCACGTTGGTATTTTTGATGAGGAATCTCTTTATTTGCTCTTCTCTTGCTGTTACACACGTGGATGTTTTTTCTCCTTCTCTCAGCAAGGCACAATTTGCATCAGCACACATCTAATAGGAACTAAATCAACAGATTTTAAAACAGAGGGTTCATCATAGAGCCATAACACAGATTTGCTCTGCTTCAAATTCCTGAAATAAACGGCTCAATTTTTTAATGAAGTTGTCCAGTGCTGTCACCCACACAGCCACCAGGTTTCATGCAGCTTACTGAGACGTGGAGTGAAAATGCTGCTGACTTTTATTATTTTTACCATTTGAAAACAGCATGGCTCCAATCCAAGTAAAAGAAATCATCTCGACAGCTCAGCTCCTCTGGTAATTACATGGTTGTAAAAGTGGCAGCTTCTTGAATGAAACTGCACAATGAGGAGTTATCTGGAACTAATGCAAGTAAGGCAAATTCCTGCTGGGATTTAAAAGCACAGGATGGTTTGGCTTGGAAAGGACTTAAAGCTCATCCAGTGCCACCTTCCACTGTCCCAATGTCCAACCTGGCCTTGGGCACTGCCAGGGATCCAGGGGCAGCCACAGCTGCTCTGGGAATTCCATCCCAGGGAACAATTCCTGATTGCCAATATCCCATCCAGCCCTGCCCTCTGGCAGTTTGAAGCCATTCCCCCTTGTCCTGTCACTGCAGTTCCTGATGAATTGTCCCTCTCCAGTTTCCCTGTAGCCCCTTCAGAGCCTGGAAAGCTGCTCTGAGGTGTCCACATCTCTTCTTCTCCAATATACAAATCCTTACACCATGTCACAGACAGGGAAAGAGACAAACAGCAGCTAAAACTGCAGTGCTTCACAAATCACAGACATTTGGGGATGATGGAATAAGAGGGGGAAAAAAAATCAGGCTCTTTCCCCATCATTCTGCACAGAGTCCTCCACTCTCAGTGAATTTTGTGTTCAAATTCAGCTCAAATTTCCCTGGACAAACTCATCTGAGAACAAGAAAACTGAGCTCACCTCAGCTGAAAGTTTCACTCTTGCTGAGGCTGCCCAAAAATCAAGGCACTGAAAATCTCTTTACCATCAGGGGACTCCCAGCCAGGTACCCAGATTCAGAATCTCAGGGTCATTAGGGCTGGAAAAGACTCTCCAGGGTCATCAACTCCAACCTGGGACTGTTCAAACAACTGAGCTGAAAATACAGCCCAGGAATCTCCACTGGGGAAGAATCTGCAACATCTTCCAAACAGAAATCAGCTTTTCCTGAGCAATATATTGCATTCAAGATGATTAAAACAGTTTTAACTCTTCACACTGCCTGCATCTGACATTAAAAACATTTTCTGTTCAATTAACTGCCTTTTCCCAGATAATCAGACTGGTGGCTCCCTTGGAATTTATTTTTACTGGGAAGGGCTTCAAAATGGTGACATTGACTCCTAAAAATGGACACTGTTCAAGTCATATCAAATAAAAAAAAGCTGTCACACATCAGCCTTTAAATGATGTGTCAGGAGCAGCAGAGGCTGAGAAGGAAATGTTACATCCCTACTGTTATAAATAAGTAAATAATTGATTGGTTTTCACTATTATAAATTAACTTGTGCCAATTATTAATCATAACAATTTTGATATAGTTTAGTTTGTAATCACTTTAAATAGCTTTTGATAAAGTATAATTTGTCTGCTTTTGTGTAACTTGTATTCTCAGAACATCACTTAAAGATGATATTTTAGTTTGTAGACTATGTGATAAATATATTCTAGTTTTGGCTTTCACAAAATATTAAAATATGTTTTGTACATTTAACTTTTGCAGAAGTAGCTGTAACTGTCAAATAATAACTAATGCTTTTGCTTTTGTAACTAACTGACAAAAAGAACAACTCATATATATATATAAAATAACTAATGCCATCTGTATGATTAAATAGCAGTTAAAAAGAAGATGTGATCAATAGCTATCAACTAGTAAAACCACAAAACCAAAAAACTGTTGTAAAGAAATGATACATGATCCTAAAAAAGAAAATTAATTCAGTTTCTACATGAGAAACTGAATCAAACCAGGCTAAAGAATTCCCAGAACATGTAAACAAATTCCAAAAGAATGTCTGATTATGTATAGCCTTTATAAATATATACTTGACCAATGCAATAAAAAAGTATATTAAAAAATGGTTATAACTAACTGTGTGCCTCAAATGCTATGCACCCAGTGCTGTCTATTATCCCTTTAATCACTTTTTATTAAATCCTGAACGATTTTAAAGAGTGAAGCTCTTTTTTCACGCCTACCAAAACAAGCCAAGGAGCCTCTCTCAGCAAGCAGCCCTTGAGCAGAGGGTTCCAGCCATGCAGCCCCAAACCACAGTGAGGAAATGTTGTTTCCCTGCAGGAATTCTTGCCCAAGTCTCTACTCAAGCACTCCACGCTTCCACAACCCTGCCAGAAGTGCTTGGCAGAGGCTGGAACATAAACAGGAGGGGTGGCACCAAGTGTGGGCTCTGAAACGTGGAGATTTCTGCTTCATTATCGTTATTAATTATTCATTATCCATGCAGGGATGTACCCAGGTTGGAGCTCCACTTGTCACACTTGATTCTCCCCCTAATTTGAGGCAATGCTGCTGTGGGGGCACATTTCAGGGGAGATTATGGCAAAAAAAAGCAACATTTGAGGCACCATTTCTCAATGTGCAGAGTTTCCTGGAGGATCTGTCTTGGGTTGCAATGCAGGATGTAACCAGAAATGTGGATTCTGTCATCATCTGTTAAAAACCAGGTGGGGCAGTGATCTTTATCTCTTCCATGACCCATCCCTTATAACTCTGAGGGAGATATCTGCTGTTAATGGGCCAGGTGTTAACCCAGCTGTGGCAGTGATCCTGATCTCTGTGGGGATCTCTGCTGTTCATGTTCCAGCTGTTCACCCAGCTGTGGCAGTGATCCTGATCTCTGTGGGGATCTCTGCTGTTCATGTTCCAGCTGTTCACCCAGCTGTTGCAGTGATCCTGATCTCTGTGGGGATCTCTGCTGTTCATGTTCCAGCTGTTCACCCAGCTGTGGCAGTGATCCTGATCTCTGTGGGGATCTCTGCTGTTCATGTTCCAGCTGTTCACCCAGCTGTGGCAGTGATCCTGATCTCTGTGGGGATCTCTGCTGTTCATGTTCCAGCTGTTCACCCAGCTGTTGCAGGGTTCTTTCTCTTGCCCACAGCCCATCCTCCCTCCAGGAGATCTCTCCTGTCCATGGCCATGCAGTCCCAGGGCAGGGCTGATCAAATTCCATCATCCCATTGGGAGATGCTCCAGCCAGGGCAGGAGCCGAGCATTTCCTACCCAGATCAAAGGGGAGATTTGGAACAGCAGAGCAGCCTTTTCCCACTGCATCCCAGAGGAAAACCAGAGCCTTGCACATCATCCCTGCAGCTTTGGAGGAAAACTGCACCTTGTGCAGGAGCCCTGCTCCAGCAGAACCACATCTGGCACTGCAAAAAGTCTATAATCACCATTTAATGGGACTGCTACCAACAGCCTGAACAACAGGGTGTCAGGCTGTACACTAACTCTGTCAATTTTTTTTTATTACTATTCTTTAAATTTAATTTTTCCTAGCAAATAACTGTTATTCCTATTCCCGTATCTTTAGCTAAAAGCCCCTTAATTTCTAAATTATAATAATTGAGATGGAAGGGGTTTACATTTTCCATTTCAAGATAGGCTCCTGCCCTCTTTAACAAGCTCCTGTCTTTCAAAGCAAGACACTGACACATTTTCCCCCAGGAGAATGTTCATGGTGTTGTCCTGCCTGACTTGAGGGATTTAGGGGATAATTCCCTGACCAAAATTTTCAAGCTGATGAAATCAGACCTAACAAAGATACTGGGAATGACTGAAGGCACCCCCAGGATGCCATGAGGAAATCTTCATTTATTGCTGCCTGCAGAGGCAGCTCCAGCAGCAGCAGTTTCGTGTGGCACCGGGCTGGAATTAAATTAGAACCTGTTACCAGAAAAGCCACTCCAATTAGGAGGGGCCTGGGTCAAAGGCTGCAATTTGTATTCCTGCCTGAGCTCCCAAGGCTTTCTTCTTGCTCAGGACACAAATATTCCATTTCTATCAACAGTACCACGATCTCTTTGCAGTCGTTTAAGTGCAAATCATCAAACTCTCCTCACAAATCCAAAATCACCAGGTTTAAATCCTGTCTGTGCTATTTTGAAGAATCCACAGCACTTAAGGTCTACAAAGAACAGATCCTACTAAAAAAATCCTCACTGTCACCCATTTCTCACCATCCTCTGTAGAGTTATTCCCTTGACATTCAGATAAAATTTTGTTTTCCTCAGGATCCACATCTTTTACTTAAAGAATTCCTGTTCTACATGTGCAGCACCACAACATAAATACAATTTAGATATGTTCCCTGTCCTTTACATTCAAATATGAAAGGATTCACCTCTGGCTTTCTCCCTCTATCTTATCTCTGTGACCTGATACCATTCAAGAAATTATTTTTTCTTCCCCAAATATTTATTCTAGGCCTTATTTTGCAGCTTTTATTCATCACCCTATAAAAAAATAACATAAAATGTCCCATGGAGAAGACAACTCAGGTGATCTCCCTCAGGATCTAAGAAACAAAATTAATTTTAGTTACTTTTTACCTACTTTTGAAAATGAAATCTAACCATTTAAAGCCTCCTCAGTGCTGAAATAAAATGTTCTTTTGATCATTCATTAAAGTGTGTTCTGTCAACACAACAAGAAAGAGCTCCCACAAAAAATTTCGATTTTTGCCTGTCATAAACCTTGTTGAACCAATGCTGCAGGGAGTTATAGGAACTAAAGGATGAAGAACAAAGTACATTTTAATTTTCTTAAATAAAGAAATCAGAGTACAAACTTTTTTATTGACTTAGTCCTATAAATGTATGAAAGGGTTGCCTTAAAACGTTACAAAACTACTTCATAAGATTAAATTTTATCATAGAAAGGAAAAAGAGGTAGATACTTCCTTTCAGGAATCTTTACCTGCTTCAGTTCTTAAAACTCTCAACTACAAATACATTTCTATTCCCAGGTGTAGCCAAGCACATTCTAAACCCTTCTGGATAGACATATTTGTCAAAAACACAGTATCTACAAAATGAAAAGAAATATTTTTGATCTGGAAGCAAATTTATGAAGCACATGGAGAAGAAAGAAGAAATTACTCAAGGAAATTTTGGCTGGATTGTTAAATTCCCACATTAGGGAAATTATACTTTCAGTTAGAGCCTGTAGTTTTGACTTGAATACTTAGAGCCTGTTTAAAACAATTATAAATTGACAGAAATAACAAACTTGGAAAATGTTTACTTTTTATAAAGAAACATTTGGTAATAAAATATTTTTATAAATATATGACAGGCAAATTTAAGCCTCACTCCTGTACCAAAATCTACTTTTTTTTTTAAACCTTAAAACCACACAGAGCCCTCCACAAAAAGTTCAGTGAATCAATATTCCAAGAAAACACAAACGAATGAGTCTTGAAGCAGCAGCAGGAATATTGCAGAGAAAATATTACACCAAGTATTTTATGGCCAATGCTATTTCTGGCCTTCATTTATGAGCCCACTTCCACCTAGAGCTGCTTAAAAAGAAGATTTTGAACTGTGATCTGTAGTTAGATGGGGAAATAAGGGGAATGGGTAAGGCAAGGAGGTTTTAATTTCAGAAACAAATCAAAAAATGCCAAGGAAGGACAGGACAAGGACCTTTGATATTTTTAGGGGATCAGATCTTTTTGTCATGGGCTCACACAAGGTGTGCAAGAGCAACAAACAGCAGCCTGGACCTCTGAATAATCAGATAAAGGACATGGATATAGCAAAGAGCAAAATAAACAGAAATTAATTGTAATTTCTTGCAGGTAGCGATAAAATTTGGTGAATGAGCAGAAGGGATTTTCTTTTCCACTGCAGGTCGTACTCACCAACTGTGCTCAGGCAGAGGAGAAGCAGCCCAAAGAAAATGGGAAATTTAAGGAAACAAGTTCCAGGCAGCAGATTTTGACAAAAGCCCAGCAGTTCTACAGCCATGATTATGGAGTGGCTGAATCTGAAGGAGAAAACCCCGGAGCTGGAGCAAATAAAGTGCCCTGAGAATTTCTTGGTTCTGGTTGAAAACACAAACCTTCAGTGAGAGATCTGCCCCACAGCTGGGGCTCCAAACCAGGCTGGGTGAAGTCAGGGCGGACAAAAAAATCCAGCTCCCATTTTGTGAAACCAAAGCCAGCTGAGATCACTGGCCAGCAATTCAGACACCCCAGCAGCACTTCCAACCTCCAGAATGTGTTCACACAAAAAAAACCCAAAAAAAACCAAAATGTAAATGGAACCGGTGCTGGGAAGAGCTAAACCCCTCAATGCTGGTGCACACACCCCAAGAATCAGCTGCTGAGGGAAAACCACACCCAGGGATCAGATTCCTCTTGGAATGAGGTGGGGATGAACCACTGAGCTGAGATGGAGTGTGTTTGGAAACCTGAAAAGCAGAACCTCAGATAAAACTGCAAATACAGAGCAGGCAAAGCCTTCAAAACTTTCTGCCTTACAGCACCTTCCCTGGGTGACCTGAGTATCACACAGCAAAACAAGACTGGAGCACATGAGAGATTGAAAACAAAACAATTTGTCTGTGATTTTAAAAAAAAGAGATATTCCATAATACACAACCTCAATGAAGCTTTTTTGATAACTGCATGGTCGAAGCTTGTACAGACAGCCAAAACTTGATTTAAAAAAAAATAAAATTGGTGTTTAATTTTGTTAAATAGAGGAAGAAAACACCCTGGTTGACTGAAGAGCAGCTCAGTTGTGTCCCCCAGCTGGAGGTGACAGCCAGCCAGGATGGATGAGAATTCCCAGCAGGCTGCTCCACAAAACTGCCTGCCATCTCCTCTGGGCAGCCCCCAGCATGGAGCCTGGAGCACTGGGGGAATAAAAACACCCCAGATTTATCTCCAAGCAAATTCATCTGTGAATCTCCCATGCCAGCATCCATCAGATAAACACAGGCATAAAAAACTCATCTGAATCATCTCACAGCACCAGAAAAATGCAAAAGGAATTAGAGCACAGTTGGACTCTTGGTGTTATTTTTTTTTATATTTTACTCATCTCTGATCTAATCCTTTGTAATCTAAATTTAGCTTAGGCTTTCCTTGTATAGTAAGCATCATTGTAAAAAAAATAATCCCTATTTCCAAGAAGGTTTTGCTGGATAGTAGATAAATGCAGATGTAGCCAAGTAATGAAGAGAACTTGGTTCTGGATCCAGTGAATGCAACCCCCATGTTCACATTTCTTTTTTTAACATTATTTGAAGGCATTTTTTGTAAAGAACTGGATGAAATGCATGTTTAAAACACTGGTATAATGAGGATTTTAATAAAAAAAGCTATAAGCACTCTGTTTGTAGGAAGCCTTCCTGACATGAGTTAGAGAACAGTTAAATAAAAGGAAAATTTACATCCAAAATGTTGGAAAATCTTGGGTTACCAGAGTTTATGAGCCATGGCTAAACTGCATGTGGCACATCTGGCAAGAGAGATGTGAGATAAAAAAGGGAAAAAAGGAGGGAGGAAAGGAGGGAGGGAGGGAGGGAAGGAAGGAAGGAAGGAAGGAAGGAAGGAAGGAAGGAAGGAAGGAAGGAAGGAAGGAAGGAAGGAAGGAAGGAAGGAAGGAAGGAAGGAAGGAAGGAAGGAAGGAAGGAAGGAAGGAAGGAAGGAAGGAAGGAAGGAAGGAAGGAAGGAAGGAAGGAAGGAAGGAAGGAAGGAAGGAAGGAAGGAAGGAAGGAAGGAAGGAAGGAAGGAAGGAAGGAAGGAAGGAAGGAAGGAAGGAAGGAAGGAAGGAAGGAAGGAAGGAAGGAAGGAAGGAAGGAAGGAAGGAAGGAATCTCATCTACACTCCAGCCCTTAGGAATTGTCACTGGTTGGGATTTTGGGTTCCAAATCCCACACATTCCATCTCACTTGGTTCATGCTCACAACATTTCACTGCTTAGCTTGGCAAAGCATCAAAACTGAACATTTTCACCCCTCTTAACCTCTGCTGTTGGCACACACCACTTTATTAAGCTCAGGCCTCACATCAAATTCCCATTTTCCCTCCAAACCAATATAATTCTGTTGTCATCAACACCCCCTGTTACAGCTCCAGCCAACTGGAGAATATTCCCTTTTTCCTCACAGGGAAAGGGCTCCAGTTTTTATCCAGTTATTCCCCAATTCCTAGTGAAAGACAATTCATCAATGAATAATTTTATCTGTTCTGATGACCACAGAATGCTGAAACCTCCAAACAGTGCATTAGATAAATAACAGGATATTTAGTAGGATCCTAATAATCCAATTATCTGCACTCCCAAACACTCCTAACAAAACATTCCCTGTCCATGCCACGTTGGAATAAAAACCAGAGGAGTGTGGAAGAGCCTCACAGCTCCAGCAAGGAGCTGCTGATGACCTGCAGACATCCTGAATGGAACAGGATCTGCTTAATGACAGACCTGGACTTTGTAAAAGAAGAAAATTCCCATTTTTCTCCCATATATTTCCCTTTTCCTTCCATCCTCCTCCCCAAAATTGGACTAAAACTCTTCAGAGTCAATGATTTCTCTGGTTCTTTCACTCTCTGGTTTCTGGTGAGTCAATCAGCACTGAGTGTACAATGTTTAACAGCTCCTCTTGCAGACACCCCAAAAAAGCATTTCTGTACCTCTTCTTGTCTACTCCTATTTCTGTAGAAAACACGAGGGGAAAAAAACCCCATCAATTGCTATTTCTGCAACCCACAGCTGAAAAAATGGTTTTTTTCTTCTAAAAAGCAAGCCAAGATTTGAGTTTCTAGCTGAAATAAGATTGATTTCTTCTAATTTATTGGTTTTTACCTATCTGGAAGCCACTCTCAGGATTATTTCAACAAGAATTTTTTTTAATGGAAATACTGAAGTTCTGCAATTTCTAGTTTTAATGATTGGCACTAATTAAGTAAGCTGTAGCAACAAGAAGTTATACTTTATCCATCTCAAACATGAAACCCAACAAATAAAAACTCCAAAGAACTAAAAACAGCAACAAAAAAGGAAATAAAATTTACTGATAGCAGCAAAAAATTGGAAATACGTGAGGAAAATACTGGGAATAGAAATAAATATAATACAAACAGAAAACATCTATTTTGTTGTCCTCAAAAACTGAATATTGCAAACCTTGATTAGAATAGAAATTTAAAAAAAAAAATTGCCCCATGACTGGAAGTGTCCAAGGCCATGCTGGAGTTTCCTGGGACAGTGGAAGGTGTCCTTGCCCATGGCAGGGGTGGCACTGGATGGATTTTAAGATCTCTTCTAACCCAAACCATTCTGTAATTTTACAATTCTATAATTCTAAGTCTAAACTGAGTGGCAGCACAATGCTGATACAAAGACAGGAATATTAAAACAAAAACAAGACAGACAAACCAGCACTGCCCTGAATTTCCAACACCTTCCCACTCAAAGCTCTCTGGTGCTTCTCTACCACAAGAAAAACCCAAATATCCCCTCACAGCTGCTCTTCAAAACCTTGGCCAAAGGTGATTGCTCTGTTTTTTTCCAACAGATGGATTCTCCAACATTCCACAAGCATCACTCCTTGCCAACCTGCCACGGTCTGCTAACTTTCAATGATTCTGTATCCCATGAATTCTTCATGACATCAAGCACCACAGCAGAGCTGAAATGTGCATTAAAGCAGGTGGCCACCAGCAATCCCTTTTATCTCTCACATCTGGCACCACTCTCCATACAGAGTTTATACATTATCTGTTGCTAATAAATCATAAAATCATAGAATCATGGAATGGTTTGGGTTGGAAGGGGCCTTCAAGATCATCTGAACTCTGAAGATTTTCTATTGTCACTAAACAGATGCAATTTAATAATTTTTTTAATCCAAAAAGTACAAGGTAATATGCTGGAAACTTTATTTTTAAAAGCAGGAAATATAAGTAATCTGTGGGATTCAGATTAGGTATTTAAATATTGTTACAACTGTAGGAAAGACTAAAAGGATGATTAAAAATAGGCCAGCAGAGCAGGACATCAGCATCTGCAGATTCAGTTATGACCACAAGCAAAGTTATGATTTAGTATCAACAAAAGAAAGGTGCTCCCCTTTCCTCACACTCCCCAAATCCCAATTAACACAAAACAATTAGGAATGGAACCACCATGTGCTTAACTGGAATTCTTACCAGTCTTTAACTTCAGAAAAATCCAACCCCAACACTGAGCTAATTATATTTCACTTGACAATCTGCCAATTGAAC
Source organism: Sturnus vulgaris (assembly GCF_052056855.1). Taxonomy (NCBI): domain Eukaryota; kingdom Metazoa; phylum Chordata; class Aves; order Passeriformes; family Sturnidae; genus Sturnus; species Sturnus vulgaris. The sequence continues at coordinate 116,946,382 of NC_142244.1, read as the reverse complement.
AGGGGAGTCAGGAGCTTTTGATCATTAATTGTTTGATAAGTGCTTTAATAATTGTTCCCCAATTAATACTGCAGTCTACCAATATCCCATTTATTTTACATTAAGCTTGGAGTATTTGCTTAAGAATCATCAGTAAAAATTTGTTTCCCTTGAATTTTTATTTCCTTCTCCCTGTGTCTCAGCTCCATCTCCCTACTTTTCCTCCTTGTCCAGTGCTTCCTCTTCATCTTCCTCAGTGGATGGGCAAGCCTGATGATCCATTTGAACAAAAATCTCATTAAAAATGTCCATGGGACACTTTACAGCATCCCACAACTCCTTAATGCAACAAGCCACGAGAACTTTGTGTTTGCAAAAAATCCTGTAAAACATTTCTGGGTTTTTTCTTTTTTTTTTTTTTCTTTTTTTTTTTTTGATGTAAGATAATATCATCAGTAAAAGCAGTGTAAAAATAGTGTCAGTTCAAGTTTACAAAAAAAAAAAAAAAACTCTGGACGTTCATCTACATTTTAACAGTTCAGCAACAAGAACAATGCCAGTAAATTTCTGGAGAGCAACATGAGGTACAGGATTTTATAGCAATCCTGGGGATCACAAAGCTGCAGTGGGGGAACCTCACTTTTTTTTACACACCATTCTCCAGGCCGTGACATTTCAGGCTAAATGATATGAGGTGTGATAAATGCAAGCCCTCGTTTGAATACAAACAGATTCTTAAAATATTTTAACTAGGACTATAAGTGAAAATAAATTAGGCCAGTGGGATTCAGGGCAAGAATTCAGATTCTGTGGGATTTTCTAAGTTTACTGCTTAAGTTAGAAATTACACAAGCTTTCAAAGCTTTTGGCTCTCGAAACAAGCACTTCAAATTAATTCTGAAATTAAATCACCCTCTTCTGACTGGCAGCATAAGAATAAACAAAAATCAGTGTATTTATTCTTAACCACAGCAGAACAGGTGCTGTGGGAACTTCCCAAGCAGTCATGCTTCCTTTCCCAGCTCCTCCTTTGCTTCCACAGGAAATCCAACTTCTTTTTCTTCCTTTTTCTTTTTTTTTTTTTTTTGTTCCTAACAAGGGCAAAGAGATGGAGATGTGCAAAATGGAAAATTTTGATCTAAGTTTTCAGTTTCTAACAAATCTAATCATGCTCTTTTCATGGAAATCTCCAGGGAACCATTCCAACTTTGTGCAACTGCATTTGGTTGTAGTTCAGCCTTTGGATCTTTCAGAGAATCATGGAATGATTTCGGTTGGAAGGGACCTTAAATCCCACCCAGTGGCACCCCTGCCATGGCAGGGACACCTCCCACTGTCCCAATGTCCAACCTGGCCTTGGGCACTGCCAGGGATCCAGGGGCAGCCACAGCTGCTCTGGGAATTCCATCCCAGCCCCTCCCAGGGAACAATTCCTGCCCAAAATCCCATCCAGTCCTGCCCTCCTTCAGTTTAAGGCCATTCCCCCTTGTCCTGTCATTCCATCTCTTGTGAGAAGTCCCTCTCCAAAAGCCACTGTCCATAACGTGGGCAGCAATCTGTTAATCAAATACATTATCAAATTACTTGGATGCCTAACTATTATTCTGTTTCATCTGAATGCAACTTTGCCAATAAATTCTTTTATTTGTCTGATGATCAGAACAATTCTAATAAAGAGATTTGGGGGAAAAATGCAAATTCAGGATTTGTCCAAGGTTCAAACCACTCCACGAGGTTAATTAGGGAGTGGGGAAGTTGATTCATCTCATCATACAATTATTGGGGAGGCCCTGGGGATGGAATTCCCAGAGCAGCTGTGTCTGCCCCTGGATCCCTGGCAGTGCCCAAGGCCAGGTTGGACATTGGGACAGTGGGAGGTGTCCCTGCCATGGCAGGAAGGGGACACTGGATGAGCTTTAAGGTCCCTTCCAACCCAAATCATTCCATGATTCCCTGAAAGATCCAAAGGCTGAACTATAACCAAATGCAGTTGCACAAAGTTGGAATGGTTCCCTGGAGATTTCCATGAAAAGAGCGTGATTAGATTTGTTAGAAACTGAAAACTTAGATCAAAATTTTCCATTTTGCACATCTCCATCTCTTTGCCCTTGTTAGGAACAAAACAAAAGGAAGAAAAAGAAGTTGGATTTCCTATGGAAGCAAAGGAGGAGCTGGGAAAGAAAGCATGGCTGCTTGGGAAATTCACACAGCACCTGTTCTGCTGTGGCAGGGGTGGCACTGGATGGGATTTAAGGTCCCTTCCAACCCAAACCATGCCATGATTCTGTGATTAATAACACACCTGGTTTTTCTATGCCTTGCCCTCTCCTTTTTAAGTCCATACACTGTCCTAGACTGATTTATGCCTGGTTTTGAGGTTTCAAAATTATTTTTAGAAGCATATGACTTTATTTAAGACTATATTCTCATCTGAGCTCATTTAAAAAGGCAAAGTTGGCTATTTGATGAACACAAGGATATTTTGCTCAATGAAGTGCAAATATTAATCCCTGAGTACTTCTGGCCAGTTAAAGCTTAGGCAGCATTTCCTTTTCTTAAATAAAAGTTTCAATTCAAGAGCAAATTGACAGCCATGGAACGAGCAAAGCAACAGCAATAATATACACATAATATATTGCATTTAATATTACTTATAACAAGATATCATATTTATTATGGCATATTGTATTCTGCTCCATGTATCCTATGCTTCAAGCTAATCCCCCTCTTCAAAAAGCTGTGATGATTTGAAACTTCAGCATTCCATTTTTTCACTTTATTACCAAATTCCTGCTTTAAAATGCAGGCATGAAAACAGCACCGTGTAAAACAAACCAGGAAAATGTGACTGCAAGCCTGCCATGACCATTCCTTCACTCTTCTTTTAACTGTGCAGACTTCCAGGGTTTCCTCTCAGATTTAGGAATGACTCCCCTCGGATTTAGGGAATTATTCCCCTCAAATTCAAGGAATTATTCCCCTCAGATTCAAGGAACTGTCCCTCTCAGATTTAAGGAATGGTTCCCCTCAGATTTAAAGAACAATTCCCATCAGATTTAGAAATTATTCCCCTCAGATTCAGGAATGATTCTTCTCATATTTAAAGAAAAATTCTGCTCAAATTTAAGGAATGATTCCCCTGAGATTCAAGGAACAATTCCCCTCAGATTAAAGAACAATTTCCCCTCAGATTTAAGGAATGGTTCCCCTCAGATTTAGGAATGGTTCCCCTCATATTTAAAGAACAATTCCCCTCAGATTTAAGAAAAGATTCCCGTCAAATTTAAAGAACAATTTCCCGTCAGATTTAAGGAATGATTCCCCTCAGATTTAAGGAATGATTCCCCTCAGATTTAAGGAAGGATTCCCCTCAGATTTAAAGAATAATTCCCCTCAGATTTAAGATGATCTCCCCAGATTCAAGGAACTATTATCTTCACATTTAAAGGATGATTCCCCTCAAATCTAAGGAACAATTCCCCTTAGATTCAAGGAACAATTCCCCTTATATTTAAGGGATGATTCCCCTCAGATTTAAAGAACAAATCCCCTCAAATCTGAGGAATTATTCCCCTCAGATTTATAGAACAATTCCCCATAGATTTAAGGAATGATTGCCCTCAGATTTAGGAATGATTCCTGTCAGATTTAAAGAAAGATTCCCCTGAGATTTAAGGAACGAGTCCCATCAGATTTAAGAACAATTCACCTCATATTTAAGGAATGATTCCCCTCAGATTTAAAGAATAAATCCCCTCAAATGTGAGGAATTATTCCCCTCAGATTTATGAATTACTCCCCTCAGATTTAAAGAACAATTCCCCCCAAATTTAGGAATGATTCCTGTCAGTTTTAAGGGTGCTCCGAGGCCGTGTTTTGTCCCTGTGATAATGGGGATTTTCAGGAACTTCCAGCAGCAGGGAAATCCAATCTCCCATGCGAGTTCAACACGGGTTAATTACTGGATCTTTTCTTTTTTTTTAAGACTCAATTCCCATTGGGAATGCCAAACCTCTCTCTGCACTGCAAGCGGGGGGCCCACTCCGTTAAGAGGAAGAAAATCCACTAATTTTACACGATTAAAAAAAAAAAAAAAAATTAAAAAAAAAAAAAAAAAAAAAAAAAAAAGAAGGAAAAGAAGGGCACATTTTGCCTGCAGTTCCATGGAAAATCAGGCACACAAGGTGCGTGACAGGAAAATAGGGACCTGATTGTTCGGTGCCCTCGGGAATGGTGAACGACAGGTGGGAAGAAAATCAGGGAAAATTTGACGCAAAGGAGACGACAAATCCCAAGAGAGGAATCTTTCAGCAAGCGTGTCGTGGAAAAGGGTGGGGAAGGAAAAGTCTGGGGATGGCAAAGGACCAAATCAGTGCCAAAAACTTCCAAATTCCTCCCTTTCTGCAGGCGAGGGAGGGAACAGAACCTTGGCTGTGTCACCAAAATTTTTTGTTATCAGGCTGAGCTTTCTCCAGCACTGGCTGGTGCAAATCACTGCCTATAAATGAATAAAGTATGAAATATTACACATTTAAATCTAAATTAGCAAAAAAAAAAACCCCTTACTGTTGAACTTAATTTGGTTTGATTTAAGGGAAACAAACCTTACCCTGTTATTTGAGCTGGTCTTTAGCACCAAAGGAAGGCACGAAATACTGAATATAAAAAAACACCCTTAAGGAAGAAAAGCACAGAAGCAGCTATTTAATGGACCAGCTTTTTTTTGTTTTGAGGATACAAAGTCCTTCAATCATGTAAAAAAATTAAGAAATTGAAACTAAGAAGTTAGTAATAAAAGTGATGTAAATAATGAAGGAATATCATATACATACATATATATCTATATATCCATATAGATACATATCTATACGGATATATATCTATATATCTATATATCTATAGATATATAGATATATATATAAATGTAAAGAGCAAGTCTATTGCTCTTAGTATCAAATTTTGGATTATAAGACATTAATCAAGCAAAGCATTCCTATCCCAACCTGCAGTTTAACAAAATCAAGGGATCTGAGTTTTTAAAGGCAATATGAACTATTGTGACCTCGATATCTAAACTGACAAAATATTTTTGGGTTATGTAGCTGCAGAAAAGATGGGGTATAGAAGGTGTAGAGTGTTTAAATTCCTCTAACCTATGGAACAGCACATGGGTTTATAATTTCCTATTTAAATTTCCTATTTTCTGAGAGAAAAGCACCTTTCCTGCAAGGAAGAATCCTTCCTGCACACCATGGTATTCTCAACTCACCAACCAAAATTCCTGAGGGAGGACGGTGGAAGGGGTTAATTTATACAGACTATTAATGTTGGTGATAAAATATTCATTTTTAGCAGGCTAATAATGTACTGAGAGAATGCCACCATGCTAAAATTATATGCAAATATTATCATGGAACCATGGAATGGTTTGGGTGGGAAGGGATCTTAAAGTTCATCCCAATCATTCAGTTTTTAAAAAATTGTTTCAATGGAGAAAAAGGGGGATCACCAAGGTGCAGAGAGTAACTAAACACAGAGTAAAATATCATAAGGACTTGAAAACCAAATTTAAAACCCCCAGTCCCTAACCCAGTTTGTCAACCTCAGCTTGTTTGCCCCTCAAGTGCCATTCCCATCCCCTTCAATTACAAACTGGTTTTCCTTAACTCAGACCTGCACCAGCATCATTCACATTTCACATTTCAATTCAACTAAACCAAGAGTTTTCAAATAAAATCAATCTTCATGCCCACTTCCCACAATTACAGCTGTAGTTCAGTTTTTCAAAATTCAGCAGCATGAATCTAGGAAAGTAAAAGGGTACCAACAATGGAAAAGATTTTCTTCTGCATAGCTTTTAGCTGTTTGGAAATTGTTTATTCTCAACTGACATTTTATTTAAAAATCCCGTTCAGCAGTTAGGAAAGAAATCTCAGCCCACATTTCACTTCCACTAAAATTCACCACTTTTGTGTCAAACTTTCCCTAACAATGGCACTTTGTGCTTCTTAAATATTGGGGAAAAAGAGATCCATGATGGCATTTCATGCAGAATATATCCCATGCTGGCTTAGTCATGTGTAAATCAAATTTTCTGCCAACTAAAATATTGAAACAGGATCTAAGATAAAGAATAAAACCGAAATTTCTATCTCATGAATTTCATTTTAATGAAATGCTCGTGAAACCATTCCAGCCAATTAGGGTGTGCAGAAATATTAGAAATAGAAATATTTCTTTGTTAATCTCAAGCTTTTTGAGTGTAATAAGTGTGTCTCCATAATGTAACACTTGGATCACTACACCAGATGCAGCCTCAAAAACAATGGTTTCATTTTAAAACCTGCACTCCCAGGGATGCTCTTGAGGAGCCACAGAAAGTGGAACAGTTTCTGGCAGGGTTAACCTGCTCAGGTGGCATTAGGATAAACATCTGGGAAGAAAAAGGTTTCTGAAACTCACAGAAAGAATCTCCTTCTAGAGAAAAAAAACAATGTTTGGGGAGGATCTGAAATTTCAGTTTGAAAATAAAAGTTGCACTGCTAACAAAAAAACAGCCTGAAAGGACTTTTAACATGAAATCACAGAAGGAATATTGATCATTTAAAACAACATATGACATTTCAAGGAGTTTTTATTTGCCATTAGATTTTGGGTACCTACAGGTGAATTCCCACTTTGCTGTGACCTCAGGACACACAAATGCAGGCCAGGGACAGTACAGTGAGCACCAAACACCCCAACCACCATCTGGAGAGCTAATGAACAATCAAGGGATCCCAAATTAAACGACACAGCTTTCCCTTAGAATCTTTAGGACAACACTGTCAAGTCCAATCTATTCCTTCAGCCTCCAGAATCAATTTTTCAAACTTTATGACAGGTCTAATAGTTCCCACCTGTTCCTCCTGCCTGACTTTTGACTGGCACGTTCCCAGCCAGGGTGGAAATGCAGACAAAGGCCCCTATTAGGCTCCGGCTGTTTCTCTACTGTGAGCTTGCTCAGCCATTAAATTAATTCCAGCCCCTTTTTTCCCCCCCCCCCCCCCCCCTTCTAGCTCTTCATTTTTGGGGAGTATGGAAGATTTTGGGAGGTGGAAAAAGGAGATGAAAGTTTGGCATCCAGTTGGTGGGAGAGGTACGAGAAAAAGCTGAAGTCACAGAAGTTAAATGCTGATTTTTTTTGTTTTTGGATAATCTATAATTAAAGAATTTGTTACAAATCCCATTCATTAAGTTCTTGAGGTGTCTGTATATTTCTAACCATCAAAACTTGGTAAAAACAGAGAGAGTCAAATGTGGGAGAACCTAACAGAGTCCCTCCTGCAAAGTCTGATTACATAAAGACAATGTTGCAACGTTTTCCTGGGAATCCTGAAAGATTAATAAGTATTTGTTCTTCAAGCAAAGAAAATTATTTTTCTTGAGATGTGTTTTCCTTTTATTCAGAACTGGCAATTAGACACAAGCACCACACCACACATCCTAACAAATATATATCAGTTCCTTTGGAAGCACCTTAAAAAACCTGACAATTTTTCCCCTCAATAAAAATTACCTGATTTTTGCATCAGTTTCTAGAGATTTATGATATGTTAGCATTGAAATCTCAAGGTTCTTCACTGAACTGCAAATCACAAGGATTACATTATTCCATTATCCATGACAACAGAGTATCTACAGCACCTACCATAATACTTCAGCCAATTATTGCAAATTAATAAAACAAAGGTATTTTTGTAAGAAAAATTTGAGATAGATTATTAATAAATTAATAATTCAAATTATTATCTGCCTAGGATCACTTCCTAACATAAGATATGTAGAATTAGAACTTATAGTTTACAATTTACCTGAAAATTAACTATTTAAGCCTCATCATGATGGGGGAAATCTTGAAGACCTACATTTGTGAGCACTTCATTTCATTTAATTACTTAATATAAAAAAGCAACCTTTAAGCATATCTGAAAAGCCAAGACCACTTCTCTTATCCTCCTTGCCTTGATAATTAATCATTCAAAAATTGGTCAGATTCTATTTAGCTTGATCCAAATCAAATCACAAAACTCTGAATTAAACACTTCATTTTACTGAGATGTTGGAACAAAGTTACTGAGAACCAAAACCAACTGTGAGGGAAGAAACCTCTTGATTTATTCAATTATCACCAATTTCTTCACAGTCCTCCTTTCAACCCTGTGGGCTGAACATGCTGGGAGCACTAAAAATGAAGCAGCAAATGCTACAAATAACTGGATTTCTAGAAAATAACTCTTCATGGTCTCTTATCAAATTGGCAAGTCTCTATCTCTGCAAAATCAGCTGCAGGATGTAAATCTGGGGGAGAGGATTGGCAAAATTTGACAGCAACTTTATTTTCATGTGTGGGATGTTTGAACACACAGGGAATGGTTTGGAATTGAAATTTGTATTTGTCCATAAATTGCAATTTAGGCTCTCAGGCTGAGAACTGAAGCCATAATTGTTGGTTAACTCATCAGTGACAAGAATGCTCGAGACAATTTAATCTCGATTCAAGATAAAAACCCAAAATTAAATTCCTGAGGTTGTTTTTCACCTGTAAAATTCATCTGCGATTTCTGCAGATAAATTAACCCTGATATTCAAAACCAGCTGCCACAGGAATTTACTGCAGGCTTGGAGTTTCTGTCCTGAAGAGCAACAACTTCCCCAACACAGTTTTTTCCATCAAATTTCCTCTAAACACAACAGTACAGCCTTTGTACACAGACTCCAAGCTGAGATTTAGTAACTGTGATTTTCCTATCTCTTAATCCCATTTAAACTCTAATGAACAACCTTCTCTAAGGTATCCCACAGCTCATTCACAAGGGTCATCTGTGTGATGATGAAAGAACCTCTTCCAGAACCCTAATCCACGTTTTAAAAACCCAAACCAAGCACTAAGGAGAATTTTAGGGAAATATTCAGCAAAAGAAACGAGAGAAAATAGGAAATGTTAAAATTAGGGGCACAACCTGCTTGGTATCACTCTTCTCAGGTAAAAGGCTTAGAGAAGAACTTGCATTAGAGAATGCATTTAACCTCCTAAATATGAATACTTATTAAATTAAATTTTCTGCTGGAGATGTTCAGTGGAATAAAGATTAAACTCCACTAACCAAGCAAAAAGTTGTCCCACTCAGCTTTCCCCACCCTTTATGGGCCAGTATTTTATATATTATCAATTAACAACCTGTGAACATCGAGTTCTCTACTTTGTGTCCAGCTTCTTTCTGAACATTTTGTGCTACCACAGTTATGAATTCCCATTTAGAAAGTTAACCCATCTTACCCATCCAGAAGATTCATGGTTGTCGTGGTCACCTCAGTGAAAAGAAGGATCTTTCCCAGTTTCTTGGTTTGCAGATGCTGCTGGTAAATCTTCAGGCTGAAATGTTCTGAGGAGAAGCTCCCCATCTCCGTGACCACCGGCATCAGGGATGGAGTCACCTCCACCTGGGACTCCCAGGATGAGACAAATTTCAGGGACACCTTGCTGGATGCCCTCAATCCCTCAGCATCCACGTTCCCCTCCAGCCATTTCAGGAAAGCAAGATGGATTTCCTGTAGGCAAGGACAAAGAGAGGAGAAAGACAGATCACCCCATGTGTAAAAACACACCAGCATGCTTCCAAAAACATTTTTATTCAAGCAATCTTCTCTTCAAAACAGGGAAATTAACTCTGTTTCCTCTTCAAAAACTAAGTTCTGCTGCCCCTTCTAGTCCAGCCTGGCCTCAATACTTGACACTGTCCTAAAGCCGAGACCATGCTCCTTTGAAGATTAATTAGGCTTCATTTTTCTCTGTAGCAGGGTTAGTAGTGGTCTTCACACATGCTGGGGCATGGAGTGCAAGCATTCACCTGCATCTTGCAGGTTTCTCAACCTGCTGAGATCCTCTGCTGGAAGAAGCCCTTTAGTCCATCACTAAGACTCGATTTCAAGGCTAAACCAGCAGTTAAAAAAAATATATTTACTGATTTCTCACTGGAATATCTTCTCAAACAGCTCATGCCTTCAGCCCAGGGATGATTTACTACTGTTGGTACCCATGTGGTGACACCCTGAAACAACTGCTCCACATTCACTCTTTCTGGAGGTGACTAATTCTGCTTTGATGGGTTTGATATGAAATGTTTGCCATGTCTTTAGGAGCAGATTCTGGGACTTTCTGCTCAGTGTGTAGCTTAAATTTCAGGGAGTTGAAGTTGTCGTTTATGCGATAAATGAAACCACAAAAAAATTGTGGTTTCAATTCGACTGGAAATAAGGCACTAGTGATTCTTGCCCTCGAATTTCCAAGATGAAGAGATTTGATTTTTAAATAAAAAGGTCCTAAGCAAACCCACTGCCTGTATCTGGGAACTGGAATACATTTGTGTGAGTGCTGGAGGCAGGGCTGAGCTCTCCTGCCCTTGAACAGGATGTCTCCAGCCCAACTCTTCAAAACCCACAAACCACAAATGGAGAGCAAAGCACCCATGAACAGCGATCCATCCAAGGAAAGGCTCCTCTTTTCCACATCCCACTGCTCTACCTGGAGAAGGAATGAGGGAAGTGCTCCTGTTCCCAACACCTTCCTCTGGATTTCCAGCCCCAGCAATGACCTGCTCTCAAATTTCACAGCCTGTGCTGAGTGTCAGCCCTGCAGCACCAGTGGCAGAGCAGGACACAAAGAAAAGAAGAATTTTTTCCCAAATCCTGTCAAACACTCTGTTCCAAGCCCCAGGACAACCTAAGAGAGACTCAGCAGCTAAATTTTAGTTACAGAGAAATTACTCCTCATATCTTGCTTTCCTAAAGCTCCATCTGAATATTTTCTGTCTAAACTCTTGGATAAAATATCTTTAAATATTTTCTTTCCTCCCTTTTTTACTTTTCGCTCTGCATCGTAAATGATGATGTGATGATGATTAAAGGCTTTGTGAGCATTTCTTTGACTTGCACCTTCACTCAGTGCAACACCAGAGCTTTGACAGAAAAAATAAATTCCTCATACATTATCCTACTTGTTTTACATACCCGCAGTAACTGATTGGCTGTAACTGATATTTAGAAAAATTACAGCTTTCATTTCTGTCAGGGAGAACATGGAAAAACTGTGCTTAATCAGAGAGTGTTTTCCTATTGCTTTCCAAACACTGAAATTCACCCAGTAGCACTGGATGTGCAAGTCTTACACACACAAACAGAATTTTAACTCATCTAAGGATGGGTTTACAGTCTGACAGAAATTAAATTACAAAATAAATGTGACTGAAGTGTGATGACATTGTAAATAAATAGAGTGCTTGAGGGTGTGTCAGAATTTAGGATGTGTTTTTGCCACGGAATATTTTCTGAAAAGAACAGAATAGTACTTATTTCTGTGTGATATTCTATTATTACAAATAGGCCACACAATTCCAACCATTTACTCTCCTGAGTATATTATTTCAAGTGATTTTTCCCCATAGATTTTAGCCAAACTTCTTGATTTCACTGCTTCTAACACATCCTGAACCATTTAAGAATTGTTATATGTATATAATTCTCAAGCTAATTTCCACCATAATATCCATGTGCTTGTTGAGCTAATTAAAAATATAAACACGTAATCAAGGATGGAGATTTTTACAAATTAGTAAGAAAATACGGGTTTACATGTTTAACAAAGTTCCTGGTCACAGCAGAAAAATCGATTTTTACTGTAAGAACTTCTTTCACACAAAGTTCCAGGAACAGGAACCACTGAGCTGTCCCCATAATTACACCAGCACAGAAAAAATAACTTTATTACATAGAAAAATAAACTTATATGGAAGTCAGGGTTGATTTCTGCTTCAAGTCCACTGAACAGGAATATAATCCTGTCAGGAGTGTGTGGTTTAAGCCGAGGATCCAGCTGGAATTCCCAACCTCTCCTATTCCAGCAGCATCTGCCGTTCTGCAGCAGCCTCTGGTGGCCACTGACACGAGAAATGCCGGCTCAGGAAACTCCTGGACACCTCTGGAACACCCAAAGTGCTGGAAAAAACTCCTGGGAATCCTGGAAGATGCTGCTCCGAGCTTTAATGGATTGTGGAATCCCAGAGGCTGCAGCTGTTCCATGTTCAGGCTCTGACAGGATCTGCAGCTACTCACACACACACGGTCCTAGAAAATCTGCATTTGACAACCCACCAGTGACACACTTTGTAAATTTAATAACTTGAACTTGTTGTAGGGTGGCACAAATAAACTCTGAAACTGTTCTTCATCAGGTTTGGGCAGGGGAACTGAAGCCAAGCCAAATGAAATTTCATAAAGTATAAAATCCCAGAAGGGTTTGGAAGGGATTTTTTAAGGATCATCCAGTGCCACCCCTGCCATGGCAGGGACACCTCCCACTGTCCCCAATGTCCAACCTGGCCTTGGGCACTGCCAGGGATCCAGGGGCAGCCACAGCTGCTCTGGGAATTCCATCCCAGCCCCTGCCCACCCTCCCAGAGAACAATTCCTTTTCAATATCTAATTTATTCCCATTCTCCTTCATCCCAAGGCCATTATTTCCTATAAAACTGTGGGGTTTTTCTTGCAATCACACTTTTCAAATGGACATTCCCTAAGGGAACGATAATCCCTTTTTTTTCTCAAAGTAAGAATTAAATTTCCCATCCCAACCAAACAGTGACAAGAGAGCTGCTCAGCTTTTCACAGTTAAAATACTCATCCACAAGTTTAATATTCATAAGAAGAAAATGTTTCTACCTATATTTTAAATGGTAAAAATGTAATTTCAGTGTATTATTAAAAGAAAAATCGCCAAAAGTAGAAAAGCACTGCACCAACAGAAACTACCCAACATGTCTCACTAAAAAATTCTCCACACTCCAAAGCTCAGTTTAAATCTTTTAAAGAGAACCAAGGGGAGACTGGGAATTTCCAAGCACTGATCTGATAGCCAGGGACAGAGCAGGAGAATTCTGATTGTGAGACTGAGAGGGGAACTTAATGAAAAACTCGGAGCAAGAAGGGAGATGTAGAGGATAGTAATTCCCCAAATTCCCAAAAATATAAAATTAAGCTACTACAGACCCTCAGCTCCCTCACTCATCAGCACAAATTGTGGTAATTGTAACATAAAGAAGGAAGAGCTGTATTTTATTTATGATTTCACATCTGCTTTCTACAATTTTAAGAGTTTGGTCAGGTGTGTGCAGAAACTGCTCCCTAACAGAAGTTTGCTTTCGCTGCTTAAAATTCTTTTTAATTTCATAATCATTAAGTTTCACTTTTCCCCAGCGCTCACTTAGAGGTTGAGATTGAACAACAAGGAGGAAAGAGGGAGACAAAAACCAGCTGCATCTGGAGCCTTCTCTGCTGGAGTATAAAATAACACCAAATTACAGCTCCTGATGGAGAAGATTTTATTTGCACCTGGGCTCTGTCAAACAATGAGAGTTCTGCACTGAGCACACGAACTCCCAGATATAATGGTTGAAAATAAACCCAAAAATCCACGATTTTATTCTTACAATCCGTTTATATAGATAGGATTTGGACGTGGCTTTTTATTTTTATCTCTAAGTTCGTGCACACAGATAAATGTGATTTATCTCTGCCTGGGCTGATTTGGGAGCTGCTCTTTCCTACCCAACTCCAACGATGGGCCTGGAACTCCCAATCAATGGAATTCTTTGTTAAGACAAAATTCACTCACAGCCTAAATTCATTTGGTTCCTATTAGAAACATGGAGGCGAAACGAAATGAAAGCTGAAAATACAATGCCATAAACCAAACATTTCCCATCAGCTCCCCCTTCTCCTGTGAGGGAAAAAGAAGATTTGAACCATGATGCTCTACCTGAACACTCAATATTGGGATTCAAATATTGTATTTTAGCTGTGCTTGTGAAGCAAGGCCAAATATTCATTTTCTGGAGACACAGAACACGATTTAAAACCTTTTTTTCCCCCCTTCCTTTATATAAAATCTAATGATTTCCAATGAACTATTTTTGAGAAGTTTCCAGTTGATGCACTGATTCATGTATTATCAGCTGAGGGAGCAATTAAATCTCATACACATTTATTTATATATATGGTTGGGTTTTTTAAAATACACACACACACACACACACACACACATATATATATATATAAAAATATGAGGGTTTTTTAATTCTTATATTTTTAAACTGCAAGTGAGGATTACACAGGCAGAAAGCACCAAATTTTTAGAGGAGCCTGTCTGGAGCAAAACCAGACATCACACCTCCAATATGACTAAAATCTGATTTATTTTTTTTTTTCCCCCAGAATTGCCTGCTCCCAGAGGAGTATTATACAACTCAAATAGGATCTCCAATGTATATATTTCATCCCTATGGATTCCCTATTAACACTGATAGGAAAAAAATATTTTAATGAAGAGTTGTCCTTTGAGTTCAACTTGAAATATAAAAATTCACACACATAGAGACAAAAAATATCTCCACGTCCTCCTTGTCTTACACAGCTTTGCTCAACATCCTTGCAGGTTTCAAGGTGATAAATTCAAATTAACCACTGCAGAGCTTCCATAGCATCTCTTGGATCCAATAAACAGTATTTAACATGACCAAAAATAAAATCTAAAAACCATACATATAAATATACAAACATATAAATATATTTGCTTACTGTAAATACACAGAATAGGCAGGAAAAATGATGTTACCTACTATCCTTATTCATTTCAAACTCTACTTTTCAATGAGGTTTTATAAAAAACTATATATTAAGTTTACTGCCTCAATCTTTCATTAAAATGTATTGTTTACCTTTAAAATCACAGTACAATGACTTTTCCTAGAGGAAAAGTCTGAAGAAATGGGAGGGGAAAAAAAAAAAGCCAGATGCAAAAATTTGACAGAGAAATGAGGAAAGAACATCTCTTGGTGATCACAGAGAAAGTGGAGAGGATGAAGAATGGGTATTAGATCTCATTAGATAATGAAAAGAATAAAAATATTAAAAATAAAAATACAGAAAATAATAATAATTTAGAAATAATAATAGGAATAGTAAAGATGATTTTTTCAATGCTGTCGTCATTAATATTTAATAACATTCCCACACTGCACATTCACTCCTGGAGTCCCCAATGTTTCCCATCCAGATTTAAGGAAGTGCAAGCCTGGTGATGGATTTTCTAACAAGTGAAACAAAGAGAACAAACAGAATTTTAAACACAAAAACCTCTTCACAACACATTCACAATCTGGAAATACATGAAGTACTCAAATTAATCCAATTTTTAGGAAGTTTTTAGAAAACTCTTTTAAATATTAACCGTTTACAATTATTTTCAGGCCATTATTTCCACCAGTGGTGTTTTAGTTCACAGGGTAAAAAAACTTTAAAATCCCCATTTTCTCCTCTCCCTCCTTTCCCCATGGCCTGAAGAACTTCATAAAGATTTTATTGTCCTACAACTGAGGCACATTTTCATTTCATGTTCTCGTGAACTGCAGTTACTTGGCTGGTACTTGCTGTGCATTCCCAGGATTCTACACAGCCTGGAAATCTGTTTCAGTTTATTAATAATATTTTTATATTTCCTCAACTGAGCCACGGTGCAAACCAGGAGATTTTGACTGCACAAAGCACAGAAGAACATTTAGAACGATGGCAGGGTTGGTGACATTTTGAATTCCCAAGCAACCTGATTTTTAGGAGCCTCCAGTGGTTATTTTGGGTTTGGGTGATTATTTAGCTGAAGAGAGGCAGAAAAAAAAGCTCATCATTTCTGAAAGATCATTCCAGAGACTTAGTCAAGTGCCTTATTTTTGTCTCCACTCTTCAGTGTGTTTTTCAAAACAAGTATTGCATTACATAAACACAGTGCACCATCCCAGCAGAAACAGCCATGGAGAGGAGTGGATCCATTTTCCCAACTGATATGTGGAATATTTCATCCAAAAAAGGCAAAGGTTTTTAACAAAGTGCTGCAAGGTATCCTTATCCTCTTTATTGCAGCCCCATGGCTTTGAACACGAAGCATCTTAGATTTCAACCCATTCCTGGACTACACATCCAGCAACTGCTCATAAATCCCTGCCTAAATCTGAATCCAAAATTAAATTTAGCTTTGAAAAGCGCTGTGTGTAGGCAGAAAATTCATTTATCAAACGGGCAGCAGCCCATCCTGGGAAACAGGACTGCAGGGCCCAGGTCAGGATTCAAAGATTGATGAAAAATAAGTCAGGATGGGACTTTTTGTAGAGAAAATAATGAAAAATGAGAGTCAAGAGGTTCAAAAGAACACATAAAGAAATTAATTATGGTCTTCACACCAAATTTGTTTTTATCTGCATCTCTCCTGGCTTTAGCAGAGCATTCCACTTGGGAATTGGGATGCCAGGAGAAGAATGGGAATGGGTGCTGGAAGTTCTTGAAGTTTTGCTCAGCACAAACCAGAATTTGAGGGGAGGAACGAGGACCGTAAGGTGCATCCCAGATTTTTGCTTCCTTTTCCTTCCTCAGCTGCAGCAGAACAGTCTGGAAACAATCTTCCCAGCAGCTGCTCTCATCAACAAACTGTTTATTGTAAGAAAGTGGCTGGGTCAAAGGCTAAACGTCATCCAGAACTGAAAGCGTAGCTGTAAAAAAAAAAAAAAAAAAAAAAAAAAAAATCCGTCCATGCATGTGGAAAAAAAAAAAAAAGTCCATGACATTGGGAAGGGAACCATATTCCATCTGAAAGGCCAACAGTCTATTTCAACTCTTGTTTTTAACTTATTAAAACCCCATAATTTGATGGAGCAGGGTTTTAGAGCACTGCACTCATTTCTCGTGCTGATTTTGAAGCCTACTCGAGGTTTCTGCTAAAAACAGAATTTACATTTCAGTCTGTGAAAAAGAGCAAAATGGAGTTGTGGTGAAATATTCTAAAATGTTTTACCAGTGCTGAGCCAGCTCCACATCCACGCACACAACAATGAAATAACTTCTCTGATTTATTACACAAAAATCCGAGTTTAGGCTCGCTAACAGTAAATAACAAAATTTTATTTTAAAGCACGGCATACTAAAAAAAATCACAGGGCAAAAATCTCATTTACCAGCTCTGAATCTCAGAAATTAAAGAGCAGCTCGGAGAGGGGAGCTGGTCCCACAGCAAAGCCATAATTGGGACACGTTTGCTGCCCCAGCCCATAAATCTGATTTTGAGGGGAAAGGACCCAGAGGAACAAGGTCCACCTTTGACACAACATCACCACGTAACACTTCACCAAAAAGTTGATAAATCAGAGCTCTGAGAGGTGGTGATTTATCCTACCAGAAAAAAGGTGTGAGGAATTACGGCTCGGCCGTTTAATTCTTCGTGACACCTACTTTGTAACGAAATTGAGATTTTTTTTTTAATTTTTTTTTTTCTGAAGGAAAAGCCTACAGTAAATTCAATCTATGTGCAACTGGGCTAAAAATAAGCCTAGGCAGAAAAGAAAGGACGTTCCAGTATTACACTAAAATCTGAGCATTATGCATATTAAAGTGGGTTGGTTTTTTTGTTTTTTTGGGTTTTTTTAATATTATATAATCAAAGTCATGTTTGGAAGAATAAATTAAGATATAAATCTAACCCTAAATGCCGTACACATATATATTAAATTACTCTCAAAAGTATTCTGTATGGACTAGGAAAAAAAAATACAGAAGAATTTTGTTCTTAGCTAATGGGGCAATAAATTAGATGCAATATATTCAGCAGCTAAAACTGGCTCTCTTGAGCAGCTATCACATAATGCTATTTTTATTTGGTACCAAACTCCTTTTTTTTTTTTTTTTTTTTTTTTTTAACTAACAACAAAATTGTTTGTTGAAAATCTTGGAATTAGCAGCAGAATGATTAAAGTAAATAAAACCTAAGCAAATATTTTTTCTTCGCACTGATAATACCCAATTCTGAGCTGAAGGTTTTCCTGCAGGTTTGTTTTGCCTTTCAGCAGGGTTACACACATCAAATGTGAATGAATTTAGTGTTCATGAATATGAAACAGCAGCACAGGAGCCAAAGATTCTCCTCTTAGCACTGGAAACACACTTTAAGCTCCAACAAGCTTTCAGCTGGACCTCATTTTTGCCTCTTCTGAGGAAAAAAAAAAAAAAAAAAAAAAATCCTCCCCACTCTGTCACACTGGAGGGGTTTTGGAGCTAAAGAAATCTCTGTGAAATGTGAAGGTGAAACCACATTTGCACGTGGGCCACGACTCGGGGATTACAGCACGACTCTGATGTTCAACGTGGGCCACGGATTTTATATTTTATATTCCTTTCTAAAACACACTCAGGTTGACAAATGACAAAAGGAAGATCATGGAAAGGAAGAATTTTTGGGAATTATACGTTGTAATGGCAAGAATAGGCTTGGTCTGTTGTCTTGCTCCAAAGACAAAACCCAGTATTGTGGTGGGAGCAGAAAAGCTCCCAATAACTCCCAATAAGCTACCAATAACTAATTTTCATTTAAGATGTCTTTGCTAATCAAAGATATTTTTTAAAAATTAACATGACAGAATGGGATTTAAAAAAAAAAATTTAAAAAGTTTTTAAAACAATTAAAAGTAAATCTGCTTTTTATTTAGCAGAGTGTCAAAGAAGCTTCACGCTTTAAAAATACATCATGTGCACATACAGCAATGTAAAACTTGGGTAGCAAATAGAGAACCCTGAAAGAAGCCTCACTAATGGCCAGTCCATCAGAAATTAATGATTTTTTCTTACAAAACACGGGTGAAAATACAGCACTTAAACCCAGTGTTCACACAATGCTCAGCTGTGAGAATGGATGACACAAATTCCATTTTACAGCTAGCCCAGCTGTGTGCTTTTGAACCCATTGCAATTATTTTCTCTTTTTTTTTTTTTGTTTTTTTGAGTCTTTTCAGATTCACCACTTTCTCCTGCTGGGATTGAAGCTTGCTCAGAGCAAAAGGAGTAAAATTGTTCCCTCTGAGGAAAGCCAGGAAGATCAATGGAGATGCAATCCTGTGCTGCACCTCGGATTTTAAGGATCCAAGAATGAGCTGCAGAGCCTCTGCAGGGAGCTGAGAGTATTTCAGGGAGAAATGGGGCAAGAAATGCCTCAGATTTCATTTCTCCTTTAAAGCTGGACATAAAACTTATTTAACACTTACAAAATAAGGTCAGATTTTATGGAACACACCCAAGGTTTGCCTCAAGTCCAACACACACGACACACCACGTTTGGATTTCCATGTCCAAAGTGAAAGCTCAGCACTGAAATTCAGGATTTTGGGAAAAGAGGCACTCAAAGAATCAGGCAAGGACAGACCCAAGGCATGAGAATTGTTCTGCAGACCCAAACACAGGCAGGGAGGAGCATCTCTGACAATGGAAAATTCTTTTTTCTGCAGGATTTGGGATTCTCCTGAGGATTTTTCTAAGGATCAGCACCTGCCTGTGCCCCTGCAGATATTTATTTGTGCTCCATCACTGTGAACAGGAGTTAATCCAAAGTGCAACATTCGTGGAGAACACAGCCCAAAGAGAACTCCAATCGATTAAAATCAAATCACAGATCATGCAAACATCTCTCACTTCTGTTTTTTAGGACTCATCCGAATTGCACACCTGAAAAAGATGATTTTTCACACTAAAATTTGGTATTAATCCAAGCAAGGATTCACTTCATTCTGTCCAGATTCTCAAGCTCAGAATTTCAATCCTTGTTTTTGTAAGACTGTCCTGACCTTGGCTATTTTTCTTTCTAGTGTCACAAAAGGATCCGAAATTTTTAATTCTACCACAGATCCGCTCCAAAGATAAACTTTTAACTGATTAAACACGAACCAACTTCCTAGAAAATCATCATATTATAATAAATAGTCCCAAAACGAAGAGGTAACTTCTAAAAATGAATTGTCCTGAAGGAAAAAGTTTCAGGGATTCCTTCAGTCAGTACTAAAATGCAAAAAAAAAGGAGTTTAAAATGCACTTCCACAACAGTTGCACACAAAGCAGGCAAAATCTGTATCAATAAGTGACATTTAGTGATTCATTTATCCTTGGTTAAATCAGGACAGTTTGGATCTGTTTCTTGAACATAATTCCTGGGGAAACAGGAGACTTTGGGCAAAACAATTATTATTTTATCTTGAGTTTAAAGTTTGATACGTGCTTTCAGTTTGCCAAACCAGTGGGAAAAAAAAAATAAATCAGGATTGTGACAGTGGCTGTGAAAGTTAAATTCTACCAGCAAATTATCAAATGCTTCTAAGAGGAAGAAATAGGAGAATTTTTTTTTCTATGGAGCAATAAAGCTCAATACAGTTCAAAAATGTCTAATCTGCTAATCCTGGGCTGCTAATTAAACAGAGTAGATTGTGTAGGGCAAAAAAAAGCTTGGAAATATTTAGAGAAAAGTCCACTTCCACCTCCAAAAGTGCAGCAGAGATACCAAAAGCAAACTCTTATATTTTCTGGATATTCAGAAATACCATTGGACTGAAACATCAAATCCAACCATTTCCCTCCCACATTTTTTAATTAGTTAATATTAATTTTAATATCTATGTGTTATTATCAACATCTGTTGTATCAGTATGTGTTATTAATATCAATAGGGCTAAAAACACATAGAAGGAAAAACTTCCCATAATTGCAAAAAGCATTATTTAAAATAATGACAGAAATATTCTAAAGGCAGAAGTAGAGTTTTAACTGTTTCCAGGGATTTCTAACAAAAACCTCGGAAATTCAAATATTGATTTTAATTTGCAGCTCAAACTGCTTATGGTAACTTTGGGGAAGTGCCCTCTCTCCAAAGAAACAAAAAAAAAAAAAAAAAGAATTACCATTTCTTTTCAGCTACTGTATTTTCTTTTCCATCAGCAAATAATAGTACTGAGATACCAACACCTAAAAAACAGTTTAAAAATGGAAAATAACCTTTTAAAAGTTCTCTCTGCAGCTGCTGTTCCTGACAGGGAGCTGTGGCACATTCTCCAGTCCTAATACCAACAATTCCATCTTCCAAAGAAGAAATGTCTTCCAGACCAGAAAAATGCACGGGTAATTGCTCACTTCATGTAATAAGTTCTAAAGTCAAAACATGCCAGATGCAATTTTTTATTTAGATCTTGACAATCGTGCATCAAAACACAATTATTGTTCCTTATCTTGTAATAGAATTTCCAAAATACCTCCTGGAATTAATTTGCATCGATTCTGACTCCATGGAAATGCTCAGACATGCTCCCACAAAACAGTTTTTAAAACTCTTGAGGATCTTAAGACGTTTTTCAATTCCTAAAATTGGACTTTATTCCATAAGCAGGGAACATCCAGGCACAGCTCTTGAAATGAGACATTTTCTCCAACTGAATGCTGCTCTTCCACTCCATTATTTTAATCATGAGACCAATGTAACTTTTTCTACTTATTTTATGACCTGGTCATCAGTTGAACGATAAATTACAAAAGAAATTGTGATTAATTTCTTTTGTTGCAAGTGTAAGGTCAAAAAACAATCACAAAAAAAAAAAAAAGAGCCATAAGTGAATGGTTCAGTAATCCAATGAATATCCATATATATCCATAATCTCTCTTTCTTTCTCTCAGCAAATGAAAAGAGCTTTATTTTTATTTAGTTTCTCTGTCTGAAGTTGTTAAGACATGGAATTCTGTAAGTAAGTCTACATTCAAGGGAAAGAAGCTGACTAAAAATTCACATGTGGGATGTTTGTCCAGCAAATGTTTTGAGACTCAGCAATCTGTGAACCCACTTCAAAAGACTTTGGCTTCTAAATGATCTAAACTCCAAATTTAAGTTCTTACCACGTGCAAAAATCATAAATTTATTACAATTAATACTCTCAAAATGAAGAAAATATTCTTTTCTATGTTAAAATCTTCTCAATACTGATCCTGCTAAGGCTTGGCTTTTACTATTATTTTAATTATAATGTTGGGGTTTTTTTTACAAATTAAGAAGTATATTCTGAAATGTTTCCTGAAGTAGTTCTTAAAACATTTCCTAGATAAATTCAGCAGCACAATTTAGTACAGACTTGAGAAACACCACACACTAGAGCAGGAAAGTGATTCTCAATAAAACAAGCTGTAAAAAAACCCAACCTTGCCCCACATTTGAGCGAAACCACCAGCACAAAGCAGCACAATTTTTATAGCTGAAATGATGAGAGATGTACATAACAACCAGCAGCTGTAGGGAATGCTAGAAAATGCAGTAATAAAGTTATTTTCTCCATGTTCAATCTTACTCCTTACCTCTGCTCTTCAGCTGTTGCCCCATTCCCCTCTCTCCTCCTCCCACACAGCCTCTGCTTTTTCATCTGCTATCAAACCAGATCCACCAGCTCTTCCTCCTGCATTTTTTCCTCTCCCCCCACCAAAAAAAAAAAAAAAAAAAAACTTCTTATCCTCATCAGTCAAGGAGCATGCTCTGATTTACACACACTCCATGGAGAACTCTCAGCCCAACTTTTCTCAGGGCTGGAGTTCTTCTCTGCTCTCCTCTGGGCCTCTGGCACTTGACTCACTTTTATTATCTCATGTGTTCAGTAATAGGCAAAGAAAGGAGATAACTTCTGAAACTTGAGGTTGACTATATGACTAATACAATAAAATTATATGTAGATTTAAATAATTGCCTATTTTTAAATATATTAACACACACATACACAAGACTGTACATAGAATTATGGAATTATACAAGTGCAGGACCAAACTTCATCTCTGCTGTGGATTCTCTAGGAAATGCTGGCAGAAATAAAACTGTGAGCAGCTGAAATTCCTGAAATTAAATCACCTCATCCTGTGAAGAACAGCTCTGGATGATCTAATTGTAAAATACAGGTTTGCCCTGATGGACCTTTACCCAGGATACTTTTCCTGGTAGAAGAAAAATCCATGTACCATGAAAACAGACAGCACAAGATGTATTCTGGCTTGGTTTTTATTTTTTTTTTCCTTCTGAGAAAACTTTGCCTCGATATTCTTGTAATTCTTTTGTCATTCATGTCACCAGTCCAAGTGCCAAGTGAGTACAGTGGTTTATTAAAGTGGAACACGTTCTGCTTGTTGGGAACACCCACTGCAATCCCCAAAAAAAAAAAAAAAAAAAATAAAGAGCTTTCACAGGACACATGCAGTAGAAACTACAGCAAACTCTGATTTCAGCTAACAGCTGCTCTTTAATCAGCTTTTCACTCTAAGAACTGCATCGTGTCAGCCAGACAGGCACATGCCAAATTCCACTCCCCCTGCACCTGGAATTTCGTGATTT
This sequence comes from Sturnus vulgaris, assembly GCF_052056855.1. Classification (NCBI taxonomy): domain Eukaryota; kingdom Metazoa; phylum Chordata; class Aves; order Passeriformes; family Sturnidae; genus Sturnus; species Sturnus vulgaris. Next base: position 116,923,101 of record NC_142244.1, on the reverse strand, counting down.
CCTCAACATGTCAGAAATCATTGCTGGCAATGAACTGTCCAAGAATAAACCCAGCAGTCTCCAGGGCAGTCCCTTCCCCATCAACTGCTGGCACAAGTCACACCTGATAATGGTTGTTTTTTTTGGAGTCTCTGCCCAGTGACAAACTCTGAGTGTCTTTTAAATCAACAACTCCAACTCTCATCTTAATTCTCCAGAATAAATCCACCTTGATTAACTTCAATAATAAACTTTGTGTTGTAGACATTTTTTCTGATAGCATTACTGCATAACTGAATTGCCAAAGGAATAAAATACATTTTCAGAAGACCTGAATGTTGCAAATGCAGTGTTTCAAAAGCAGCTGAAGTTTGCAGTTTTCCCTTTTTTGAAGAGAAATATAAGATGCTTCTATTTCCTCTTGGTTACATACATTTATTTATCCACATATTTATTCAACCGGTCCCTTTCATTAAAACAGATGTTAATTAAAATATATTCTGGGCACGATTTGCTTCGAAGTGAAGCTACAAAAGGAGCCCTAATGGAAGTGTCAGACAAGCAGTAAAACAATTTCCCATTGTGGGAAGGAGGCGTCATTTGTGAGCAATGGTAACTCGAGAGGATCTCGCCAGGCTCCAGCTGATGCCAAGCCTGCTCTCATTTTCCCAGTCTCACTTCCATAAATTAGCTGCAGGCCCCATGGACAGTCAGGGAATCTCGAGGGTTTTTGGGTTTTGTTGCTTTTTTGGTTTTTTTTTTTAGTGTTTGGAAATCCTCCACTTTTGTCAGATCTTTAGCGGTGAGGTCAGGGCTGCAGATCCGCAGGGTTTGTCACAGGGCAGGGATTCCTGCTCTCCAAAATCTGCTCCAGGGCAGCCCTGACCCCAAAAGCTTCATCAGGAACAAAACCCACACCCAGCCCCTTCAACTACAGCCTTCACACCAAGGCACAGTGTGACAGCTCAATTTGGGTCGATCTGCCACCGAGGGTTTGACTTTTTCCATTTAAATCCCCGTCACAAACTCCAAGACAAAACTGAAACTGAGAAAAAAATCAGCCTCACCACTCTGCTGAGTAACCTGTACTCAAGAAATGCTCAGGCCTGGTGCTGCTCTCTGTCATCTCAAGAGTGAGAAGTCAGCAGCAGACCGAGATCACAAATGGTTTAAATATATATTACATAAGCCATTCTGGGGGGGATAATGAAATTTTCCATTCTCTCCAGTACAGAAGGAACATGCCTGCTGAAGAAAGTGGTTGTGAAGTATCATGCACACTGACTCGAAGCCAGCCTTGAAACATGAGAGAATCCAATTCCATGAGTGGCACTTTGGTCACATGCCAGCACATCATAATTTCACATCAGAGTTAGCTCCACAGAAAGATTAAATGCTGCTCGGTACAAAAGGCATTAACTTTTCCTTCTCACAGCAGCATAAAGACCCTTTTTATGGAGATTGCTATAAACAACATACTTTCTTTCACTCCTCAAAGCTTCCTGCATTTTCCAAACGATCCTCAGAAACATTTATTGAATCAATACATGGCCCAAAAGTTGTTTACAAACCATAATGCAAAGTAAGAATGCTGCTCATTATTATATCCTACAAATGTGCTTGTTTAACAGGAACAGCATGTTTGCTGCCATCAAGAAGGAAAACAAAATCTAAAGTAGAAAAGGGCAAAATAAAGGGAATGTTTGCCAGATTTCCCTTTCCCTCTCCCCTAAATACAGGGGAAATATTCCCTGAAGATAAACAGAAAAATAGGAAAAGGTATCTTTAACCACCACCTGGAATTACTTGGCCCCACTTTTGGAATTCCCTTCATCTCCCATCAAGATTTCTTAATTGGAAATGTTCTACTGTATTCTGACACTACATGCCATCGATTCCTGTGGAATTTCAAAAGGCTGCTTTAAAACTGAGGAAATATTATACAGGGCAGTTGCTGCAGACATGCAAAGATATTTCCATGCAAATCTATATACAACACACTATGCATAAAATGCTTTCCATCCCTTCCCTGGTTTTCCCCTTGAAATCCAGCTCAGAAGTGTCCCCTGCTGGCAAACACCTTCCCCTCACTGCAGGAGATGCAGGAAAAGCCTCAACTGCATCCAGCTTTGGGAACAACAGAAATTCCTGGTGATTTTAATAGAGGGACAACACTAAAGTGGCTCAGCTGGGCAGGGACACTGGTCAGGGCTGGTGAATGCTCTGGAAATATCTGCAGCATCCCAGGGGTCCCTTAAAAAACAGCTCCAGGGAAAAGGTTTCAAGAGTGAACAAATCAGGAGATAATCCAGCCTTCTAATAATTAGAGAATTTCACGATGGATTGGGTTGGGAGGGACCTTAAAGCTCATCCCATCCCAGCCCTGCCACGGCAGGGACACCTCCCACTGTCCCAATGTCCAACCTGGCCTTGGGCATTGCCAGGGATCCAGGGTCTGGGAATTCCATCCCAGCCCCTCCCAGGGAACAATTCCTAATTCCCAATATCCTTCATCCATCCCTGCCCTCCTTCACCTTAATGCCGTATTTACAGAGGGATCAAGAACAAAGCTCCTTTGTCACTCAATGTTTCCCACCAGGATAAATAATCCCTCAATTGACACTTGAGTATTTGTCTCACAAATCAGTAAAAAGCCTTTTCTAGTTTTACAGCCATGTTACACTCTAGGGTTGGTTACAAAAGTTGCCCCTGAACAAAGAGCCAAGAAAATTTTCTTGAAAACTTTTCCCGGGACTGTGTCATTAATCCTCATCATCATCTTCTCCAAGCCTTCTCCCTGCAGTCACTATTACTATTCCTGATACCATGGAATTACCAAGATTGGAAGAGCCCCTCAGGATCATCCAGTGCCACCCCAGTGCCACCAGCATCCCCCAAACCCTGTCCCCAAGGGCCACATCCAGCCTGCTCCTGAACACTCCCCCAGACAGTGACTGCAAACCTCCCTGGGCAGCTCATCCCAAGGCCTGACCACTCTGCCAGGGAAATTTTCTTTGCCAATCTCCACCCTGAGCCTGCCCTGCTGCAATTTGAGGCCATTTCCTCTCCTCCTTTGCCTGCCCCTCCTGGCAGGGACTTGTGCAGAGCCACAAGGTCCCCCCTGAGCCTCCTTTTCTCCAGCCTCACTCCAGCTGCTCCTCCCAGGATTTATCTTCCAGACCCTTCCCAGCTCCATTCTCCTTCTCTAGACACAGGCAAAAGGGGTTTTTTATTTCAGAACAAAACAATTTTTCTAGGTAAGGTGTCACTTTAATGTCCCTCAGTGATTCAAGCAAGCTCTTTGTATCTGGAGAGAGCCAGGAGAAGGACAAAGTCAAACAGGACCTGGAGGGGCTGGAGGTGTCCAGGGCAGGGAAGGGAGCTGGGAAGGGGCTGGAGCCCCAGGAGGGGCTGAGGGAGCTGCCAACACTCCAATGTTTCAAACTAAAGATTAAATGATTTTGCCAGGGGAGGTTGTGATTGGATATCAGGAAAAACTTTCCCTGGCAGAGTGGTCAGGCCTTGGGATGAGCTGCCCAGGGAGGTTTGCAGTCACTGTCTGTGGGAGTGTTCAGGAGCAGGCTGGATGTGGCCCTTGGGGACAGGGTTTGGGGGATGCTGCTGGCACTGGGGTGGCACTGGATTGTCCTGGAGGTCCCTTCCCACCTCGATGATTCTGGGATTCTGTGACTCTCATTTTTCCCCGCCAGGGCTGCCTTGGCACAGAACTACCTGTGAAAAGCATCCTGCCCTGCACTGCTGCAAAATCTGCTCCACAAACTCAGCTCCTTTTAAGCTTTCACCTTCACCAAATAAATGGAACCCAAAGGTTTACAAATTTAACTCAAGAACCAACAGTTCTGTGTTCAACTACACTAATAAAAATGTGCAGAGTAATACAGAAAGAATAAAAAGATGCTAAAATACACAGAATTTATTCCACCATGGGGCTGTCTGACAAATGGTACAAATGCTCTCTTGGGAACAAGAGGAGATATCAGTGAGATAAAAAAAACAGACCAAAGAAGCTCTGAACTGTTGAATTTGGACACAATCCCTACATAATTTCATTATCCTGAGTGCTAATGAAGCAAAAAGAGGGAAAGAATGAGGCACAGACTGCTAAAAACCATATTCTGGGAGAACAATTCCCTTCAGAACCACACTCCAACACCAGCAAACAACATTAATTATGAGCAGGATCCAGACACTGACACTTCCCATGAATGGCAACACTGAAAAAAGTTCCCTTTAAGATTGGTGTGGCCCTTGTGGGTTTGCAAGTTTTTGTTATAAAGAAACAAAAGTGAATTTGAGGAGGGGAAAGGGAAGAACACAAAACCAGCAAATGCAAACCCACCCTCCCTGCACACACGGGCAACTCAAAGCCCTGCAGGCCAACAAATTCTTTTGAATTTATTGTGGAAAAGAGCCCTAAATCCATGGAGTTAAATTACAAATATTTTTAAGCTGTACAGATACATTAAATCCATCCCCCAAAACCAGTAAGGTGCTTCAGCAAATACACATTTTTATTGGTACAGAAGCATTTACATTGCTTCATCTATTTTTTTTTTTTTTTTGCCTTGAAGCTACTTTGCCTTGAAAGATATTTTCTAGCCAAGAAACAAACTGGGAAAAGCTTTCAAGTACAAAGGTTTTTGCTCATTTCAAATAATACACATAATACACAAAAAAAGTAAAAAATATTAGACATAAATGATTTATCAGTGATTTATTCAAGTCTCTCACGGTCTGTTGCTCATTTAATATTTTACTCAGCTCTGATGTGACTTTTGAGCCAGAGAAAAGAGCAAATTTCTTTTCTGGAATAAATAATTCCAAAGAGCTCTTGTTTTTTTTGTTCTACTGTCTGTAAGGCAGGGATGATGCTCCTGCTTTGAGGATAAAACAAGCCAAATCTCCTATTTTGTAGATTAAACACTTTCAGTTCACTTATAAACCAAAAACTTGGACAGCAACAAAAACTCTGGAGTTTCAGTGCAACTGTTGCTGATTTTAGCAGTGAAAAATTTAAAAATAAACCCTGAAGTTGAATCTCAAGTCTTACGACACCCATGAATATGCATGGAAATATTTCAGACACAATTGTCTCAAAATGTACCCTGAAATCAGGGTTCATTATAGTGTTAGCTGAGAGTTCAAATTTCCCATCCTCAAAGGAAGATTTATTCAGGATAAAGTAACTCCACATTTTCTTGGCTGACATAATGGACCTGGAATTTCAAAGCAGACGATGCCACCCCAGGATCAAGACGTGGAAATCTGCTCTGAGCTGATTCTGCTCCAGCTACTGAGTTACTCAAACACAAGAAAAAAAAATTTTTTTGAGCCTGAGGAGTTTTTTATTCAAGTTTTAAGATGAGCAAATGTGTGGGTGTAACAATTCCTAATGGGAATAATCACCACTGGGAGCAAAATCCTCGGTTTGAAACCTAGGCTGCAACTCCCAGCAATAAAACACAAATCCTGGCATTTATGTCTGAAAAATTATCCTTGGAGATGGCTGAAAGAGCAAATATTTGAGAGTTTAAGGGCAAAGCTGCAGAAAAAATCAGATCTCTATGCTTGGAGCTGCCCCTGAACATGTGGGTGCCAGACGACAGAGCAGAGGTTTGGACACTTGAGTCCCCCCTTCCCCACTGGGACACAGAATTTCCCTCTCCATTTGCTCAAAACTGCTCTGCAGCACAGCAAGAAAAAAAGAAAAGACAAAGGTGCTGGGTTTTGGTATCAATCCTGGCCTCTAAAATTGCATTTAGCATCAAGTTGTGTAGATTTAATTAAGCTTTTAACCAGTTGTTCTTCATTCAAACTCTGCTTTTGTTGTTGTTGTTGTAGCAGAATTTTCCCTGCTGAAAACTAAAATTTTTAAAGATGGACATGACCATCCATTATTCAGACAGCAGAGCTTTTATTTGAATTAAAAATATAATAATTCCAGTTCTGCTCATGTTTTGTTGGCTTATTTTTAATCCATGCAGCAAGACTGTGCTTTTAAGGTCCATGAACTGGAAATTAAAACTTCAAAACTGGAATGTTAAGGAGGAAAAGAAAATTATTTCCAACCCACCCCTCAGGAACAGCTTCAAATTCCACTGCAAAAGGCACCAAACGAGACTCACAGTGGAAAAGAACATTTTAAATTGTTAATAATCACATTTATATCAATCAGCAGCACAGGTTTGATGGGGTTATTAACAGCACCTCAACCACGAGGCAGAAAAACACTGATTGTCCAGGAATTTCAGCAAAGGAAAAATCAGGAGAAGCTATTTGTTCAGAAAATAAAGTTTAGAATTTTATTTGATGCCCAAAATGTAGCAGAAAACAGGTCTGGTGCAAGGTCTGAAGTGACAAAAGATGGAAGAGGCACCAAGGAAATCCCCCAGAACTGGGGACAGCTCTGCTGTAAATTGAAGAACTCCCCAAACCTGCACTTAAAATTGAAAGAATTTTAAAATTATCCAAAAAAAACCCTCAGCTTTATTTTTTTTCTTAATGGAGTAGAAAAGGCAGAGCAAACCCAATTATTATTTCTTCCTCATAAGCAAAAGGAGCTTGGGGTTCCTAAAATTAATTTGAAAAATGTGAGCAGGTGAGGGGAGCCAGCAGTTTTTAAACACAATGGAAACTCCAGTTTGGGGATGAGGAATCATTCCTGAGCTGCCAAGTTTCAGGAATAGTAAAAATATTTGTCATTATTTTTGGATCTGTTAACAGGACCTTGAACTTGCTTGATCATTAATTGACTCATTCTGGCATTTTTATTATAGGGAAACCTTAGGAAATCACCCCAAAATCATTTGCTGTCAATACAATTAAGGATTTCCTCCAATAATTCACATTTTTGGTATCTCCTGGCTCTCTGGGAAAGCAAGGAGACCTAAGGAGAACAGGATGGATGGACAAAAAGAAATAATTGGTGAGAAAGCTGAACTCTAACACATTCAGTATTTATTTTCATGTGCTCTCTCTTGTTACACACAAGTTGCAATTTCTTTTTACACAGGATTTTTTGGCTAAAAGGAGACATTAAAACAATGACTACACACAGCAAAACTGCCATTAGAATATGTGAATAAAACCATTTAAATCACACGAAACCACATTAAAATTAATAAAGTTTAGTATTTAAATTATAAAATAGTTTATTCATGTAATCTATTATTAAAATTTTAAAAACTATTTGGTAGAAACTTTTTTAATATATATGAAGTGGCATAAACTTTTAACTAGAGAATATACAGTTAAAATATCTTTACTTGATGGACTGCAACCCTGGAATATGCCACTAGATGGCAAGTTTAGATAGAAATTAGCTGAATTTTAATTTATGCCACGTTTAAAAAGTCCAAAGGCACTGGATAGAAACAATCACTTAAAAAAAAAAAAACAACAGTGAAAGAGGAGAACAAAAATAGGAAGAGCTCAATAAACAAGTCTTGTGTCCTGAGCACATTTAATAAAAGTCATAAAGGTTAAATGAGTTTTAGTTTTGTTTCCACATTGCCACACAAATGGAGAATCAATTCACACACTTGGAATTTGTGTTCTAAAGAAGAACAAGTGAAAAATCACTGCTTTATGTATTCCTCACAATTCCTCAGAGCAGTGTCTCACACGGAGAATTGAGAGCTGACATTTGAATTAGAAATATTCCCAGGAAATATCAGAGCATCCTCAGGAATTCAAGGTTTTCCCTGTGCAATCCTGGATCTTTCCCTATCCACTCCACTCTGCTCTTCACAATTCCCATTTCCTCTTTTGCTGCCAGCCTGTGCAGAATTTTTTTTATCTTGATTTAAAAGAAAAAGAAATCCTGTTTTTCAAAGCAGTTCTTTCTGTTGCTCACTACAGTTTTAGAAATGAACAGCATTAAAAAGTTCTGAAGAGAAATAGAACAATTAGTAAAATTAACTCTGCACAATTCCCCCATGGTAAAATTCAGAACTCCTCCTAAACAAAACAGTGATGGGTTAAAAATGAGAATTTTTACTTACCTGGAATATCTGTTGAAAACTCTTCAAATGAAAATAGCAGGGTTGAAGAGAACACTGAATTTCCCTGGCAGGATAAATCCCAGCTTACCTCATCTGGAGAGAGCAGATAAATGGGAGTTAAAGCAGGAATTTCACTCAATTCACAGCTCAGCCCAAGGCAAGTCAGGATCTCCTGGAGAACTTCGTATCTCCTGGAATTGCTCATCTTGAGCAAATTAAAATCCTCTTCAGATTGCACATCCATGGAATTGCTGTCCAGCTCCAAGTGGGCCTGGCAGGATACAGAAAAAAATAAAATCAGACTCCAATTCAGCTGTTAATTTCCTCTGAAATCTACCCCAAATTTCCCTTCTTAATAAACTTTTTCTGGAGGAATTGATCAAACTTGTATTTACCAATTTAAATTTAAATTTAACCCTCTGCTTTTCAGGTTTGGCAGAACCAGCAGCAAGGTTGGTCACAATCTGGTTTGTACACGAGCAGAATTCCATTACAATTGAAATGACATTAAAATTGAAATGACATTAAAATTGAAATGACATTAAAATTCTCATTAAAATTGGAAGAGCTTTTTTGATGTTGTACAAGACGTGGAGAACTCATCAAGTCACATGAATTTAATGGAAATCAGTGCAGATTAGGAAACCCTTCTGTCTAAAAATGTGACTTTCTCACCTGGTAGAAAATCACTCCTCATGGTTGAAGCAAAAGTTTAAATTAAATCCAAGAGGAAAAAAAACCTTCACAAACCTCCTTTTTTGGCTCCTTTTTTTTTTTTTGCTTTTCCTTTTGTGTCACAAGACAATTCAAAGCCCTTGTCCTTTCTGCAGACACATTTATTGCTATTAAACAAAGCCCTTATTTTTGTTCATTTCTTCCATTTTGCAAAATTTCATGATGTTCTTTCATGTGTTTTATATATTTGCATTGAAATTCAGGAAAATGAATGATTGTGGCTGCCCCTGGATCCCAAGGCCAGGTTGGACATTGGGATTTGGAGCAATGGGACAATGGGAGGTGTCCCTGCCATGGCAGGGGTGGGATGAGATAATTTTATGATCTTTTCCAACCCAAACAATTCCAGAATTGTAAAAAACCAAAATACATTAAAAAGGAGGCAGGACACAGCCATCCACCAGAGGAGCACAGAAAAAAGGGGAACAAATCTACCAGAATATTTCATGCCTGATGTCACTGCCTGTCCCCTGGAAACAATAAGGGCTTTTCAAATCCAGACTGGAAGTCATTTAAAATTACAAAATGTCACATTAATCCTTTTAATCTGATTTTTGAAGCTGTGCTCTCTGATGCCCTTTTTTTTTTTTTTTTTCTGGGGAAACCTCTGGAGTATTAAGTTTTACTACAGCAGGAGGATCAATTTAAAGGGTGCAGCAAAGCAGAACTTGCAGGGACAAAATCAAATCCATTTTCTAGCAGCAGCAGCCAGCACATGGGTGGTAGAGCTGCCTATAAAAAAAAAGCAATAAATATCCTACAATATCTAACAGAGTTCCCAAAAATCCAGCAGATCTAAGCTGATAAAAGAAAAAAAACAATTTTAAGAACCCCCTGAATATTTATGAGCTCCAGAACTGCTACAAGAGTTTTGATACCTGATCCCATTTCAGTGCTCTGGGCTCCTGAGAAAGTTCCCTACCTAAAATATTGGTAAAAATAGAACATTTCATAAAGTTTGTTCATCTTTTATGTTCCTTAACTTCATCTCAGAAAACAAATCTTGCTCTGCTTTTCTCAAAGTGTTTGGCAGATTTATTTTCTAAACTTCATGGTGCCTCTTATCAGCCTTTCCATCACTCAAAACTTTAGCTGGGAATATTTCAATCATTTCAATAATCAGTGACCAACATTTCCCTTCCCATGGAAGCTTCCTCATCCATTAACCAGAAGGTAAAATTAAGAAACAAAAAATATTATCAACACTTGAACTTGTCTGTTTAATTTTTTGAGGGTTTTCTTTGGCTGTTTGTTTGGGTTTTTTTAAACCAGAAATCACAATATCACAACACTGGAGAGGCAGCAATTGTTGGGATATTATTTTAAAGTGGAATGAATGATTTTGGCTCACCCTAGACTACCCCAATTCCACCCCCTAGATCCTCTGAGCTATTTGACACGTGCAGAATGTTAAACATTTAAAACTTCAAAGCCTGAATAAGGATTCAGGAAACAAAAAAGTTTCCAGCAAGGTTTATTCTGCACTTCTTGCTTTGCCACAATTCCTATTTTTGTAAGGATTTTGTGGGATTTATTTCCCACCTCCCAAAATCTGCTCAAGCTGTATTCCCATACCACTTCCAGCAGGCAGAAAGGGAAAGTTCTGCTCTGGAAAATGACAGAATTCCAGGATAATTTGGGGTTGGAAGGGATCTCTGGAGAGGATCCAGTCCAAACCCGTGCTCAGGCAGGGTCACCTGCAGCAGGTGACACAGGGAAGTGTCCAGGTGGGTTGGGAATGTCTCCAGAGGGAGACTCCATCACCTCCCAGAGCAGCTCTCCCAGGGCCCTGCCCCCTCCATGGAAGGAAATTCCTCCCCATGTGGAGGTGGAATTTTCTGTGGTTTAATTATGGCCACTGTGCTGTCACTGGGCACCACTGGGAAGTCTGGCACCATCCTCTTGGAGATATTTGCACGGATTGAGGAATAAAATTCCTGCTTCCTGCACTAAACTGTTCTTTGTTTCACCACCCTGTGTGATCTTGCCTGGTGAAAATAAAAAGTTTTCACAGCAGTGACATTCCCATTCTTCAACACCAAGTGAAACCCAGCCTGCATTTGGATCCTTTGTGCATCCAGCACATCCATTTACACCTGGCAGGGTGGGCAGGGCTGGCACAGGGTGCCCAGAGCAGCTGTGGCTGCCCCTGGATCCCTGGAATGTTCAGTTCCAGGTTGGACATTGGGACAGTGGGAGGTGTCCCTGCCATGGCAGGGCTGGCACTGGGTGGGCTCTGAGTTCCCTTCCAAACCAAACCATTCCATGATTCCCACACCTCCCCTTGACAGGAATCCCCAAGAACATGCAATGGGAACCATTTTTCATGCAGCCATGAGGAAATGAATTCTTCCCTGCTCACAGTACCTGGCTAAGGATGGCTTCTCCTCCACTGCTCCCATGAGTCAGGTGCACAATAACTGTGTCTTTATCAGCATTATTTAATCGACTCAACACCTTCACTCTGCTGGCATCTTCCTTCACCCCTTCCTCAAAAACACAGCCACTGGCCAGGAGGTTCAGCTTCACCTCAGTGTTGTCCTTTTTGGTGACCACCAGCTCATGCACAGCTTTCCTCAGTTTCTTCTTGTGCTTTATCTGCACGCCCCCGAACGTGAAGGAGGAAGAAAACCCGAGGATCTTCCCCCCTTTGGACAGAAATGTCATGAATTGCTTGTGGCTGCTCTCAGGAATGGGCTCCTCTGTGGCAATGACCAGCAGCACGGAATTTTCAACCCAAGGATCCCTGAGCACTTGCTCCTGCTGCAGCTGGTAGATGGTGTAGCTCTCAGCATCGATGCATTCCCTCAGGACTGACTTCACCTGCTCAAACCTCGCCTTGGCAGCCTCAGAGCCCAGGTAAATCAATATATTAGGGGGTTTCCCAGTGAGGTTTATCCTTTTTATTCCTTTTTCCAAACTTTCACCCTCTTTCTCCCCAGTCCTGCTGCTGCAGTCATCGGGAAGCTCGGGGATGTTTTCAGCAGAGGCGAATTTCACCGATTCAATGGTGCTGTTTTCCAGCTCCAGACACTCGTGGCAGCTGGAAAGGTGCAAGTGATGATGTTCCCCAGCTCCTGCCTCCTCCTGCTCCTTTTCTTCTTCCAGCTTGGATTTCTCCTCCTCACCTCGTCCTGATGCTGCTTTCCCAGCAGGAGTTACTGCATCCATGTCTGGGCTTTTCTCTTTCACCTCTTTTTCCTTGGCCAGCTCCTTCAGGGCAGATTCCTCTAAATGGACAGCTGGAAAAGGTAAAGGAAACCAAAAAAAAAAAAGGGTTAGAATAATGACATTTAAAGGATTATGATAAATATCATTAACAGCAGAAATTTAATTTCAGGACAAATGCTCTGTAACAGCAAGAACTTCACTTATTTCACACAACAAATCCTATTTCCCCCCCAAAGAACAACACAGATTTGCACTCATACCATAAACCTAAAGAAAAAAGTGAAGAAAAGAAAACACCTCTGGAAAAATGCTGCTCTTCTAAGGAGGGCAGGGTTTAAAATCACTTGCTGCTGTTTTGAAATAAACTATTTTGAAATAAGCTGATAAAGTGATGGTATTGGGTAAGATAGACATCGAACCACATCCCTTGCCTTGCTGAAGGCTGCAGATAAAGTTTTGGCACAAGAAAAGGGAGTAAAAAGATATTTGAACTGATTTCAGCCTGTAGAAAGGGAGAGAGAACCCACCCACAGCAAGATTTGGGAGCTAAGAATCCAAGGGAAAACAAGAGAATAAGAAGAATTGTTAAAAATTCCCCTTTTCCCCTGAAATTGATAGAAATGAAGATAATTCATAGCAAATACAGGTGAGAAGAGAAGAGCAAAGATGATTATTGCCAGCATGAAATGTGCAGAGCAAAGAGGAGAGAAAAAATATTCTTCACTGGGAGGGTTTCTTCAGCTGCTGAGCCACGAAAATACTTCAAGGCAAAATCTGAAAAATTTTCCTGAATCCTTCCCCACTCACACAAAGCCAAATAAATTTATTATGCTTTAAATTCAGGGAGGAACTCGATTAAGAAAATTTTGTAGCAACACATCAGATCCAACTTCAATCCCTTTCCTTATGAAACTACATCCCCCCCCTTTGGAGCAGAAACATGAAATAAGATTTTCTTTTTAATATCTCAAGGGAATTTCATAGATTCCAACCTCTGTTATTCCATCTAGAGCCACCCCCAGCCTGTTCTGCTTCCACCCAACACTGGAAGAAAAAAGAGGCTGAAAATATTTTAAAAAGAGAGTGACTGGGACACTCTCAGCTTCCATCCTTCCCTGGGGGAATATTTATGCAGAACAGCACCAAGAGAGACAGAATTTCCCATCAGATTCTTTTGGGACAATATTCCTGTCCTCTTGCACTTCAGCTAAATGTTGTTGATTTTGTCATTACTTAATTTCTGCCAGTGCACTCTGATCTACATTAAAAAAAAAAACCAGCAAAGCAAATACAAACCCCACAAACAAACAAAAAGCCCAATCAAATTGTTCTCAATCCATGTTCAGGTTTGGATACACTTTAATTTCAAATGTGAAAAAAAAAAAAAAAAGAGAACATTTGCTTAAAAACTTCCAGTTCTGCAGGTTTTTTGTGGTTTTTTAAATAGATTTGTTAATCTAACAGACAAGACTTGGAGAAAATATTTTGTGACTTCTGGTTTGGAGCACCCTGGGACAGTGGAATTGGGTGGGAATTGATGATTTTTAAGGTTCCTTTCAACCCAAACCATTCCACAATCCAATGAAATTAAAGCAGAGCTACAGAGGGATCAACTGCCTGCAATCCCACCAGGAAGAAAACACTGCCAAAATAAATGCCAATTTTTCAGGTAGGTATAAAAAAAAGCCCAACCAAATTGTTCTCAATCCATGTTCAGGTTTGAATGCACTTTCATTTCAAATATGAAAAAAAAAAAAGAGAGAGAACATTTACTAAAAAACTTCCAGTTTTACAGGGTTTTTTGTGGTTTTTAAATAGATTTGTTAATCTAACATACAAGACTTGGAGAAAATATTTTGTGACTTCTGGTTTGGAGCACCCTGGGACAGTGGAAGGAGTCCCAGCCCATGACATTGGGTGGGAATTGATGATTTTTAAGGTTCCTTCCAACCCAAACCATTCCACAATCCAATGAAATTAAAGCAGAGCTACAGAGGGATCAACTGCCTGCAATCCCAAGAGGAAGCAAACACTGCCAAAATAAATGCAAATTTTTCAGCTAAGTACAAAAAAACAACGTGCAAAGTCCAAAAATAACCATAAACCCAGCATGTTGTGCTAGCAGAAACGATCAGGAGAATACTTACAAACAATCCTGTGTGGCACCATCCCGTTATCCATCTGCAGCCTGTCTTCCAGGAAGGCTATTCCAAGGCTACTGAAATTATCTACACTGGCTTCAGCAATTAATTTAAAAGGTTCACCAGGTTTATAGGCCAAGGGTGAACAAAAGTCTGACCACTTCACAATCTAGAACAGAGCATATGGATGGCTTTCAGTTGGGAAAGGTTATGGAAAAATCGCCCAAGTATCAACAATATTGTGAGTTTGCAAGAGGAACTGCAGGAGAATTGAATCCAACTCAAAGAATTTCCTGAGGGAGGGTTGGTTTAGGCAGCAAAGATTGAGCCCTGATGGAAGAGAACAACAAATTGGGAGTGCAAAGGAATCATTCCCAAAGATCAGGGCTCGAAAAGTTCCAAGCAACATCCAAAGTGACACCAGAGCCTTGTCACATTCTGTAAGAAAAATTCTCTTTTTTATTTCCTTCAGCACAAACTCCAAGCAAGAATGCTGATAAACAGAACAAAAGTAAACTACAAGGGGTTAATAAAAGTTATCAGAAGCATTAACTAAACCCTGAGGGTTCAAGATGTTTATCTACAACAAAAATTCCTTCTTCCACGAAAGAAACACTGCACAAGTAGGAGGCACACTGGGATACACAAACCAGTTGTTCTCTCATGAAAGAACTTTTAGAGACAAGGAAGCAGCACCTGCCTTCATGACCTTAAAAAAAAAAAAAAAAATCTGCCTTTTCCATGTTCCAAAAACTGGGAGACAAAGTGCAATTCCAACAGAGCAGCTGCAGCACTCTGACACACTTCCCTGGGGTTTTCATCACCACACACCAGCTGTAAAACACTGGCTGAAGTAAGGAAAATCTTGTTTTGAATGCACAAACTGAGGGTGAGCTGTCAGTTATTCTACTTGTTGATAATTAGACCATCAGCTAAATTCACCTTTTTAGTTACTGCAGTTAAATGGTTTCTACAACATCCAGGAGAATCCAGCTCCAAGTTTTAATTTTGTGGTATTTCCCAAGGGGACAAGAAGAAAGAACAAACAACCCCAATGGTTCTGTCTCCTTTCTAAACCATTCCCAAAGACATTTTCTGATTAGCACAACCCAAATGAGACCATTCAGTCACAGAATCCCAGAATGGTTTGGGTTGGAGGAGCCCTAAAAATCATCTCATTCCCACCCCTGCCATGGCAGGGACACTTCCACTGTCCCAGCCTGCCCCAATCCCAATGTCCAACCTGGAGCTGAACATTCCAGGGATCCAGGGGCAGCCACAGCTGCTCTGGGAATTCCATCCCACCCTGCCAGGGAACAATTCCTGCCCAAAATCCCATCAAATCCTGCTTTGAAGCCATTCCCTGTGTGCTGTCCCTCCATTCCCTGGGTGCTGTCCCTCCATTCCCTGGGTGCTGTCCCTCCATCCCTTGGCAATTGTCTCTCTCCATGGTTCCTGCAGCTCCTTCAGGCCCTGCAAGGCCACCCTGAGCTCAGCCCAAAGCTTCTCCTCTCCAGGCTGAACAATCCCAGCTGTGCCAGCCTTTCCTCCCAGCAGAGCTGCTCCATCCCTCTGCTCATCCTGCTGCCTCCTCTGGGCTCTCTGCAGCAGCTCCAGCTCCTCCCCGTGCTGGGATCCAGGTTTGGGGCAGCTCTGCAGGTGGGAATTCTCAATCCATATTTATATTTCTGGCCTTTGGATATCTAACAAGAAACCTCGCTGGGTACCTTGTGATCCATGACTTGTGTTCAGCCTTAGTGAAAAAATTCCCTTTCCAAAAGGAAAAGGGGAGCTGTGTGTGGGGTTTTACCACTTTTAACTTTGGGGTTAAACTCCAGCTCTGTGACACCAGAGCATATCCCAGGCTCCATGTGCCTGTGGTGGAGGGTGAGAGACTCACAGAATATTTAAATTTCCTTTTTTCATCCAAAGAACACAGAAAACACCCACACCTGGAAACTGTGAGGAAGATCTGTTGATGGTCTTGATCTTTAATTTGTGGCACCAAGTAAAATCTCAGATGTAAAATGCAGTTATTGCTGCACAGTGCAAATAAAGTGTACAGGAGCACCTCACAAAGGAAAGCTCTTACCAAAACCTCTGACCCTAAAATCCTGCTCAGGCAACAATCTATTGGCTCCAGAGCAGAGCAAAAACCCCCAGGGAATATTTTTTCAGCTTTCCTGTCCCGATTTGAAATCAAAATTCTGTCAGAATCAAGGATGAAAGGCCAGGTCTCAGCCAGGGATGAGACATTATTCATACTCATGGTTTTTCAGTCTGCCTCACTTCACCAGTCACTGCTGGTCCTACAAAAATTGGCTTTTCTGGCCAGAAATTCCCCCAAGAGCAATGTGTTCCCACAGCCCCTGGCTATGGTGACAGCCAGAGGTACCAAAATTAAGAGCACTTGACTGCATTCACACAAAAGAACAATAAACAAAATAAACCAGCAGTCCTTTCCCTCTTTAGTTTTGATTTTTTGACTGGATTATCACTTTTGAGCTTTCTAAATCAAATTAATTAATTAATGCCCACATTAGAATGCAAAATTTTCCATCCTCAAGAAAACAAAAGCAAACCCCTAAGATTAAAAAAAAAAAAATAAACCCTCAAAGAATAGATAATTAGAGCTTCAATGCAGATGTTTTTGTGGATCTTTCTGCTACAAGAAGTAAAAATAATATGAATTTCTTCCATCTGAGCTGGCCCAGCACTGGCCAGGTGCACTCTGAGACAAGAGGGAGGGCACAGCTCATTGATCTCCAGAAGCAGAGCCCACCTGGATGGATTGCACCTATCAAAGGCAATAAAATCCTTTCCAAAGCAGTTAATGCAGGTTTCCTCCAAGGAAATGTGTGCCCAGTGGAATCAGGATCAGAAGGTTTGAGCAGAAAAGATCCCACCAAGCTCTGGCTGCCTCAGAGCTCCACAAAGCCAAGGATTTCCCCTGATGCAGCATCCCTGGACACCATTCCTGACTAACAAGCTCCAAATCCACGTTCTGCTCTGGAACTGCCATGGGGTGAAGACACTCCAAGTGTGACTGCAGCCCCAAACCTGGAGCTGAGCCCATTCCCAGCCTGTCCCCCTGTCCCTGCCCCCAGATAAATCAGTTTACCAACCCCTCTGCTCCCCTTGTCCACTCCAGCAGGGGATTGCTGGATCACCTCCTGGAAAAAGTGACCTGGAAAACACAGGATCCTCAGCAGGGAAGCAGACAGGCTGGGATCTCCTGGAACTGAAAGAAGGAGCCTGAAACCCGATTCCAGGAAGCCAGGGTGACAGATGGCCCTTTAGGGACACTCAGGACAGCCCCTTATCCATGGCCCCAGGGGTGATGCCAGCCTGGCTCATGGAAGAGCTCTGGAATTCCAGCAGGCAGCCCAGATGTTTTATTACACCCTGCACAGACACACCCTGACATGAACATCTTCCCTTTTCTCCTCTTCCCTGGAGGCAGTGAGATCCATCTCTCCTCTCTCACAGCCTTCCAGTGCCTAAAGGGGGCTTCAAAAAAAGCAGGAGAAGGATTTTCCACAATGGCCACAGGCCCAGGCTGCTCCCAGCCCCAATGTCCAACCTGGCCTTGGGCACTGCCAGGGGCTGCTCTGGGAATTCCATCCCAGCCCCTCCCAGGGAACAATTCCTAATTCCCAAAATCCCATCAAATCCTGCTTTGAAGCCATTCCCTGTGTGCTGTCCCTCCATTCCCTGGGTGCTCTCCCTCCATTCCCTGGGTGCTGTCCCTCCATCCCTTGTCCAGAGTTGCTCTCCTGGAGCCCCTTTAGGCACTGGAAGGAGCTCTGAGCTCTCCCTGGAGCTTTTTCTTCTCCAAGCTGAACAATCCCAACTTCTCCCAGTCTGGCTCCAGAGCAGGAAGGCAATTCCCACTCTCAGCCAGAGCAAAATGCTACAGAAAAGTCCCAACAAAATGTCTGTGGGCTGTCTGAAACACAAAATAGAGCTTAATTATTAACAGTGATTTGCATGAAGCAATTCCTTTTTTATTCCAACAACATCAGAACCCATCTGTACCCCCTTCTATGGAAGAAACAAAGAGTTTCTCACCTCCTTTGAAGAGTCAGGTCCTTTCTGCAAGTTCTCTGTCTGAGCAGAAATGCTCTCAGTCACAAAAGCAATGTGCTCTGCTGGCAGCAACTTCTCAGGGTGGATAAAGGGGGAAACGAGAAGAACACTCCACCTGTTCAAGTCATCAAGGAACTGAAAGAAATGGGAAAGGAAAAAAAGTCTGTACAGGAAACAGCTGATTTAATAATTCCTTTTTAAATTAAGCCCAGCTTAAATTCATATCTGACCCTCCACCCTTCCTGCAAGGGTGATGATTATTTCACATTCCCCATGAGACAAAAAAAAGGGATAAAGTTCTGAACCACTACAAAGGAACACTGAAAGTAAAACTGAAAGTGTCAAGCCACGTTTTTAAGCCAACTCAAACTCCAGCTTTGAGCTTTACAGGAAGAGAGAGTGGAACACAAAACCCCTGAGCCACTGGCACTGTGACTCTTGAGGGACATTTGAACCTCCTCTCCCATGCACACTGAATATTGAATCCTCTTACATCTGCTTCACAATTCCTCAGTCACTATGAAATTCATAAAATATAAAGAAATAATTCATTCAGAATCAATTTTTCCAGAAGTGTTTCTATCCACCACTCAGCAGACCATAGGACAAAAGTTTTCTTCATTAAATTAAAAAAGATTCCCTCTCTTACCCTCTCCAAGCAACAAAGAAAGCTCAAAACCTGGAATCAGCAGACCAACAAATACGTTTGAGATACCTCACAGTAAAGCACTACATCAATTTTTAATTTTTATGTAGATTTAGCGTTGAACTTCATTTGTCTGATGTATTTTAAAATGGCAAACATTAGAAATAACTCTGCCATACTACGAGCACACACCTAAAGCAATTCCATGTAGAAGCAGGAAAGAATTCCCCTGTGGCACTGAATTCTAACACTAAATGTGCTCCTTGCTGCACACCTCAAATGAAAGCACAGAATATTGAGGCTCTGGGGGCAGTTCACTGATCCAAAAACCCCTGGTGAGCAGAGAAGCTGCACAAGCAAATACTGATTTCTCCCAAAGGAAAGTGAACTGAGCTCAGGAAACTTTAAAGTACCTTAAACATCCGATCTGGCCAAAGATCAAACAAAAAAAAAAAAAAAAAAAACCTTTACAGGTTATGATTTATGACTTGCTGGTGTCTTAAGCTACTGATCACAGTCCAAGCTACTGAGAGAGCAAAGGAGCTTTGCTGGCTGCCCAGAAACCAAAATAAAAATCTTAATTAACCTTTTATCTCTCCACAGATGATGTAAAGAGCTCCCCAGTGATGGAGGGCCACAGCATTTACACCGAGGTGCAGCACAGCAGGACCTGCCCCAGGGATTCTCTGAGTCAAATGCTGCCACCACGTATTTTAAAGAGACAAAAACATATTGAATAACAGCCCTGAGTCCATGCCAAACTTCATGCCAAGCTGCAGCTCCCCAGAGGGCTTCCCAGCTCCCAGTAAACACCAATAAACCGAGCAGATTATAAAATCAGTCTGCATGAATAGCACTGCAGACAGGAAAAAATGTGCTGGCTGTGCAAGGACTGAGGAGAAGCTGTTTCAGAAATGAGCAGGAGTGGAGCAAAGAGCAGAAATCAGCTGAAATCCACTTCACAGAACAATAATCCAGGGCAAGTGAGACAGAACGACCCTGAACACAGCTTTGTTTTGTTTTGGTTTTGAGAGCTTTACTGGAATGTGAATTAAGTATTTAATTTGGCTGAGAAAGATTCTGAGATTGCCACCATCACCCTTGAGTGTGAAATAATCTGTTCATTAAACAGAAAAAAAAACCAACTAGTTTTAAATAGAACCAACTCCATCAGCATTTCTAATCTTGTTTTCCCTCACTGCAAACGTTCTCTTTACCCACTGAAGTCATGAAAAGCTTCTCTACTTCCTGAAGAGCACTTAGGCACTGACATGCTCCAAAAAAATCCCTTCCCAGCAATGCCTGGAACAGCTGAAGCAATTCCCAACCACACACATATCCACACCAGCAAATAGCAGGACACAAGAAAAGCCTTACCCAGACCAATTCTGGCATTTAATGACAAATTTAGAGAAACCCAGCATTCACTTAAATAAGTCAGACTAGCTGGGGGCAGTGCCAGGGGAGTTCCACTTCTAATCCTGAAAGTCAAGCAAGCTCACTTTCAGTTTTGCTTCCATCAGTGCCAAGTGGAACTGGTTCAGGCACAGGATTTTTCCACTGTCATGGGCTGCCACAGCCTCCCCCACCCCTGCTCATGCGTAAAAAACCATGATTTTCGTTTTTCACCTCATTTTCCTCACTTAAAACAACATTTTGTACGGGGAGAAGCACCCAGCTCTCAGTAACCAAAGGCTCAGTTCACATTCCAGGGCAGATTCAGCAACGTTTTAAACCCAACACGAATCCTGAATGTGCACACAGCACATATTTATAGACTAAAGCCTTGTATGTGCTCAAAGTATGTTGCTAAAATGGAAAGAGGCTTTTCCCAGGGATATGGAGGGACAGGACAAGAGGAAACGAAAGCGAGCAGGTTTAGATGGATATTAGGAAGAAAATCTTCCCTGGGAGGGTGGGGAGGTGCTGGCACAGGGTGCCCTGACAAGCTGTGCCTGCTGGAAATATCCAAGGCCAGCTTGGACAGGGCTTGGAGCCCATGGCAGGGCTTGGAACAGGATCATCTCCAAGTTCCCTTCCATTCCAAACCATTCTGTGATTCTGTGAAATTCTATCAAGCTCTCCCAGCCAAGCTTTCCTATAACCACGGCTGTCCTTGCAAAGCTGCACTTAATACATAGACATACACACACACACACACACACATATATATACACACATATACATATATATATTACATACACGTATACATGTACATATACATATACACATACATATATACGTATATACTTATATATATACATTTGTAGCACACAGAGCATCCCTCAGCCCATTTCCTATTCCAACAAGCTCCAGCAAGCAGCGAGGAGAGGGAAGCACACCTGAACTAACATTCCCTACCAAAGCGACCACCTGGCTGTCCCCTCCTCCTTCCCGCTGGCTGTGACAGTGGGAATTCCCTCTGCGCGTCATTTTTTCCCAATCCTAAATCTCTGCCAGCCACCAATCCCCGAAATCAAACCACAACCTCATCCCTGTCGCTCCGCGGGGCCGCGATGCGCATCCCCGTTACCGCGGCAACCGCCGCATCCCTGCGCATCCCCGCGCATCCCCGCGCCTCTACCTGCGCCTCGCCGGTGCAGAACACCTTTCCGCCGATGCGGAGGCACACGCGCTCCTCGGGGTGCGGCTGGCGGGCGCAGAAGGTGAAGGAGCAGCGGGAGCGGTGCAGCCTCCGCACGGTGCTGCGGACGAGCGCGGCCGAGCGCGGCCCCCAGCGCGCCCACAGGTACAGGTAGCACAGCGTGATCAGCATGGCGGGCGCGAGGCCCCGCCCCCTCCGCCCGCCTCGGCCAATCGCAGCGCGGTGCGTCAGTGGGGGGCGGGCGGCGCTCCCGGCGCTGATTGGCTGGAGGGGGGCTGGCGCGCGCGCCGCCCCGCCCCTTTGGGACCGTCGAGTCTCTCCCCTCTTCCCGTCAGTGTGAGGGGGAGGCGGCGGCCGCGGGGCCGAGCGCTGAGGGGAGTGCGCGGTTGTGCGGTGGAAGGAGGTGTGAAAAGGAATAAAGAGTGCTCAGAATGGTTACAAGTGACTCGGGGCGTTGTCTCTTTGCAGCGGGTTAGTTGCAGGCGTGCTCTAGAGGAGGAAGACGAGGAGGAGGAGCGGGCGAGGTGTTCTCGACCCTGGCGCCACGACACGGCTTCTCTGGGAATGGCAGAATGGTTTTGGTTAAAAGAGACCTAAAGCTCATCCAGCTCCACCCCCTGCCGTGGGCAAGGACACTTTCTGCTATTCCAGGTTGTTCCGAGCCCCAATGTCCAACCTGGCCTTGGGCACTGCCAGGGATCCAGGGGCAACCACAGCAAATCTGGGAATTCCATCCCAGGGAACAATTCCTGATTCCCAAAATCCCATCAAATCCTGCTTGGAAGCCATTCCCTGTGTGCTGTCCCTCCATCCCTTGGCAATTGTCTCTCTCCATGGTTCCTGCAGCTCCTTCAGGCCCTGCAAGGCCACCCTGAGCTCAGCCCAAAGCTTCTCCTCTCCAGGCTGAACAATCCCAGCTGTGCCAGCCTTTCCTCCCAGCAGAGCTGCTCCATCCCTCTGCTCATCCTGCTGCCTCCTCTGGGCTCTCTGCAGCAGCTCCAGCTCCTCCCCGTGCTGGGATCCAGGTTTGGGGCAGCTCTGCAGGTGAGCTCACCTGAGCAGAGGGGCTCAGGGACAGAATTCCTCCTTCATCTGCTGCTCCCACTGGCTGTGATGGAGCCCAGGATAAATCTTCTGCTTCTTCAAAGCTCAAAATATCCTGATGGACAACAGGAAAGGATCTCATCTCCCTCAGAAATGACTTCACATTGCTACCTCACCTTATTCCCGGACTGATGGCGTCCTAAAGGCACAGCGTTCCCTTTTGTATCCCACGCAGAACCAGGAGAACCTGTCTCCAGTTCCCATTCCTGTACCCACTAAATGGATGCATTTAATTTCAGCTGGTTCATGGGATTCACCAAACATCAGAGTGAGGAGCAGCCTGTCAGGGAATAAAATTGTAGGATTTGCACGTGCTGCAAACACGAATTGCTCCTTCAGAACACACAGCAGACAAGAAGTTATCCTTTGTTCCTCCAATATAGTTATGCACAAAAGTTATCAAATACTTTCTGTATTTTATAGGGAAAGTCATCACAACACAGGTCTGGGAAAGGAAGGTGTGGATCAGTCTGATCCTAGCAGATACTTGGTGTGTGTGTGAAAAGATTAAAAAAAAAAGATGCAAAATGCAAGGCTACAAGAAAAAAGCCAACACCTACATTGAGAGATACGTGACAGTTGTTTCCTGAACAGGGCATGAAGCCACAACCTTTTTTTTTATTATTCTGAACTCAAGGTCTTGTCCTGCACTTGGAAATTTAATGCAACGAGTGTTCTAAAATAACAATTTTATCCCTAGTGGATCTCTAGCATGCTGGCTCTGTAGATAAACAAGGAACAAACTGGCTCTGCTCTCACATTTCAAGTGAAGGGAGGAGAGGAAATGGCTTTAAGTTGTGCCAGGGGATGTTCAGGAAAAGTTTTTTCCCCTGGCAGAGTCAGGCCTTGGGATGAGCTGCCCAGGGAGGTTTGCAGTCACTGTCTGTGGGAGTGTTCAGGAGCAGGCTGGATGTGGCCCTTGGGGACAGGGTTTGGGGGATGCTGGTGGCACTGGGGTGGCACTGGAGGATCCTGAGGGGCTCTTCCCAGCCTGGGGATTCCATGAAATCAAAGCAAAAGGCACCTGCACATCCAGCA
Organism: Sturnus vulgaris; assembly: GCF_052056855.1. NCBI lineage: Eukaryota > Metazoa > Chordata > Aves > Passeriformes > Sturnidae > Sturnus > Sturnus vulgaris. The sequence continues at coordinate 116,899,569 of NC_142244.1, read as the reverse complement.
AATATTCAGGCTGCTCCAACTCACAATTCATCTGCTCCCAGCCCCAACCCCTTGAGGGCTGTGAGGAGTCTCCAGGATGGTCCCTCCCACCCAAAGGTCAGGTTCCTACAAATCAAAGGCATCAGGTGAAGTTCAGGTGAGCTTTAGGGTGACAGTGTGGGTGTGGCCCTTGGGGACAGGGTTTGGGGGATGCTGGTGGCACTGGGTGATCCTGGAGGGCTCTTCCAGCCCTGAGGATTCTGTGATTGTCCAACCTGGCCTTGAACACCTCCAGGGATGGGACATAATATTTCCACAACTCATGGCACAAACAGATGACAGTTTCAGTTGCAAGGCCAAATATTTTACATAATTCCTCATCTCAAGCTGCAGAAACAACAATCTTGTGTTACTGCCACATCCTGCCCTGCACAGAGAGGAACAAATCTCCAGTGCTGCTCACCTGGCAGCTCACACTGCTCCTTTGTTGGACCTTATCTCCTGCAGCAAGTCCAAATACTTGCCTGGGCACATCAAAAGGAAGAGAACAAATGTCCAAAGCCAACTCTCAACTCTGGAATTCACTTTCTCTGGGTTGGTTCAACAGCACATGCACTGCTGCCCCCAGTGCTGTTTGTGTAACCTTTTCACACACAGGAACAGGCTTTGCTTCAAATCCTCTGCTGGCATGGAATGCACTCAGCTCCACAATGAGCATTTTTTGATTTTTGAGGTTCCCCTCCCCTGGAAAAGTTTGTGAGTAAATGAGAAAACGGAATCAAAGCCTCCCCATGCAAGGGAATCTAAAGCAGAACAGGCAAAACCAGTCCCTGTTTCAAGACAAGCTCCTGCTTATGTTGGCACAGAATTAATTTAGAGCTGTAAAGCTGCTGCAGGTTTTCTTGTTTCTGTTATATTGTAACTTGGACTTAATCTTGACAGCTTTGACTAAGAAAATCAGAATTTTAGATTGGGAAAACATTCTGTTGTTGTTGCTGTTATTATTTTTATTAATAAACCAAGGCCTTGCCTGCACCAGGGAATTTACTAAAATAGTTTTTCTCAAATAAAATAACCATGTCTGTCAGCTGTTCTTTACAGGAGGGTGGAAGGAAGCCTGGGAAAAAAAAAAGGGAACAATATCAGCCCTCAAACCTCCCAGCTCTGCTGTGTAACCTTGGAGTAGCTGAGCTCCTCTGTTTGACTTTCAGGGAATATTTTCAGCCTGGCCTTGCTGTGCTCTGTGTCCAGCTGGTTCCTCCTCCTTCTGCTCCCTGAAAGTTTTTCCAAGGATTTCTGTGAGAGAAGCTTTGCCTGCCAGCAGTGTCTGTGGTTTTCTGTTTCATATCAGAAATTATTCAAAACTATAAATGCTGTAGAGGTGTCCAGGTTCCCCAAATACACCAATTTATGTTGACCACCCTTTATTCTTGCAAATGCACAATTACCTTCATGAGAAAACTGCTTAAAACCCATTTCTCACAAAGATAAAAACCTCTTTTAATTAGCACAAAATGATTAGCACGGGGCTCACCTTTCTGTAGAAGCTGAATCTGTCAAAGTTATTCCCAGGTAATGGCAGAGATCTGAACAATTGCCCTGACTCCTTGGAAAACTTTCCTGGTTCTTTGTTCTTCACCAAATATCAAAATTAAGCACCTTACATTCAAATTAAGTGTACTGCAAAAAAGAACCTGACTTTAGGTAATGATTTCCACAAAAATGCCAATTAAAGTTGTGTGGTTTAATTGATTAATACTCTAATGTAATATTCACATTTTTTTCTACATGTAACTACATTTAATTACATTGCAGCTTCATCACCAGAGTTGTATTTTCAATCTGTAATAAATTTGGTCTTGCAGGGCTTTATCAAGAGATTTAATTGAGACTAACTTTGCATCTTCTGGAGTGTTACATTTCAGCAGTTTATGCTCCAGTCTTGCACTAATATCCGTGTTGGCAGAGGAATAAATCAATTATCCTCACATCCAGATCTGATTGCAAGATCACAGATATCAATTCTTCAACACAAACCTCCCTTTCAACTCTCAAAATAAATAAAACTGAGCTGCTGAAATTAAATATGTGGAGGTCAGACTGTAATTTAGCAAGATATTTAATTACACTTCAGGTCACTTCAGAAGGCTGCCATTTTTCCTTAGGACCTGTGCTTTTATTTCACAAATATTTTGGATTTTTAATATTGGTCACCATGTTCTTTGTTCTATTAATTGCACTGATTTTGGTATAGAAATATTCAAAGGGATTGAGACTGTGCATATATTTTTTATTTGGAATAGGGCACGATTTATTTATTTATTTATTCATTTATTCACAGCTTCACAGCTATCACAAGGTATTTAAACATGGGAGGGAGTAGATTTAGACTGAAGGTGCCTCACTAAATAATCCACACTAAATAATCTGTGGTCAGTAAATAAATTCTTAAATAAGTAAATAAATAAAAATTCTTTTTTCCTTCTCTGGGAAGAAAGTTTAATGTGAACTTAGACTTTTTATTAGGACAGGATGTGGATGAGTTCTCCCAAGACATGTCAAAAGTGCATTTACAGAGTGTATTTAACAAAGAGCAAATCCTGATTCTGCAAGAATCCTGAGAATTCTGTAAATTCCCATTCAGAAAGATAAATTGGATAAATATTTTGATATCCCATGGGATTTGCTAAGCAAACCTAACAAAACCCCCTCTGTTTCCCTGGGATTGCTGTGCCTGGAGCAGCCTCCAAGGTGAGAGCCTGTCCTGCCATTTTTTTTTGGTTTCTAGTCCATGGAATAATTAAAATAAAACCCATTTGTCAGCTTCAGGAAGAAAGGGCAAAATAGATTTCTGAAAGTGTTATTTTATTTGTTTTGCTGAAACTCCCTCCTTTTAAGTGAGTATTTCAGAACTAAAATTAAGGTTGTGATAACCTCCTCCTCCTCCTCCTCCTCCTCCTCCTCCTCCTCCTCCTCCTTCTTCTTTTTCTCCTTCTTCTTCTCCTTCTCCATCTTCTTCTTCTTTTTCTTCTCTTTCTTCTTCTTCTTCTTCTTCCCCTTCTCCTTCTTCTTCTTCTTCTTTTTCTTCTTCTTCTTCTTCTTCTTCTTCCTCTTCTCCTCCTTCTCCTTCTCCTTCTCCTTCTCCTTCTCCTTCTCCTTCTCCTTCTCCTTCTCCTTCTCCTTCTCCTCCTCCTCCTCCTCCTCCTTCTTATTATTTTGATGTTGATTTGAAAGCACTTTTCCAGCTGCATCTATTGCACAGCAACAGAGATGGAAAATCCAGGTGGAAAGAACATCCAGAGTTGTGGTGACCCCACCAAAAAAAGGCAGACAGCACCCAGCACTCCCTCTGCTCCCTGGGCTGATGGGATCAGATCGTCCTCCTTGGATTAATGCTGGAATTGCTGCCTCAAAAAATAACTCAGTGAGCACAGGGAATCTGTCAGAGAGGCAGGGAGAGGTTGTTTGGGGGGTTTCTGCATAAATAAAAAGATTTCAGAGTTATTTAAACCATCTTGAATAAACGGATCTCAGTGCAATTTAAACCATCTCGAGTTCACTTGGAGCTGGGAAATCCTAAAGGAAAAGGAGCCCTCGGTGAAAAAGGGATCAGAGGGTGGCTGGGGTGTGGGGACAAACCAAATATTGCCATAAAAATTCCATTTATTAAATGAAAATACTCTCAGGGATGCACAGGGTGGGTTTGGGGATGGATGGATGGATGGATTCCATGATCCTGGTGGTCCCTCCCATCTCAGAATATTCCAGGATTCCATCCTGCCCTGATTTTCCAGCAGCTCTGCTTTGTGGAGGCCCTGGATGCTCCCAGCAAAGGATGGGGAGATCACAGAGAACCAACAAATGGTGAGAGCAAATCCTGGGGGGAAAAAAAATCCTGGGGGAAAAAAAAATCCTTGGGGAAAACAAGAATTGGACATGGGAAGCCAGGCTTGGGTCAGTTCCTCGTTTGTTCTTTCAAACATTTCTTTAGTGTTGGAAAACATGGTTTAAATTAATGTTCTGTGCATGGTGATGGTTGAGAATATCTCTAATTTTGTGTGAGATACAGAATTATTATCAGTTCTTAATATATTATTAATATATTTAGTTTAGTCACAATGATAATGCAATAATAATTTACATTACTAATGTGTCAAGAGCTGCAGAAAGAACTGCTCACTCCACACAACCCTCATTTTAACAGCATTTTATATTTGCTTAATTATTTATATAAAAAAAAGAATAACCTCAGTTTGAAATCTCCAGGCATAGTCTGGGTGTGATATTTTGTATATAAGTGAAAATTACTTTAAAAAATTATATTTTCATGTGCATTATTTTATTTATTGGGTTTTTTGGTGGGGAGAGATGTTGCTATAAGTAAACCACTGAGGAAATCATCAGAAAATTAAATTTCAAAGCAACTCTTACCGTGATTTTTAGTTTTACTTGCTTGGGTGGGAAGGCTGAAAGAACAAAAACAGAGATGGAGGCACAATTAACAGAGAGGTTGATTAAACCTGAGGGTTTATTATTATGAGAGAACAGACCCACAGTGATGATGTCACTTAGAGGAAAAAGCCAACAAAGCAACATTACTGTGGGATTCTCCAGTTACCTAAAGAAAATAAATGAAATCTTCATTTTGAGTCCATTCTGATTAATAAATGTGTCTTTTTCCAGCCAGAATTGGATGGTGAAGTGAGAAATTGTAAATCTAAAGGAGCCCTGGGGTTCCAGCATCCAGTGAGGTGAGTTCAATCCTGTCACTGGAGAGAGGAAAAGAAATAAAAAAAAAGAAACTCCTTCCTTTTCAAGAGAAGGATCAGTTTGTCCCTGAAAAAATCTCATTTTAATAACAATTTAATCACTCACCAAACTGCACAGATTTTTTTCCTTTAGCAAAGGTGCTCAGGCTGAACAGAGCTTGAAAAAGATGAAAATAAGGGAAAAGTAATTTTAAAGACTCAATTTTTTTTGCTTCACCTAATTTATATTTACATTTATTGCTCACTAAGCCCAAATTATTAATATTTTAAATTATTTATTCATAAATTTAATTATTAATATTAAGGGACAGCTGCTATGATACAGATTTGAGGTTGATTTAATTTGCTCTTGATTAAAAGTTGAACTCCAGGTAAGGTTGGAAGACTGACAAAGGTTTGCACCAATGTTTGGATTCTTTCATTAGGAAACTCCTAATTGGGATTTTCCTTTAGAGGGGGGGAAAAAATCAATGGAATATCCCTTTTCTTTATAAGCATTTGTTATAAAAGCTGTGGCACCTGAAATTCTGTGTGACCTTAATTGTTGTCATTGGAATTTGGCCAAAGTGAAACCAAGAGGGGCCATTTATGATTTTAATAAAAATAATGTGGATTTTGAAATAAATCAATCAGTCTCTTCCACTTGGAGCCACAAAATCCATTAAAATCAACTTCTGTACCTCAGGCCACCAACCCCAACCTAACCCTGGTGTCCTAATCCTAATTCTAGAATTAATTCATTTAAAAAATAAGTTTTAATGTTCAAGCTAGATTGGATGGACAAGTGTTACATGGTTTAACTTCTTTTAAAATGTGTTTTTTTTCTTCTTCTCAGGTTTTATTTGCCCAAATCCAAATCTCAGAAGTTTCTTGTTAACATTGGAGAGAAGGTTCTGGCCACAATTCTCTTCTACAATGATGATGCTGAGTCTGAGGAAGAAGAAATGAACCCTGAGAGACCCCAAAATCCACATTAAAAAATGAAGACTTTTAAAAAAAAGAACTGTCAGGTATGAATGGACAAACATCTGACCAAACACAGAAATACAACAGAGCTCAAAAAGAAATTATTTATAATTCTCTTTCCAAGAAGGATGAGTCAAAGCACTGGAAAATGGGAGGAAATCCTTTTGTGTTTTTAAAGACTTTCAAATAAAACCCTGAAGCTGAACAAAAGATTGAAATCAGGTTGGTTTTCAGCAGCAGCCATGAAGAACATTGAGAACATTGTACTGAGTCATTATTTTAAACCCTGCAGTGCTGAGAAAGTGAAAATTGCATTGATTATGAGGCTGAATAATGTAATGTGCAACCCCAAAATAACCCAAAGGCTTCAAAACACATTGAAATTAGGCAAGGAATGATTTCACATGCACAAATTGTTGCTTTTTGGGATATATTTATTCTGTTAAAAATGCTGGCCTCATCCATTTCCAGTACAAGCCACAGGTTCTAAACGACATTTGTGATAATTTCTGGGGTTCTGCCATTCTCTGGTTATCAGATTTTCCCCCCCTTTAATATTTTTCCAGCCAGAAAAAAAAAAAAAAGTCAGCCTTGATTAAAAACCACGATTTACTTTAATGCCCTGTATATTCGAGATATTTTAGTGTAATAAATATATTCTAGTTTAGGCTCTTACAAAAATATTGAAATAAAGACTATGTACTGTATATTGACTATTACAAAAGCAGTTAATGCTTTTAGAACTAACTAGCAATAGTAAAAATAACTCAAATAGTTCTGTGAAATAAATAATTTAATATACTTAGTAAATATCCTATCTACACAATAAAGTAACATTCAAAAGAACCAAAACCCCAAGAGAAAAATTGACTACTAACTCTCCAATTATCAAAAAGTGTCAAACAAAACAGAACCCCAAGAAAAACTAAAATATATTTATTTCATCTACAAAATAACATGTAAACAAGTCAAAAAATTAAAACCAAACAAAAAAAATTCCCAAAACACATGAACTCACAGAAATATTTAAATATATGTGATGCTCATAAATACACATTTAACCAATAAAATGAATAAATACATTAAAAATTGTTTTAAGCTAACAGTGTGCTTTTAGCAGTTTGCCAAGCACCCCAACACTAAATATGATCCCTTTTAACCTTTATTAAACTTTTAAAGATTTTAAAAAATAAACCTTATTTCCCACAACTTGCAAACTCAACAGAGGATCATTAATTAAATTTACACCAGGGGACATCCTAATTAGAATTAGTTGAAATTGAAACCCCAGAGTGACAAAGGAAAAATTCGGCTTTTAGTTTCATTTCCACATCTCCACGTCCAAACACGTGGCACTAAACCACAGATAATTCAAAATATTTCACAAGATACCCTGAAATAATTCATGCTCCAGCTTCCTCAGTATTGAATCTAACAGGGAGTTGTGATTAACACGAATCTTTTATCAATTATCCCAGAGGCATCCAGGATGACTTCACTGCTCTGTGATAACCCCAAATTTTGTGTGATTGCACCCCAAAAAAAATGCACTGAGCTGCCTTCCTGTTATATTTTAATAATTAACAGAAGCCTCACAGTGAGCTGGTGCAGCCTCTCTGATTCAGCTGCAGGAACTTTCAGTTTCCACTTCTGATTTTTGACCTCAGCTGCAATCCCACCCTGCATCCAGGCTCGTCCATCATTTCCAGGAAAAAGGGGACAAAACGTCCCCCCCAAAGGATTTTCTGGGGACTTCAGCATTTCAAAGGCAAGGCTGGAAGCAGCTGAAATTCTTGGCTCAGCTCTGAGTGCCACAAAAACCTCCCCCCTGGGAATTCAACAGCTGCAACATTTCCAGTAAATGCTGCTTTCATTTTCTATTCCTTGAAATGATGTCAGCAAAAAAGCAATTTTTTTTGTTCCCTGGTACACAGGGATGCCTCAACAAAACCTCGACAATTTCAGATTCCTGTTGTATGAAAAAATCAGAATTAAAGCTGATTTTCATACAACAGCCTTGAATTCTGCTTCCAGGAGTTTTTAAGACAAGCTCTGAAGGATACAAATATCCAAGGGAAGCACATCATTGCAAGCCACAGAAATGTGTTTTTTTTCTAAATGTGATGCAGGATTAATTTGGATTAAGAGAAAAAAAACTACCACAGGATATTTTTTCCCCCTAAATTACATTTATACAGGAAGAATGACAACAGCAGCAGAACTGAGCAAAGGCAAAATTCCCAACAGCAGCTTTTTGATCTCCAGAGACAAAATCCACCCAATTCACTGAAACATTTCCTATTTAATGTTATTTATTCTGCACTGGCTTCATCTGTCAGCTGCTTTTCATCCATAGCACAGCATCCCAACAAAAGTGACTTTGGCAACCCCTCTGGAAGGGAACTGGCAGGACAAAACGAAATCCTTCCAAAACTTTCTCCCCAGAATACAGTTCAGTTCCTGAACTGAGAGGTACAAAACCCCCCATTCATCCCAGCTGGGTGGAAGCTGACTGGAAATTCAACAAGCAGGACTCTGAATTAAACATTTTAGCAATTCAAAGGTGAACAAAATAAATTTACACAAGACCAGTCAAATATTTTGTAAGATAGAAACTTTATTATTTTATGATTTTATGATTTTCACCCACAAATGAAATTGAAGGTCATGTAAACTTGTTGTATTTTTCATATTTATAGCCCCCCTAGCACAGATGTGTTCCAGGATGAACATTTAATATTGATATTACCGATTTCTATTTTATATCAGAGGGTCTTGGGTTGTCCTTGCTCCTGTTTTTCTGCTGCCCAAGCACTGTGAGTGTTTGAGATGATCCAGTCGAGCTGACAGAATTGCTCCAAATAATTCTGGGATAGTCTGGACAATGCTTTAGGGAACAGCAAAGGTTTTTTATCTGCTCAACTCAAGGGAAATCATGGAAAGGTTTGGGTTGGGAGGGACCTTAAAGCTCATCCAGAGGGCAGGGACACCTCCCACTGTCCCAATGTCCAACCTGGACCTGAACATTCCAGGGATCCAGGGGCAGCCACAGCAAATCTGGGAATTCCATCCCAGGGAAAAATTCCTAATTCCCAAAATCCCACCAAATCCTATTTGGAAGCCATTCCCTGTGTTAGAAATGAGAGACAAAAGTCTCGATATTCAGCAAAATTTAGATTGCTTTATTTGATATAGAAAGAGCAAAGCAGCGCTGGGGAACGTGAGGGGTCACCCACACCCCACCCAACCTTGGTTTGCAGCCTCTTCTTACACTGTGGGTTCTCGTTGTAATCAATAATTTTTGGATTTTTTTGTTGTCATAAGCAGTGGTGGTTGAATAAACATCCTTACACAAATTCACAAAGCCTTTGGGTGATAATGAGTCACAGATTGCCATCTGGGCCTTATAAATGACCACCAGAGAAGTTCTGGGAGTCTGGTTTTTGGGATAGGCAGCATTGATCAGACAAAGGCAGGAAGGGCTTTTTGGGAAATCTGATTTTTCAAGTTGGGAGCTGATACAACTTATTTGAAAAAAAATAACATATTATAATGTAACATAATACAACATAATATAACATAACAAGGTGATTTAAACAGAATTATTTAATCATATAATTTCCTTTATCTGGTGTCCATGCTTCACTTCAGAGCTTAGTATTCTGGTTTATACAAACCCCAATGCTTTTGTGATTAACACCAATCTTTTATCAATTATCACACAGGGAACAATTCCTAATTCCCAAAATCCCATCAAATCCTATTTGGAAGCCATTCCCTGGGTGCTGTCCCTCCATTCCCTGGGTGCTGTCCCTGCATTCCCTGGGTGCTGTCCCTCCATCCCTTGGCAATTGTCTCTCTCCATGGTTCCTGCAGCTCCTTCAGGCCCTGCAAGGCCACCCTGAGCTCAGCCCAAAGCTTCTCCTCTCCAGGCTGAACAATCCCAGCTGTGCCAGCCTTTCCTCCCAGCAGAGCTGCTCCATGCTTTGGAGCATCCTCACATTCCATGTTTTTATCATCCTTCCCTGCCAAGATGGAAAGAAAGGAGAGAGACACAAATTTGGCAGCCCCAGCTCTGTTGTCCCCTTTGGCACAGCCCCATTCCATTGGAACCTCGGGTATTTTTTGGGGACACTTCCCCACGTTTTCCTTCCCATCCCACCTGGGGGGATCCTGCCCCACCAGATGATTTTCACAGCAAGATGTGTAAAATACCATCCACCCCCCCCAGCAGGATAAAAACTGCAGGAGAACCCAAAAAGTTGCATTTAAATGCAAACCCCAAGTTTCATGCCTGGCTTTATTCCAGCAGGGACAATGCAGTGCATTGAACTCTACCAGTTGTGCCACCAGGAAGGTGAAAATGAGGGCAAATTTAGGGTTCTTTGCCTTTTATTTATTTAGTTTCCTCTCAATCTCTGAGAAGAATGGACACCTGATATCCAGGGATGTTTTTTAAAGAGAGGCAGCACCGTTCAATCATGTGGGGAATTTTTTTTTTTTCCTCAATACCTAAGCTAAAATTCATATAAATCTACATTAAAAAAACCCTCCTCTCCTCTTTGCAGAGCTGTGTATCTTCTTTCTCACACTCACAGACAAGACCTGTGTGTCCCCAATTCCCCAAAATACATATTTTAGCCCCAAAACCCCACATTACCTGATTTTTATTTTGCTCCCAGAGGCAATTTCTGAATTGCCAAACGTGCCCAAGTTAAAGAAAAGGTCACCAGGGTGTCCTTGGAGCAGCAGGGACAGAAAAGCAAAGATTGATTTTCACCCCTGCAAGTTTCCCTTGAACAAACATCCCCCCCTTGGCCTCCTCACTGTTGCTTCTCCCATAATTTTGGGGGCTGCAGAGAAATTAAATTCATCCCTGATCCAATTTTTGCCCAAGGTTTACATCCTTTAATTTGTGTTTTCTCAGGGTATTTTCCAGTAGCTGTCCTTGATCCTGAAGGATCTGAATTAATCCTTCCATCAGATGATCCCAAAATTCTTCACTCTTTGTCGTGTCAGAATTCCAAATGAAATTGTTCTCTCAGGAAGTAAAAAAGGTGGAAAATACACAGGGAAAAAAAAAAAAAAAAAGAGATTTCAGTCAATGCTTCAATGTCTGGAAGGTGATCAGAGGAGTGGCAGAAGAGTAAACACATCTTTGTGTCTGCTGGTCATAAAATCATGGTTTAATGGAAATTAAATGATTAATGGAAATTAATAAAAGGCCAGGATCATGGTAGGGTTGAGAAACAACAGAAAAACTTCATTAATAAGTTAAAACTGCCACACAAATCAATGCTGTTCTAATTTAGACACAAATTCATTTTTATACAACGCCCCCACCAAAAATTCACTATTTCAAATTGAAATGTTGAATTGAAAAGCATTTTTTTCCTTCAATAAGGAGCTGGAATGCTGAACATGGAGATTTTTATTTCAAATTCAGGCAGAAAACCCAACCAAGTACAGATTTATATTTATACCAACTACAGATTTATATTTATACCAAAGTGTCTTAAAACTTTCCAGAGCTACTTATGATCATTTGGACAGATTTCTAAAGAATTGACATAAGATTTTTCACACAAATTCTCCAAAATTTATTATCTTTTAATGAAATAAGAACATTTTAAACTAAATTCTCTGCTGAAGTTGGTTACAGGCTTCATAAATAATGAGGTTCTATTCACTGGGCTTTATTTAGACCTAAATAATGTTGAGTCCTGGAGACACCTGAATTTGAGATAAAGGAAATAAACAAAAGAAAAGTAAAATTCACTGTTTAAAAAAATATCTGAACCACTTAACCTTGGGTTTTAATAGCATGGACCTGTCACTTCTTGTATTTCCAGCTATTTCCTTGAATTTAGTTTTCAGTATTCTTAAAAATAAGTTTAAAAAAGTAATTTCAGGATTTGTTTCAGCAAATCTTCACAACCCACCTATATTATTTTTGGTAATTGAGTGAATCTGATAATTTGGGGCGTGGGGGATCAACAGATTTGGCTGAATAAAGAATTGGGTGAAGGAAAATGGAGAATTATACACCTGAACCCAGGAGAAACTGCCAGAACCACAGGAAAATGGTGAGCATGGAAAAATCAGCCACATTTTATTAATATTTACAAAGGCAAATAATATATTTACAATGCAAACACTTCCAATTAATAATTAAAAAAAAGATCCTCAAGTGTTTGATTGGCTAAACACATTTTCTGTCCCTGAATGTAAAGAGAAATAGAATTAAATTCTGTCTAAAAGCTGCTTTTTTACCCTCTCAGAGAGGAATTCTAAGCAGAAAGCTGCAAGTACCAGAACACTTTTAAACCCACTTTTTTTTTTAATTTTTAAAGAATAACCAGATAAATTATTGGGGCATCATTCTCAGAGCAATGCAGGTTATTAAGGTAAATAATAATAATAATAATAAATTCAATTAGAAATTCACGGGGGAAAAAGCAGAAAGAGTTTTCATTTTTTTTTTTTTTTGGAGAGGTTTTAAGTGTCCCTCTGTAAGTTTTATTAATCCTTTGTTCAAACAGACTTTACTAACAACTATATAATAACAATAATTTTAATTTCAATAGTAACTATCTGCTATTGCAGATCCCTTTTTCAGGGAGGAAAAACATCCTGTTGACTTCACTGATGGGAATATCCCTCAGTGCTGGAATTGCTTCCTCTTGGAATTTCTTCTGCTGCTGCTTTTTTGCAAAGTTATCTACAAAAGATAAGGAGAACATTTCATGGCTTCCAGATTCTTTTCTTCCAAGAATATTTATCTAATTATATAATGCAACACTACAAATTTAGCTGCTTTAAAGGATGCTGAAAACCCCAGCAGGACTTCCAAGAACTCAAATATTTAAAGGCTTAAAATTTGGGTTTTGTTTTGTACAGATTTCCAGAATTGTCAGGGAAGGATCAAACTTTTAAATAAGCACTAAAATTACCTGTGATGGTGTGAGTGGAGTTGAGTGGAGCTGTGCTCATCATGTTAATCCCAAAAAGCAAAATATAACCAATTCCCACGGCCACCAGGAGATAAACTGGCAGAGCAACTGCCCAGTACCTGAGAAAAAGGATTTTAAATTTTATGTTTTATATTTAGTACCAAAGGCTTCGTAAGAAATCAGCTTTAATGTTGGTCTTGTATCTGTGATGAATTTCTCCAAAAGGAAAAGAAACAACACCTCTGATTGTGAATCCTGACTCCACTGGAGCTGCTGACAAACCATCAGATAAATTCCTTAAAAAGGTGTTTATTTTTTAAATATGGCCTAAAGTTTATTGGATTTCCACCAGCAAACTTCCTGAAAACAAAATACCAAATTTATCCTAAAACATCCCAATATTATTTATTTCATGGCACAATGAAACATTTTCACCATAGCTACATTAAAAAAAAGCTTCAGCAACATTACAGCCTTTTATCATCAGGAAAAAATGGATTTAATGCAAGGTCATTATTTGAAAAGAAAAGAAAAAGGTTTTTTTATTTGAAAATAATTAAGATTAAAGAGTGTAATTAGCTGAACTTACTTTTGAGGCCAGTATGTCAGTCCCAGGGAGAACAGCCAAGTCTCAGGAATATAAGCCCAGATAAGGTACAAAACTGCACAACAAAATGAAAAACTCACAGTAAGACTGATGGCGTTTTAGACTTCCTAAATTTTGCTTTTATTTAAACCAAAATATTGCAGAATTTGCCTCTCACACACAAATCCTGCCCAGTACCTGGTCACAAGGGATCAGTTTTATATTTGCTTTAACATTTAATTTCTGCTTTCCTATGGAGACAGACAAGGATTTATTCCAAGTTAAACTGCAGAACAATAAAGAAAAAAAAAAAAAAAACCAAAACCACTCCCAAACACCTCAATAAAAAGAAGCCAAAGGAATCTGAACAGAGAAAATGTTAAAGCCAAAAATGATCTCACAGTGATCATTTAATGGGAAGAAAAACAGGTGGAATTGCAGCTTTTATATTGAAAATATTGAAAATCCTTCCTGGGAGAGGAGCTGAACCCAACTCCCCCTCGTTTCTCACAGCAGGGTCCTGCACTAAAGGATATTTGCAGCACCTTGTGTTGAAAAAATGTTTTCTACCCTCTCAAACCTTGGTCCTGAGTGAAATGAAGAACCCATCACACCAGCAGGGAAAAGCTGATAGAACCCAAAATATTTTCCACCTCTGTTGAGCGGGTTGACCTAATTTATTAATTTTTTTTTTTTCAGTGTTTTGGTGGGGAAGGTAACACCACACCTACTTCTGGTGCTTAATGAGTGTGAAAATGGGCGTGATTTGAATAAAAACCGGGTTAAAACGGGAATTCAGCACAGCAACACTTGGGGGTGATGGGTTCAGCCGCAGGATACTCACTGAAGCCAAACCACGAGCCCAAAAAAAGCGCAAATCCGTAAATGGCCCGTTCGGGCAGCGGGGCCGGAGAGTTCTCGACCATGATGGGATCCGCCCTGGAACCTCGCGGGGAGGGCGAGGACGATGGGAGAGATTTCAGAATGGGATGGGAAAGGTGAGAAATTTCAGAATGGGATGTGAGGATATCAGAGATTTCAGAACGGGATGGGAAAGGTGAGAAATTTCAGAATGGGATGTGAGGATATCAGAGATTTCAGAACGGGATGGGAAAGGTGAGAAATTTCAGAATGGGATGTGAGGATATCAGAGATGTCAGAACGGGATAAGAGAGGTCAGAAATTTCAGAATGGGATGGGAAAGGTGAGAGATTTCAGAATGGGATAGGATATCAGAGATTTCAGAACGGGATGGGAGATGTGAGAAATTACAGAATGGGATAGGAGGGTATCAAAGATTTCAGAGGGGAATAGGAGATGTGAGAGATTTCAGAATGGGATGGGAGAGGTGAGAGATTTCAGAACGGGATGTGAGGATATCAGAGATTTCAGAACGGGATAGGACAATGTGAGAGATTTCAGAAGGGGATAGGAGATGTGAAAGATGTCAAAACGAGACAGGAGGATGTCAGATTTCAGAATGGGATATGACAATGTCAGATTTCGGAATGGGATATGAGGATATCATATTTCGGAATGGAATATGAGGATATCATATTTCATAAGGGGATGTGAGGATATCAGATTTCAGAAGGGGACGGGAGGATGTCAGAGATTTCCTGGGAAGCTCCTATGGGAAACCCCCCTGGACCGGCGGGGGCCGCACCCGTTCCCCCACCCCCCGCCCAGTTCTGCCCCTTTGCTCCTCAGAGCCTGGGACAGGAGGAGGAGGAAGAGGAGGAGGAAGAGGAGGAGGGGGAGGAGGAAGGGGAGGAAGGCGCTCCCTACCCCCGCTCCCGCATCCGCCTCCGCGCCGCCCGCATCCGGCCGCGCGCGCGCAGGCGCACCGCCCGCGGATTGGCCGCGGCCCGTGACGTCAGAGGGCGGGCGGCCAATGGGCGGTGCGTCCGGTAGGTGGGGCGCGCTGGGGCGGCGGGAGCGGCGGCGGCGGCCGCGGAGCGGTGCGTGAGGGACTCGGGGATGGATTGAGGGGTGCATTGAGGGATGGACTGAGGGGTGGATTCGGGGATGGAGGGAACGAGCGAGCAGTGGCTGCTCGGCCGCCTTCCCCCGCGCCTCACCCAGCGCGGGTGCCCCGCTCTGCCCGGTTTGTGTCCGGCAGAGTGACGCGCTGCCCCGGCCCGCCCGAGGCGGAGCGCGGTACCTGAGGCGCTCCGGGCTCTTGGAGCAGCGGCACCGCCGGGGCTGTTCCGGCGGGATGGGAGCCGGCAGCGGCGAGCCCTGGGCTTCTGGGATCGCATAGGGGCGGGGGGGAGCCCGGGAGCTGCTGGGACGGGGCGGGGTGTTCGGCATCCCGGGATGCTGCCGTGATTCCCGGGATGCTGCCGTGATTCTGGGATGCTGCCGTGATTCTGGGGGTGCTGCCGTGATTCTGGGGGTGCTGCTCCTTGACTCGGCAGGGAGAAAGTGCCCCAGCTGCCTGTCAGGGATCCTGCCGGGGTGCAGAACAGAGTTAGTCGATGTCGCAAGCTGTTAGCCAGGGTTTCAGCATTAACCTGTGCTTTCACAAATTCAGAGCTTTCACAAAACCCAGGCAAAGTGAGATTTGGTGGTGTGACCATTTGAGGTGTTGCAAAGTTCCTGTTACTCGCTTCTTGTCTTCCTCTGGTGTTTCTCATCTTCCTTTTTTCTCAGGGTGATGAACCATGGCTGATCCTCTGTCCAAATCCGACCTTGCAGCTCTTTTTGGAGGTGATCTGTCCTACTTTGAGCTGGTAAGTGGGGTTGGAATGAGATGGGAAACTTGCAGGATGTTCCAGGGGAATTTTTACCCAGATCTGGCCCTGGCACAGGGTGCCCAGAGCAGCTGTGGCTGCCCCTGGATCGCTGGAATGTTCAGTTCCAGGTTGGACATTGGGGCTGGAGCAGCCTGGGACAGTGGGAGGTGTCCCTGCCATGGCAGGGGTGGCACTGGGTGGGATTTAAGGTTCCCTCCAACCCAAACCATTCTGGAATTCTCTGATCAGATCTCCAGAGTCATTCCCAGTGTTGATGAACTCAAACCTCACGCTGTCCATGATTCCCTTGCAAAAACCCCCAAGTTGGGGTAGAGCCCAGAGCCTGTGTCCCCTGCCCAGGGGTGACTGAGTGCAGCTGGGCCAGGGCAGGCTCTGAGCTGCAGCTCAGGTCAGCAGGACTTGCCCAACCTGTTGGTCCTGTGGCCATTCCAGGGCTGCTACAGCTCAGCCTGGCACATTCAGTCCCTGGCACTGCAGAGCCATCAGCTCCTGGTTCCTGAGAGTTCAGGTCCTGGTTCCTGAGAGTTCAGCTCCTGGTTCCTGGGTTTCAACTCCTGGTTCCTGGGGTTTCATCTCCTGATTCCTGGGGTTTCAGCTCGTGGTTCCTGGGGTTTCATCTCCTGATTCCTGGGGTTTCAGCTCCTGGTTCCTGGGTTTCAACTCCTGGTTCCTGGGGTGTCCAGCTCCTGGTTCCTGGGGTGTCCAGCTCCTGGTTCCTGGGGTGTCAGCTCCTGGTTCCTGAGAGTTCAGCTCCTGGTTCCTGGAGTGTCCAGCTCCTGGTTCCTGGGGTGTCCAGCTCCTGGTTCCTGGAGTGTCCAGCTCCTGGTTCCTGTGAGTTCAGCTCCTGGTTCCTGGGGTGTTCAGCTCCTGGTTCCCGGGGTGTCAGCTCTGCACAGTGGCTGCAGCATTGTCCCTTCTTTCTTCTTCTAATCTCTTCCAATTTGATGCATTTCTTTGTGCCCAGTAAGGCTCTGCTTATTTAATCCCACAATCCCAGAATGGTTTGGGTTGGAAAGGACCTTAAATCCCACCCAGTGCCAGCCCTGCCATGGCAGGGACACCTCCCACTGTCCCAATGTCCAGCCTGGAACTGAACATTCCAGGGATCCAGGGGCTGCTCTGGGAATTCCATCCCAGCCCCTCCCAGGACACAATTCCTGATTCCCAAAATCCCACCCAGCCCTGCCCTCTGGCAGTGGGAAACCATTCCCTGTGTGCTGTGGCTCCAGTTCCTGATGAATTTTCCCTTTCAGTTCCTGTTGTGCTTTTTCTGGATAAACTGCAGCACTTTTTTGCTTCCATACTTCCAGGAATATTTTCCTTGACTCTTCATTGTCCCCTTCTTGCTGTGCTTGAGGAATCTCAGAAAAATCCCTGATTTCCATATTTGTGCAGCTTGCAGATCTCATCAGGAGTTATTTATCAGTGTCCCTTTGTCCTCTCCAGGCAGGAATTAAAGGCACAGATAGATTGAATTTCTCCTTTGTAAAGCTCTGTCTTTCTAAGGGACTGGTACCAGTAGAGCTGTGATTCCATTCAGGATTTATTTCTATCACTGAAGAATTTTTTTGGGATGTTTGCTGCTGGAAAAACAAAGATCTTTAAGAGTTGTCAGTTGTCTCTCAAGATGAGCTGATTTTTAATTCACAGTTGATTTTTTTTTTCCCCTCTTTGTTATTGTGTGTCCTGGCCTGTTAAGTACATGAATTTTATAATTTCTGCATTGCTGTGAAATGATAATGCAGCCTTTCCTGTGATACAGAGTGTTTATTCAATCACACATTTATGATGTTTGTTAAAATAACAGAATTTGTAGGGATCTATAAATCAGAATAAATCATTTCTTCTTCAACTTGAGGTGCTCAAATGGGATTTAAACCCCTTAAAAGAAACATGAAATAGTAAATCAACTCCTCTTATTTTCCTATAGATGAATTTATTTAAATACATATTCAGTGTCAAAATGTAACTATTATTTTTGATTTTTTTAAAAAAAACCTGTGTAACCTTCTTAAACCTGTAAGTTTAGTCAGGTACTCTTGAACACGATTTTGCTGCCTGATTTTTGAATTATTAATTCATTTTCTAGTGTGATTGAAAATATTATTTAAATGAGTAAAGCTTTTCTTGTCTATTCATAACCATTAACTTATGGCCATTTTTGTAATGGGGATGCAGGTTAATATTCTTTTTTTTTTTCTCAAAACAAAGTGCTTTCTTTGTTCCTGGCTTGGATTTGTTTACTTTTTGGCTGTGCAATATAATAAATGGTAAATATATAAATACATTATGTGTAAATATGTAAATAATGTGTTTATCTTTAGGGTCATGGAACCTTTGGACAGACAGTGCTGTCTAATCCTAAAACAGGTATGGAAATTAAACCAATATTCTTCCATTTCTTGGATCTTTGGATTGCTATTTACTTTTAATTTTCCTTCTTTTGCCTGAAAATGAGTTCATTCTTATTTCTGAGCAGAAACATTTGTTATATTCTCTTACCCTAGAACAATTCTCATCTATTTTTCCCAATCTACCTTAAATACTCAGTAATATTTACATAAATGCAGGCAATTAATGCAATGAGGATGAGATTCAAGGCTTCTGTTTTACCTCTGTGGGTCTAAAGACAATTTCCAGTTGATTTTTTTCTTTTTTTCAGGGGAAGTTTTGCAGTAATAGTAAAATAAAAATTCCCAGTTGCAGAAAAGGAGGTGGCTAAAATTCAAAATTGTATTTTCTGCACAACCTCCTAATTTGTGGGAATAAGCAGATAAACAGCTGTGGAAAGGGAATTTTTGGTGTATTTTTGTGAATTTTTGGTGTATTTTTGTGAATTTTTGTGAATTTTTGTGAATTTTCAGACCCTCAGGTGATGCTGCCCTGCTCTGAGAGTACCTGAAACCACCCCAATAAATTGAATTTCCCTTTTCATTTCCTCCAGAGGACCTGAAGCCACCTCAATGGGTCAATTTAATTTTTAATTTCCCTCTTCCCCTCCCTGTTCCATCCTGATTCTGGGAAGTGCAGGATGCTTTTGGAGAGCCCTGAATCAGGGTGGCTTTTGGGGACAAACCCAGGTGCTTTTTGCCCAGTTGCCCTGGTTTTATTATCCAGAATAATTCATGGATGGAGCTGGAATAGGCTGATGTTTTCCCTGGAAAAGAACATTTCTTTTCAGCCCAGCAGGAAGGCTGCATTTATCCATTTTTATCTTAATTTCTCAATTCAGAACCCAGGAATTCAAAGCCTTCCAACAGCTCCCTATTTTTTAATTCCATATAATCCATTTAAAAACCTTCTCAAATTACCAGGTTAATTCAGAGTGTTCAGATTCCCTTGGTTTGGTTTGTCAGGAATAGAGGCTGGAAATAATTCTGGATTTTAATGTTTATTGGCACTTTGGAATGCCTGAAATAATGATTGATTCTAATATTTATTGGTACATTGGAATGCCTGAATTAATCCTTGATTTTAGTATTTGCTGGCACTTTGGAATGCCTGAATTGTGCATTATAATTCCCTTTTTTTTTTTGTTTTTTTTTTGGTTTTTTCCCCCTTACAGGAGTTGATCTCTGTGAGGTGTGGTGCAGTCTGCCTGTGGAAAAATTAAGGGAATATTGCAACGTGATTAAAGTCAGAATATTCTGGTCTCTGCTCTTCATCAGGGAAAGCACTTCCTTCATGGATGAATATGGGTGAGAATCCAAATTTCCCGAGGGGATTTTCCTCCAAATCTTCCCACTTTTCCTTGATCCCTGTGAAAATTCCTTGGCTGCTTCCAGTAGGGCTCAAACTGGTGCAGAAATGTTGGAGTTGGTCAGAAGTTCTTGAATCCACAGGAAAAAAAAAACCAAAAACGAATATTAAAGCTGAGTTTCTGAAGTTTGGAATCTTTGGGGATGGGAAATTTGGAATCTTTGGGGATGGGAAGTTTGGAATCTTTGGGGATGGGAAATTTGGAATCTTTGGGGATGTGAAGTTTGAAGTCTTTAGGAAGTTCAGGTTTGGAATCTTTGGGAAGTTGAATTTTGGAGTCTTTGGGGAATGTGAATTTTGGAATCTTTGGGGACCTGAAATTTGGTATCTTTGGGGATGTGAAATTTGGAATCTTTGGGGATGGGAAGTTTGGAATCTTTGGGAAGTTGAATTTTGGAATCTTTGGGGACCTGAAATTTGGAATCTTTGGGGATGGGAAGTTTGGAATCTTTGGGGAAGTTGAATTTTTGAATCTTTGGGGATGTGAAATTTGAAGTCTTTAGGAAGTTCAGGTTTGGAATCTTTGGGAAGTTGAATTTTGGAATCTTTGGGGATGTGAAGTTTGGAATCTTTGGGAAGTTGAATTTTGGAATCTTTGGGAATCTGGGAAGTTGAAGTCTGGGGGGTATTTCAGTATTTCTGTAGATGCTGACATTTCAAAAGCAGCAAAACCTTTGCAGCTCTTCTTTTTTAATTCTTATCATTGTTCTCCTTCCTCCTCTGAAGGCCTTGAGGTGAATTTTTAAACATTTTCTTCCTTAGATCTAATCCCCCTCAATATTCCTAATTAAGACCCTGTAACACCTTGGGATTTGTCTAAATAATAATTTATTCTGCTTTCCAACAGTCTGCTGTTTATGACCTGTGGCATGAAGACAATCTGTATGTGCAATGTTTTGGAAGCCCTTGCTGATTTAATTAAAAAAGTTGTTGTAAGTCCTGGATTTTCAATTTCTCTTAACTTTTCAAATATATGTTAATTAAATCTGTCCCTTAAGCATTTTGGGATTATATCCTAAATTAGACATTTCCTTTTGTTGGAATGAAGACATTCTTTGTTAATTTGAGTTGCAGCTTTCCAGAAAGAAACTGTGGCCTAGGCTTTATTTGGGATAATTTAGGAAATATTTGCAGTCAGCAATAAAGTTGGTGGATGAATGACTTGAATAATTTTTTTTTTTCCCCCCTTATTCAACAAATGTTACTTTAAATTTTCTGCTGCTGCTGACTTAGAACAGAAGCAGAGCAGTGGAGGGGAGGGTGTGGGGAATGATCTCAGCAGCTGAAAGGATTTCTTGGGGGTTCTATTTTTAAATTTAATCATAAAACATTTCTTATTTTCATTTCTTGAAATTCTCTGCTCAACCCCAAGCTACACATTTCATTTTATACATTTAGAGATAACACTTCTTTAATTTCTTTTCATTGATTGGGTTGTACATCCAAGAATAAAATGGATTTGGAGGGGCAGATTTTGGGATGGTTTAATTGGATATTTCAGTTGGGTTTTGGGGTTCAGAGAGCTGCACAAGGGGCTGAATTTCCTAAGCAGATCTCACAGCATCCAGGAATTCTCTCTTCCCATACCAACTTTTATTTTCCAACAAAAATCTGGAATTCAGCTGCCCCAGTGATGGTGAATTCCAGCAGAACAGGAAATGTTCTGAGCAGGCAGAAATTCCAATTATCACATCCCAAGAGCTGATTTTTTAATTTGGTTTTTTGTTTTTTGTTTTTTTTTTTTTATCCTTGTTCCAGAACATCCCCCATTTTATCAGTGGCATCCTGAGGATTGGCAGTGGAATAGAAAATGTGAGTTTCTGGAATTGTTTTGAAGATTTTCCTGGCAGTTCCTCAGCCTGGAGAGAAATTTCCTGATGCATTTTCTCATTTCTAAAATCCAGTTTCTATGGAATTGAACTCTCATCACATTTTCCAGTTTATCAATTTTGGGCTGTGAAGATCCTGAATTTCCCTGTGTTTAATCCCAATTTCCCACTTGGAAAAAATTCTGGGGCCCTGCTGTGTGTTAAAGGCCAAAGCTAAAATTAAAAAAAAAAAAGAATTTAAAAACCAACATTGCAGCTTGTAGGAGCAATAAAAAAAACAGAATAAACACAACTGTGGATTCCCCACTTGCTCTGTTTTTGGGGAAATTCATCTTAGTCAAGTGATTTTTAAATCTTATTTTTCAACAGCCATAAGAAGCTTCTAAATCAAATTTGAGGGGGTTTATAAATTTTTTTTTAATGATTGCAGTCATCACAAGGAAAATTCTAATTCACATTTTAGGGGTTTGTGTTATTTTTTTCAAGTGATTTCAGTCATCACAAGTTTCTAATTCACATTTTAGGGGTTTTATTTTATTCTTTTTAATGATTTCAGTCATCACGAGGAAATTTCTAAATTACATTTTAGGGTTTATATTTTTTTGATGATTTCAGTCATCACAAGGAAATTTCTAAATCAAATTTGAGGGGCTTTATTTAATTTTTCAATCATTTCAAAAGCTCCCAAATCAAATTCTACCATTTGAATTCTTCCTATTTCAATCCTGCCTTGATCCCTAGATCTGGATATTTCCATTTATTTTACACTTTTGTTGAAAAATCCGCTCCGAAGCAGAGGGTGAAGGGGCTTTGCTTTGTCTATTAATGATTTTTTTTTTTTTTCTTGATTTAATTTTCTTTTTTTTTTTTTTGGAAACAGGGTGTGTTCCACCTTGCAGAAGCCCTGGATTGGGTCAGGTGTGTGGGGGATTCCAAAATCCTGCAGGACCTGGAGCAGCTGGGGGATCGTGGCCGCATCAAACTTGCCATGCTTTTTTCTGAGTGTGAGTAAAAGAGCCAGAAAGGAGGAAAATAAAAAAAAAAAAATTAAAAAAAAATCGCTTTGCACTTTTATAAATTAATTGAAGTATTTATTTTCATCCTGGGATTCTCTGATAAGGAATTGATGAATTTTTGCAAGCTGCTGCTGCTGCCAGGTTTGTTGCAGTTTTTCAGTTTTTGTGGCAGGAGCAGAGCAGGATTTTTTTTTTTTTTTTTTTTTAGTGGCAGAGGAGAAGAAATTGTTCACCCTCCTGTGTTTTCCTGAATTTTCTCTCCCCAGGGAAAATTTACATCACCAGAGTGGTGCTGGAAGGTGCTGATTTAGTGGAAGAATTGAATGCTCTGACCTGTGAGAGCTCCAGGAAGGTGAGAGCAGCTCCCAGGATTATTTAATTCTGATTATTTAATTCTGATTATTAGGGATTATTCAATTCTGATTATCAGGGATTATTCAGTTCTGATGATCAGGAATTATTCTGATGATCAGGGATTATTCAATTCTGATGATCAATGATTATTTAATTCTGATTATCAGGGATTATTCAATTCTTATTATCAGGGATTATTAAATTCTGATTATCAGGAATTATTCTGATGATCAGGGATTATTAAATTCTGATTATCAGGGATTATTCAATTCTGATGATCAGGGATTATTCAATTCTGATGATCAGAGATTTAATTCTGATGATCTGAGATTATTCAATTCTGATTATTAGGGATTATTCAGTTCTGATGATCAGGAATTATTCTGATGATCAGAAATTATTCAATTCTGATGATCAGAGATTTAATTCTGATGATGTTGAGATTATTTAATTCTGATTATTAGGAATTATTTAATTCTGATGATCAGGGATTATTCAATTCTGATGATCAGGAATTATTCAATTCTGATGATCAGAGATTTAATTCTGATGATCAGGGATTATTTAATTCTGATAATCAGGGATTATTCAGTTCTGATGATCAGGAATTATTCTGATGATCAGGGATTATTTAATTCTGATTATTAGGGATTATTCAATTCTGATGATCAGGGATTATTTAATTCTAATTATCAAGGATTATTCAATTCTGATGATCCAAGGATTATAAAAATCCCTGAATTTTATTCAAAGGCAACGTTTCAAAAGCTCAAGTGTTTCATTCTGCCATAAAAAATTCCCTTGAGTGCATGAAATAATTCCCTTTACCCTGCTGAATACATTGAATTTGCTGCTTGAATTGTTTGTTCTGGGTGCCCCAGAGAAGTGAATCCATGAAGCAGAAAGGAAATGCAGAATTTTCCCAAGGAGCCCTGGGCTGTGCCATCGTGTCCTACACCAAAGCCATCGAGTTTTGGTAAGAGCTGAGCTCAACTTCTTCACATTTATCTTCTTTTTGTACAATTCTGCATCAACCACTTTAATTAGAGGCCAATTGATACATAATTAAAGAAAAAAAAAAGCCCTATAACCGATTTTTAATTCGATTTTTTTATTCGATTTTTTAATTAGATTTTTATTCGATTTTTTTATTCGATTTTTCTATTTTTCATTCTATTTTTTATTTTATCTATTTTTTATTCTATCTATTTTTTATTCTATTTTTTATTCTATTTTTATTCTATTATTCTATTTATTTTTCATTCTATTTTTCATTCTATTTTTTATTCTATCTATTTTTTATTCTATTTTTATTCTATTTTTCATTCTATTTATTTTTCATTCTATTCCTCATTCTGTTTCTCATTCTATTTTTCATTCTGTTTATTTTGTTCTTTATTCTACTTTTTATTCTCTTTTTTATTCTATTTTTATCCTATTACTGCTGGTTTGTTTTTTTTTTTTGTGCTTTTACTGCTCCAAAAATCCTCTTTGGCTTTCAAATGACCAAGAGGAAGAGGAGCAAACCTGCAAGAAAATTATTTAATTTTAATTAATTAATTAAAGAATTCTTTGAAACAACCACTTTAAGTGTTTGCCCTCTAAATAATCCTGCAAATATTACAAATATTTATCATTATTTATCCTTACTCCTATGATGCAAAAGGAATAAAGAATAAATATTTCACTGCCTGCTCTTGGCAGCTCTCAGGCTTTATTTCCTTTTGAAATCTTTGTTTAATTTCTCCCCTCAAGGCATTTCCTGAAAGGGATGAAATGGGAATTTTTTGGGAATTTTTCCTCTGGAATATCAGCAGGGTTGGTGTGTTCACCATGGGTGAAAATGCTGATTTTACTCATTTTGGTGTCTATAAAATACAAGAAAATTGATCCAATCTTTCCATAAAAGAAAGATAATTTTTTCCATAAAAGAAATTCGTAAAATTTTTCCACTTTGCACAAAACCACGTTGTGCAAAAAGTTGAATTTTTCATTCTGAAGTCCGTGGCTTTACAATTCTGCCCTGAAAAAAATCAGGATTTTAAATTTATTTACCCTCACCGAGCTCTCATCACATACAATTCAATTAAATCAATTCATTTCTAATATTCTATGAAGAAATCCATTTTAATCCCCATAAATGCCACCTGATTTTGGTCCCAAATTCCAGCTGATTTCCAATTTCTTGTTGAATTGAGTGCCTTGTATGGAGGCCAAGAAGGGGAAGAGCAGAATTGGGTTGAAAAATCAGAAAATTCTGTGCAAGTTAAAAAGCAGAGGACTGCAGAACTCAGCTGCTCTTGAAGAACAGGCTGAGAATAATTGGAATTATTTGCAAGTTGGCATTAATGAGCCCAAATCTTACAAATTCTCCCAGAATTTTAATGAGCATTCCCAGCTTTTAAACCCGTGGAGTTTTTGCAGGCAAATCCTGTGAAAATTTCGGTTTTTTGTTTTTTTTTTTTTTCTTTTTCTCCTTAGGGTTTTCAATAGGAATAACCATTCTTAACTCTTCATAATCTTGGGGTTTTTTTTTTTTTGTTTTTATTTTATTTTTCAAGCCCTACAAACCATCTCCTGTATGGAAACAGAGCTCTGTGTTTCATCCTCACCAGGCAGTACGAGTGAGTAACCCCTGAAACCTCGGGGTGCATTTAAAAACAGGGGGACATTGCTTTAAAAAATCAGATTTTTTGGGGTTTTTTTGGTTTTTTTTTTTAAAGCTGAAGCATCCAATAATTTCTGATTAATTGTGATCATGGATTCCCCATCCCTGGAAATTGGAGCAGCCTGGGAGGAGTCCCTGCCCATTTTGGGGTGGCACTGGATGAAATTTAGGATCCTTTTCCCACCCAAACCATTCCATAATTCTGTCAGCTCCTGTTTGATCCAATTTTGAATTTTATATTCCAATTTCTTCTATTTGTATTGATGCTTTTATTTATGCCAGCCTGAAGATATTTCTTTTTTAATTAAGATATAAATAATAAATTCCTCTTCTTTCCCCTCCCTTCTCTCAGGAGAGCTGTAATTGATGGAAAAAGAGCCATAATTCTCAAGCCTGATTGGCCAAAGGTTGGTTCCAAAATCATCTTTTTTTTGGGGGGCATTTTAAAGCAAGAGGAGAACCCAGAGCTGATTTTTAATGAGTGAGCACAGAGCTTTGGGAAGTGAGAGTTCTGCCAAGTGAGTTTTGCTTGGGTTTTTAGATTTAAAATGTTATTTTGAGGTGCCTGGCAGTGCTGGTACGAGGTGTGTGTAAAGGCAGAAAAAAATATTTATTCATTTGTGAGTTGTCAGAATGCTTCAAAAAAAAAAAAAAAGCATGTAGAATATATTAAAAAAATCCTGATTAATGGCCAACAGGTATTTCCCAATGTTAGCCTGCAGGAGAGTAAATAGGGAATATTGCAAAGGAGCTGAGATTAGGGGGAAAAGCAAATTTACTCTTTTTCCAAAGCAGAGAAAGCAAGAAAAGAAACTAAATTTGCTTTTTTCCCCAAGCTCCTCCCAGTGCTTTATCCCTGTTTCCCCTGTGCTGAGGGGTTAAAATCTGATTTTTTTCATCAGCTGAGAGCAGCTCACTTTGTGAATTACAGAAAATGGAACTTTTTGCTGCCACCGCAGCAGCTTTGAACACAAACCCTTCTCTCCTGACTGTGGCTAAAACCTTGAAAAATCCCAATTTTTGTTCCTTTAGGGTCACCATCACTTCTGCAAAGCCCTGGCCCTGCTGGGCATGGCTGAGCTGGCCCTGGAGGCCAACGAGAGAGCCCAGGAGCTGTGCAGGGACTGCCCAGAGGGGCTCAGGGAGCTCCTCCAGCAGAAAGAAAAACTGAAGAAAACCCTGCAGGAAACCCGTGGTAATTCTGATTAAAATGGATTTAAAGTTGCTTTTAAAACCAGCTGGTTTTTTTTTTTTTTTAATTATTTTTAATTCTTCTTCTTTTCTTTTTTTTTTTTTTTTTTTTTTTATAGGTACTAAACATAAACAGAAGGCAAGGAAGCCTCTGCTCGAGAAAAAGTAAGGGTTTGGCAAGTTTGATTTGGTATTAATGAATTATTTTTTTTTAGTTAGCAATATTTAGTAGCATGTTTAAGTGATGCATAATGTGGGTATTGCAGGAATTTTGTTGTGTGTCAGTAAATAGAAATGGAAGTAATAAATTGACCAGGAGTACTGAGGATTTCAAAGAACTAAATGAACTTAAGTATCCAAAGCAGTGTGGGCAGCAGGGCCAGGATATTTTTCACAATTAATTGCTTTTTATTAATTATTTTAAAATATATACATGTAGTCATTCAATTCCAGTCTCTTTTGTAGAAAAAATTGTGATTTTTTTTTCCTTTGCTGTTGAAATCTTTGCACAGGTTTGGACTGTGCAGTTTGAAGCTGTAAAAAATGTAAAAAAACTGATGGAACCTTTTAAATACATTTATAGAATCACAGCTGTAAGAGGGGCAAGATCAATCTGAATTAATCTGAGGTTTTTTTTTCACGTTCTATACATGTGAAATGTGGAGAAAAACACAAGAATTCTCTTTTTTTTTTTTTTGTTGCACACCAGGGATTGCACTTCCTCAAAATCTCCTTCAAGGATGTGCCAGGAGCAGAAAGGAGCAGAGAAAGGGAGGAAGAGGAGCCAGGCTGAGCCCAGACAGCCCCAGGGACCTCACAAAGCCCCGGCCAAGGTACGGCTGCAATTCTGGAATTTCTGCAATTCTGGAATTCTGGAATTCTGGAATTTCTGCAATTCTGCAATTCTGGAATTCTGGAATTTCTGCAATTCTGCAATTCTGGAATTTCTGCAATTCTGCAATTCTGGAATTTCTGCAATTCTGGAATTTCTGCAATTCTGGAATTTCTGCAATTCTGGAATTCTGCAATTCTGGAATTTCTGCAATTCTGGAATTCTGGAATTCTGGAATTTCTGCAATTCTGCAATTCTGGAATTTCTGCTGGGATGTTGAGATTGGAATTCTGGAATTCCTGCTGGGATGTTGAGCTTGGAATTCTGGAATTCCTTCTAGAATATTGTGCCTGGAATTCCTGCTGGAATGGTGAGCTTGGAATTCCGGAATTCCTGCTGGAATTTTGTGCCTGGAATTCTGGAATTCTGCTGGAATGTTGTGCCTGGGATTCTGGAATTCTGCTGGCATGTTGAGCTTGGAATTCTGGAATTCCTTCTAGAATATTGTGCCTGGAATTCCTGCTGGAATGTTAAGCTTGGAATTCTGGAATTCCTGCTGGGATGTTGAGCCTGGAATTCTGGAATTCCTGCTGAAATTTTGTGCCTGCAATTCTGGAATTCTGCTGGGATGTTGAACCTGGAATTCTGCAATTCCTGCTGGAATATTGTGTCTGGAATTCTGGAATTCTGCTGGAATGTTGAGCCTGGAATTCCTGCTGGAAATTGAGCTTGGAATTCTGGAATTCCTTTTAGAATATTGTGCCTGGAATTCTGGAATTCCTGCTGGAATGTTGAGCTTGGAATTCTGGAATTCCTGCTGGAATATTGTGCCTGGAATTCCTGCTGGGATGTTGAGCTTGGAATTCTGGAATTCCTGCTGGGATGTTGTGTCTGGAATTTTGGAATTCTGCTGGAATGTTGAGCTTGGAATTCCTGCTGGGATATTGTGCCTGGAATTCCTACTGAAATTTTGTGCTTGGAATTCTGGAATTCCTGCTGGGATGTTGTGCTTGGAATTCTGGAATTCCTTTTAGAATGTTGTGCCTGGAATTCTGCAATTCCTGCTGGAAATTGAGCTTGGAATTCTGGAATTTCTGCTGGAATGTTGTGTCTGGAATTCTGGAATCCCTGCTGGGATGTTGAGCCTGGAATTCCTGCTGGGATGTTGTGTCTGGAATTTTGGAATTCCATCTGGAATGTTGAGCTTGCAATTCTCGAATTCCTGCTGAGATTTTGTGCCTGTAATTCTGGAATTCCTTCTGGAATATTGTGCCTGGAATTCCTGCTGAAATTTTGTGCTTGGAATTCTGGAATTCTGCTGGGATGTTGTGCTTGGAATTCTGGAATTCCTTTTAGAATGTTGTGCCTGGAATTCTGCAATTCCTGCTGGAAATTGAGCTTGGAATTCTGGAATTTCTGCTGGAATGTTGTGCCTGTAATTCTGGAATTCCTGCTGGAATATTGTGCCTGGAATTCCTGCTGGGATGTTGAGCCTGGAATTCTGGAATTCCTGCTGGAATTTTGTGCTTGGAATTCTGGAATTCCTGCTGGGATGTTGTGTCTGGAATTTTGGAATTCCATCTGGAATGTTGAGCTTGCAATTCTCGAATTCCTGCTGAGATTTTGTGCCTGGAATTCTGGAATTCCTGCTGGAATGTTGATCTTGGAATTCTGGAATTCCTGCTGGGATGTTGTGCCTGGAATTTCTGCTGGAATGTCAAGCTTGGAATTCTGGAATTCCTGCTGGAATATTGTGTCTGGAATTCTGGAATTCCTGCTGGGATGTTGAGCCTGGAATTCTGGAATTTCTGCTGGGATGTTGTGCCTGGAATTCCTGCTGGGATGTTGTGTCTGGAATTTTGGAATTCCATCTGGAATGTTGAGCTTGCAATTCTCGAATTCCTGCTGAGATTTTGTGCCTGTAATTCTGGAATTCCTTCTGGAATATTGTGCCTGGAATTCCTGCTGAAATTTTGTGCTTGGAATTCTGGAATTCTGCTGGGATGTTGTGCTTGGAATTCTGGAATTCCTTTTAGAATACTGTGCCTGGAATTCTGGAATTCCTGCAGAAATTTTGTGCCTGGAATTCAGGAATTCCTGCTGGAATTTTGAGCTTGGAATTCTGGAATTCTTCCAGCATTTCTGCCTTTTCCTGGGATATTTCCTCCCAAACCCACCAGAGAAATTGGGATTTTAAGGAGGTGGGAGGTGGTTGGTTGGAGGAGAAGATGGCCACTGTTCTGTTTTTCCGTTTAATTTTTAATTTTTATTATTTTCACCTTTTTCAATTTAAAATTCATACATTGTTATTAATCATTATTATTAATAATTATTATTAATTTGGGATATTTCCTTCCAAACCCAGAGAAATTCTTCCACCAGAGAAATTGGGATTTTAAGGAGGTAGGAGTTTGGAGGAGGAGATGGCCACTGTTATGTTTTTACTTTTAATAGTTAATTTTTTTTGGTTTGTTTTTAACTTTTTAAAATTTTAAATTAATACGTTATTATTAATGATTATTATTAATTTGGGCTATTTCCTTCCAAACTCACCAGAGAAATTGGGATTTTAAAGAGGTGATTGCTTGGAGGAGGAGGTGACCACTGTTAGGTTTTTACCTTTTAATTTTTATATTTTTTTTCATATTTTCAAAAATTTAAATTAATATGTTATTACTAATAATTATTAAAACTTATTATTATTAATATTTATTGTTAATTTTGGGATATTTTCTCCCAAATCCACCATAGAAATTGGGATTTTAAGGAAGTGGGAGTTCAGAGGAGGAGATGGCCACTGTTACGTTTTGACTTTGAATTTTTATTTTTAACTTTTTCAATTTAAAATTAACAAGTTAATCATGATTATCAAGAATTATTTCTTCTTTTTATTTCTTATTCTTAATAATTAAGAGGTGCTTGTGGCATTTTTCTTGTCTTTTGCTGCTGTTATTGCGAGATAATAAATTCTAATTTTAGTTACAATATATATTTATATTTATATTTTATAGCTCAGCCCGTGAACTGCAGTCTGCAAAAGCTGCTCGGTGCAGGAGAAGCTGATAAATAAAGTGAATTTTGGGGCAGAGCAGGGGGAGGGCCCTGGGCTGTGACGTGGCCCTGGGAAAACGAAACCAGGGGCAGGAAATGGAAATTGAGGAGTTTGGAGAAAACCAGGCTGGGAAAACCCAACCAGTGCTCAGGAATGAACTTTGATTTCCTCCTGAAAAATCTCTCTCTGCAGCTGGGGAAATCTGGATTCCCTCTGGGTGAAGATTTCTGTGCAAAATATTTGTGTTTGGCAGATTTGTAGATAATAGAAATTGTTAGAAAAGGGCTTGGATTAATGACATTTTTTATTTTTACCTTGTGATTAAGAACATAACACAACACATTTTCATTTCTTTTGTGCTCTGGGGTTTGGGGTTTTTTTTTTTGTTTTGTTTAAATCCATGAAGGAGATGGATCTGGGGTTTGTAATCTGATATTTTTGCCATCAGGTGCCTGAGCCCCAGGGAACTGAAGGCAAAGTTTCCACGCTGGAGCAGCCTCCAAGTGAGTTTTATTTTTGTTTTTTATCAAGTCTCAGTCACTTGTTCCTCTTCTGCTGCCATAATTAATAACCAGAAGTGAATTTCCTGTTATTTCCACATCAAATGCAATCATCTTTTACTTCTTTCTTAGACACTTCTGTTTTTCTCTCCTAATTCCTCAATGCTTTTGTAATTTGAATCTCCTTGACTGAATTCAGAATTGAAACTGAAATTAAAGAGTAAAACGTGAGTGTCAGGCTGGAAATGCTTTCCCTCCTCCTGAGCCAGGATCTCAAAGATTACACAGGAATCTGTATTTCAATATTTACAATTAATTTGTGGTTAATAAAAGCTCCATCAGAAAAGAATTCTGCAGATAAAAAGGGAAGAGTCCACAAAACATTTGGCAGAGCGGATTTTTAGCTGCAGACTTCGAGAGCTGTGTGATTCCTGGTTCATGTTTGGGGGGGTTTTTTTTAATAAATAAATAAATCATTTTATAGAGGGAACTCCCACCCCTCAGAGCTCCCCCAGTGCCAGGCAGTTCTGGGCTTCAAAGGAAAATCCTTTCCTAAATTTTCCTGGGGGTTTTCTCCACCTTCTCTCCCCTGTCTCAAACCTTTGGTGCCTCTTCCTGGCTTATTTAAATACCTGAGGATCACTTGAAAATTGGCTTTTAGAAAACCACTGAAGGTTTATTAGAAAATATTATTTTTTTTAAACGAACACCTTGAAGGATTCAGGGATTTCTTGGCAGGTGGGAGCTGTGGGAGGGAAGGGTGCACAGGAAATCTCGAGATGTTTTTGTTGGAAAGATGTCAGGGAAGAAGAATGAAGACTTTATTTGAAGGCAGGATGGGAAAATTGGGATTCTTCAGCCTGGGCAAGGTTTTGGGGAGAGCTCAGAGCCCCTGGCAGAGCCTGAAGGGACTTCAGGAGAGCTGGAGAGGGACAGGACACAGGGAATGGCTCCAGAGTAGGATTTGATGGGATTTTGGGAATTGGGAATTGTTCCCTGGGAGGGTGGGGAATTCCTGCTTTTCTAAATCCCCTCTCCTGGAGGAGTGTGGGTGTGGTGGATCCAGGTTTAGTGGCAGAGCTGGGCACTGGTTTATGTGGAATTGATCCTTTCTGGAGTTTGTCCCTCAGGATGAAGGATGGCAAACCCAAGATTTTGATTGCTGAGGTATCCATGGGTCTTCAAAGGGACAAGAGCAGTAGTTGGATGCTCTAAAGTTGTTTATTGCATAAATGCAATATTTATGTTTATTATGTATGCAGTTTTATCTTCATTGCATAAATGCAAAGCTTGAAGAATTCAAAGTATTAAAGTCCATGAAAAGCTTTCTAGTGTAGAGTCCTGAGCAGAGGCAGCAGCAACTCCCTGGTACTTCTTCTTTTCTTCTTTTCTTCTCCTTCTTCTCTTCTTCTTTTCTTCTCCTCTTCTTCTTCTTCTTCTTCTTCTTCTTCTTCTGTTTCTTCTTCTTCCATGTGTGTGCTGGTAGTGATGATGGTGATGATGATGATTTTTTCCCTCCAAGGGTTTTTATTGATAAATCACCTGGTGCCTGGAAAGGCTGAGCTGGAACAGAGACCAGACAGAGCAAAAGGGATAAAATGGGAATTTATTGAAAGGATTCACCTTGGGCAGTGCAGGAGCCTGGCTGGGGCTGCACCCAAATCAAATCCAAGATGGATCCTGGTCACGAGTTTTTACACTTTTATAAGTTTTGGTTCATTTACACATTGGGGTCAATTATCCAAGCACAGCCCCAGGCTATGAAGTCTCAGCCCCCTGGTTTGCCCCTTTTCCCTCGCTGTTGGTTCTGATTTTTGGGTGTCCTTGATTCTCCAGCTACAAAGGGATTGTTTTGTCACTCCCCTGTGAAGAGAACTTACTGACACCGAATATGAATGTTCAGAGTCACACACTAAGCAGCAGAGATTCTGGAAAATAGAAAAGCTCAAACCCAAGGCATCAACCCAATGAGCTACAAACACGAACCTAAAACATTCCTCCTTCACCCATTAGAATCTTATTTTTAAAATACAAAAGCAGTGTTAATTCTTACACATAATTTACTCATATAGCTCTATTCATGTAAATGGCTCTGTCCTATCTAGAAAATGCAAACAATGTTCTTAATATGTTTTTATTATGTCTGGGGATAAGTTTCTGAACTTTTACCTTGGCTTGAACTTTATACTCTCTCAAAGCACTTAAAGCATATTCTTACTTAAACTAGGACTTATATTTCTATTTCATATCTGTGTGACATAATAATATTTCTCCTTACTTAAAACTAAAGCTTCTACTTCATGTCTGTGTGGCTTCATGTATTTTAATTTCTCTAAAGGCTTTAATTCAATCCCTGCATCCTTGTGTTTTACACACTCCATCTGTTTTACACACTCCTGTTTTACACACTCCAATAACTGATACAGGTCAAATAAATCCTGTATTTCAGTTGATGGAGATAATGATTCGAGAAAGGGATTTTAATCAATTTATTACACAGTATAAGTGGTTATAAGTGATACTTGAGTGTGGGAGCTAAGACAGAGAGTTCTGTGGATTTGATGAGCATTTGCAGTTTGATAACCAAGATGCCTTGGCAAGAGCCAACAGAGCTTTGAAGATGACAAGAAGATTGGATCAAGAGTGGCTGACAGGAAAGAAGATTGAATCAAGCAGAAATGTAAAGTTGATCTGTGTGATGTTTAACCCAGTGAATGTAGTAAAATAATTGCCAGCCTTCCTGAGCATGGTATATAAGCACATGTGGCTCACAGAAATTTGGGTTCTGATCATGAGTCCCCATCTCTCACAATTGTGGATAATTGAGTGCACTGTTTGTTCAAGCAATTGTTTAATAATGATTAATTTTTAGCCTGGAGAAGAGAAGGCTCCAGGGAGATCTTAAATCCCCTTCCAGTGCCTAAAGGGGCTCCAGGGGAGCTGGAGAGGGACCTGGAGGAGCCAGGGGATGGCTTTGAGCTGCAGGAGGTGATGCTGAAACAGCCAAACCCAAACTTTCTAACCCGATCTGAAGGGTTCAGAATCAGCCATTCCTTATCCTCAGTGCCCAGACACCTCCACATTGCTTTTCCTGGAATTCATTTCATGCATCCACCTCTTCCTGGAGGTCCATTCGTGGCCCTGGAGAGTTTTTTGGGCTTGTGTTCACTGAGCCCCCCCCAATATTTCGAGTTTCCTTTCCTTGAGCTCCTCTTTGGGCGTGTGCTGTTGTTTCCTGTAATTTAATTTTGCCCCAACCTCTCTGTATTCCTCATTATCTGTTCCCCCCCAGTTTCCAGCTGTGTGCAGCATCCTCTGTGTCTCCCTGATGTTCTTTTATCTCCTCTGCAAGTTGGGCTCTGAGCTCTTATCCCCAACTTCAGGGGGACTGAAAATTCCCCTTCTCCTCTTGTGTCACACATGAAATGCCAGAGGCTGAAATTGGCCATCGTTATCGATGTCATTCCATTTGTCCAATTTGTCAGACAACAAAATTAAATTCAGCAACAAAATTTTTAATAGCAACAATTGTATAAAAATGAATGCAATCCAAGTATATTGGAGAGATGTATTTGAGCATATCCAAAATTTGGCAGTGAGTAATTTAATATAATTAAAGCATAAGCAAAACCCATTGGGGATACAGGGAGGGGCTCAACCCTCCTCACAGACCAAAAAAAATCAAACCTAATTAATATGTTAATACATATTGATACAGAATTTTCTGGAAAGCTCCTGCTAGTTTCTGTTCCTGAAATCTGCATCTCCATGTTGTGTTGTGCATGCTCTGTTGGTAGTTAGGGGTCTCTCATCCTTTTGGGGGTTTAATTTCTCATGAAGGCTCTTTGTCTTCACCAGGTAGCTCAGGCACTCTCAGCTTGGGGTTTTGTAATTAATCTGTAACTCATAAATTCCCACAATCAAACTTTATTCAAGTCCCATGCCTGGACTCGTCCCAATTTGACCATTCCAAGGTCAAAACTTTTTATTTCCAGATGCTGCTTCTCAAACCTAATCCTTCTATTACTCCCATCAACATCTGGAGGATTCCATCTGCTTTGTCTCACTCATTTCCTTTTTTTTTTTTAACAATTATTTTCTATTGATGTGAGTACGATTTTGTTAATATAGTTACAATGAATCACATTTCTCACAGGCATTAAATTAGCAATTCTTCCCTGGCAGGGTGGGGAGGCACAGGGGGGCTGCACAAGGGCCAGAGTGGTTGAATTTTGGAGGATTTGAGGAATGAAGAGGGGGAATAAT
Organism: Sturnus vulgaris; assembly: GCF_052056855.1. Classification (NCBI taxonomy): domain Eukaryota; kingdom Metazoa; phylum Chordata; class Aves; order Passeriformes; family Sturnidae; genus Sturnus; species Sturnus vulgaris. The sequence goes on along the minus strand of NC_142244.1, from coordinate 116,864,090 downwards.
TCTGGGAGAAATCTGACAATTCTTGGCCAAAGACCACGACATGAGTTGAGTGCGTTCATTTCACCCATCTTGTGTTCACCCCCTGTTTCTGCTTTATTTTCCCTGCTTTATTTTCACTTTCTGTTCCCCCTTTCTCCTCCCCCTTGTTTTGTAGAGCAAAATATTTGATTTGAAAGGAGGAGGAGGCTCCCAGTGACTGGCTGGCCCCAGTTTGTTGTGGGTGGGGAGGAAGAGCCTTTTTTTTTCTTTTTTTTTCCTCCTTTGCCTTTGTTCACTGAACTTGCAGGAGTTTAATGGAAAAGAACTTAATGCTACATTTTATTATTGTAAAGTTATTGGCCTTTTTGATTAATTTTTCCTGCTACTTCCTATTTTTGGTCTTCATGTATTGTTTCTTTGAGCTGGTGTATATTTTTATTAAATATCTTTGGTTACTCCTAATGGAAAGTGTTAGGAAAAGTAATTCTACTTCTAATATTTTAAAGTGTTTGTGGGGTAAGTAAATGCTATTTTCTTTGGAATTAATACATTTCCTTAAGTATTTTAACTGTGAATCAGCTGAATTTGCTTTTTGCCTGTATTTAGAAGTTTTTTTTTATTTGATCTGGAAGCTGCATTTGAAGTTGGGTGTTGTAGGGGAGGAGTTGTTTCTATGGGAATTGTTTCTGCAGCGATTTTTGTTGAATGGCTTTTGAAATTGGATCACTCCGTGCAAAAATAATGGTGATTGATTTCTTCCTTTGATGGTGAAATGGTTTCTTTTCTCTTCACTGAGATTTTGTTGTGAGTTAACATTGGTTCCTTAAGGGAAAGCAACACATCAAATGAAGAAAACGTGAAATATCTCAGCCTTAGGGTGGTTAAAGTTTGATGTGCTGGAGGTTTTCAGAAGAATTCTGATTTCCCATCATTCCAATATCTCTATTTAGAGGAATTTATGGTGATTTTCGGTGCATTTGGAGCTGCCCCGTGTTCCTGCAGCCATCCCCTCCAGGAGTGATCCATGCAATCCTTCTGAGCCTGTTCATTCCCGGTGACTCGGGATTTTTGTGCTGACTCATGGAAATTTTGGGGTCATTAAGGAGCTTTTGATGAGAAATGGCTCCTGGCACAAGGCTTGAAGTGGCCCCGGGCAGGATTTAACAGAGGAATGTTCATGGGACACCTCCCCTGCCTGCAGGGAGAGCACTCGGGGCTGGAGCTGGGTTTTTCCACTGTCTCTCAGTATTTTGTGTTTAAAATCATCTTAAATGTCATTTTTTTTTTTAAGCACAGGTGGTTGCTAAAATTTCCTATTTCACATTAATAACTCCTCCTCCTGTTTGTAAATTTGATTTTCTGGTATTTTCAGCATAACAATAACCCAGTGCCCAAAAGTTTCGATGCAGGTGCTGGATTGTTTTTCCTGTGGGTGTGTCCAATAAAAAAGATGATTTTGCAGTTAATGGCAGGAATTCCTGGGTTTGTCCATCCCAATTAAACAATAAACCACATTTTCTCCTTTTTGGTTGCTCAGGAATTGTTTCCCCAGGGTTGGATCTCTGGAATTTTGAAGTGTTTGTGTGAAGTCTGTGATTTAAAATTTGAAAGTTCAAAGTGATAAATCCTTCCTTGTTTTTTGTCATCCAACATTTCCTCATTGATTTCATTCATCCTCAAAATTTTTCCAGAGAAATTTGAACTTCCCTGGGGATTTGTTATTCCCTTTGGAAATTCTGACTGGTCACTAATAGTATAACAAAAAAAAAAAAAAAAAAATCCAAATAATTTTTATATAAAATATTGCATAATGTTGTTTTATAATACATTACCTAACATATAATGTATGTGCTGTAATACACAGCACTGTAATATAATTACAATATAATAATATACTATAATAATAAATATAATTACATAATAATTAGAAATACATGTATAATATTACCAACTCTGCTTTTATAGGACAGACTGATTTCTTTAGCCTGTAGATCACTTCAATAATCACAATTTCTTGGAGTCATGTCTTGCAGGATTTTCAAATTCTTCTATTTGAAGTTTGAAATCTTTTCCTTTTAGGATTTTGTTAATCCTATATACAATGGAACAAAACTAAAATGAAATTAATGGTATTAACACCTTTTGGTTGTGTTAATTTAGACCTTGTCAGTTTTTAAGATCTACCATTTATAAAGCCAATTTGGAGTTCCAAGTGCATTTTTTTATTTGCTTGTTTTAAGTGATTTTCATTTTGTTTAAAATCCTTTTTCTCATTACAGACCAAAGTCAGCAAAACAAACGAAAGCCAAAAACCAAAAATTGTGAAACTTATGAAAAGATAAGGTAAGAAATGCTATTTATTTTTAAATTAATTATTATTATTTTGAGTTATTTTATGTAAGATCAATGCAACTTGGATTTGCTGCTTGCTCATTGCTGGTGGCTTTGTGTAACTTTTTACATCCTGATAATGGATAAAATTCCCAAAATTCCAGTTTTTCCCCTGAATATCTTCCATGCCCAGCTGACTTTTAGTAAATGGAGGCATAATTTGAATATTTGCTGTTAAAGCAGAGGAGTTTTGTTTCAGTTGTTACAGCAATAATTGTAACTCACTCTTACCTCATTTCCAAGCTCTCTTTGCACCAAAGAATTTTTCAAACTCCTCTGCACTCCCTGAGCTCAGGAAAAAGATGAAATCTGGTTTTATGAGTTTTATATTAGGAAAGAAATTTGCTTGGAGTCCTTTAGTTGTTTGTTGGCTCCAATTTTCACTTAAAGCACCATCAAAAATCTGATTTTTAAGGCTATGGATGCTCCTTTAAAACAGGAATGAGGCCAAAATTTAATTAATTGAGGTAAAAATGTGGATTTTTATGGATAATATTTATGCTGCCAATTCCAACAGAGTTTATCAGAGGAAATTATTCATAATTTCCAGTGCTGCTGGGGCCACCATGCTCCAGAGATTTTTGGTTGTGTTTAGGATGAGAATGCAGCCAAACAGGTTTTTTTACCTGGAAATTGGGAAGTTTCTATTAAAGAAAATTTTTCCCCAAGCTTTTAGGAAACCTCATTATTCCTAATAGTCCTAATCTTTAAGTGTGACCACAAATCCGAATTTCTTTTATTCAGGATTTATTTCAGTGCAATCCTGTTGTTCTCCCATAATTTTTTGAGTGCCAGTGTAGGTAGGGAAATGGAAATTCGAAATTTTGCCACAGGAAAGGTCATTTCAGTGAATTATCAATGACTTCTTTTTCCTTTCACTTCAAGGAGGGGGAATATTTTTAATTAGTTTGGAATAAATGCTCTTCAAAGCAGCTGAACCAGCTCCAAAATTGCTGGGGGGGAGTTGATCAGACCCATGAAAATCAAAGTTCACTGAGAATAAATTGAGATTTAAAGCAGATTTACAAAGCCTTGTGCTGTTTTTTGTAGGGATCCTGTGGATTTGAAGGGGGAGTCTAAAGCCATGGAGGATAAAAGTTTCTGTGCTGTGCCACAGGTAATGGGAATTCAACATTAAATTGGAAATGATTTGTTGTTTTTTTAGGAATATTGCACAAAATCTTGGTTAATTCCAAAATTTGACACTCTGTGCTCTGCTTTGACCAGAGGCAGAAATTCTGTGGTTAAATTGATTTAAATTGATTTATTCTCTCTTTTTCTTCTGGTTTCCCTTTCTTCTCCTGCTGTAAAACCTGGCTGGGATCACTCAGGGATTTTAAAATTCCCAAATTTCATTGAAATGTTTTCCAGTGTTGGATTCATTTGGAAATATCCAATTTTGTGCAATGGCTGTTGCAAACACTGTGAAATTCATACATTGAGGGAAAATTCTCCTTCTCTGGTCTTAGCACCAATAAATTCCTGAAGGAAATGATGGGGATGCACAAATTAATTCTTTTATCCCTGTTAATTGGGGGATCTAGATACCAAAAATCTCTGTTCTGATTAAATACATCACAGGACAAAACTGAATTTAGGAGAAGAATGTTCAGGTTCTACCTGCACTAAGATCTCTTATTTCCTATAAAATACTTTTTTGTTTTGTTTTGTTAATTCATTGCTGGTGTTGAAAGGAAAATTTTCATTAATTTAATCTGCTTTATATGTGATGTAATTTACCAGGAAATGAATATAATTAATTTTGTTCTATAATGCATGGGACAGCATTAACCCAGGAGCTTTAGGAAATGAAAAGAAATCTTCTTTATTTACAATGTCCCTGCTGGAAATTCCTGCAGATTTCAGAAAGTATCAATAATGAAAACAAAATATAATTTGAATATAACATAATAACAAAATCCAAAATAAAATAATGCACTCTGAAACTTTCCAGCACGAGCTGGACACAAAGTGTTGCAGAAGGAAAAAAATTCTCAGCTGTTCCAAAAAAACATTTGGATACAAAAAGTGAGGAAAAGCAGAAGTCTGGGTTGTGCTTTTGGGTTTTTTTATATGGAAAAAGAATTAAAATGATGCTTGAATTGAAGTTGCAGCTTTCTGGAGAGAAATTTAGAATAAAAACCAGATTTTTCAGAGATTAGCAGCTCCATGAGAATCTAATCCAAGAGTTTTATAAAAATGCACTTTCTTTGCTGCTTGAAAAATGGAATTGTGGTGAAACAATTTAAGAGGAAGCAGAAATTTCCACTTGGCTGTGGCAGAAGTATTTTATCAAACATTTATTTTGCAAAACAAGTCATTTGCTTGCTTTTGAAAATTAAAAAGAAAACAAACAAAAAAACAAACAAAAAAGAAAAATAATTTTAAAAAACACACACAAAAAAAAAAAAAAGTTGGTTTCTTTTGAACTTTCTGCCTTTTAACCCTTGCAGGTGGATTTCAGTGCAGATGTAAAATGCCCTGGGCTGGAGGGTGGTGCAGCCTTGGTGGACAGGGATGGACCAATTTTATTTCCCCTGCTGAGAGCCTTAAATACTCCAGAATTCACGGTAAACTCTGAGAAATAACCTGGTTTTTTTGGTTTTTTTTTCCCCCCCCAGAAATTCAAATTCCACTCCTTCCTTCCCCCATAACAATCCTGATTATTGCTGCAAATCATGAGAAGAAGGTGGAAAAAAAAAACCCCCAACCCAACAGCAGCACAGGATATGTAAAAAACATTTACCAAAAATATTATTATTTATATATTAAAAAAAAAAAAAAAAAAAAAAAGGAAAAAGGGGAGGAAAATTCATTTTTTTTTTTCAGATTGACTGACTTTGGCTGTACATTGCAGGTGGATTTCAACACTCTGCCCGAGGATGTGAAGTCCCTGGCTCGGGATGGCTGCAGAGCCCTGCTGGAGCAGCAGTGCCATGGAGCTGAAAGAGCATTTTCCCAACTCCTGAGCATCCTGTGCACCTCAGGATTTTCGGTAAAATCTGCACAATTCTCTCCTTTGGAAGTTTCAGCCTCCACCATCCTGTGCCATTCCTCCCTTCCTCTAAAATAATCATGATTTTAGTGAATTGTTGGCTGGGAAAAATATTTTTTGGGACAAATATTCCCTCATATTTTAGGAATGTCAGACACACACACCTGCATTTATTTCCAAAATATCCCAAATTAAGTTTCTTAGAAGAGTGATAGCAAATATTTGGATCGAATATTGTGTTTTTTTTAAATAAAAGCACCGTTGTTGGTTGGGCTTGATGTGATAGTTAAATGAACCTTGAGTCATAAGAATGAAAGGTAAAAAGGGTTTTGGTGGCAAATTCTGTGAAATTTGGTGTCTGTGTGTCCTTACCCAATCAAGCCATTGACCCAAAAGTCATCCTGGATTTCTCTTAATTAATTGACAATATTTTTAATATTTAATTGTGCTGTGACTATAATTTGACTCTGTTTTTGTTTTTGTTGTTTTTTTTCAGTATGTGAATGTTCTTAATATTAATTATGTTATATTCCTCTATGGACATGCCACTGCTCTCCTGGGAATGGGACACCCTGAGGTAGGATATGAACTTATTTGTATTTTTATTTAGCTATATATTTATTTTTATCTATTTTATATTGAAATATTGCCTTAATTCCAATTTCTAGCTCAGGAAGTTTCCCATCCATTTTTTTGTGTTTTCCTAACTGAGAAGATGAGGGAGGAAGGAAACCTCAGGACACATTTTTGGAATTGTGCAGTTGAATATCTGGGATTAAATCCTTGATGATTTTGGATGAATTAGGCTATCAAATAAAATTTCTTTGTAAGCTTTCAAGTGAGCATCTAAGTATCAAGAAATGACAGTCAATAATTTTTATTTCTGCTCTGCACTGGTGTACAGAACATAAATATTCTGTTCCTAAAACACGAACCAGGAGTTGTTTTGAGTTGTGGAAAATGCAAAACCAGAACTGGCTTTGGGGTTTTTTTTTTGGCTGTTTCTTCCTGCAGGATTCATAAATAGATGAGCTCAGTCATTTAATTCCTTTATGTTACAGCAAATCCATGTTTACAGAATAAATTAGGGTGGTTTTTTTTTTTTTAATGAAAGGGAAGTTTTGCCTGTGATCACAAGGGTGTGTAAATCCATTTACTGTTCCTAAGACTGATCAAGGAACAGGACTCACTGACCCACACTAAAGGAGATAAAACCCAGGAAAAGTGGAAATATTCTGGCAAAACTCCATGTGTTTGTGTCTCCCATTTCTTTTGAAGGCATTGACAAAAGCTGAACATCAGTTTAAGAAAATAATTGAGGAACATCCAGAAGAAAGTTGTTTTTGTTTGGCACACTATGGAATTGGAAAAGTTTACCTCAGGCAAAACAGGTTGGTCTGATGGAAAATTTCAGGGTTTGATGGGAAAAATCTTTTAAATTGAGGAACTGTGCTTGGTGAGGGCTTTAATTTTTCTTTAATCATGAAATTCATCCAGCAGGTGGATTTGATACAATGGATTTAATACAAGAGGAGGAGTTTGTTCCTGCTGAGGAGCAGATTGGAGGGAATATTTGGGATTCAGGGCTCACAGCCCTGCAGTGGGGGAGAGCTCAGAGGAAATGAACAAAACCTCTTTGTTCTGGGGGAAGAAAAAAAAATGCATCCTAAAGAAATATGGCTTTATCTCATCGCTGGGGAGCTGGAGAGTGACCTTGGGCTGAGATAAGGCTCCAGTGAGTCACAAATTCCCTGGAGCAGACAAACAGGGAGGTGTTCCAGGGCTGGCACATCCCAGAGGGACAGGGAGAGCCTGGAATGCAGAGAAACAAAGTGAGAACAAAAAACAAAAAGCAAAAAAAAAAAGCTGGAGCTGCTCCCACCCATCCAGGAATTCCTGGTGGAATTTCTCCCTGCTGGGAATCCCAGCTGCCATGGGGGCAGGAGCTGTGGGAGCTCGTGGGGGGATTTTGGGATATCCCTGGTGCTCTGTGGGAGCTGTGGAAGCTCGTGGGGGGATTTTGGGATATCCCTGGTGCTCTGTGGGAGCTGTGGAAGCTCGTGGAGGGATTTTGGGATATCCCTGGTACTCTGTGGGAGCTCGTGGAAGGATTTTGGGATATCCCTGGTGCTCTGTGGGATCTGTGGGAGCTCGTGGAAGGATTTTGGGATATCCCTGGTGCTCTGTGGGAGCTGTGGAAGCTCGTGGAGGGATTTTGGGATATCCCTGGTGCTCTGTGGAAGCTCGTGGAGGGATTTTGGGATATCCCTGGTGCTCTGTGGGAGCTCGTGGAGGGATTTTGGGATATCCCTGGTGCTCTGTGGGATCAGAATCCCCCCTAAAGGCTCGTGGTGGGCTGGCTGGGAGCTCCTTGTCCAGCTGGGATCTGTGGGAAAAGGGAGAAATTCCATGGGAAAGCTCTGGGGTGGAGGCAAAGACAGGGAGAACACTCCCTGATCCCTCCCAGGTAACATTCAACGTGAGGAAAAATGACTTTTATTGCCCATTAAAACAGAACTGGGGAGTGGGAAGCAAAGGGAAACCACGAAAATCTCCTTTCCCTTCCCCTCTTTTATCCCAGGCTGGAATTCACTCCCTCATTCCTGACTCTGCTCCCTCTGAGCTGCTCACAGGGATGGGCAATGGGGGAGGTTTTTTTCCCCCTGAAAAAAACGAGGTTTTGTGCAGATGTTTTTCCTTCTGTCCCTGCTTTCCTTGAGGTGCCAGAGCCGTGCCCAGCTGTGGCTGAGCTGCAGCTGGAATTGGGGCTCTGCCATTCCTCAGGGAATGGTCCCCACCTCCCTGCCCACCCTTGCAGTGCCAAAATAATGCCAGCTAAAGAAGTTTTGATGCCAAACCTTCTCCCCTTCCTCCTGTGGGATGGTAAAAGCACCTGCTCAGGGGGGTGGAGGATGCTCAGAGGGAATTTCACCTGGCTGGATGGAATCCAGGAATCCCATTCCTGTGGTTGTGACTCATTTCCTTGGCAGTCCTGACCCCCCCACAAATGTCCCTGCCCAGGTGACAGCACTGTGGCCATCCAGGCTCCTCCAGGCATTGCCATTGTCCCTGTGTGAGCTCAGGGAAAACCCAAGTCCAGGCAGAGAGTCCTGTGTCCCCTCCTGCTCAGTCACTCCCCCTGCATTCCCAATCCATGGATCCCTTGGGAGCACGGGCTCATCCCTTCCTGCCTCCCACCTGGGCTGTTTTATCTGGAAGAGAAACAGAAAATTCAGGTGTTCTCTCATCCCCCATCCTCTCATCACCACTCTTTGCTCTTGGAAGGATAAAATGAGTGGGGGGGAGTTTTTAGGGAGTTCATCCCAGGAGATGGGAATGGGTTTTATCTGTTCCAAATTGCAGGTTTGCTCATGCCCTGGACCAATTCCTGACTGCAAAGCTGATGATTGATTTCAAGATTGTCCCTGGAGTTTTAACCTGGCCAGGAACAACCCAGGTCATCGAGGAGACACGAATAGAGACTTTACAGGTATGCTTAAAAAAAAAAAAAAAAATCAGAAAATTGTCCTGCCAAAATCCTAGGGAGATGTGGGCTGAAGGAAGGGTGGGAGGCAGCAGGGCAGGGGTTGTGTGAGGCTCAGACCTCAGAGTGAGCTGGCAGGCACTGAGGCTGAAATTCTGAAATTCCAGTTCTGCTTCTTCTACACAATGGGAATTGTGCAGGCCAGGGGGTTTGGAGAACAGGCATTGTGTGAGCTCAGCAGGTGTGGCAGTTTTCTCTTTATCATTTTTCATTTTACCATGTATCTTTTTTTCCATTTTTTCCATTTATCCATTTTTCCATTTTTTTCCATTTTTCCATTTATCATTTATCCATTTTTCCATTTTTTTCCATTTTTCCATTTATCATTTATCCATTTTTCCATTTAACGTTTTTCCATTTATCCATTTTTTCCATTTTTTCAATTTTTTCCATTTTTTCCATTTTTTCCATTTTTCCATTTTTTCCATTTTTTCCATTTTTTCCATTTTTTTTTCATTTTTCCATTTTATATTTTTCCATTTTTTCCATTTATCATTTTTCCATTTTTCCATTTATTGTTTATCCATTTCTCCATTTCTCCATTTACCCATTTTTCCATTTATCCATTTATCATTTTTCCATTTATCATTTATCCATTTTTCCATTTTCCATTTTTCATTTATCATTTTTTGGTTTTTTTTTTCATTTTTGTTTTTTTTTTCTTTTTTTTCATTTTTCTTTTTCTCATTTCTCGTTTTTTCATTTCTCTTTTTTCCATCTATCCTTTATCAGAGGTGTCCTGGCAGGGTCTGGGTGTGGCACTCAGTGACAAGGTTGTCACAGCTCAGATCTTGGGGCTCTTTTCCAGCCCCAATCATTTTGGGATAATGTTTGATTTTCTTCCATGCATGTTCCCAAACTCCCAGGTGTGAACACACAACACAATTCTGGGGAGAACTGCTTAAAAACCTGAGCTGGCAAAAATGGGAAAGTTGAGAATTTAAAACAAAAAAAGGAGATTTTGACCATATAATTCCTGGTTAAAAAACTGGGATTTATGTGGTAAAATTCCCAGTTTGACTGGAAAAATCTGGCACCACGAGCTGGAAGGTTTTTCAGTGAATGTGACAGCATAGGGTTAAAATATTTGTGAAATTATGGGAATTGGATCCCATGGATTCAGGGGGTGGAAAGAAAAGTTGGGTCTGGTAAAGGTTGGGAAAGGGAACTGGGCCCTGGGAATGAATATTGAGTTTTATTTATTTCTAGGTCATGTGAAGCTCCACCTGCATAATCATCATTTGATAAATGATAGGATTGTTTAATGATTGTTTGGTAATTGAATATAATTATTGTTTAATTGTAATAAGAATCCTGAGAAAGGATTTTTGACAAGAATGACAAGAATTCATTCTTGGATCAGATCAATGTGTACAATAGACCAATATGGATTTAATAATTAATTTAGATAGGGTATAAAAATATATTTATATGGGATCTGTGTCAGAGTCAGATTTGGGTCTGCACCCCTGATTCCCAGAGCTCTTCAATAAAAGAATAATCTGCAGATAATCATTCTGTGATTAAATGTTTTAACAATAACAAATGAACTTGGCCAGACTGCCCAGACCTGCAGAGTTTGGGGCAGAATCAGCATTTTTGGGTTTTTTTTCCTACCAAAACCCAACCTGAGGATTCCTCACAGGCAATCTGGACCCAGCAATGCATTGGGACCTGTGGGTAATGCTCATTTCTGCCAGGCTTTATCAGGCCTCTCTCTCTTCTTGGTGATGTTTTATTAATCTGGGCTCAATTCAAATTTCACATTTTCACATCCACTCTGCTGCCTTTCCTCAGAAATTATCCTGGGACACCTCCCAGGGCCAGGTCTGAGCTTGATCCTTAGCCCAGGTGTGGGGTGAGACACTCTGGAAGTGCTGGGAATCTTCAGAAATGACCAAAAAACTCCCATTTTTTCACCCCATAATTTGTTTTATCATTTGGACAATGATAAAACCCTTTGGAATGGGTCAGGATGTGAGACACTGGCTCAGGATAAACCTGCATTTTTAATTTTTTTTTGTGTATGTGAAGCTGTGAGCTGCCAGCACTTCAAGGAATCCCTGGAATATTTTGGCCATAAAAGGCCAATCTTGCCTGGCTTTCACTAGGAAAAAAATTGGTTTTTTGGGGATTAGTCACTGATTTCCAAGAGGGATGTGTTTCACTGCAGTCCCCAGGAGTTTGTGAGTAGATTTTGAATTTTTTTCCTGGTTTCTATGCTCTCATAGTTTGTCTCTCATAATTCTGTGTTTTCCAGATGGCTTTAAGGAATTGTATTGAGGAATGTAAATTCCCTCCAGAGCCTGATGCTGTTTGTCGATATCAGCAGTGCCATGGCTACTCCAAAATCCAAATATATTTTACAGACCCAGACTTTAAGGTAAATTTTTAGCTTAGAAAGTTTTGAGAAGTAAAACTTGACATATTTTCTGCCCCTTTTTATGTGATCTGCTAAGCTGAGCATTGCTTTTTTGTTGTGATTTTATTTCAAGGTGTTCCATTTTTGCCATTTTTTAGGGTTTTATACGTGTTATTTGCTGCCAGCAGTGCAGAGTGGAGTTCCACATCAGCTGCTGGAAAAAGCTGAAAACAACGAGCTACAGTGATAAAAATGATAAGGTGAGGCCTTTGCCAGACTGGAATTTTTATTTTTTGTAAGATCCTGGCATTGAGATATGTAGAAGAATTCCAGAAAATTCAGCAGCCAGGATAAAGTGAAGGGAAATAAGAAACTAAAAGTATTCTGGAAGTTGACTCTTGGGTGTGAAGTTGGAGGAGGGAGTAAAAGAAGAAAAGATGCCACAGATTTTCCATGATTTTTGATTTTCAGCCTTCCCAAGTCAGCTCTCAATGAGCATCCAGGAGGAGTTTAGGATTGTGCTTCCTTTAATTGCTTTGCTCACCTCAAATTAAGAAATTAATTTGTGTCAGGAACATAAATGGTGTGTGGATTTAAATGCCTTTGGTGTGTGTGTGTCCTTTTCTCCTGCAGGATTTCCTTAAGGAAATGTGTTTTACTCCTGATTGTAAAGGCCTTATTTCAAAAATAGTTATTTTCAGTTCTTCTGGGCTGGTAAAATGTGAAGTAAGTATGGTCGTATTTTATATGAAATTAATTGGAATATTAAGGGGGATAAAGTGAAAATGAGAATGTAACTGCAAAAAAAAAAAAAAATTATGCTGCCTTGACACCAGAATGTGAGGATTATTCAGGAATAAAAATTTCCTGTTCTAGTGGAGCAGGAATTGCCTTGTGCTCTTGCTCAGATTATCATGGATGGGGACTGGAATTCAATAAATTCAAGAATCCTTCAGGAATGAATCCCCAGAGCTCCAGGAAAATGGAGAATTCTCCCCAGGGCAATATTGACCTGAGAGAAGCAGGAATGATTGTGGGGTTTGTTGTGTCATAACCCAAATTTAATTCCTCTCCTATCCCTTATTTTGGTAGTTTGAACAAAAAATCCCAAAACTCAAGGAACCACCAAGGGCTTGTATAAAACAGAAATGTTCAAGGTAAGATTTGTCCTGTTGGAATCGATTTGAGAGCAAAGCAGGAGGGATTTTCATGCCTTTTTACAAATATTTTGGAAAGTTACCCTTGCCCTTTGCCTGATAAATCAAAAAATTCTGGTAAAATCCATTGTAATCTAATGGTAAAAGCATGTAAATTGTTCCACAGAATTTATTTTGTATGAATGTGTAGGAAGTGTAAATAAAAATGTATTTTCTGGTGCTGCTGTAGTTATTGATACCCAGACCTTTGACAAAGCTGGATTTGTAATTTTTTTTGGTCAAGTAACCTTTAAATAATGAGCAATCAAGCTGAGAGGACAAACAAAATAGATTTTTAGAAAGGAAAGGAATAAAATGTTAATATTTGATTGAAAATGCTGAGTTATAAATGAAGAATTAGAGTATTGAAGCCAATCCTAAATTCGACATCTTCAATGGGAGTCACAGTTGTTCCATCTTGAGGACATTGATGTTTTTATGAAGTTTTGTGCTCTCTGCTTCGAAATGAAGACCCATTTTTATTCTCTGTGTAGTTTTCAGTGGGATATTTTCACCTCAGTTCAATGTTTGGCTCACTGCTGAATTGCTTTCTTGCAGTCTTAGGAAGATAAAAATGAAACAAGAAAAAAAACTGCGGCGAAAACGAGCGCGAGAAGAGGCCAGGAATTCTGCCAGGAAAAAAGCTGAGGAAAACCAGGAGGGAAATGAAGAATCCCAGTACAGTCAGCACAGGGGTACGTGGAAATGTGGATTTTTTTGGGGCTGATTTTTGCATGGAAAGGGAGAATGGGAGGTTTTGGAGTCCCCATTCCTGGGGGTGACACTCAGAGCTCTGGGCTGGGGACAAGGTGGGGATCAAAGTTTGGGTTTGGTGCTCCTGGAGGACTTTTCCAACCTCAGTTCTCCTGGGATTCTGGGATTGTGAGTTCTCACAAAGCAATGGAATCAACATTCTCAATATCCCCAATTCAGTCACAGCAGAATCCTAACACTGAACATCACCCCCCTGTGAAAAATCTGCATTTTTACTTAAGACTGATTTCATTTCCCTTCTGTTTTTATTGTCCAAACAGCTGGGGGATGTTAATGTGTGGTTTAATTACTGTGTGGTTTAATTACTGCATGGTTTAATTCCTTGTAGAAAACTTGGATTTTTCCTTGGCTGGTTCCTGCAGAATCAGCCTGGAGAGGGGAAAGGCTCCAATTCTGAGTGAGAAGGGAAAATGGGCAAACAGAAAATGGGAAAATTCAGGAAAAGCACCTTGGGACACTGTTAGAGAAAAAAAATACCTCAAATAAAGACAGACTGATCTCCTACCTGCAGTGATTTGAAAAGTACATTTCAGATGATTGGGGGAAATAAGAATATTCCAGTCTGTGACTTTGTAGGCATTTAAAGCTTCAGTTTTTGCCTTGCTGGATTTGGCTGCTCCCCATTCCAGAGCTGGGAACTTCCCCTGCAGCTTCTCAAGGAAAAAAAAAAAAAAAAAAGATGTTAGAAGGTTTTTTTGGTTTTTTTTGTCTGTATTGTCAACTTGGGATAGAATTAATTTATAATTTCCTAAGATTCCCTATTAAATACTCTGGGTGTATTTTTTTTAATCCCTTGCTTGGGGTTCTCTGGGTGCCTGTTCCCTGCTCAATGGCATATCCTGAAAATTTGGGAATTTATAAATTTGGGAAAATTTACACATCCCTGTGTATTTGTAAAATCACTTTCATTTATTTCCTGTTTGTTTTGTTTTAAATCTTTGCTCTTTCCTTTTTTCTGGCTCGTCTTTAGTTGTGATCCTTGGAGCCCCACTGCAGGTCACTGTGACTTCATCCTAAATCAGTGTTGGATCAAATTAGTAATGCTCAGGATATATGGAAAAAAAGAATTTTTTCAATCCTGTAATTTTCAGTGTAAAGCAAATAGTTAGAAACACCACTTAATCCAAATTACCTGTGCTTTTAAATTGGTTGGAATGGTGGTAAGGACGTGAAATCTTGCTCATTTTGTGGTTTTTTTTGTGGGTTTTTTTTTAATGCCATCTGTTTAATTTTCCAGGTTATGGCCAGGATTTATATGCTGGGGACCAGGTGCTGCAGCACATCCAGAGGAATTCCCAGCAGATCCAAGCTGCTGTCCCTGACACTGCCCAGTTATTAAAGGAATTACTGGAGTGGGGTGTGATCAGACAGGAAGATTTCACCTCTTATTCCCAAATGAATGGCACTTCCCAGGAGGTGCTGGAGCAGCTCATCAGCTCCTTAATCCAGGAGAAATCTCGAGTGCAGAGCAGGGGGTTCCTGCACGTGCTGAGCCAGCTGGGACAGGTGGATCCCAAAGTGCACAAGTGGCTGCAGCACCTGGATAACCTGGGTGGGTTCTGTGCAGCAACAATTCCCTGCTTTCCCCTTCCCTTCCTCTTAAAAAATCAAAATACAATTTTCCCCTCTTCGTGCTTCCCCTGATTCCCAGAGGGAAACACGACCTGGGTGACCCAGGAGCTCTGCTGGCCTTTGGCTCATGCAGGAAAGAGAGAATTGGAACCATTTATGAAATGGTTTGGAAATTCCAGAATGGGCTTAAATGTTGATATTTGTAGCAATAATCTGGTTTTTGGAGCGTAAATAACGGTGTTAAACTTTTTTATTTTTTTTTTTTTTGCTGTTAAACTTGGAAATAATTTCGTGTTGGTGCTCTGTAGTTTCCTGTTGGATTTCTAATGGAAAAAAGATGGAATTTTGGGGTTTGGGGTTCTTCATTTTCCCCTGTCACATCTATATCCTTCCAAGGATTCATAGATCCAAAGTTTGTTATTATTATACAAATAATAATTGGTGAGAGTGGCATTTATATCAACCCCACTCCTCTTTTTTTGTTTGCATTTTCAAGACACAAAAGCTCTCACATCATCTGTACATTTAATTCTAGACCAAACTCCTCCCCTTTGAAGAAGAATATCACATTTGAAGCACTAAAAATTCTAAGCTGGAATGAAATATTGGGATTTTTTTTTTCCATCTTTTTCAGGTCTGACAGCTACAAAAAACTTTATCCTTCAATATGGCCAAGTTCTGCAAGAGCTTGACCTTTCTATTTTAACCCCACTGTGGAACCAGAAATATGGAAATAAATTTGATTATGTGGCAGCTGATGGTGAAAAGCAAGAAATTTGTGATTATTTCCTCAGCCCTCCCCTAGAGAAATCCCGTTGTTTTATATGGCTTTTAGAAGAAAACAGAGAACATTTTCCAGGCCTCCATCAAGCTTTAGATGAATTCTTTGATAAAATGGGTGAGTAGGCAAAGGGATCAAACATTCCCAATAAAATTTCATTTTTATTGTGCAGTTTTGAATGTTAAAAGTTCTGCAGCTGCAGTTTTGGAGCTGCTTTGGTGGTGTTGGATAAAAGATTGGAAGAATAATTCCTGTGATTTCACAGTTAGGTTGTAAATTAAATGAAATATTCTTATTTCCATCAATCACTGTGACTTTTATCTTTTCAACAGATGACCCAACCATTATATTAAAGAAGCAGGGAAATGAGAATTTATCAGTAAGTGAACTTCATTTCTGATTGGCCTCAGCTCAAAAAGAACTTTTTGCTCTTTTAGAAAAGGAAATATTTTGCAATATTTCCTTCAGATTTATTGGAGATTTAATCTCTTCTTTGAGCTCCCTTTTCTTAAATAATTTGATTTTTGAATTATTTAATAATATTTTTCCAAGTCTGCCTCATTCTGAATCACTTTTTGATCAGTGTCATCATTAAAATCCATCCCAATTGGCAGAAATAGATTTTGTGTTTCAGTTAATTCTGTGCCTGAGGAACCTCATTTGAAGCTCTTGTCTGCAGTTAAATTTACTTTTACAAATCCGAGATTTGATTCAGAATAAAACTTTGGAGTTAATTAATGTACATATTAATTAAATGCAGAATTTTCAATGTGCACATTCATAAAATGCAGAATTTTAAATGTACATACAAATGCAGAATTTTAAATGTGCACATTAATAAGATGAAGAATTTTAAATGTACATACTAATAAAATGCAGAATTTTAAACGTGCACATTAATAAAATGCAGAATTTTAAATGTGCACGTTAATAAAATGCAGAATTTTAAACGTGCACGTTAATAAAATGCAGAATTTTAAATGTGCACATTAATAAAATGCAGAATTTTTTGCTTTTTCATTTCATGAATTGGGAAAATCCAAGAATGAAATGAAAAGCAGCACAATAAAACTGCTTTAATTTCAGTGTTACAGCCTAATCTAACCTGTCATTATTCTGTTCATGTGGAACCCCAACCCTGTTAAAGAATTAATTCAGATTTCACTT
Organism: Sturnus vulgaris; assembly: GCF_052056855.1. NCBI lineage: Eukaryota > Metazoa > Chordata > Aves > Passeriformes > Sturnidae > Sturnus > Sturnus vulgaris. The sequence continues at coordinate 116,847,329 of NC_142244.1, read as the reverse complement.
CCTTCATCTTTGTCTTCCTTGGAAAACTGAAGCAATATTTGCCAATCCTGTGCCTTCATTTTATTTTCTGTTCCAGAATAATGAAATCAAAGTTAAAAACAAAAACAGGAAGAAGAATTTGAAAGATTCAAAGGTCAGTAACTTTGGAAGCAGATACCATTTATTTGCTACTAAAAATCCACCTAAAAATGGGGATTTTTTTTAGAATTTCTGCCATGCAGATGGATAGGAGCTGTTTTAAATAAATACCTTGAGTAGATTCCTTGCTGAAGTAACTTTTCCTGAAGTAAAATTCAGGTGTTTAGAGACTCAAATGTTACAGTTTTGTTAAAATTTATCCATATAAAAGCTATTTTAAAATTTATTTATGACTAACTTTGGCTCTGACTGGAGGCACCTTCCACTGGCTTAATTCTGAATTATTATTTAATGTGATTTTAATTTTCCATGTGGGAAGATGGGAATTCAAGTCAAAAATTCCATTTCATGCTCAGGAATGTTATTAATCCTTCATTATTTTATTGGATTATTATTCTGCCTGAATTTTGTGCTGCCTTTTGGAGGATTTTGCTTTATTGAAAACCTCAGATCCAGCCTCACCTTTTTGTCATTTTTCAGAATTTCAGAGAATAAACTTCAGATTTTTCCTCAGGATTTATTATTCTGACTTAGGTGCATTTATTTGTGTGTATTTCTAAATTATTAGATGATAAAAATGAGGACAACTAAAATGTCTGTAGTGGTATAGAAAAATAACCAGAGTCACATGTGGAATTAGGGATAACTCCTGCTCTTGATAAATTTGTTACAGCTCAAATTTAAAAGAAAGTTCAATTAAATTTCAATGAAATCAGCAAAAAAAGGGGGATTTGGGGCTGAATATCCCAATTTCTTTTTCCCAAATAAGTTCTGAAGAAGAAATTAATAACTTTAAATTAAGAATTTCCTTGCTGTGGCTTAGCACTGATAATTTTACCTGGAAATTTTGCAGTTCATAATGAATTTAAAGAACAAAATTCAATCGCTGGTCTTTGCAGTGGGTTATTTTATATGAGCTTTTGTGAGATAAAAACTAAAAGAAATTTGTTTTTAATTAGTCTATTTTAGTATTATCCAGTGGAGTTAGTACAGCACCACGAGAAGAAGAGAAGATATTTATAGAAGAAAATAATTTGTGAGTATTTAATTCTGCTTTTATTTCCCAAACTCCAAATTGCTGGAGAAGAATCCCTTAAAAACACCAAGGCTGGGTTAACTTGATTTATTATTTTTTTTTTCTTCTTTTTTAAGGTACAGAGATTTTCCAAATGAACCCTTTGTAATTCCAGAATATCTCCGGGAGCAAGTGGAGGAATTCGAAGCTCTCTATAATGATTCAAATAGTAACAATTATCAGATTAATAATAATAATAATGCAGATCCAATCTGTGAGAATTTATATGAGTGAGTAGAAATTTCTTTACTCAGCAGCTTCAGGGGGTGTCTTGGCTTCAGTTTGAAACTGGGAAGAAAATAAAAAAATAAAAAAACTTTTACTTTTTGAACAGTTCGTTCTTAAAAGTAAATATTCCATAAGTTTAACATAGGCCATAAGCCACAGCTTTTAGGAAAGCTGTGAATATAAAAGGAATTTGTGAAAAGTGAAGCCACAAAAAAAAAAACCCCTGGATTTTTTCTTCTTTAAAAAAAAAATTCCCTAGAGCCAAACAAAAAAAAAAAAAAACCTCGTCTCCCAAAGTAAACTAAAAAAATATTATTTAAATTAACAACTGACTGAGGTGTTTCTATATGTTGTTGTTAAAAAGGTGTAGGAGGGGGGAGGAGAGCGTGGTCTAAAAAATTTTATTCTAAATTTATTACTTCTTCATGTTGTTAATCACATTTTTCTATACACCCTTAAACTTTTAGGCCTGCCTTGTTTTTACTCCTAATTCTATCTCACGGCAAAAAATGAGTGTATTAAAATTAACAAATCGAAAGTACTAGGTTTTACTTCATTATTTTTTAATAATTATTCGTTAATGCTAATAATTTGTTAATTATTTGTTAATTTTTAAAAAAATTATTTGTTAATTGGAATCCTGCTGTGTGTAGCGTGCCCGTGAAGGAAGGGATTAAATGTGCGATACATTAAAAAAAACCCTTAAATTAATGATAACAATTCTCTTTTTTTTTTTTTTTTTAATTTTTTAAAGTTATTTCTCTCAAATTTTGGAAGCACACGGTCCCCTGGAGATGAATAATAAATTACTGGTTGGGGAATATGAGAATTTCCCTGAGGAAACTCGGAAGGTGGTGGAAGACGCCGGCGGCCTGGAGCCCTTCCTGCTGAAATCCCTTCGTTTCATTATGGTGGAAAATCTCATTGGGTTAAGGAAGCACTCGGTGCTTTTCCAAGGAAATCCAAGCAGAAATGAGGTTGGGAATAAAAAGGAAAATGAAGAATTCCAAGGGAATTCCTCGCAAAGCAAGCTGCCTTTGAATCCCTACGCCCAGGAATTCAAGCCTCTAAAGTCGTATCTTTTATCAGCACCTCCTGATTTATCAGATTATGAGACCCCACCGTATTTACCCTGCTCCTTCCCTACCCCCTGCCCAGCTGGAAATCCTCTGGAAAATGAAAATATTGATTCCATGGAGAGCCAGGCACCAATTCCTGGCGTTTTACTGAAGGCCTTCGAGCCCGCAGGCCCGGCTTTGTTTTTACCTCAGAGCTCCTGGGGTTATCAATATGGAATATTGCCCCTTCCTGCTGCCCTGGCACAGCCTGGATTTATTTATGCTGATCCTGCAGCTCCTCAGGATAATCGGGAATCAGCAATTCCAGGTGGAAAATTCAGCCCTGAGGGGTTTGTGCCTGGTGAAATGCAGGAGTGCAAAGAGCAGTGGGGCTGCCTGGAAAACGGAGATAAGGAGGATTCTGCTCTGCCAAATGCTACAGATGGAGCTGAGGGTGGTGTTAAAAAAGGAAAAGGAAAGAGAAATAAAACTGGGATGAAGAGCAATCCTCACACGAGGATGGTGGCTGTTCAGGTAAGGAATGGGAAGGGAACGATGCTGGAAAGATTTTTAAGGATGGAGCAGAGGGATGGAGCAGCTCTGCTGGGAGGAAAGGCTGGCACAGCTGGGATTGTTCAGCCTGGAGAGGAGAAGCTTTGGGCTGAGCTCAGGGTGGCCTTGCAGGGCCTGAAGGAGCTGCAGGAACCATGGAGAGAGACAATTGCCAAGGGATGGAGGGACAGCACCCAGGGAATGGAGGGACAGCACACAGGGAATGGCTTTGAACTGAAAAATTATAGGTTTAGATGGGATATTGGGCAGGAATATCCCATGGGATATCTCTGGGAGGGTGGGGAGGGGCTGGGCTGGAATTCCCAGATTTGCTGTGGCTGCCCCTGGATCCCTGGCAGTGCCCAAGGCCAGGTTGGACATTGGGGTTGGAGCAGCCTGGCACAGTGGGAGGTGTCCCTGCCCATGGGACTGATCTTTAATGCCCCTTCCAACCCCAGCCATTCCATGATTCCTGAGAACTTTCAATTGCTGCCACTTCCTGTGATTACTCGTTTTTCATTTGTAATTCTTCAGAGCTGCTCACTGAATTTTGTTGTGCCTGAAGTTTTTGCAGCTCTTTTCCCTGGGTGTCACAGAGGGAACTACTGCACAGTTTCAGTTTCACTTAGAGATGAAGCAAAGTCCTTCTGTGTCATTATTTTTCCTTTTGGGATGAGTTCAGGGATTTATTTTCACTTCCACAACATTTGAGGATTTGGATTTGTGGAGAAGAGGAGGCTCGGGGGGGACCTTCTCACTCTCTACCATTCTGACATGAGAATGAGACACTTCCTGCAAATCTTAATTTTGCAGATATTTAGAGCATGGCTTTGTTTAAAGACTCACAAAACTCCCTGGAATCGCTCGTGGTCAATGAAATCAGGGAAAGAAAAAAAAAATCCCTTTCAGAAACAGCTCCACACTGTTTGCTTACATCGTTTATAGGCCTGGATTGGATCCAACTAGAGTTGCATTTGTAAAACCCTCAGTGAGGTACAAAAGCTCCAAACCAGAGCAGCTCATCTATGAACTGAGAAGCTTTTTAATCAAATCTTAATGATTCTTTTTTTTTGTTCTAGGTAAATCAGGAAGTTGCTGATAGGGAAACCAATACTTTGCCTTTCCATCCATTTGAAAACCAACAAGTAAGTTCTCTGCATCCTGGTTTACATTTCTCATGAAGGAGGTCAAAGGAATGCCTAAAAACTGAATAGTGAAGAAATCAAAGTTCTCTGAAAACAAGAGTTTCTAACAGATATTTTGTATTTTGGGTTGTTGGGCTGGTTTTGTGTTCTGTGATGTTCTTGGAAACATCACCCAGCCCCACAAGGAGATGATTTTTGAGCTTTGCTCTGCTATTTGATATTTGTTCTGATAGCTTCGTTCTGAGCTATTCAGATGTGGAACGTTTAAGAGATATTTCCTCTCTCAAAACCTGGATTTAGATTTTCCATTTGGGCATAGAGACAGTTCAGAGTGGTGTTAATGGCAGGTTTATGTCTGTGGCAGGAGATAAAAGTGAGAAAATGTGGCCTTTGACCTGGTAACAGCTATAAATTAAACTGTTTTTTGTAACTGATTAATTTTCAGGGAGATATTCTCCGTATGGGAAAGGAGCACCAGGTATTGAAAGAACAACTCAAAGAAGCAGAGGAGAAATTTGAGCAGTTACAAAGCAGGAGCTTGGAGGAAATCGGTGCTTTGGAAGAACTCCTGAAAAAAAGTATTGAAGAGACTGAGGTAAAGCTTTTCCCCGTGGATCAGAGGTTGTGGAATTCTCTGGATCCCTGGAAATGTCCAAGGCTAGGCTGGACAGGGCTTGGAGCAGCCTGGGATGGAGGGAGGTGTCCTTCCCACCCAAACCATTCCAGGATTCCCTGGGGACAAACACCCTCAGTCTGCTCCAGTTTTTATTTGAATAAAGCACAATTTTCAGAAGTGATCTAATTCTTCTTTTCTGCCTTCAGGTGTCCCAGAACGAGCTGGATTGGTTCCACCAAGACTCAGAAACACAAATGAAGAAATGGCAGCAGGAGAAGAAAGAAAATCGAGAGAACTTAAAAGCACTGAGGGGCACAGCTAAAAAACACTCAGACACCAATGAGAGGTAGAGCTGTAAATAGATTTACATCCCCTCATTCTGACAGTCTAAAGACCTCAGAATTCTTTAGGGAAATTCAATCCTTGGCTGTGAAACCAGCCAGACATTTTTCTCCCAGTATCAGGCTGAAATACAGACATGGCCATTTTCATATTTTGAATTTTTTGGCAAATTACAGGTGAACATCTAAAATAGCTTTTAGATAAGTGATAAAACTGATACAGCAATAATTCTCCTAATCAGGTTTAACAATTCCTACTGTATTTTAATGTCTCACTTTACAGAGTCCAGATTTTGGTCTTTGAATGCCTTTGTTTTATCTTTAGTAGTTGGGACCAAAGCTCTCCTGAAAAATCATCAGCCTGTTTTTATATTAATTACTGCTTTATTAGCAATAAATTTAAATGCATTTAGAATAGAATCCCTGAATAATTTGGGTTGGGATGGATCCTAAAGACCATTTAGTTCCAGTCCCTGCCCATGGACAGGGACACCTCCCACTGTCCCAGCTTGTTCCAGCCTGGCCTTGGACACTTCCAGGGCTGGGAATTCCATAATTCCCCTGGGATTAAACAGCATCTAAAACCTACAGATTGTGCTGGTGGTTATAGAGGAGCATGTTCCAGATTGGCCAATTTTCCACCACAAACTAAATCAATGTTTCATTCCTGTAGGTATTTGAAGGCCATTGATGACAAGGAAAAGCAATATAATGTGTGTTTAAATGCATTTCTGGAGACCAGGTAAAAACTCCTGTTCCTTTCAGCAATATTTATATTTTCCTGCTTCACTCTAGGTAAAGGCTTTGGGGAAAAGAAGCACTTTTAACCCATATTTTTTATTCTAAGTTAGTTTGCTTTTACTTGCCATGAGTGAATATTAATATTTAGAATAAAGAAAAGCATACTCTCATCCATTTCTCTTGATTACATGACACTGAGTAGCTGTAAAAAAACCTCTAAAATGGCATTAATTTTAAATACTGCTCTGCTGTGAATGTTCCTCAAATATTTCATTTCTTTTTCTTTCACAGTAATAAATTTGCTAGTGAGAAAGGCAAATTGGAAGAGCTGATAAAAAAGAGTCAAGATGACAGCCAGGAGTGTGAGAAAAGAGCTGTTAAAGCAGAGGTACAACCAAAAAAAATCCTTCAAAACCTTTTGTTAGAGTTGGGGTTGTGCTGATGGGAGGTGGAGTAATGATATCAAAGATGTTGATTAAATATTGGAAGTACCAAGGATGGAAATTCCACTTGAAAATTCCACACTGGAGGAACTGTGTGTGCACTTTGTATCCTCAAACTCTTATTTAAATTCTTATTAAAATCTGGTTTAAAGTTTTACCCCTTTTTTTTTCTCTTTTTTTAACATGTTTTTTTGTTTTGTTTGTTTGTTTGTTTTTGGATTTTGTTTTTTTTTGTTTTGTCACAGGTCTCAGTGCTCCAGACCTGGAAGGAAACTGAAGTCTGGAAGCTCAAAGGCACCATTGCCAAGGCAGAAGGAAATCTCAGGATGCTGAAGGCACTGAGCAGGTACTGGGAGCTCCCACCAGGAATTCCACTACTCCTAATTCTTAATTATTTACCATATAATATTTATTTTATATTCTATCATGATTTTATGTTCTGTAGTTATATTGAATATATAATACTTATATAAAATATTATAATATTAATATAAAAGTGCACAGAGCTGGGGGTAAAAAATATTGCCCCAGACAAAATTCAGCTGGAAATTGACTCTCATCCTTATTCTTGTGTCTTTCTGAGCTGGGAAAATCAAATTATCTGAGTAATAATAATAATAATAATAATATTTCCAGTTATTCCTGCCCAGTATCCCTGGAAAAGGGCTGCAGTGTAACTGATTTTAACCTGGAATCCCTTGAGGACTTGAACTGGGATTAATTGTTGAGGGAGGAACTGTTGGGACAACATCACTGATCTTAAAAATAATGGGAATGTTGGGAGTTTAACTGCAAATCCTCAATATTCCAGCAGCTCAGCTTCAGCAGCTCCTGTGTTGAAGTCCCAGATTGATTCCTGGGAAATATTTCTTTCAAATGTCAAGAAACAACTGGAAAAAGTCGAGGTAAAATTTTATTTCTCTCTCTACAAGTTTCTCAGTTGAGTTTTGGAAATGAAATACTAAATTAAGGTTGCATTTGTTTTTTAAAACCACCAGTAGCTTGTCCTCCAAATGCTGAGGGGAGCTTTTTTAATTACAAAAGAAAGAGACAGTTTGGAGTCCAGGTTGGTAATTTATAGTGGATATATTCACTTTTTTAAAGGCAAAAATCTGCCCTTTATACACTTGTTTCAAAATTGGGTCACACATTAACAAGTTTGGGGTTTTTTTTGTTGGTGACCTTTAGAAATCCGTGGAACTTTTTAAAGAAAAACCAACTCCTCTGAGAGGTTCACTGTAAAATGTGATTTTTCCTGAAGAGGGAGCTTAGGTTGGTGCTGATGCTTGGTTTTCCTTCTGCAGGCTGAGTATGAAGAAAAAATTGAGCTGGTGAAAAACGGTGCCCGGGATTGCCTGAGTAAAGTGGAAATCGTGGATTTTCCTTGTCCTCAGGCACTTGTTGTGAGTATCCAACCTTCCAGAGCATTTCCAGTGCTTGAAGTTCCCCTTGGTGTGGGCAGCAGTGGTGGGAGGTGTCCAGGAGGGCTGCAATGTGCACAATGGACACACCAAGTGCCAGCTCTGCCCCAGCCAGGGATGCTCCAGAGGAAAAGGGGATGGAGGTGAAGCTGGAGCAGCACATCCCCAACTCCTGTCACAGGCTGAAAATGACTCCCTGATGGTGTTTTTTGTCCATTGTAGGGTTCCTGTAGTACCCAAATCCTGGAATTCCAGGACAGTTTGGGTTGGAAGGGAACCTTAAAAATCATCAAGTTCCAACCCTGACACCTTCCACTGTCCCAGGCTGCTCCAAGCCCCAGTGTCCCCCAATGGCCTTGGACACTTGCAGGGATCCAGGGGCAGCCACATTTGCTCTGGGATTTCTATTCCAGGGCATCCTCGCCCTCCCAGGGAACAATTCCTTCCCAATATCCCATCTAAACCTATAATTTTTCAGTTTGAGGCCATTCCCTGTGTCCTGTCCCTCCATCCCTTGGCCCAAATCCATCTCCAGCTCTCCTGGAGTTTCTTTAGGCACTGAAGGGACTCTCTGGAGCCTTCTCCAGGTTGAACAGCCCCAAAATCCCTTGGGATAAGCCCCATTATGCAGAATCCTTGAGGCTGGCAAAGCCCTCCCAGCCCATGCAGTCCCAGCTGTGCCCCATGGCCACCTTGTCACCCTGAGTGCCACCTCCAGGTGCCACCTGCAGGGATGGGCACTCCAAAGCTCCCTGGGCAGCCCCTGCCAAGGCCTCAGCTCCCTTTCCATGGGGAAATTCCTGCTGCTGTCCAAGCTGAGCCTGCCCTGGCCCAGCCTGAGGCCGTTCCCTCTCCTCCTGTCCCTGTTCCCTGGAGCAGAGCCCGACCCCCCCTCCCTGCCCCTCCTGCCAGGGACTTGTGCAGAGCCACAAGGTCCCCCCTGAGCCTCCTTTTCTCCAGCCCCAGCCCCTTTCCCAGCTCCCTCAGCCCCTCCTGGGGCTCCAGCCCCTTCCCAGCTCCCTTCCCTGCCCTGGACACCTCCAGCCCCTCCAGGGCTCTCCTGCAGGAGCCACAACTGGACACAGCCCTCGAGGTGAAACCCATGTTGTCCCAAATCCATGTTTTTCCATGGGGAAACTTTCCCAAAGGAATTCCTGAAGGAATTCCTGCACCACCGTGTGGCACTGATTGCAAACACCAACCTGGGCTCCCAGCCAAGTGTGTCAGGAAGGAGGTGGAGGAGCAGAGCCGTTTTTGGGAATGCAGCTGGAATGGGAATAGCCCCAGAAATCCCATTCACAGACATTTCCTCATGGCCCAACAGCTCCACCAATGCTTTGCTCAAATCAAAGCAATTTCTTCTGCCACCTTTGATTGGTCCTTTTTAAGTTATTTTTTTTTCTCTGTAGAAAATCTTGGTTTGTGGGGTTTTTTTTTTGTTTGTTTGTTTTTTGGTTTTTTTTTTTTTTTTTGTTCTGGGAGTAATTTAGATCCAGGGCTCTGGTCTAATATTTGAGATTGTTATTACAATTTTCTGGGCTTCTGCAAGTTCCACTCCTGTTCTCCTCCATAATTCCCCACTTATTTTTAGGTCTGTCCTTTCTGTTTATTTACCCAGAATATGGAGACAACTTAATCACCACCAATTTATTGGGAAAGAGCAGCTTTTGTGCCTCTTGTTCTGCATTTGGAATTTAATTTTTTCTGCAGTAATACCAGAGTGACCTTTTAGAAGAGAAATAATCATGAGGTCAAACAACTGCCCTGCTGTAAGGGAGTTCTTAAGATAAACTGCTGTCACCTTTGAGATCCTGGGCACAAACAAACCTGTCACAATTCACAAATTGCAAATGCTCCAGAGTTCAGCTGAATTGGTTTTAATCACTGTTTCCTGTGCAATGTGTTTGTTTCCTAGACAATACCAGGCAGATCTCCCTTGTGTGACCCTGCCATTGTCACCTATTCCTCAGCATCTGCACATCCCGGTGCCCTTCCTGCATTTTTGACTTCTGATGGAAAAGCTCCAGCCCAGCCTCCACTCCAAGCACAGGCTGGAGCTAAGCCAGCACCTGTCACCTCTGAGGCTTCTTCAGCAGCTGGGAAAACACATCCCAAAGCTCCAGAGGGATCACATTCCAATAAACTCCCACCATCCTGCCCATCAGGGATTTCTGGAAGTAACTCCCACCATGTCCAGCCCAGCCAGACCCACCAAGATCCTTCAGCTCTGCAACAGAGACCTTTTGGAATTCTAAACAACAAAAAGCTTCCAGAAAGAATTGCCAAGATTTTTGCCCAGCTCCAGAGTATATTCCCAAACTACAGCAGGTACTGGATTGAAGGAATGCTGTGAAACAAGGTCTGAAGAGCCAGGGATGAAGTGCAAAACGAATTGATTTTGTTCTGCTGACAAGGGATGGAGGGGCAGGACAAGGGGGAATGTGTTTAACTGCCAGAGAGCAGGGAGGGATGGGATACTGGGCAGGAATTGTTCCCTTGGAGGGTGGGCAGGGGCTGGGATGGAATTCCCAGAGCAGCTGTGGCTGCCCCTGGATCCCTGGCAGTGCCCAAAGCCAGGTTGGACACTGGGACAGTGGGAGGTGTCCCTGCCATGGCAGGGGGTTGGAATGAGATGAGCATTCAGGTCTCTCCCAGCCATGGAAGCCATTCCATGATTCTGATGATCGTTCAGGGCCTGGTTACTGAGAGTCACTGGCAGCAGGCTGCAGTTCATGGGGAAGGCTGGTGTCTCTTTGGGATCAAACAGGGAGCCTGCAGTGCTCTCCAGAGGCCAGCCCTGATCTGCCTTTCCTGTCCCTGCAGCTTAGAGCTCCTTGCCTTCATCAAGGACGTGCAGAGGAGAAATGAGAACAGGGTGGCAGACCTGAGCCCGGATGAAATCCTCAGCCAGGTCATGGAGCTCATCCTGGACCAGCAGCCCAAGGTACCGGGGCTGCAGCTGCTCCTCTTCTCCACACATGGCAATGGAGCAGCACAGCCCCAAGGAACACAATTCCTTTCTGATCCCTGTGCAGGCAGCACCTCCAGCAGGCAGAGCCGTGCCTGCCCCAGCCCCAGCACGGAGCAGGGAAGTGCCCGTGGAAGGAACCACCCCCGGCTCTCCCCGGGCAGCACCCGCCCCTAAAACCTCCTCCAGTAAAAACCCCTCTCAGCCAAACCTGCAGCCCTGGGGAAACGCTGGAGCTATACCCAAAGCCAAATGGAAAAAGCAGGACAATGGTGTAAGTTTTCCTCTCTTTCGATGGAGTTGTTGCCATGTGTTTTGTACAAGACACGAAATAATCCTGGGGAAAAAAAATAATTGCCTCGTTTATTTTGTGTACAAAAGCTTCAATAGACTTGGTTAAAGTTAGTGACCTCGTTAATTGAGTAGAGAATGTGCTGGTTAATTGCTGATGGTTTTTAAATAACTGAGCATTCCTTTCCTGGCCAGGCCTCCAGTGAGGATCCCTGCACCATCTGTCACGATGAGCTGAGCAAAGACTGCTGTGAGCTCGAGTGTGGCCATCACTTCCACAGAGAGGTGAGTTCTGCTCTTGTTCCTCATCCTAAAAACCCCTTTACCCTCTCCTTACCCTCCAGTGCTTAAGCAACAGGGCACAGGTTCCTTTTCCAGCCTGACTGTAAAATGATTAAAGTAAAATGATTCATCAGAGTGGATTTCAGATGATCCTTCAGAGAATGAATTGGGTTGGGATTGCTGGCAGCACACTCAGGGAATGGGTTATCCCTGGGAATTCTCTATTTGCCTCCTGATGGTGGAAATTCATGAAGTTAAAAAGGCAGGATTCTGTTGGAGTAACTCCACATTTCTGCCTGTGACTTTTCCCCTTTACCTTTTTTTCTTTTAATGCTGAATTGTTCTCGCAGAATCAATTTGATTAGAGCAGGAGAACAATTCTCCACCCTCAAATTTCAGTGGTGTAGAACTTGTTGAAGAGCTTCCCCATTAGTGCCAATAATTTTCAGCCTCCAGCTGGACTCTTCTCCCCAAATGTTGCCTGTCACCCTCTCCCTGTCCCCACAGTGCATCCGAACGTGGCTCAAGCAGCATTCCAGCACCTGCCCCATCTGCCGTGTCCATGCTCTGCTTCCTGAGGATTTCCCTGAGCTTCCTGCATGGAACAAGTACAGCTGAACCTGCTTTTACCTCCACACTTCAGAATTAAAAGATCCAAAAGGGCTGCAGCACAACCCCAGTGCTGGGGGGCAGCACAGAACCCCTGGGCTTCATTGGCCATGGGAACAACCTCGGGATTTGGCACTTGGTATTAAGCCACAATCCAAGATAAGGGATTTCTCCTAAAGCTGTGGAGTTCAGGGCTGGCAGCACACAAAACCAGTGGATTTTTGGCTAAGGGACACTGAAAATACCAAATAATTTTATCTGAAAGGGCCAATGCATAATTCCTATGAAGAGAGGGCTTGTCCCTCAGATTCTTCCAATATCAAGTAGGTGACCCAAAGGATGAACCAACAGAATTGGAAACCAAGACATTCCCTTCCTCTGGAATAAACAATTCAGGATTCAAGCCTGGTGTGGTCTTTGTAGCTCCTCTCTCTGCATAAATCCACAGCTGAGAATTCAAATTGTTTAAATAATGACTTTTACATTTTGAAGCAAGAATTTTAAATTAATCATGTGGATCAATTCTTTAATTTCAAAATAGGGTTGAGATTTGAATTTCCTCCCCTGCTGCTCTGTTTAAACAGGAATGATTTTTTAAAGGATTTTTAAGTGACACTTCCTTTGGATTATGTGCAGGAATGGTCACCAGTAGCAGGAGGGTCAGAATTCTAGCAGTTCAGGGAATTATTATTCCACTGTTTTCTGAGTCTGAAGTGGCCAGAGCACCTTCAACACTGACAGATTTGTCCCAAACAGCCAAAAGGTGAGAACCAGAGCCTGAGAATCTTAAAGTGAAACTCAAATATTCTGTTGTGTGAATCTAGGGAACATCACATGGATTAGGAGCTCTTGGCTAATTCCAGGGATCACTTGTTCCCCACACTGCTACATCTCCTCCAGCTGAAGTTTTAAACTCTTCTCTCATTAATCAGTGTAATTAATTACCACTTGAATAAAAAATAAAATCACTGCTGCAGCCAAACACGTTGTTCTTGTGTAATATGTCTGCTCAGTCTGAGCAAGGGGTGAGTAACTACTCTGTGCTGTAGAATTAAGGCCTAAAAATGCCAGCACTGGAATCCTTTTCAGCTTCCAGTATTTCTGGGGGACTGCAGCTCTTCCCTAAATCCCCCTGTACCATCCCTGGTCTCAGGGAAAAGTGCTAAAGTTTCAGTAAATAGCATTTTCCTCCCCCTTCCCAGACATTGAAATGAAAATTTCAGCTTTTTCTTCCTAAAACACCAGGGCCCGAACTGGAATGACCTTCTCCTGCTTGGCAGTGCTGCTGGATAAACCAAAGGAAATTATTTTTCTTAGTTTTCTTAGGTGCTCATCTTTACACTTCCACTTTCCATAATATATATTGAGCCTGCCTCTACCCCACATGGAAAATTAATGGAAAATCCACAAGTTGTGGCTGTTCCATTAAAACAACATCACAATCCACAGCCTGTTTGTGTTGGGAAGGTTCTTTCTTACTGAATTACTTTTTCTTTAAGCTGTACAGTCACAAACACTTTAATTTCTTCCTCCAACACCAACTCCTCTTCCCAATCTGACCAAAATTTCCTCGGTGTGATTTGAAATCACTCATTTCCCATCCACCTTGGGACAGATCCCACAGCACCACCTTCCAGAGCTGTAGCACCATTTTTAGACCTTCAAAGACGTCCCTTCTCATTCTGGCACAACTCCCCTACCCTCCCAGAATGGCTGTCATGGGATTCATGAGCTTTAAGGGGTCTTCGAAGGCCTTTGGAACAAATATTACAAAATTAAAGCAAGAGAGGAACTTGCTCCATACTTGTACAAGCTGTAGAAAGCTACAGCATGATTCCTTCAGGATCTGCCTGAGAAGAAATTGGGAATGGTTTTGTTGAAGGCAGCAGGATTGGGAAATCCAGAGAGGCAAAGTCTTGGCCAGGTTAACAGGGAAGTGAAAGCACAAGAAATGCCCACAGGAAGAAGGAAGTGAGGTGGCTCCAGCTGAAGTCAGGCATGGATAAAGTTCCACTTTCCCTCTGAGGAATTCCCAGTGAATCCTTCCCTGCTTCTCCAGTGGTTGTTCACATCCTGCAGAGCTTCAGGGGAAAGTTCTCTGTGATGAGATGGTCGTCGTGCAGAAGGACCACGATGTTCACTTCAAACTCTGGCAGAAGGGGAAAAAAGAGAGAATTCCATGGGAAGCTGAAATCTAGGAGCAATCCCATTTCAACTCTACAGGAAAAGCTAAATCTAGGAGCAATCCCACTTCAATTCCATGGGAAAGCTGAAATCTAGGAGCAATCCTACTTCAATTTCCACAGGAATGCTGAATCTAGGAGCAATCCCACTTCAATTTCCACAGGAAAGCTGAAATCTAGGAGCAGGATGGGACAGGAGTTCCTGAAACATTCCAGGCAGAACCTCACCCAGGTATCCCAGTCCTTGGACCATTCCTAGAAAATCCTGCTTTGTTCTAATCTTTGGGATTCCTCTGGATTGTTTTATCACTGATAAATCATGGCAAACAACCCTTTGGAAAAGAGGATTCAGACATCAAAGAACAAAATGTTTTGGGAAAGGCACCTCCACCAAGGTGGTGTTTAAAGCATGGAATGGGAGAATTCCAGGACAGCCCCAGTCCCTGTTTCCAGCCTTAGGAAATTAAATACTGGAATACAACAGGCCTGCAAACTGGGGAACTAAAATTCCAGAGGAAAATCTCCTGAATACTATATTGTGTCCTTCAAAGCCAAAACCAGTATCAGATCAATAATCAATCCTAAATGGAAACAACAAGAAGCCAGGCAGAGATAACAAATTAAGGGAAGCAGAAATGAAAATAAATTCAAATTCTCATTGCAAATTTCTAGTGAAGAGCATAAAATGGCAAAAAAATAAAAAATATTATAATTTTGGGGAAAAATACTGCATACTGTAAAAGATTCCAGCAGGATGAAGGGAAGAAATACAAACCAGCCAAGTGGATTCTTGCAGTACTTATTTGAGCAAGTGAGGAAAAATCCTGGTTTTGTTAATACTGGATTTTAATAAAAAATACTGGATTTTAACAATCATCTGAGAGGAGCAAGTGGTGTAGATAAGAGAAGTCACACCCTGATCAACCTTGCTGCTTCCAGGGCTTTCAGCAGGAGAGTGAGAAACAAGAAAGAGAAGAAATGGAAAGAGGGGTTCTCACTGGTGAGGGAAAAGAAGGAATTTTATTACTGGACTATTCCTCAAGTGTTTAATCACATAACCTGCATTCCACTGCTCCTCCTGTCCCCTGATGATGGAATTTTATTAGGAGTAGCTTAGTGGCTGCACAGCTTTAGTGTTAGAAGTGTTGGGGCTGTGTTTTCTCAGTCTGAAACGCAGCAGATTCAGGCTCAGGGAAGCACAGGGATGTCCTGAGCTCCTCCTGCAGCACTGCAGCATTTATCCCCTCACCAGCCCATCTAAAGGGAATGAAAGTGGCCACTCCTCTCCCAGCAAAGTGCCCTCCCCACTCACCCACTTTGAAGTTGGTTGTTTCCAGGGTGGGGCAGGTGAAGAGCCGGGGGAACACCATGTGGATGGGGATGGGGAGGCCCCTGCAGACGTCGCCGTCGGCGATCTGGATGTTCTGGATCTCTGTGGCGTCCCTGGCATAGCCCTCAGCACACCCTGGGAGAGGAGGGAAATGGGGGCAGATGAGGAGAAAGCAGCAGCCAAAATTGACAATGGAGATACACCAGGAATAAGGGGGGGGAAAAACAGCCAGCAAGTTTGCACAGAGTTAAGGATCACGGAGATAATTTAAATTAATATCGGGGCTGTTCCTCCAAAGTGCAGAACCTTCCTGCTGGAACCCTGGAAATTGAGAATTTGAGATTTTCTGTGCTGACAGGCACTGGCCCCCAGGAGAACTCTGCATTTGACCTGAGGCCGTGGAGAAGCTTCCAAAATGGAATGATGGAACTGGGATCATGGGGGTGTGGTTTGAATAGAAGTGTGTGATATCACATGGTGGGAAACTTTAAGGTTTTAGAATATATAAAAAGATATATATAGAATATACAGAAAGAATATATTTAGAAATATATAGAAAGCAGGATGGAGGTTTAGGGTTTTTTTCTTCACCTTCTTCATGGGTCTAGGTGATATTGTGTGATTGGGTAGAGAAGTCTGCACTGTGGGCCACGGGTGGTTGGTTATTGGGTTAAAAGTAAAAATAATTTAGGTGTAACTTCTTAATTGGATAATTAACCCTTAAAAGGCCTTGTAGAGAGAGAGACAAATGGAGAGAGGGCTCCATTTTTAGTTTGTTAGCTTGAAGTGCTGTAGCACTCACTGTAACATAGATAAGAATTAATAAACATCTGAGTCCCAACAAGACTCCTACCATCCTGAGCATTTTAACCCCGACAAAAAGAAGATAAAAGTGACACCCTACAAGGCCTCGATGCTCTGGCCTTTCTTTAGTGCTGTTCCCTGGTTCCCTGAGCAGGGATGGAGGGAATTGCTGGGCCAGGGGCTCACCACAGGTCTCCACACGCACGAGCTGCAGCTCGATGCTCTTGACGGCCGCCTCGGCGCTCTCCACCACCAGCTCCCCCGTCAGCGGCTGCGTGATCACACAGTTGGTGGAGTTCAGGTGCCCTCTGATCAGGAATTTGGGAAGGGAAGCTCTCTGAAAAAGTTGGAGGGAGGAGAAAAAAAATGGCACTGTAAAGAGCAGACTAAGAGGGAAAAAATAAACAATTAACGGGAAGTTATTAAAACAAGTAGGAAATTCTCCTGAAAGGCCAAAGTTGAGAACTCAAGGGTTCAGAAATTGCTCACGGAGCTGAAATTTATTTCTTTCAGTCTGTATCAGGATTTCTCCTACAATCTTCTCCCTTGGCATGCATCCTTCCTGCTCCTCCATCCACCCCATGGATGGACCTTTCCTGGGATGAACTGACAGAACTTGGCTGTTAGAATCCATGGAGGAGCTGGAACCCTGTGGAGAAGGAGGTGGGGACACCTTCCAGTGTCCCAGTCCCAAATGTCCAACCCCCAGTGTCCAACCCGGCCTTGGGCACTGCCAGGGATCCAGGGGCAGCCACAGCTGCTCTGGGAATTCCAGCCCAGCCCCTCCCAGGGAACAATTCCTAATTCCCAAAATCCCATCCAGCCCTGCCCTTCTTGAGGCTTCCCAAAGCCACAGGGGGCTGTAAAAAAAGACATAACCAAGGCTCAAAATACACATTTTTAAAGGCTCTTGGCTGTCCATGGTATAGAATGTTTTCCCTTGCTCCACTCCCATCTTTCACACAGGAAAGGGATGAAAATATTTAACCACTTCTGAGCAAAGTTCCACCTTCAACTGGTCACCATATGGAAGAGATGAGGCAGAATCACTTGATTGCTTATAAAAGTGAAAAAGAAAATGGAAAAATAGAAAAAGATAATCTGCCTGATAATCTAAAAGGCAGAATTTAGTCACTCCTCTGGTCTCACTCAGAAACACACAAACTTTACATTTAAAATAAAAGTAATAAGAAAATCATTTTACCTCTTTAACATTTTGCAGAGTTTCAGGAGTAATGGTGAAGTCCACAGGGCTTGGCAGCAGCTTCCCTTTCTGTGACTGCAGGGAATGGAAGGGTTAAACTGAAATCTGATCCCCAAAACATAGAATACTAAAAACCCACAACAACTGGTTGCCTTAAACACCTGGAAAAGCAGGAATACCCTCCTCATCTGAAACAGAAAGGAAAAAAAGTTCAATTTCCCATTTCTGTACGTACAAATAAATTCATTTTACACGTCCCTTGGAATGTTTCCTTTCATTATTAAATTTGAGGAGGGCAGATTCTAAATGAACTTGTGTCCATTGCTTCAAATTCTTGTTCTCCACCAGCAAGGGGCTGATCTGGAACTCTGAGTGAGGATCTGCCCTCACTACTCAAGAATTCAAAATAGCTGCTGCTGCCCAGCTGCAAGATGGAAGAGATTAGCAAAAGATTGGCTGCATTTTCCCAAAATGACAAATTCTGGCACAGAATAAGCTGAAGGGAAATGGTACATTGAGCACTGACAGTGAGAATTATATGTTCAGTAAAACCTCATTAATTCACCCTGACTGAGAGATTCGTGATTTACTGACTGGTGAGTTCAGAAGTGCTGTAGTGGGAACAAGAAAAAAAGCCAGGAAAACTGCAGGAGATGTGATTTGTCACTCCTCTGACAAGTGTGGCTCACTTATAAATGTAATAATGGACCAATAAAATGTAGCATCAGATATTGCAGAAAATATTGAAATCTTACCAACAGGAAACTTGTTTGTAACACCAAATTAAATCTTTTAAAAAGGTACTTTAGAACTGAAATAACATTTCCACCCCAAGTCCTGAGTAACACAAAGGATTTTGATATTTACTGTTCTGTTAGAGTTCAAAGGTATGTTAGAAGCAGGATGTTCCAGCAAGTTACAGATGGAAAAAGGGACATTTCAGCAGCTCTGTCCTGTCCTCAGCTGCTCTGGACAGGCACAGCTCAACCTAAACCAACCCCAAATCTGACACAGGAACTTCTGTAACAACCAGCAAAGTATTTTCTGGCAGTCCAACCTCCTCCCACAAGGATTAGGATTAGAAACAAGAATTAGAAATTCTAGAATTAGAAAAGAGAAGCAAGTTTTCCCTTGTCTCCCTTGCAGGAGGGGTCAGGCACTGGAATGAGCTGCTCAGGGAATCTCTGGATGTGGGACATGGCTTGGGGTGGGGATGGGACTGGATCATGTTCAAGGGCTCTCCCACCATGAAGATTCCATGATTTCCACCTTGATGCACTTTTGAGTCAGGGCTCTAAATGAGAACTCCTCAGCTGAAGAACAGAAATCAGATCCTTCCACCACCCAACTCCCATTTCCAGGACTGTGGGAGCCTGGAACCTTGGGCTGAGAACTCCTGGGAGAATTCAAAACAGTGTTTGGAAAAATGACATCGTGTTTGTGTGACCACCCCATTGTCTCAGAACTCAAAGGATGAATAAAAGAATAAACTCAGAGAACTGTAAAAATGTCTCAAAAAAAATCCAACTCCTCTTTGTCCTTTAAAATTAAGAGAGGGATGGGTTTTTCTAATCAAGCAACAGCTCTTTGGGGTGGTTTTGTTTTGGGGCAGATTTCCTGTATTCCCACATTTTGAACAAAGGTCTCAGGCACAGGATGGGATTTTGGGGTGTCCTGTGCAGGGCCAGGAGTTGGTTTTGATGATTTTTGGGGTCCTCTCCAACACAGAATATTCTGATTCTTGTGTCACTATCACCATTTCCATGGGTTTATTTGGAGTTTGCTTTTTTCCCTTAAAGTGAAGTGAGGGGGGAAAAGAAAAATCAATCAAACCCCATGAATTAACTGCAGAATGAACAGGAACCACACTCACCAGGGAGTGGACAATGAATTCACAAGTCTTGGTCAGGTCCTTTGCCAGCAGGGAGCGTCTCATGTCACAGCGCAGGGTGTACTGGGGGAATGGGATGACACAGCTTAAAAAAACAGCTTTAATTCACATTTCCTCCCTCTTTCCCAGCTTTTCACCCCCTTTCTGCCTCTCCTCAAAGTGCTGTTGCTGTTTTATATCCAGTTAAGGGTGATTTTTTCCCCCCTGTTTTGGTTAAGGGATTATCATTTTGATGTATTCACAGCCCTCCTAATTTTGATTTTCTTGTGGGATTGAATTCTCAGTGGGAACAGTTGTTGGGATATTTCATGGGGAACTTCAGCCACACAGCTGAGCTCAGAGCAGCAATAAAATCAGGCAACAAGGTGAATTTGCTTCCAATTTGCTCCCCTAAAATGAGAGCCATAAACCAGTGGATGAAAAATAGTAAGAATTTGGTTATCTCAGAAATCCTACACTTCATCTCCAACAAAGCCTCTCAGTGTCCTTACAGGCCAGGGAATTTCTTGGGATGGGGTATTTATTGTTTTGTTTGATTTTTAATTCCTCCCTCAGACCAGGGATTTGGGTTCCTCACTGCTGGTTCATGGCCACAAACCCCCAGCAGTGTCTGATTAAAGATTTCTGCATCAGAACAGAGACTTGAACCCACAATTCATCCCTAAATCAAGAAACAGAGGCTCAATTAAACTGCCCAGAGGTTTAGGAAATGTCTCTTAACCAGCCCCTCAGTGTTACAATTCCCTCTTCAGGAGAGCAGGACCCTCAAAGTTTGGCTGAAATTGAAATTATGAAATTTTAATGGTATTTTACCCAAGAAAAGCTACACAGAGGAGAGAAGGAATGACAAAATAGAACAGATATTCCTCATTAAAGTGCACCCCAAACTGACTGATTGATCACAGCAAGTTATTTGGGGTATGGGAAGCAACTCAACCAGTGCTGCATCATTTTTGACATCCCTACCACAAACAACAGCTGTTACATGAGGGAACAAGCCAAAACTGAGCAAAGAAATGGAAAGGATTTAAAAAAACATCCAAACATACAAAAAAAAAAAAAAAAAAAGGATTTCTTTTCTCTTAGTTTTAATAGGCTGCTGGGGGGTGATTTGGTTAATTAGGTTTTTTTCATTCCAGTGATATAAAACTTCATTGTCTAACACAGAATTTACCTTCAAGAGATGGCTGAAGAAAAACTTTCCCCCTAAAAAAAAACCACCAAAAATCACCCAAACAAACCAACACACCTATAAGGCAATTTTTGACCAAAAAAGATCAAATTTCAAAACTGTATTTCCACAAGACTGTGTCCAAGCAGGTATTCCATACAGATCTGGGCAGGGAATATTACTCAGAAAAGCAAAGAACTCCTGATTTGTGTTGTTCTCAATACTTGGAGTTTTCCCTATGAAATTACACATTTATTTGGAATACAACCACACAGTGGTGCTGTTTGTTTTTTTTTTTTCAGGAAGGGAATGGAAGCAGCTGCCTACAACATCAGGATGGATCAAATTTAGTTGGTTTACAACAAATTTAATGGATTTAGTTGATTTACAGTTCTCCTACTGAGATATTTCAGGTACAACATTTTGTTTGTGCCATCATTCCTTAAAGATTTACTGGATGAAGGGTGGAAAACTCAGTCAGTGTGAAAAAAAAAAAACAAAAACACCACCCAACTTCATCCTCAATTTCCATGGATTCAGAGCTGCTTTAGAAGACGTTGTGCAGGTGAAATTTCCTATTTTCCCTGCAGACAGGAGCTGCTCACCTGGATATTGACAAAGACTCCGTGGTATGTCTCATACAGAACTTTGTTGCCCTTCATTTGCAGTGGGAATTCAAAGGGAATTTCTGTCTTGCCACTGGGGAGCTTCCCTGGTTTCACCATTTCAATGGTGCTGTTGATAATCTGAATAGGCTGCAGGGATAAATATTAAAGAGGTTGAGACAGAGAACCAACAACATCTGAACTCTACCAGAATTCCTGGATTTCCAGAATCCCAGGGACCTCTTCAGGACACACAGTGCTGGGATATTTTTTTTTTACAATGAAAAGAAACATTAAAATTTTGCTCAAGAAAACAATTTCTATTTTATTTTATTCCCAGCTTTGGGAAGTGGAGCTTTATTTCTGAAATGATGACCCTTAACAGCAGCAGGAATGACCAAGGCTGAGCTGAGCCCTGGGCCATGCCCCTCTGACCTCTAAATTTTATTAATTAGGGGAGAATAGAACCCTCATTGGAATGAGGGTTAACTGTGGTTTGACTGGGGAGGTGGCTTGGAGGTGACATTTCTCTTCTCTCTGCAGTTTTACCATTACTGTCCCCAACTCTCAGGCTTCCAATAGAAGGAAGAAGAGCAGCTGTTGGGTGAGTCCAGAGGAGGCCACTAAACTGATCCCAGGGCTGGAGCCAGCCTGGGACACCTGGGGGTGCTCACCTGGGCAGGAGAAGCTCCAGGGAGAGCTCAGAGCCCCTGGCAGGGCCTGAAGGGGCTCCAGGAGAGCTGGAGAGGGACTGGGGACAAGGATGGAGGGACAGCACACAGGGAATGGCTTCAAAGCAGGATTTGATGGGATTTTGGGAATTAGGAATTGTTCCCTGGGAGGGGCTGGGATGAAATTCCCAGACCCTGGATCCCTGGCAGTGCCCAAGGCCAGGTTGGACATTGGGACAGTGGGAGGTGTCCCTGCCATGGCAGGGGTGGCACTGGGTGATCTTTAAGGTCCCTCCCATCCCAAACTTTCTGTGTTTCCCTGATTCAAGGCCATCCTAACTTAACCAAACCATTTTCCAAATGGATCTACCCCCAGACAGAGCCAGCACAGCCCTGTCCCTGTGGAGCCTGGGAGAAATTGTCCTGCTGGGATCCAAACCCAGAGCAGCTCAGAGCCCTCCAGGAGCCCCACATTCTCTCCAGAGGGATCTGTCAACTCTGGTCTCATGCCCAGGAACCCCCCCATGGCCTCCACAGACAGGGACTGATCTGGCACAAAAGTCCAGTTAAACCCAGTCACTTCAACAGAAATAAAATAGCATCACACAATTTACTTATTTTTTTTTTTTGTATCACAGCCCTTCAGTGCATCATCATCCAGTAACTTTTTAAACTATTTATGGCAGTGCATTTCAGCCTAAAAGAAAATTCCTCCATCAGTGTGAGTTAATTCCCCAAAATGTCCTCATAAATCCCTTCCTGGGGATATTCCAAATTTGTCTGGACACACTCCTGTGCTCTGGGATGGCCCTGCTGGAGCAGGGAGGTGACACCAGTGACCCTTTGTGGTCCCTTCCAGCCTGACCCATCCTGGCATTCTGTGATCTCCACATAAAACTCAGCATTTCCCTGCTTTCCATCACTCCCACACCATGAGCAGCTCTGACCACCTGAGAGCCTTTAAGGGAAGGATTCATTTGAGAACAGAGAGGTTTTTTGTGTAAAAATATTCACCTGTGCAGGTCTTACCTTGGCAGTGTTGCAGAAGGCCTCAAACACCCCCACATTTTTGGCACTGAGCTGCAGATTTACTGAGCCCTCCATGGTTAAGGAGATCCCTTGGTGCTGCACCGTGTCCTTACTGGTTATGACCACCACTCCAGAAAGAATTTCCTGACAGGAAAGAGAAAAACATTTGTTCAAATCCATTTTTCTTCACAGCTGTCAGCCAGACTAGAACTCTGAGATCTCCAAACTGAAAAAAAAAAAAAATAAACAAAAAAACCTGTTCCCAAAGAATGGTGCAACCTTGTCAGGATAGAAAAACACTGGTGAAAGAATTTTAGTTTTTCCTTTAAAATATCATCATCCTCTTGGCTGAAATATTAACCTGAGCTTCAACTTCTTCCCAAAATTGTTCACTTTCCTGTCCAGGAAGATGAGAAACCCTTTCACTGGGTCAGCTGGTGACAGCCAAGTTCCATTTGATGTGTTGGAATAAACTGCCAGGAGGAATTGTATGAAAACTGGGATGGTCAGCCATGGGAGAGGGAACAGAAGGCAAAACTGGAAAAGGGATGGCTGAGCTGAAGGTGAGATTCACCTCCAGAGTGGAGCAGAAGAAATTTAATACAGAAAAAATGAACCTGAAGAAACAGTTTCAAAGTGAATCAGAATGAAAAGCAGGAGTTGTGTGACTCCAGGGATGTTGTTACCCATCCCATGAAGGATGTGCTGTCCACAAAATATCCTTTGTACAAAAATGCTGCATCCTCAAAGTGTCAACTCAGTCTTTTTAACACTGAAAAACTGATGAACTGCAGGAGAGCAACACATAACTCCCTTCACACACTCCATGGTTTATCCTTCCCTTCTCCCATAATGGAGAACCTGCTTCAATTCTGAAATATTCCCAGCTGGAAAGGGCAGCAGGTGACTGAGGACTGCAGAGTTCCCTGGGGATCAAGCTCCTGTCCTGTTCCTTCTCCAGGCAAACAGACCCCAAGGCTCAGCTCCCTCTGACCAGGGGACAATCCTGACTGCCCACCCTGCACCCCACCACTTCCAACCAGGATCACTCCAGCAGACTGGGAATTCCGGCAGATTTTTGTCTTTCCTGGTGGTACAGGATGGCCAAAATGGGCCAGGGGGTTGAGGCAGCAGGAAAACATCCACATCCAATCAAGGCTGACATCCTGAGAGCCTGGGAAGAGGATCTGGGAAAAGCTAGAACAGGAGCACAAAGGGACAGCAAAGAAAAGCTGACCTAAATTCTGCACTGCTCTGCTAAAGGGCCTTAATTAGCACAAGCAATTAGGTTATTGCTTTAAAAAAATGAGTCCAGCTCAACTCTGAGAAGCAAGGACAAGCCTGAACATGAGAAGTGCTTTAACAAAGGAGAAGTTTCCTGTCAGACACCAACAACCCCTCCCAGAGCTGCTGCTACACATGGGGAGGGTGCATGGCCTGGGAGCAGAAAAGGGAAAGGTGACTTGAAGTTAAATAGCAATTTTTCTTTCAATATTTCTTCAGAAATGGAAAAAAACAGAGCTCAAAATTCTGCCCCTGTGCCCTCTCAGGTGAGAGCCCACCTGCAGAGCTGCCCCAAACCTGGATCCCAGCTTGGGGAGGAGCTGGAGCTGCTGCAGAGAGCCCAGAGGAGGCAGCAGGATGAGCAGAGGGATGGAGCAGCTCTGCTGGGAGGAAAGGCTGGCACAGCTGGGATTGTTCAGCCTGGAGAGGAGAAGCTTTGGGCTGAGCTCAGGGTGGCCTTGCAGGGCCTGAAGGAGCTGCAGGAACCATGGAGAGAGACAATTGCCAAGGGATGGAGGGACAGCACCCAGGGAATGGAGGGACAGCACCCAGGGAATGGAGGGACAGCACCCAGGGAATGGAGGGACAGCACCCAGGGAATGCAGGGACAGCACCCAGGGAATGCAGGGACAGCACCCAGGGAATGCAGGGACAGCACCCAGGGAATGCAGGGACAGCACCCAGGGAATGGCTTCAGAGTAGGATTTGATGGGATTTTGGGAATCAGGAATTGTTCCCTGGGAGGGGCTGCGATGGAATTCCCAGATTTGCTGTGGCTGCCCCTGGATCCCTGGCAGTGCCCAAGGCCAGGTTGGACATTGGCACAGTGGGAGGTGTCATGGCAGGGGTGGCACTGGGTGGGCTGTGAGGTCCCTTCCATGCCTAATTAGAGGTTTGTATGTCCTGTCTCTCCCTACAGGATTCCTATTAAAAATCCATGTTGTATCCCTGGTGTACAGCTCTTCCCTCATCGTGTTTTCATCCCAGACTTAGCAGATTTCAGGCCGAGTTCATGAACTAATATTATAAACCTTTCCATGTGGAGTTAAAGTGGAAGGTAAAAACAAAAATGACAGATTGACTGACCAGAAATATCCTAATTTCATCTTAAAACAGAGAGAATATTCCTTTCTGTACAAAAAAATAAAAAATCAATTTAGAAGTGATATAAAGCAAGTACAGTCGAACTGAAAATGGAAACAGCACTGAGAAACTGAAACAGGTAAATAAACAAAATCCTAATAATTTTTAATTTTCTACTGTGGAAATGAGACACAGACAGTATTTACCATTCTGGAGCCATTCCTAAGGGGAATAATTCAGCTTTGCCAAAGCTGTTCTCTAGATAATCTGACAATTGTAGGACAGATGCTGCACACCCTTCCTTACAAATCCAGTTCTCCAGGATTAAAATCATTCAATAAATGGAATTTCGGTGGATGGAAAGGACTTTTATGATACAAGTGCCAGAGAAAAGAGACACCTGAACACTGCTGCTGAGCAACTCAGGATTTTTAGGTAAATAGTGCTAAAAATTAAAAATATTCCTTCTCTTTGAAGCCACATCGGCCTCTGCAGAGCTGGGTCAGGAACTTCCCATGGTACCCAGGAAAAGCGGAAGGACAAAAAGCATCACTTAATCCCAAAGGCAACGCCCAAAATCCCGGAGCTCACCTGCTGGCTGCGGGAGGACATCGGGAAGCTGTGCCGGGATCGGGAAAGCTCCGGGCAGGGACGGGGGAAGTTTGGAGCAGGGGGAAAGGGACACAAGGGCGGGGACACCGGGAAAGCTCGGGGGGACACCGGGAAAGCTCGGGGGGACACCGCGACAGCACTGACAGGAGAGGGCGAACGACTCCGCTTCCCGAGGAATCCCCGCGGCCAAGGACGCTCCGGGGCCATTCCCAGCGGGAAGCCCGGGCCAGGACACGGCCCCGGAGCCCAGCGACATCCCGAGTGTCGCCGACAGATCTTGGGTATCCGCGGCAGACTCAGGGAATCCCACAATAGCTGGGCTTGGAAGGGACCTCTGGAGATGATCCAGCCCAACCCTCTGCCTAGGTATGGCCACCTGGAGCAGGTGACACAGGAACGCATCCAGGTGGGTTTGGGATGTCTCCAGGGAGGAGACCCCAGCCCCTCTCTGGTCCCTGCCCAGGGCAGAAGTTGTGCCTCCTGTGCAGGGGGAATTGCTGGGCTCAGTCCCTGCCCGCGGCTCTGGGGCCATGGCTGGGCCCTGGAGCAGAGCCTGGGACTGCTCTGAGCCTGCCTGCACACAGGGACACACAGACAGACAGGGACACACAGACAGACAGGGACACACAGACAGACAGGGACACACAGACACACCCAGGGACACTCTGGGCCGAGGCCCCTCTCAGCTGGGGCTCCTCTCCAGGCTGAGCAGCCCCAGCTCCCTCAGCCTTTCCTGGGCACGGAGATGCTCCAGGCCCTTGCTCAGCTCCAGGAGCTCCTGTCCCTGCTGTGCTGAGGAGCCAGAGCTGGGCACAGCACCCAGA
The DNA here is from genome assembly GCF_052056855.1 of Sturnus vulgaris. Classification (NCBI taxonomy): domain Eukaryota; kingdom Metazoa; phylum Chordata; class Aves; order Passeriformes; family Sturnidae; genus Sturnus; species Sturnus vulgaris. The sequence goes on along the minus strand of NC_142244.1, from coordinate 116,820,730 downwards.
GGTGTCCCCAGGGCTGGGCACAGGGGCAGGATCACCCCTGACCTGTGGGAATGCTCATCCCAGTGCCCCCCAGGACAGCACAGGCCTCCCTGGCCGCTGGTCCCGCACGGCACCCCGCTGTTTCCCGCGATGCCGGCAGGCGCTGTCGCGACACACGCACCCCATCGCGATAAACCTTCCCGGCGCGCTTCACCCGCACATCCAGCGTCGTCCCCATCGCTCCGTCACGTGACACCGCCTCACGTGACCCAGGGCGGGTGCGCGGGAGCTCCGCCCCCTCCACATCCGGGTCCTCGCTGCCGTCACTTCCCAGCCGCTGACGCCGCTTCCCGCGCGGCCCCGCCCACTGCCCCGGTTGTCATAGCAACGCACGGGCGGGGTAAGTGACGCAACGCCGTCACCAGCGATGAACTACAGAACCCGGCGTGCTTTGCGCGCCGGCAGCGCCCGCTGCGGGCCGGGACATCGCGTGGGCTGACGGGAATTGTAGGCGGGGCCGCCGCCACCGCCTTACGGGGCCCTTGAATGTCGCTTGTCTCGACTGAGGAGCTGGGCAGGGAGCAGGGCGGTGACAATGGGAGCCCGGGAAAGGCCTCGCTGTCCTGACATTTATCCCTGTGACTATATTGTACAGACACAAGTACCGAAATAAATGAGGAGCGAACTTGTCTCTGCTCTAATTCCACGCGGGATTCATCGCTTTGAATTTCCAAACACGGCCCGGCCTCGGTCCCCAGAGTTGCCCGCACTTGTCCGATAAATTCAGGAAGGCAACGCCTCGCAAAGTTCGCAGTGAGGAATTTCGCGTTAAAAACCTGGAGCACGGAAACGCTCGGTGTGGAAATGTCCGAGTGCTGAGGGAAATGTTTCGGTCTCTTGCAGGTGTGGCCTCAGACGGAATTCCTGTGATTTCAGCGGAACCGGGAGTTTTCCATCGGTGGAATTGCAACTCCTGAAGAAAATCTGTAAAGCAGTAGTGGAGTTCTGAATTTTATTGCTTTCTTAAGTCATTATTTTCACCTCATTCTTCACACATTATTCCCTAAAAGTAGATTTTCTTCAGATTTATATCATTAAAATAAACACAGCCCTGTCAGTGCTGGGAATACCTGGAAGATGGTTCTGTCCTCCTCACCCCTTCAGTACTGAAACCCATCCACGTCCCTTCCTCCTGCAGTGCTTATGGAAAACTTGGAAAACCCCCTGCATGCTCCTGTTTAAGGAAAAAAAGTGAGATATCGAAGTTGTCCTACATTTCAGGGAAGAGAGGGAAAGTGGTCATTGTAAAATGAAAGGAGCATTTAACCGGGATCACTGAATATTATTGGCAGGACTCCGGTAGCTAATTAGTGTGGGGCAGATAAAGAGGGATTTTTTTATTTTGGTTTTTACCCCACCAAAAGAGGAAAATAAAAGCCTGGCCAGCACAACTGCTCCTGAGCATGTAGATTTTTTTTGTCATCACTTTCTCAATCAGCTGTTTTTCTTGGGAAACTTTTTCCAAGGTACTTCAGTTACTCATTTCTAGGAACTGGAGCCTCGTGTCCAGAAAAAGCTCCCGTTGGTGCAGGCAGGAGCTGCTCCTCTGCCTGGCAACACAGATCCCACAAACAAAGCCAGGGAGCAGCGACTTCCCGAGGAATCTGTGTCCAAATGCAGCTCTGCAGTGACAGCCCAGCACCCTCCGTGTGGCTCTTCTGTAGAAAGAATCCCGGAATGATTTGGGTGGGAAGGGACATTAAAACCCATCCAGAGCCACCCTTGCCAAACAGGGACACCTCCCACTGTGCCAATGTCCAGACTGGCCTTGGGCACTGCCAGGGATCCAGGGGCAGCCACAGCAAATCTGGGAATTCCATCCCAGCCCCTCCCAGGAAACAATTCCCAATTCCCAAAATCCCATCAAATCCTACTTGGAAGCCATTCCCTGAGTGCTGTCCCTCCATTCCCTGGGTGCTGTCCCTCCATCCCTTGGCAATTGTCTCTCCATGGTTCCTGCAGCTCCTTCAGGCCCTGCAAGGCCACCCTGAGCTCAGCCCAAAGCTTCTCCTCTCCAGGCTGAACAATCCCAGCTGTGCCAGCCTTTCCTCCCAGCAGAGCTGCTCCATCCCTCTGCTCATCCTGCTGCCTCCTCTGGGCTCTCTGCAGCAGCTCCAGCTCCTCCCCAAGCTGGGATCCAGGTTTGGGGCAGCTCTGCAGGTGGAGTAAATAAAATTGTTTTTAAAAAAAGACAAAGCAAAAACCACACCAAAGAAACCCCACATAAAAACCCCAATCAACCAAAGAAAACCCCACAAAAAAAACAAAACCCAAAAAATCAAAACAGAAACAACCCCCAACAAACAAACAAACAAACAAACAAAAAAAAAAACCTCAACCTAGAAAGCAGAAGGAATAAAATAACTCTTTCAAGAAGAGAAATATCCCCATGTGGGACAGTTAATCACTGTCAGCCCAGATGTAGTGACAGGTGAATTCCCTTCCCACCTCCATGCTGTGGGCACCAATATTCCACTGAGAAGCCTCTTTCCCCTTTAGTTTTGATTTTCTGAAGGAATTCCCATTCCCAAACAAAGCCTAAAATTGTCAGTCTCACCATTTGCCCAAATTTGGGGAAGATTTTTCAAGTGGATGAAGGCAGCAGGCTCCTGACAATGAGAGGGCTCAGTGCCAAAAATTCCAGCCTTGCTCTAATGCTCAAACTGTTTCACTGATTTTGCTGAAATCTTCCAAAATAATTCAGTGGGAGGTGAATACCCAAATTTATAATTTGGATTAACCAAAAGAAATCCTGTTACTGGAGAGGGAATTTTCATAAGGACAAGGGGGATGATTTTAAATTGACAGAGGGCAAGGCTGGATGGGATTTTGGGAATTAGGAATTGGCAGGGTGGGGAGAGGCTGGGCTGGAATTCCCAGAGCAGCTGTGGCTGCCCCTGGATCCCTGGCAGTGTCCCAGGCCAGGTTGGACACTGGGACAGTGGAAGTGTCCCTGCCATGGATGGGCTTTGAGGTCCCTCCCACCCCAAACCATTCTGGGATTCTGGGATGGAGGAGCTCTGAATTCATGTATAAATGTTGTAGCTACTGCAGTTGGACAGCTCTTAATCACTTAATTCCTGTAATTGTTCCTGCTGTTGGTTCATGCATTGCTGTGTTCAGCTGCAAGAACAGGATTAAATAAATATATTCTGATTATTCCTGAGTTTATCACAAAGAACTAACTAGGATGGTACAGATTTTGCTCAAATCCATTTTGGGTATAATTCCACTTGTGGAATCAACCAGATCTGAACTTGGCTTGGATCTTCATTTGTTGTTTTCAAGTTTTGCTGAGCCAGAACTGAATAGAAGAACTCCAGTAACAAATGAACCTAAACTGAAAGCAAAGGGGAAACTGTATGAACTTAGAATGATCCATACATTTGTTTTTGTTCCTGATTATCACAGAATCCTCGTGGAATGCTTTGGGTTGGAAGGGACTTGAAAAATCATCCAGTTCTAACCCCTTCCACTTTTCTACCTGATTATTTCTGGGACATCCTTTAACAAATAGATTTAAATTGTTTAGAATAATTCCATTTCTATATTTGCCTCAACCCAGAGCTGAAATGTATGGATTGATTGGTTTAGAATGACAGCATTCCTCATTCTGAATAACCATAGGGAAGCTGGGGTTAGCCAAACTTTTTTTGGGTATCCAGAACATGTTATTCTGCTTTTTGGGTTTTCTTTATTAGTTTTGAAATCTTTGTTTGGAGGACACAGAATGGTTTGGATTGGAAGGAATTTGACTTAAGCAATTCAGTGAGAAAAGTTCTGCAGTTTATACAAAATCATGAAAAATCTACACTTTTAAGGAGCTCTGACATGATTAAATCTATTAAAAAAACAATTTCAAATCTTGTTCATATGTTGGAGAATTTTGAGACCATTCCATGGTTCCTATGAGCACATTTGATAAATTGTTTTTCAGAGCACCTGGGTGGAAAGGCTGTTCTTTAACACCAAGGAGGGAGAAGAAGAAAGAAGTGATGCCCTGAATACCAGGAAGTAAATTGAAATCCATTTTTTTGGTGGAAAAATCAGCAAATCCCAGCACTGCAGCACACAAGTGGTGGTGTTCCTGAAAGGAGGAAGGTAATAAAAAAGAAATTAAAATCTCTGCACCACATAGAGGGACTGTATACACATTAAATCTCTCCAGTATTTTCTAAACCGTTCCCCACTGCACGAAATTTTCCTTTTCATTAAAAATTATGCTTTAAAGTATATCAGACTTCAAAGAACTAATGAGAAAATACTACAGAAGGTAACAAAATTAACTTATTTATTCATACAGCAAGGTGAGAAAAGCTGATTGTGATGAGACAAAGCTGGGGGAGCATCCAGGAAAAAAGTCTAAATAAATTGTTTTTATTGAGAGAGGTACAGTCGAAGTAAATAACCCCATAAAATATAGTATTGGTCAAGGATTTTTAAAAGTTTTTAAGAATGAACTAATTTCCTGCCAAAATACACAGTTTTGAAGGGAATTCCCTCAGAGGAACTGTCATTGGATACTTTAAAAAGGGCCTGAACTGCCTGAAAATTGCACTGAGCTTCACTTGCCACTCAAGAGAATTAGCAAATAAGGAAAATAATGTTATGAAACGTGTAGGGGGGTGACAAAAACAGTGGATAAAACAAAACAAGTGGTTTAGACATTAAAAAGTACATTGCAAGAGTTTGGCAGGGAAAGAAAATAATGACTGAATATCCTGAATAGAAAATACTTAGGAATCAGAAAAAAAAAATAATTAGGTATTAATTAGGTAATTTTTCCTAGTAAAAGGTTGTTACTGGATGTTATGAGATTCTGAATGATGATGGGCAAGTTGATATCTTTAAAAATGTTGTGAAAAAAACCCTTTTTACAAAATAGTGAATTTTACAGGCTTGTGTGTGAGAAGTGATGGATATGGAGAAATTGTTTGGGAATTTGGCAGATAATCTATGGCAAGATACAGGTATGGAGAATAAAAACACAAATAAATACAAAAGAAATGCACATTCCAACTAAAACTTGTATATTTTATCAGCAGCACTGAATTGGAGTAGCAAAGATTAAAAAAAAAAAAAGGTGTTTTGTTAAAAGCATTTTCAAATAATATGAAAATAATCATGAAAAGCTAATGTGTGAATACTGACTGACTCTTTGAGTGCTGATAGCCCTTGAAAAACAATTTGGGATTTATCCAGATACTGAAAACATTGACAGTTGTCTTAAACAAAAATTGTGGTGCCCACATTCCATTTATGTGGAAGCAAAGGTTTGTAGTGACCTCAAAAGGGGCTGGAATGGAACAGAACTTTATTATTTTAATTTTTTAAAATATTGATTTGGGACCAAGGGAAAAAAATTATACCAGTGAGTGATGTCCACACCCTCAGCTGTTTAGATTTTCCTGTGACATAAATAGCTTTTGAAACTCCCAGTGTAAGATTACAATTCATGGCTCAGTTTTTTCTCCTGGTTGTAAGGAGTGTGTAACAGGGGGTGTGTAACTGAGGTGTGTTAATGGCAGGATATTTCCATCCTGACTGCTCAGGTGGTTGGCAATGAACACAGATTTTTTTTAGGGTTTTTTTCTTGTCAAATAGGAAGGAAACAATGTAACTCAGCTCCTTAAATAGATTTTTCCATTGGTACATTATAGATAGGAGACACCAACCAAAAATGTTGAGTGATATCATGTTTTTAATGATATATTTTCAGTATTTTAGACTGGAGTAAGGGACAGTATGGAAATTATTTTTAACTTTCATAGAAGACTGGACATTGGGGTTGGAGCAGCCTGGGACAGTGGGAGGTGTCCCTGCCATGGCAGGGGTGGCACTGGATGGGCTCTGAGGTCCTTTCCAACCCAAACCATTCCATGGTTCTGTGATTTCTGAGCTGAGCTGGAGGAATGAAACCCAAATCCTTTCTGTCAGGATCAGGAACAGAGTGGGCAGGGCCCAGAGATCATCAAGGTGTTAAAGGAACACACAGAGAAAGCAAAATCACAGAGAAAATAAAATTCTTGTTCTTGCCTCTGAGTTCACAGTGCAGCAATTCCACAGAATCCCAGAATCCCCGAGGCTGGCAAAGCCCTCCCAGCCCCTGCAGTCCCAGCTGTGCCCCATGGCCACCTTGTCACCCTGAGTGCCACCTCCAGGTGCCACCTGCAGGGATGGGCACTCCAAAGCTCCCTGGGCAGCCCCTGCCAAGGCCTGAGCTCCCTTTCCATGGGGAAATTCCTGCTGCTGTCCAAGCTGAGCCTGCCCTGGCCCAGCCTGAGGCCGTTCCCTCTCCTCCTGTCCCTGTTCCCTGGAGCAGAGCCCGACCCCCCCTCCCTGCCCCTCCTGCCAGGGACTTGTGCAGAGCCACAAGGTCCCCCCTGAGCCTCCTTTTCTCCAGCCTCAGCCCCTTTCCCAGCTCCCTCAGCCCCTCCTGGGGCTCCAGCCCCTTCCCAGCTCCCTTCCCTGCCCTGGACACCTCCAGCCCCTCCAGGGCTCTCCTGCAGGAGCCACAACTGGACACAGCCCTCGAGGTGAAACCCATGTTATCCCAAATCCATGCTGTCCCAAATCCATGTTGTCCCAAAGCCATGTTGTCCAAGAGCTGCAGAATTGCCTGCAGTGTGTTCCCCACTATGCAGGTGAGGAAGGCAAACATGAAGATCCATGTTTAAGTGCTCCCAGGATTTCCAGGGCCAATGAGCTTCCCAAACAAATCATCATGTGGGAAATATTAAAAGAAAAGCCTTTATGCAAAAGAAATGAGAGAAGAATGGATCAAAAACTGGCAGGATGAGAGCAAAGAGAAATAAATCAGATTTAAAAGGTCAGTTTTCAGAGAAGGGGAGATCACAGGAGGAGTCTGCAGGGAGCTATGCTGTGACTGCTGCTGCTTCGTGTATTCCTCAGAGATCTGGAGAGGGGCAGAGCAGGGAGACCCCACAGGCTGCTGAAGGTATTGAGATATTCAGGTAAAAGAAAGGTAGAGGACAAACTGAAGTGCAGTTAAAGGGCTGGCTGGAGAACTGGATAAAGACCTTACAAGACTGAGTGACTGGATAGTAAAATGGCAGAGAAAATCTGGTGTAGTAAAGTAGGACACATGGGGGGAAATTCTGTGTACATAAGGATGGGCTGTAAGTTGTTTTCCCACTCTCATTCCCACAAATGAGATCTTTGGGTTCTGATTAATATTTCCATTAAAATATCGGCACAATGTTCTCTTTTACTGAGAGAAACAAATCAAATATTTGGAATTATTAAGAGCACAAAATAAAGAACAAACCAGAGAACATTGTAGCACACCTGCCCTGGAATAAATCCATAGTTCTCTGTATATTGAGCAGTCTGTGCAGTTTTTTCCAGACTCCTTTAAAAGGGCCTGACAGGAGCTGACAGGAACCATGGAGAGACAATTCCCAAGGGATGGAGGGACAGCACACAGGGAATGGTTTAAAGATGAAGGAGAGCAGGGCTGGATGGGATATTGGGAATTAGGAATTGCTCCCTGAGGTGGGGAGGGGCTGGGATGGAATTCCCAGAGCAGCTGTGGCTGCCCCTGGATCCCTGGAATGTTCAGTTCCAGGTTGGACATTGGGGTTGGAGCAGCCTGGGACAGTGGGAGGTGTCCCTGCCATGGCAGGGGTGGCACTGGATGACCTTTAAGGTCCCTTCCAACCCAAACCATCCTGGGATTCTGTGATTTCTGTAATTCTGTGAATTCTGTAATTCTGTGAATTCTGTGATCTCAACATGCCAATTCTGAAAACCAGAATTTTGGAGAAAACTGCTCTCATGCCAGCATTCCCTTACACCTTAGCCATGGCCCTCAAGGATAACTGGAAGCTGCTGCAGAGAGCCCTGGGTTTGGAGATGATGACACCTGGGAAAAGTAACAGCAAATATTTGAAAAGTTTCCCACTTTAGAAGTAACTTTTAAGGAACTTTCCCCCCCGTGGAACAGATCTACAATGCCTGTAAAAACCTTGTGTTGTTGTCCCTTTAGCTAAGAAGGTGATGCTCAGAATCTGGAATTTGGGTAAAAATTAATACCACAGAGTTGGCATAATTACTATAATTTATTACATATCAATTTCACTGCCTTGAAAAGCAACATAAAAAAGACAACAAGAAGTTCTTTCTTGTGACAATCTAAGGAAGAAATATTTTTTTGCTGCTGTTTTCAGCCTTTGAAACTTGAAATTGCTTATAAATTTCCCTGACCAAAATATTACCCTTCCAAAAAATCCCTAAATTCTCCTTGTTCCTTCCACTTAAAAGAGAAGGAAAAAAAAAAGATAGGGGAGGTTTAAAGAATAAAAAATCAGCCTGAGGCAACACCCAGGACAGAAAACTCCTTCCAAGCAGTTAAAGCTTGGCAAACCTGCAAACAATGGAAAACAAACAAACAAGGATCAGTTGAATGTTTGTCTCAGCCTGAATGTTCTGGACACACACAAAAACCTCCCAAACTATCCAAAAATCCCCAAAATAAGGTCAGGAAGTGTTCTGTTCCTGATGTTTCATGTTGGAAAACCCCCTGTGTGCTCTGTCCATCCCAGATATAAAGTTCCTGTGTAAATTTGAGCATTTTTTAAAATGAATATAAATTGCATTGATTAGTATTTAATTACTAGAATTCTTTAAAAATGTATTAATTCAGACTTTTATGTGTCAAATATGAGATTTACATTTGATACTCATACACCTAGAATGGACTAGAATTTATTCCAACAGAATAAAGAAAATAAATATCCAGAGTGGGTTACATTACATTGATTAAAAAAAAATATTTATACTAGTACAGGTGCATTTGGCTACTTGGAATTTTCTCAGTGCTCTTCATTTAACTTTGTTTTAATTTTTAACTGGAAGTCTTTATATTCTGCTTGAAATTTGGGTTCAGCAGTCCAGTTTCACCTATTTGAGGTAATCACTTTCAAAAACTGCTCTGTCAATATATCAAAATTCACTTGAGGTTTATTGTGACTTGCTGTTACACATAGGCTGGAAGAAGGAAAAACAATGGGATTGAGGTGATTTTTCAGATTTTGTTTTTCATAACTGGATTTTATAAACCAAGAGAGAAACTTTCTGTGCTGGGAGCACAAGTGTTGTGTGTCCTGCTCCAGGATGTGAGCACTCAGGAGAGGAGAGGATATTTTAGTGGAAAGAGATCTAAAACCATCATCAAATTCAATTGTATTCATCAGCCTGATGGGCTCTGCACACAAAAATATCAAATACCTGGAGTTCTGGTAATTTCATTGTCCAGAAAGGAAAGGATTTGTGGGCAATGCAGTTAGCACAGAGCACACAAGTGGTTTTGGTGCCTCAGAGAGTTTCTTGTGCAGCTGCTGCTCAGTGAAATCTTTTCCATCTCCACAGATTTGACAACTTTACCAAGGCCACTGGACAATTTCAAACCTGACAGATTTCTTGGGAAAATCACTGGGAAACAATTTAACTGTTTATGAAATATCACTTAAACAAGCAACACACCTCACCTTCCATTGTGCTACCAGTGCCTGCCAATTGTCCCCAGTTTAAACCCTTTTTTAATATATCAGAGAATCATAGATTCCAGAGTGGTTTGGGTTGAAAGGGACATTAAAGCCCATCCAGTGCCACCCCTGCCATGGCAGGGACACCTTCCACTGTCCCAGGCTGCTCCAGCACCAATGTTCAACCTGGAACTGAACATTCCAGGGATCCAGGGGCAGCCACAGCTGCTCTGGGCACCCTGTGCCAGGGCCTGCCCACCCTCAGCAATTGTTCCTGATATCTCATCTAATCCTGCTCTGTGTCATTTCAAAGCCATTCCCTGTGTCCTGTCACTTCTTTATGGTCCCTTCCAATTCAGACCAGATCCTGTGATTCTACCCCAGATTTGTTTTTGAGGTTCTGGACCCTTTGCAAAGTTTTCTGATGTCCTGAGACCTGAAAGCCAGGACTTCTCCACGGTTGTTTTTAACTCAGTTCTGCAGCTGGGAGTCACTGACAGTGACAATAGGGAAAGTCCTGAAGCTTCTTTGAAAGGATGAGGATGGAGAACTGTAAGGTCTTCTGGACTCCTCCACCCCTTTACACCTCAGAGGGAACTGGGGCCTGATTTACCCAAGGCAGAGTGGGCTGGCTCCAGCCCCCAATGGTTTGTGTGCTGTGATCCTTCCCACAGCACTTTCAGATTGGTGCCCACGGGGTTGTGCCCCCTCCAGGGTTCCAGCCAGCCTGGAGAAGCTGCCCTGGGAATGCTCCAGGGACATCCCTGCCCTGGGAGCACAGCCCTGCCCAGCAGTTATTTTAGGAGCTCCATCCTGGCAGGACTGGGCCCTGCAGGCCTGGCTGGTCCCTCTGGAATTTCAGCAGGGATCTCAGCAGAAGGTCAGCACCGACCTTGCCTTGCCAGCTCCCTGGAATAGCTCATGGAGGGGGAAATCCAGGCCCCAAAAACGGTGCCCTACAAAAGAGGAGTGCTGGCCCACAGAGCAATTAGCCTACATTAGTGATGCCACACAACAGCTCCAGGGCCTGGCAGTGGGGACACCCGGGGAACTGGGGCTGGAATGCTCCTCACAGGGAGCTGAGGTACACACAGCTCCTCTGGTTTATGTGCACAGCACAAAATCCAAACTCTTCATTTTGAGTTAATTATTCTGAGTGGATCACCCCTTGATTAAACCCTCAGCTCTTGCAATGGTTTTTTATTCCTCACAGTGCTCAGCCACCTCTGACAGACCCACCTTGGGCAGAGGTGGTGGATAAAGAGATTCAGAGAAGTTCTGGAAGCTGGTGGCTGGGTGGAGGATTGATCTGGTTAATCACTAAACCATCTCTCACTTTGGGAAAAGCTGAACTGTTATGGGAAGTTTCACCTGAACATCAGGAAGAACTTTCCTGTGCAGTGACTGAGCACTGGACTTCTCTGGGCAACCTGTGCCAGGTCCTCACAACCTTCATAGTAAAGAATTTCATTGTAATCTCTAATTTAAATTTACACTTTGTCAGATTAAGGCCAGTTCCTCCTTGTCCCATCACTCCATGTTCTTGTAGAAAGTCTCTCTCCATCTCTCTTCTGAACTGAGATGGGATGGAGGATCTGGGAGGGAAAAATGAACAGACAACAAAACATTCCTGCTTCTTCTACTGAAGAATGACTTCTTAGCCTAATGAAGCTCCTTAAGTGACAATTTTAGAAAAAAATTATTTAAAATTCATCACAATTTCTTTTTCTTAGCTAGCAGGAGGTTGATCAAGTGGACACCAAGCAGAACATACTTCTGAGAACTTTCTTGAAAGGATTTGTGTCAGGATACCACAAATATCATGGTCTGGAATTTCAAGAACAAAATCCCTGTGGAAGGTGCACAAGGAGCTTTCTCCTGACAGCAAAAATCAAGTTTTCATTTTGGCCAGCAAAGACACCAATCCTGCTGCACAAGAGAGCAGGGGATTGGTATTGAAAAGGGAAGGGGCCAATGAAGGAGCTGATTTTAATGGAATTGAGGACAGTTTTTGACTCTTCCAGCAATTCTGAAGAGAAGCAAAAGCTGGGCATTGAACAGGTGCAGATCCAATGATGTTACAGTCAGCAGAACCAAAGATTTTTAAACAGCCATGGTCCTTTTGGATGTGAGGGGAACTTTATGATTAAATTAACCTTTGGTTTTTTGTTTTTCATATTTTTTAACACAGGGAGGCCAGATTTCTCTAAAAGTTGGAAATTGAGGGTGTAGAGAAACTCCCAGATGGGAAATACTTGACATTGTAGCACTTGATTTACAAAAGTTTTAAAGAATCACAATTCTTCGGAATGCCTGATTTTAACAGAATGCCTGATTTCTGTTCTGCACTCCCACAAATGTATTTATCATGGAAAGTGGTCTTGGGAAGATTTCTGGGATACAACTTCCAAGTATATGTTTTCCCTAAGATAACTAACAGCCTTTTTCCTGGAGACTTCTTCCCCAGAAAACTCCATGATTTTGGGGAAGGATTTTCACAGAATCACTGAGGTTGGAAAAGATCTCCAAGCTCATCAAATCCAAGCTGTGCCTGATGCCCACCTTGTCCCCAGCCCAGAGCACTGAGTGCCACATCCAGGTGTTCCTTGAACACCTCCAGGGATAGGGACTCCAAACCTCTTCCAATACTTAACAACCATTTCTATGGAAAAAAAAGAAAAAAATTCCTGTCTGATGTTTTAAACTGGAAAAGAAACTTTTCCTACTCAGGAGCATGATCTTCACTGTGAGTGTGAACACCAAGGAACACAATTCTAGAGAGTATCAGGGACAACTCAGGGAGATGCACTTTTTATTTTATTTTTTTTTTTTTTTTTGGGGAACAAGCCTCATCCAGCAGCAATTCCAGGACCTGCTGGTCCAGAGGCGTGCCAACCTACACAATGTGCAGCTCTGGCTGTCAATCCAAAGCCAGTACTATCGAAGCAGGCTCTGATGATGACTCAAAAGCTGATCTATCTCCATCCCAATGGGTTACCATGGCAACCCCTCTGGCCTAAAAAGAGCTGGACCACATTAGTTACTTAGCAGCACCTTTTTGACAGGCGAAACACAAGCTGCTCCCTCCAGATGATGGTTTCATTTAGAACTGAGTGCTCTGGGAAGTGCTGATGATGTAACCCATGGAGGAGAACTTCTGCTGGGACTTCACTGGGGTTGGGGCCTAGCACCAAAGGAATTGAGCTGTGTGGTGCTTTTGGTGGAGAAATACAACAGCAGAATCTTTCTTTCTGTTTTATTCTTCCTGAAGATCTTCCAGCTCGGGTCTGGTGACCTTAGAAGGGCCCTCTTGCAGCAGGATACAGAGGATTATTGGAATTTCTGTTGATCCAACATAGCATCTACATCAAAACTTGTACCTAAAGTACAAATGTTCAGCCCTGGAAAAGTCAGGGTGCTGTGAAGGAAGCCTGGAGTTCAGGCAGGGACAGAAATGTTCCAGAAGGAAAACTGCAGGGCTACAAGGGCAGGTTGGATCAGGGAATGAAGATTTCCAGAGCACACAGTGATGAGGCAAATGGGCCCAAAAGGGACACATTACCCATAATCACACTCTACTACCTTAGAATCATGGTTTGGGTCAGAAAGGACATTAAAACTCATCCAGTGCCACCCCTGCCATGGCAGGGACACCTCCCACTGTCCCAGGCTGCTCCAACCCCAATGTCCAACCTGGCCTTGGGCACTGCCAGGGATCCAGGGGCAGCCACAGCTGCTCTGGGCACCCTGTGCCAGGGCCTGATCACCCTCCCAGGGGACAATTCCTTCTTCATATATCTAACCTAAATTTCCTTATTTCATTTTGAAGTCACTCCCCTTTGTCCTGTCACTCCAGTTCCTGATAAATTGTCCCTCTCCATTTTCCCTGAAGCCCCTTCAGACACTGGAAGGTGCTGTGAGGTCTCCATACAACCTTCTCTTCTCCAGGCTGAAGAGCCTGGGACAGTGGGAGGTGTCCCTGCCCATGCCAGGGGTGGCATTGGACGGTTTTTAATGTCCCTTCTGACCCAAACTATGATTCTATGGTAGTTGAGTGTCATTATGGGTAATATGTCCCATTTTTTCCCCTTTTCAGGTTTTACATCTGTTCCATTTCTCTAGAATGTTGTACATTATTTTATCTCTTAGAGCACTCTCCTCCTCATTTTAATGTGCTTTTTCTCTTATTTCTTTCCTCAAGTTTTCTGCTTATTATTGGTTCTTTTGGCCCCAAATGTTCTGCTTTCTGAGAGGTAGTCTCTTAGGAAGAGAAACCCAAATATTTCTTACAAGCTGTCCAGTAATTGATATAGAATGTACACAAACTCCTGTTTTCAAGTACTGCAAACCTACTCCAGGTGGTTTTGATGAAGAATTAAAAAAAAAGGACTCTCAAGTCTTTCCTGTCTTGGCAGTCCCTCCCTTCCTAAGGAAAATTTTTGAAAAGAGTAAGATTTGATAATTTTTGATAAGAAGAACTTGGATTCCCTTCATCCAGGTCACAACTTGTGTGCAAAGTTTCCGGGTGAGGCAGGATTCTGGTGGAATCCCAGCCTGGAGGATCCCTAACCCGAGCCTTAAACCCCCAGCACAGAACACAAGTTCAGTTCCTGACAGCCCCTTCCATGAAGAAATTCCTCCTGATACCCAACCTGAACCTCCCTTTGCTTTTTAATGAAATGGATATTGAAGAGAACACTTTTGTACAAGGGAAGAACCATGCAGGTTGTTCATTATCCAAATAAAATTAACAAGCCAAAAGTATCTAGTAGTTTGTGCTGGAAAGTAACATTTTAAAAAGATGCCATCACCATTTAAAGGACATTTTATCTCTGCCCACGGTGCCAGAACTTGGGTAAAGCCAGCAAAAGAAAAGTAGAGGATGACTGAGAAAATGCACAAACTCTTGAAACTGTAGTATTTTTAAGTGTTAGCAAAAAAATCCTCAAAACCTGACAAAAACCCCAAGAAGTTACAGTAATGCAGTGTAATAAATATCTGTGAGCTTTGTAGTTACCTACACTGAGCACCAGAGAAACTATTCTGTCACTGCACTCACACAGACCAGAAAGAGATTTTAGAGGGGAAAAATCCTCAGGGGATGTCCCCTCCCTGCTCCTCTCGCAGAGTGGAGCTGTCCTTCCTGACTGAGAGACTGGGCAGAGGTTGGTCTTTGATATCTTGGAATTGTCCAAGTTGGAGGAGCCCTCCAGGATCCTCCAGTGCCACCCCAGCAGCACCAGCATCCCCCAAACCCTGTCCCCAAGGGCCACATCCACACTGTCACCCTAAAGCTCACCTGAACTTCATCTGATGCCTTTGATTTGTAGGAACCTGACCTTTGGGTGGGAGGGACCATCCTGGAGACTCCTCACAGCCCTCAAGGGGTTGGGGCTGGGAGCAGATGAATTGTGAGTTGGAGCAGCCTGAATATTTGCTGGATGTGCAGGTGCCTTTTGCTTTGATTTCATGGAATCCCCAGGCTGGGAAGAGCCCCTCAGGATGAGCCAGTGCCACCCCAGTGCCACCAGCATCCCCCAAACCCTGTCCCCAAGGGCCACATCCAGCCTGCTCCTGAACACTCCCACAGACAGTGACTGCAAACCTCCCTGGGCAGCTCATCCCAAGGCCTGACCACTCTGCCAGGGAAATTTTCTTTGCCAATCTCCACCCTGAGCCTGCCCTGCTGCAATTTGAGGCCATTTCCTCTCCTCCTTTGCCTGCCCCTCCTGGCAGGGACTTGTGCAGAGCCACAAGGTCCCCCCTGAGCCTCCTTTTCTCCAGCCTCAGCCCCTTTCCCAGCTACCTCAGGTGTTGCTTTCCACATCCCACATTCTGGCCACGCTCAGAGTCAATGAGAGAAATGTCAAAAGCACCTCCAAGTGACTTCAAATCCTTCTGGGTCTCAGGGGAATGAGAAAAGACCGCTTAAATCACGGTGTTCCCAAGCACCTCCCATGGCTGGAAGGTGCAATTCCATAATTTCAACTCACCTGACACCTCACTGGGATGGTCCCGTGATTCCCCTGCTCTTCCCTGTGCCCTGGAGAGGGACTTTTCACAAGGGACTGGAGCAACGAAACAAACAGGAATGGCCTTAAGCGGAAAAAGAGAGGTTTAGATGGGATATCAGGGAGAAATCCTTCCCTGGGCAGGCCCTGGCACAGGGTGCCCAGAGCAGCTGTGGCTGCCCCTGGATCCCTGGAATGTTCAGTTCCAGGTTGGACACTGGGGTTGGAGCAGCCTGGGACAGTGGGAGGTGTCCCTGCCATGGCAGGGGTGGCACTGGATGGTTTTTAATGTCCTTTCCACCCCAACCCACTCTGGGATTCTGTGATCACACAATTTAAGTGAAATTCTCAACACTTCAATTATTTTGGGGGGCTTTGGCTGTGGCTGCATCCGTCTGCCAATCCTTGGCTGCTCATTTCCACCTTTTAAGCCAAGATAAAAAAAATATTAAAACAGGAAGAAAAAGCAAATGGAACAAGTAACATGTCCTAATTTCTCCAAGGAGGCTGGCTGGGAACTGAAATGACTAGATTAAAGTATCACACGTCAGAATTAAAGTATTAGATAAAGGCCAGACTCTACTTTTTGATCTTTGTGGGCATTCCAGAAATTTAGAAAAAACCAAAAAAACCTCCAAAACACATTAAAACCCCCCTGTCACAGATTTAGGCTGGAAGCACCGATATGGCAATTCCGAGGGGAAAGGAGCCTTCCATCAGCAGCTCGAGGCTCCCACACTGGGCTACTTATAGTGAATATTTTAACTCATTTTTTGGGGAAATACATTGATTTTTTGAGGGGGATGAGGAAGACCCCTGGATGCAATTCCAACGGGAAAAGAGCCTTTTATTCTGTGATTCCCTCAGCACCTCAAGGCTCCCACACCAAGCTACTTTTAGTGCATTTTTAAACCAATTTGGGGGAATTTACTGATTTTCAGAAGGGGATGAGAAAGACTCCTGGATGCAGTTGTGAGGGGAAAAGAGCTTTGACTCAGCAGCTTGAGGCTCCTGCACCTAACTCACTTCTGAGGAAATATATATATTTTTTTCCTGAGGAGAATTAGAAAAAACACTGGACAGAATTCCAAGGGGAAAGGAGCCTTCCCTCAGCAGCTCAAGGCTCTCACACCGGGTGACTTTTAGCGCGTTTCTTAACTTGTTCTTGGGGAATATATTGATTTTCTGAGGGGACGAGAAAGACCCCTGGGTGCAATTCTGAGGGAGGAAAAAAACCTTCTAGAATCCTATGGCTCCCTCAGCACGTCGGGGCTCCCACACCGGACGACTTTTAGCGCATTTCCCAACTGGTTTTTAGGGGGTGATATTTTTAAGCGTGTCGAGAAAGACGCAGTTCGGAGGGGAGGAGAGCGGAACCTTCCCTCAGCAGGTCCTGTTCCTGCTGCGGGCTCCTTCCAGTGCGTTTTTTGAACGTTTTCTCGGCAATGTCTCGGTTTCCGAGGGGGCCGTGCCCGGCCCTGTCCCTCCCCACAGGCGGCGGGCGGGAAGCCCCGGCGGGCTCGGCCTCGCGCTCCCGGCGCCCCCTGCGGGCCGGGGCCGGCACCGCCCGCGGCCGCCGGGTCCCCCCCCTCTTCACCGGGAATGGCGGCCGCTCCCCTTCCCCGCCCCGCCGGGGCCATCCCGGCCCGCAGCTCCGGCGACACCGTCACACGCCGGAGGGCGGGCGGGCATGGATCAGGAAGGAGGGGGAAGGAGCCGTTGCCATGGCGAGCGCGGCCCGCCCTTGCCTCCCCACGTCAGCGCCGTCTCCCGCCCGGCCGCGGGTGATTGACAGTTGCTACGGCAACAGGCTCGCCCCCGCCGCCATTTTGTCAGTTGGGTTTTTTTTTAAATTTAAAAAAAATATTAAAAATTTTTTTAAAAATTAAAATAATAGTAAAAAACAAGAGCAAAGAGCTCCATTTCCGCCGGAATATCGGAGATTATTAATTTTTTAAAGTTTTTTTTTTTTCTTCTCCTTCTTCCGACCTCCACCGCGAAAGGAAAAGGAAAAGAAGGGACGCAAAAAAAGTGCGCTCCGAGGGTCCCGCCGGGGATGCGCGGCCGGGCTTGAGGCGGCGGCGGTGCGGGAAGCGAAGCCGGTTCGTGAGGAAGAAGGGAGGGAGGGAAGGAGGAGCGGGCGGGGAGGGAGGGAGGGGGAGGAGGTAGCGGCTGGCAGGCGGGGGAGGGAGGGAGGGAGCGAGGAGTTCCCGGGGGCTCGGTACGGCGCTGCGCTTCCCCCCATCCCCTCCTCCTCCTCCTTCTCCTCCTCCTCCTCCCGCTCCTCCCGCTCCCCCCGCCGCTGTCCCCGCGCTCCCGGCCGGGGCTCAGGCCGCCGATCGCAGCCGAGCCGAGGCGAGGCCGAGCCGCCGCCGGGCGCTGCGCAGGTTTGGACCGCGCGCCATTTTGTGAGGGCAGCGAACACCCAGAGCCCGGCCGGGGACCCGCCGGGCCGCCCGGGCTCCCCTTCCCACCGCGGGCAGAGCCGCGGCCCGAGGGAGGAGGAGGCGCCGCCGCCGCCGAGGCCCCCGGGGAAGAGCGGGAGGACGCGCCCGGCGCTCGCCCCGCGGAGGGAGAGGCCTCGCCCCGGGAGAAGCCGCCGCACGGGTGAGTGAGACGCCGCACCGCGGGACGAGCCGGGGCCGCCTCGCCCGGGCCCGCGGCGGAGGGGCCGCAGCGCTTCGCTGCCATCTTAGAGCGGGAGCGGCGGCAGGGCCGGGATCCATCCCCGCCCGCCCCTCCGCAGCCCGCGGCCTTTTTCCCCTTGGAGCGCGGCTGTGGCTTCCCGGGCCTTGGGAGCGGCGATGGAGGAAGGGAGCTCGCCCGGAGCCTCTCGGTGTTATGCGCAACGCCCTGCGGTGGGCGGGTGCGAGGGCTCGGGCCGGGCTGGCGGCGAGGAGGGCGGCAGGACTTGGAGCATCACCTGTTGTAGGGGAGGATTGGGATGCCCCGGCACCTGTGAGGGGCCGGTGGGGCGGGTGGGGAAGGTGGAGGGAGATGGGGAAGGAGTTACCTGAGCGAGGTGCCTGTCATCCCTTCGGTGGGGGTGGGGAGGAGGAGGGAGCAGCGTTGGGAATGGGCACAGGGACACGCAGGGACACACAGGCACAGGGACAGACAGGGACACACGGGCACTCCCCAGGGACGTGGTGGAGGCGCACCGTCCCCGGAGGTCTTTAAGGAAAGGCTGGACGTGGCTCTGGGTGCCATGGTCTGGTTGACAAGGTTGGACTCGATGATCTCGGAGGTCTTTTCCATCATTAATGATTCCCTGATTCCATGTTTTAGTAGCTGGCCGCAGCCTTTTAGGGATTCAGCTTTGTGTTGCTGGGGGCATTGGAGCTCTTCTCGGATACACCGGGTGCTCCTCTGGAGTGGCCAGAGTTCCCTCCCGGCGCCGCGGGATCACAAAACGCATTTAAAAGTCCTGGAATTCGAAATTTAGAAATTGGCGTGGTTTTGAATCTCAGTCGGCTTTGAAGTTTTGGGTTTAGCCCGTCCAAAGACCACGTAGGGGTTCTTTGATCACGTCTCTAGATTGCTGCTGTTACTTAGTTCTCCTATTACTCCACAGCCATCGGGGGAAATAAACATTTATTGTTATTTAAAATCAACAAAGACAGAGTAACTGACTCCAAAATAAATCGACAGGCGTGTTTTTGACAACCATCCTGGTTGAATCCGAATGAGAGTGTGCTGTTAACTTTTGCCAGGAGGTACTTGCAGTCACACTGAGGTGGATGGAGTTTCATGGGGGCCTGGATTTGTACAAGTTAACAACTTTTTTTATTATCTTCTTGCTCTTTCCTTACCTTTTCCTCAAGAAAGGTGTGTGAAGCTGAAGAACACGTAGATGATATCTGGTGATAAACTAGAAAACATTTAGTTTCTGGCAGTATTTAATTCTCTGCCTGTAACCAGGCAGAATTTAACTTCCCTCCTTGGAATAGTCTCTGGCCCTAAAAAGTTTTGGTAAACTTGTTTCTTTCTCCACGCCCCCCTCCCCTCAACCTCTGTAGGTTGGATATTTTTGGAAAATTAATTATACTTTATAGAATTAGAAGAATAACACTGAAAATAACTCTGAGCTAGTATTTGTTAACTATTATCTATATATATTTGGTGTGTGTATATATAGATACTTTTGTAGGCTACGCTTCATGTTTTTGGTTTACATGAATTATTTAGAACTAGACTTTTTATTTGCAGTCTGAAGTAGAATATGTGTGTGAAGTGTTAAATTTACATTTTCTGCTGTGAATTAAAAATTCCATCCAAGTTTATGAAGCTTATTGAGTTTAATTCATGGCTTTGGAATATTCCTTGGGTGAAGCAAGTAGATCTTGTTCAAAATTGAAGAGCCAGCAGGGTTTTTTTCTTAAGCCAGGAGGGCAATAGGTCAAGAGTTTGATATTGTTTCCAGGCTCTCAGGTAGGGTTGGTTACAGGGGCAGCGAGCGTTACAGTTCCTGCATCAATACTTGGGTGGATTTAGGACTTGTCATTGGCATCCCCTCCCCCCCGCTGGACAGTGACAAGGATAATTTTACCCGATAGCAGCCAAGAGTTGTCCCTTTCAGTGCCGATTTATGGGCAGGATTCCCTTGCTCGTGTGAAACAACGAGGGACTCACCGGGAATTGATCCATTTGGGAAGTCTGGGGGGTTGTGCAGAGCGGGAATTAGCACGTGATGGCCATCAGCACCTTCTGCAAACTGCTTGATAGTTTAAACAAAGTAGCAGAACACCACTGGTGCCCGGGAAAAAACTGTGCCTTGTGAAGCTTTTCAAGTGACATTTAATTAGGACAGACTTGCTTACATGTGCCACGTCTTAAAGTCATGTTTGAAACTGGACCACCTGCTCAGATGGTATGTGAAAAGAATAAACACGCAAAAACGGAGCCTTTCTTTGCCATGCACGCATTTCACAGCTTCATCTGAGCTCACATGGGTGCTGATTTGAAGACTAAAACCTACTGGTACCAAAAAAAGCACGTTTTGTTGCTATAATTAGATTACCTTTTGGGAATTCCTCTTAAAACCTGTTCATTTCAGGTGTTTTTAAGCCTGGCTGCAGGACTGCAGGTTGAAAGTTGTGGTGACAGTTCGTGTTTTTGAGTGAGAATTGCAGCCTGGTACCTGTTTAGCCTTTCCGTGGTCATTTTGAATGCCATTTGGAGAGCTGTTCTCCACATTGGAGTACAAAACTTTCTGATGTCTTTATATTATGGGAGTTGTATAACTTCTGAAATCCTTTTGTAAATAGATCTGTTGTTGTAGAATAGGATTATTTACAGAGAACTGCTGCTTTTGTCCTTATAACTGAGTACAGTACATTATTTGTTGAGTTTTCAGTTTCATCTTTTCTTTACTAAGAGGTTGGTAAGAAATACATTTCCTCAAAAAATATGTAATAACTTTCTATCTACTCAGACTCTGATGTTCATGCAGTGAAAATTTTTTTTTGTCCTGTTTGAAATAATACCAAAGACCTCTCTAAGTGAACTGCTTTTCTTGGGAGCTTCTGAGGGGAGAAAGAGGTAATCAGGAGAAGGGGAATGCTCTCTCTCTCCTTCCACATCTCCATGGGCCCTTCAAGAGGAGGCTTATGGGAACTGCAGTCTTTGCATGGCATAAAAACACCGGAGAAACTTTGGAAAATGAGGAATTGTTACTTTCCACCAAGACATGTTCCATATGTGGAGTTCTCCAGTGCTGGCTCTTCAAGGTGACACAATATATCAATAGAATTGCAGTGATTAGCCATTGTTTTATCCATCTTTTCCTCTTTTGGGGAAGGAAGATAAAATTCTGCATTTGATTCTCATTTATCCTAGAATGACTGGAAAAATAACTGGACTGCTTTTGCTGGTACCAGTGGATTTCATTCCTTCAGAACAGGGCTCTGGTTTGTCCTACCCTTGGTATGGCTCACTGTGAATGGTATTGGCTTTACCATCTGCTTATTTATTCCAAAGTGTCCTGTCCTGACGATTTTCAGGGAGAATCTCCACTGAAAGGGCAGGGAAATGTGGGAGACAATTCCCAGTCAGCTCTGCCTGCATCCATACAGTGGAAAAACTCTGGTGCTGCTTCAATCCCCTGTATGAAAACAAAATCAGTGAAATCCCAGCCCTGAATTTTGGAAAAGCAGGGAAAAGGGTCTGTAACTGAATCACCACGAGCTGCCATCTATTTGTAAACATTGTCCATGCAAAGTTTCCAGGATTGGGGTAGCACCAAGTACCTGAAAGTGAAACTGAGTAAATGAAAGTAAAATTAACTCCATTAAGTGCCAGTTTTGTTCCAGCTGTGAGAGACCAAGCTTTCAATTGATGTTACATAAAGTTCCAAAGCCTCCTAATATTCTTTTCCCCCCCCCTTTTTTCCTTTTCCCCCAGAGGCAAATAAAAATAGACTGTGTTGTGAGTCAGTTAAAGGAATAGTTAATAATACATTAATACCTCTTAGTGTTGAAAAGTTTCCTCTTTCTTTTTAGTAACTGTTTGGATGAAATAAGAGAGCGATGGAAATGTACAAATTGATTTCTGATGGCAGAGTCATTCCTTCAAAAAATAATGGGAAAAAAAATTAGACTGAATTTTGTTGAGTTACTGGAAAAAATCAAACTAACAGGACGACTAGTTCACAAAAGTATAAGTAAATAATTTTAGTGATTAAATTCAAATTGCCAGTGAAACTTTCAAATCCTAGTGTTCCAAGAACCTGAACCTGTTGTTCACTGGTTTTGTGGTTTCCTGACTGCAAACACATTTTATTCCAAATCCTCTTTCCGTGTATGTGTTCAGCTCATGATTTGTGCTTCTGTGAACTCCATAAATTGCTAATAATTCATTTACTGGGGTCCTGTTGGAACATCCAGCACCTCCTTTGTAGAGGGAGCAGTTCTGTGCCCCTGGTATCAGTTTGAGTTAAAACTCGAGGAAGAGATGAAGAGAGGAGAGAAATATTGTCAGGGAAGTGAATGTGTTGGTACTTCCTCAGTTCTGTGTTTTCCTGGTCACTGTGAGTTCCCTCACACTGATCTCTGCCCTGTCTGGTTGTAGCTACATCTTTTTCCCTACTTACAGCTGTATAACCACATATATTCCTCTTTTTAAATGCAGTTTTAACAGGACTTAACACATTAAACACATAGAGGGTGTATGTGGTCACAGATAAATCAGCTTCCATACACTTTCAAACTCTCATTGATACTGGAAGCTCAGTAACTTTCCAGGATCATGTCTGATTCTGGCTTCTTTATTGTTATTCTTTCCAACTTGTGAATAATTGGGCATTAATGTAATGCTGTGCCAGAGTTAGTGTTTGAAATACATTGATTTCTTAATGTTACGAGATCTTGGTAGTTTTCTTTTCTATACAAGTTGCTCATAAATCAACAAACACTGGGTCAGTGTTATGGAGTAACAGCTTAATGCGCATTTTTCACCATCATCAGATGTTCCTAAGCTTAGAATTCTGTGCTCTTGTATTCAGGGTGACTTTCTGTCAATGTCACAGTGTGCCTTCAGAGCTGAGATTGTTATGGCAGGCCCTGTGCAGGAAAAGGAGCAAATGCTGGATGAGTGTGTGATTGTACCTATGGGTCTCTGTCTTCCCAATAAAATCAAATTTTTCGTGGAATCCCAGGATGGTTTGGGTTGGAAGGGGCCTTAAATCCCATCCAGTGCCACCCCTGCCATGGCAGGGACACCTCCCACTGTCCCAGGCTGCTCCAGCCCCAATGTCCAACCTGGCCTTGGGCACTGCCAGGGATCCAGGGGCAGCCACAGCAAATCTGGGAATTCCAGCCCAGCCCAGCCCATCCCAGGGAACAATTCCTAATTCCCAATATCCCATCCAGCCCTGCCCTCTGGCAGTGGGAGCCGTTCCCTGTGTGCTGTCCCTCCATTCCCTGGGTGCTGTCCCTCCATCCCTTGGCAATTGTCTCTCTCCATGGTTCCTGCAGCTCCTTCAGGCCCTGCAAGGCCACCCTGAGCTCAGCCCAAAGCTTCTCCTCTCCAGGCTGAACAATCCCAGCTGTGCCAGCCTTTCCTCCCAGCAGAGCTGCTCCATCCCTCTGCTCATCCTGCTGCCTCCTCTGGGCTCTCTGCAGCAGCTCCAGCTTCTCCCCGTGCTGGGATCCAGGTTTGGGGCAGCTCTGCAGGTGGGGTCACACCTGAGGGGACACAGGGACAGAATTCCCCCTTTCCCAGCCCAGGGCATGGGGGTTTCTGGGCTAAGAACACACTGAGCTTCTCACCAACCAACAGCCCCAATCCTCCTCCCCAGGGCTGCTCTCCATCCATTCCCCACCCAGCCTTTTTGGGTTTGTATTTGGGATTCCCCGTGCCAGCTGCAGGACCTTGGCTCTTGGCCTTGACTCCGTGAGGTTCTCACAGCCCCTCCTCTGTGTCTGCCCCTCACTGCTCATTCCTTGTCACTTGCTGAGGGTGCCGTGGGTCCCACTGTCTCTGTCCCTGACAGAGTTGTTAAACTTTAGCTGAAGTCAAGCTCTAATCAAAAGCTCCAAACTTTCCTGGCTCTTTGCCCCAAAATCAGAGGCAGTAGTAGATGCAGCTCTGGGTAGTAGTAACCACCCTGCAACTACCCAGTTACTACAGCTTCACTTGGAAGCTTCACTCCTCAAACTTTCTGTGGTGGTTTATTATTTTTGAGATTTATTAACTATAAACTTAATTATAAAGCTTAAATTCAAAGTGAATCGATGTCTTTTGTGAACTATCTACTAGAGACAGCATCACAAATGAGTCAGTTGAAGTCTGATTGAAAAGAGTATAAGAGACTTGGTTTTAAGGTAAAGTTTTTACAAGGACAATTATGAATTGCTTGAGTTTGTGTTGTATTATTCAGAGACCTTTCTTGGGATTTGATTTCTATTTTGGTTTGTGTTTACAACATGGAGTAAGTGTTATTTCTTTCTGTGTCAGATTTCCTGACTTGGAGATCCCTGTCCATTCCTCTGGTGCTGCTCTACAGAATTCTAGGACAGCCTTGGGGAAATCTCTGTGTTTGTGGTTTGGGTTTTCTTCTGTACATGAAAAGGTTGTGAGTTATGGTAATTATTGTAATCTGATAGTTTGCTGTGCAAAAGCTTAATGATAGAAGGTCTGAAACTCATAATCTGGAGGTGTGAATGGAAATCATTTCTCTGCTGTGGCCCTTCAGGAAAGTTGATCCTTTGTCCTTGTGAGGTTGGTCTGGGGATGTTCTCAGCTGTGTTTTCCACGATTGCAGTGCAGTGTCCATGTGAGCCTTGCACAACATTCTCTGACCCATCACAACATTCATTTATGTATCTCTGTGGAGTTAAATTAACCAGACTCATGTTCACAGCATGGACATTTTAAAACTTTATGAGCTCGGTGTTGAAACGTTGAGAAATCCAGGAGCACAGGTGGAGACAGATGGAGCACAGGCTCTGCACTGCCTTCCTTGGTGCTTGTTGACACCTCTGACTGCTTTGGGTCTCATTCTGGAGTCCACAACACTTTGCTCCATGTGATGGGCACCAGAAATGCTTTTCTCCTGTGAGGAACCATTAGAATTGGACACAGATTTCCAAAAATGGGTTTGAAGGTTCTACCCAGTGCCCATTTACTTGATTACTGCCATACAGTAAACCCAAAATAGTTTTTGCTAGAATATTTCCATTTAATTTATTGCAGAAGCCAATAAAGCAAGGCAAACCAGTTGGCCAGGTTGTGGTGTTATCAAGTTCTCTCTTCTGAAGCCTGGTTTAAAAACCCCACTTTTTTCCTTTTCTTATTATGCAAAGAAAGAGTTGTGTAACTATTGTATAATGGTTGTATTACACCTGCATAAAGCAAGTACTTAATCTAGTTTTCTGCTGGATGTTCTTAATCAGCACCCAGTTATTTCAAGAAATGAGAAAACAGGTTCTCCTTCCAGTCCACAAGATTCCAGTGTTGCATCTTGAAATCACCCCCTCCTGCAAAACTTAGGCAAATGCCAATTAAATGGAACAGATGATTTAAAAGCCTGTTTCAGTTTAGCTGCTGTTACAATGAAGTGAAATGTAAAAGATGGGAGTGCCACAGCCCCACCGAGCCCTGTGTGTGGAGGAAGGAATGTCCAGATGTGACCAAGTGACGTTTTCTGAGGGCTGCTGCTGTGCTGCCAGGTTTGGGAACACCAAAGGGAGATGAGCAGTGACCTCTGGGCAGGCTGGACCCTGATTGTGTGAGGACTGGCAGGGCAGGGCTGGGCTTTGGTTCCACTGCACAAAACCCAATCTCAGTTAACTCTAAATGCTTTAAAAAAAATCTGAACGTAAAGCAAACACCACTTTGGAGTAGTTGATGTCATTAAATCTCCTCCTGGTACTGAGAAGTTCATGGTAGGTTCATGTTCTGAGGCACAGGAGGTTTTCTATCTTGGGGTTTTTTCCTTTCTTTTATTCCCCCTTTTCTGTCCAGTGTGAAAACTTCCAGTTCTTAATTATTTTTTTTTTAATCAAGAACATTCTGATTGAAATCAGCCAATAATTTTTTGTATGTGTGTGACAAAGATTTCCTCAGCTTATATTTGCTGTCCTTTAGTGTGTATTCCCAAAGTCTGCTGAAAGAGAGGGGGGACATAACTGACCTTCCTTATGTCATTCCTTATTTTTTAAATATTTATCACTGTTTTCTTCTACCTCAGAAGTACAATCCTAGGCCTACATTGTATAACCCAGTATTTTGTGTTGGCCTCACTCTTTTGTTAAAATTTTGAGTCTTGTAGTTCCTACCTAATTTTATTGAAATGTGAGAATGTGATTATTTCTATACAAGACTTTGAATATGGGATGAAGAATTTAATGCTCAGACTTCCATATTTGAAAAAAACTCCCTTGGTATTTTCTGATACAGGTTTCTTTAACTGCTTTGCTGTTATTTTCTTCCCCTGGACCACTGCTACTTTAAAAAACAAATCTTAATTTTCATCTTTGCATGATTTTGGTTTGCATAAAACAAAAGAATCTGAGGGCTGTGGTTTGAGGTGAGGCTGAAGCTCAAGATACATTTTTAGCAATCACAGAGTGGGCCCAGAATGCAATTTCTAAGTTTTGTTTTAGTCATTATGTGTGTTCTGAAACCTCTGAACCCCCAACCTGACAATGCCAAATGCATAAACTTCCTTGATGTACTTGAGAAAACAGGTCTGGATTATATTCCATAGGTTGTAAGCATGGTCTGCCTCCCAACATTTCAGTCTTGCCTATCTCTGTGGAGTTACACTTGACTTTATTCATTATTTCCATAAAAATTCCCAAACTAAGTCAAGCACTCCAGCACCAACAAAAATGAGAGAATTATCTCTTGCTTTTGGTGGTCTGAACTATCCTTTATCAGGTAGTAAATATATAAATTAATTTTTTTAAATGAGAGTTAGTAATTGATCACTGTCCAGACCCTGCACTCGGTTTTAGGTTTGCAACTTTCTCATGCCACATTTTAATGGCTTAACCCAGTAAATTCTAATTCTGATGGATGTTTCCAGCATCCCATAGAAGAGTTTTGGGATCTAACATACAGAAAAAGCCCATCCACCCAAACTTTCTGTATCTTATTGACAGCCTGGCCTAAGGCACTGAGCTCGTGGTTTTTGGGATGAAGAGAGGCAATTCAGAGATCTTTGGCATCTCGTAGAGCTTTGTGTGCTTTCCATGCACTCAGCATGAGATCAGTAACTCCCTGAGCTGCTCTCCAGCAATGGGGTGAAAGCCAGAAGGGGAAGTGACAGGTCAGAGTCACCTGGTGGGCACCTAAAATCACTTGGTGAGTGCCCAAAATCACCCAGTGATTGCTCAGAGTCACCAGGTGACACCTCAAAGTCACCTGGTGAGCACCCAAAATCACCTGGTAAGTGCCCAAAATCATCTGGTGACAGCACAAAGTCACAGAATCGCCGGGTTAGAAGAGACCTTTAAGATCATCAAGTCCAACCCCTGCCCTAACACCTCAACTAAGCCATGGCCACATCCAGGTTTTTTTTAAACACATCCAGGGATGGTGACTCCACCACCTCCCCAGGCAGACAATTCCAGTGCTTTATCACTCGTCCCATAAAAATCCTTTTTCTTGATATCCAACCTCAATTTCCCTTGGTCACCTGGTCAAAGTCACTGGTGATGCAGGGTGGAGCTGAGCTGAAGGGTTTCTGTGTCTGATGCTTTAATAGCAGGATGCTCTTTGCATTTGCAGTTTCATTTGCCTGGAGTTTGTATTCTGAGTGCTCTGTAACTTGGAGAAGCAGCTTCTTAAGGTTGGAGAGTGACTCAGCACATCCACATAGAGGTCTGCTCAAGGAATTTAGGATTTGCTTGGAAATTTGGGGAATTAGGGTTTGAACTTGTTTTTCCCAAACAGAGTTTGTCTTTAAAAAAGGCTGATTTTTAATTTGCAGCCTCTTTTCCCATTTCATCCACATACCTCAGTTTTGGGCAGAGTGATGGGGTATGTCAGAAAATGGTATCATTTTTGGATAGCTGTTGTTTTTGTGTGCTCTCCTCCTGGTGCACACGAGAAGCATCTGTGCAGTGAATAAACGTGAATTTCAATGGATCTGAAATTTATACAACTTCTTTCACATGGAAGGGGGAGGAGGCATTTATGGGATTTGCCCACTTTGTGTGATTGGAACATGGAATCATGGAATGGTTTGGGTTTGAAGGGACCTTAAAGATTGTCTCATTCCAACCCCCTGCCCTGGGCAGGGACACCTTCCCAGGCTGTTCCATGCCCCATCCAGCCTGGCCTTGGACACTTCCAGGGGTGGGACATCCACAGCTCCACCTTAGCAGTCCAAAAGCTCCAGCCTTTCTAGCAGGGCTGAGTTCTGAGCCTTAAGGGGTGACCAGTGTGGGGAACAGAGAGTTTCCTGTGCCAGTGTCCACTGGGTGTGTGACCCACCTTTCTCTGTGCTTGAGTTTGCTTGGATTTTAGAGGGAAAATTGGTAAAATGTCTTAAATTAAACTCTTTAAAAATAATGTGTTCTAGTTTCAGCTGACCAAACTTGTGACAGAGTCCTGAGGCACTGCTGGTAGTGCTGGCAGTGGAGGGGAACAGAGTAATTGGTGCTGGGGAATAAAGATTGGAATTGTTGGTCTTCTGTGGCTACACCCTCTTAAATTTGGGGGAAATTTGAGAAGACTTCATTATTTCTTTTTCATCCAGATCAGTCTTCTAGAATGAGATAAATCCATAGGCTGGTAAATAATTCCAGTGCTTAGAGGATGCTGAAGGGCAGCACAGCAAGAACAGGATATTCAGAGAAAAACACAAGCAACATTGATTTTCTCCCCCTTTTTCCTTCCACCCACCCAGATCTGTCCGTGTTTTCCTGGGCCTGGTGAAAATGACCTTGCTCTCCCCAAACCTGTACCTATGTCCAATTTGAAATAATTGATACAAAAGAAGCATAAAGATGAAAAGAAAGAATGGCTTTTGTGTTTCATTAACCTGCTGATGTTCCAAGTGTTGGCAAACTGATGGGAAGTTCCTGCACGGGGAAAAACTTGAAGGGAAATTGTTGGAAGAGTTGTTCCAAGGCAAAGAGAGCAACCAGGAGTTCTTTGAAGGCAGTGACCCCTTGAGCAGCTCCCCTTCCCTCCCTTGGGGCTGCCTGTCCCCACCTGCTTTGTGCTGGCCCAGCTGTTTGTGAGCCCAGCAGTGAATCAGGCTTGCAGGGTGAGTTGGCTGAAGTGAATAATTTTATATTTTATATCGGGGAATCAGGTTACTCTGCAGGGCTCAGGGAATGGGCTGTGAGGGTGGGCAGGGCTCTGTTCATGGAGAACACCATTCCCGGGAATTCTTGCCAGCCCTCGTGTAGTAAATCGTGCTGTGTCACTCTCTGTCCTCGCTCTGCCTCTCGGACTTTTGTGTGTCTCAAACTTGTGACATTGCCACTCGGGTGCTGCCCTGCGTGTGCCCTCCCAGCACAGCCCTCACTTGGGAATGATTTCTGGCTCCAGCTCTCCTCATGCTTCTCTTCTTGCTCTCTTTTCCCTCCTGCTCCTCCTTGAGTTTTTCCTTGCCTTTTTAACAATTTTCTAACTTCTGCTTGTGCCCTTTTTCCTCCCAGGTCATTGCCAGCACCTCTCTTACTGTAATTTGTTCAGTTGCTTGTTCTTTCTCATTTCTCTTCCCCAATAGGAAAAAATCACTAAAACCTCTTAAGAAACCTGAAGTTTTTAATTTTCTGTGCACCCCCCAAAACATTAGCACAAACCAATACAACATACAGGTTTCTTCTCTGTCTCATTCACTTTTGAATTTTCACTTGAGTTCTGTATTGCCTTAAGAGAGATGTGCACACACAAAAGGTGTTTTTCCTTTTTGGACAAAACTGAAAAGTGAATTGAAGTTTCCAAAGTTAACTTTTAAGAAAAGGTATTTTCACTGTGTAAGCTGTGAACAGAACCTACTGCTACCAGATGCTGAATTGTGGAGTGAAGATGCTTCATTTTCTTGTTCTTGCTCTACAAAGGAGACATAAAAATTGTTTCTGTTCTACACAACCACCAGCTGGGCCAGTTATGTTAAAAAACAACCCAAACTCTTTAGGAAATTCCATGTTTGCTTGTCCTCTTAAATAGGTGACCAGTTTCACATCCATGTGTTCAGAAACATAATATTTTAGCCCAAATTATTTAAATCTTGTTGATCATTATTTACCTGTTAATTGAGAAAGTAAACAGAAGTGCTCATGCTTTAATATCTGAATCCATCCATTTGAATGTCCATCCATATTTTAATAATCCAAAGTGACTGGAAAATTGGGCAATACACTTACTCTTTACAGCAGGAAAAAGCAGTGAAATTCTTCTGCCCATCCCCTTTGTTTCTCTGAGTTTTTGGGTGGACAGGAGCACGGGAAGTACCCAGCAAGACCTGCTTTCCCCATGCCAAATGGGGTTGACAACATCTTTGCAATTCTTATATGATAATAAACATAAGTGAGAGTGTGAATTACAGTGGTTGTCTTCAGAGATGTTCAGTGGTTCTCTCTTAGTAAATAAAATTACAACTCATAAATGCTGTATCTGGTGACTTGCAGCTTGTCTGATGATTTTCTTTCTTAATTTTCTTAATCCCTTTGAGTTGTTTTCCAGTGAACTCTGTCCATCCTGCTTGGTTTCTGTGGGTTTTTTTTCATGGCTAAAGACCTGTCTTGTGCTGAACAATGTGGCACTGCTCAGTTCCAGGAGTAGCTGAGGTTCCTTAAGCACAGAATTCTGTAGCTGCTCTGGTGCTTGGTGCTTGTCTTCCCCCATCCATCCCCTTCTTTGGCATTCCATGGCACTTTTCCTGAATTTCCCCAAATTTCTCTTTCCTCTGAGTTGCTTTGGGTTGACTGTCCATGAAATATTTCAGACAAAAATGTCTGAGCAAAAAAGGGCAAATTCCAGTCCTTGGCTGCTGGATCAGAGAATCACAGAATCGTTTGGAAAATGGTTGGGAAAGCCCTCCAAGGTCATGGAGTCCCACCTTGTCCCCAGCCCAGAGCACTGAGTGCCACCTCCAGGGATGGGCACTCCAGACCTCCCTGGGCAGCCCCTGGAAGGTGTCAGGGCACACTCAGGAACCTCTTGTTGAGCTGTGTCACAACATGGATGGGAACAGGAGCAGCACTGCATCAACACTTCCCTTTTCCCATGTCCTCTTTCCTAAAAAGCACAGCACATCATTCCATGGAATACACCAGCTCAGTATCCTTAGTACAAAAGTAAAGATCTGCTGGAAAAGTGGCTTTGTTCTGGAGTCTTTCCATCCATCCATCCCAGACTATTCTTGGGAGTGTGAACTTCAGTGGGACACTAAAGGTTTTCTTTCCTTTTTTATTTCCTGGATACCTTGGACTTGGTGATCCTGATTGCTCTTTGGAGGGTTATAAGGTCAGGATTTAAAAGCTTTTTTTTTTTTTTTTTTTTTTTTTTTCAATTCTCATTTCCTTCCTGCAGTCTGCCTTATTAGTACTATTTTAGAAATTTTTATCAGGGAAAAAAATGCTATAGGAAACCAAACTTCTCTGGTAAGGCCCTTATCAACTTCTGATGCTGGCAGAGATAATGTTATTTAATAAAAATTGTATAGTCTTCCCATGACCTAAATACTTAAATGGATAAGTTTGTCAAAGATTAGTGCAGTGTCTACTTCTTGAACAAGAGAAGTGTCTTGGAGAACATCAGCTGATCAGTGTCAGCTCCACATTGGGAGCTGGAATTGGTGAAGTTCACATAAACTTCTCCCAAAGTTTCAACTTTTTCTATTTCTCCTCATAAAAGTCGAGTTAGACCACATGAATGTGAGAGGGCTCTTACAGAGACTTTTCCTGGGCTTTTATCTCACTGAGAGATGGCTCTTAGACTTTTATGTTACAGCTGCCATCAGGGAATAATCCAGAGGGAATTCTATGCTCCTCCAGAGTGCCTGCACTCCCAAAGGGATTCAAGCCAATGCTGTCCCAGAGTCACACACGGAGCTGGAGCTGCACAGCCAGGACCTGTCCACTCTGGATCGAGTCCAACCTCTTGTTGGATTCCTGAAGCTCAGAAAATCATTGTTTTCCATGTTAATAAGCAGGAGATAATAAACTTCTGGGGGTGATTGGCAGTCAGTTCATTTGAAGGAGTGTCATGGCTTTTTGGTCCTTGAAAGCTTTATAAATGATGAATTCTTTTTGGAGGTATCCATACATGAATGAAGGCTTGATGAGGAATTCCTGGAGGAGATTCTAAGGAATTTAGGTACATACCAGATTATAATTAGTACATTCTGATCTTATTTTTTTTAATATTAAAGACACTGGCTTTATCTAGGAGAACAAATATTCTGGAGTCTCCAGTGAGCTACCAATAACTGCATTTTTGGGGGTGAATGTTTGATGAAATCTCTATTCAGTGTGACAATAAATGCACCCAGTAAAGCTTTTGCTGCTTGATCTGCACCCAGTGTCTGTACTGGCTTTTCTCCCTTGCATCCACATGCTTTTATCACTTGGATAGGATGCATGAATTATTCTTATGGATTATAATACAACTTAAATCGAAGGAATTTGCAGCTTATTACCTCCCCCTGCCTGTATCTCAGCATACCTTGGGATATACCAAAATTTGCTTTAATATTATGCTTAACAGCAGGGATGGATGGAGGCTGAAAAGATAATGCAACAAGACCTTGGAATTGTGAGTTTGAAAAAGGTGTTTTGACTCCATCCCCAGATGATATGAAAATGTCCTAAGTTCGTTAGTTTATCTCCTTCTTCAGTGAGAGTTTTCTAGGTCAGCGGTTCCTTAACCGGGGAATAAGGCCATGGCAAATGTGCTACAGATGGAACCTAAACCCATCCTGAATGATGGGAAGTTAACAAATATTATCCTAGGGATGATTCATATTTAGTGCAAAACGTTTGGGGCTGACAAGGATGTGTGTTCTGAGAAATGGAAGGGCTTGGAGCGAACAATGTGAGGAAAATGTTGGAGCTTTATTTATTCATGTCTTTCATGTAGAGTGAATCTCCCCCTCTGCTCTCGTGAGATCCCACCTGGAATGTTGCTTCCAGCTCTGGGGACCCCAACATCAGGGTGTGGAGCTGCTGGAGTGAGTCCAGAGGAGGGATAAAGATGGTCCCAGAGCCCCTCTGCTCTGGGAACTGGGGCTGTAGAAGAGAAGCTCCAGGGAGAGCTCAGAGCCCCTGGCAGGGCCTGAAGGGGCTCCAGGAGAGCTGGAGAGGGACTGGGGACAAGGATGGAGGGACAGCACGCAGAGAATGGCTTTGATTTGATGGGATATTTGGCAGGAATTGTTCCCTGGGAGGGGCTGGGCTGGAATTCCCAGAGCAGCTGTGGCTGCCCCTGGATCCCTGGCAGTGCCCAAGGCCAGGTTGGACATTGGGGTTGGGAGCAGCCTGGGACAGTGGGAGGTGTCCCTGCCATGGCAGGGGTGGCACTGGGGGAGCTTTCAGGTCCCTTCCAACCCAAGAATTGCAGCAGTGTCAGTCAGGCTCAGCTGTGGAGCTGTGCAGAGTCAGCAGCAGAGTGGAGCAGCAGCGAGGATGTCAGTGCTGAGCTGCAGCCCTGACTCACGGCCGGGCAGTGCCAGGTGTGGCTCGGGAAGGGCTCTGGGAACACAACAGCCAGGTCAGCATCACCTTTGGCTTTGGGGAGACTTCAGCCTAAAAAGAATGACTTTAATGAAATAATTCCGTTTATTCCCATGGAGTTGAATGCATCTGATTGTCTTGGACCACCAAAGCTGATGAACTTGCCAGGAGCTGCTGTTTGAACATGTGTTGAGCAAGGATTTTAAACCTGGTGCTTCTATCGTGACATGTCTGGAGAAAGCTGGAGCTGCTGTGGTGTTTTCCACGTTAAAAGGAGCTGGAAAAGCAATTGGAGAGGACCCAGCTTTGTCTGTCCAGTGTAAATCTGAATAATGAAAGGCAAAGGTTGTGGCATTGCAATTGTCAGTGGGAGCTGCCAGAGGGGCAGCATTTAAACAGCAGTTCCTGGTGTGTTTGAAAAGGTCCAAAAGTCCTTAAAAATGTTCACAGATCTGTATATGGCGAAAAAAAAATACCCACTAACCCAAAATCTTATGAATTAGCACCATTTCTGTACAGAGGCAGCCAGCAGTTAGACCTTGGTGTGATTGGTTTTGTGTGTTTGGTTATTTTATTGTGGTTTTTATTTGTTTGCTTGTTTGTTTTTTGTTTTTTTTTTTTAATTTGGGATACTAAATCTGTGCATATTTCCGTGTGTTAAAGTATTTTGGAAACTCTCAAGATTAAAGATACTGCTGTACCACGGCAACAAACATCTACATTATTATTCTTGAAATAAGTAACTTTAAATCTCTGAGAGCAACACCAGAATTGTCTTCTGCCAAAATGGAGCTAGAGAAATAGTTTTATTTCATTTAAACATGGGATAGCAGCTGCACAGACTCTTCATAAATATGTAAAGTATTTCTGTATGTTGTGGTCTGAGTAAGGTTTATTTTGATTTTTCCAGCTCTACTCCTGAATGAAGAAGTTCAGGTGGCTGCACCTGAGTCCCCTCTCTTGCCAGGTCTCTAAGAGAGCTCAGTTTGTAAATAAAGAATACAACAAAAAGTGGGAGTAGTAGTAGTGACCACTAAATTGGAAGAATAATCAGCTGTAGTAATATCAAGGTCGTAGTAAAAATCTGTAAATTGAGTGGTTTGGCCACGTTCTGTGGAAACTTGAGGCAGCTTTAGGTGTTCCTGTAATTCTTCTTCCTTTATGGCTCAGAAATTCAGGGACAAGTGGGAAGGTTGTGCTCCCTTGAGACTTCTGGGTCTGAAGTTCTGAAGTGATGAATGCAATTCTGTAGCAGGGCCATGTTTGCCTTTGCATTTCTCAAGTTCTTTTCCCAACCACAAAGAACAGAAACAGTTTTTGTACATGGAATGATTGGCCTTGTTGAGGACATCTATAGGAAAAAAAAATAACCTGCAGGAAAATCTCAGCTCTGCAAGACATTTCATATTCCTCTGGATAAACTCATTTACAGCCCTCATGTAGGTTCCACTTTGGAATATGATTTTATTCCCATGGTCCTGATATTGCAGGGGATGGACAATTCCAGCTGTAACATTTTTCCTTTTGTTTGGTGGAGGGAGGGGAATGCAAATCCAGTGGTTTGACTTTTGTCTGACACTATTAAGTGGGTGGAAAAAAGAGCCACTCCCTCTTGTAATTGGAGGTTCCTTATAAGGTCAGTGGACTGAAAATATTTGAAGTTTGTGCTTCTAAAATTAATATTTTTAGTCAGTGAGTAAGTAAAGCATCAGATGCAAATTATCTAAAAAATCTCAAGTATTTCAACCTTTATTGTGGGGCTTTTCTTCCCCTCTTCCCCTCCTCTTTCCCCTCACTGTGTCAGTTTAATTCTTCCTAAAACCACAGGCTTTATTCTCTGGTTCACATGAATTAATGAATATTTAAAAAAACAAATCCTGACTTCTCTGGCTGGATGGGTCACTTATAAATTTAATATTTCAGTTCCTTCAGACACCTGGGAAGCAGTACATGTTTAGAAGTGATGCATTTCATAAATAGACTGTAAAAAATCATGTATTATAAACAAATGGAGTGTTATAAATCAGATATTTCAGAGACTCAAACTGCACTCTGAAGTCTGCCTGAATGAATCGTGGTGTGACACCCCTGCTCTGTGGCTGATAAAATCACACTTTGGTTGTATTTTAGGTGCATTTGAGGGTATTTTGACACCACCACTGGCCTGCACGTGTGCAGTGGCTCAGCTTAGAGAACCAAACTGGGATTAATAATTGTGGCTTTGGATTTCTGCTGCTTCCCATTGCCCCCAGTGCAGTTTGCTGAGTGTCCCTGTCCCATTGCAGCAGGCCAGAGGCTGCTTCAGTTCTGCTGCTGCTGCTGAGAGAAATCCCTGCTCTGCTGCAACTGCACTTCTGCCTGTGCCAGCTCTGAAATTGGGTGAGAAACTCTGTGATTTCAGCAAAGCTGCTTTCACACCTCACCCATGGCTTCTTACAGCACGTGGTGTAAATTTAGCATGAGAGTGAAACCAGTCATTCACAGCATCTTCTTTTCAGAGGAACCAGTGCTTTGTGGAACTCGGAAAATCATTTGCAGCACACCAGAAAATCATGATTGGGCATGTTTTGGTTGAGCATCTCACAAGTCCTGATCTGGAAACTCCCAGTGCACATTGCAGCTCCTCAGGAGGATGAGGAGTGTGCTGGGGAAGTCTGCTATAAACTCAGTTTTGTTTGTTGTCGACTTTCCCCCAGTGATGTAGAAAAATGCTCAATTTCCAAATTTTTAGCGTTCTCCTTCCATGCTTTAAAAGGAGAAAGCTGCACCCCATGTGTGAGGGTGAGCTCAGCAGGTGACTGCTCATGGTTCTGTAAAATACACAAAGTCACCTGAGGAGAGGTACTTTATATTTACTGAATTATGAATTTTAAAATCTTTGCCCAGAGCAGCTGTGGCTGCCCCTGGATCCCTGGCAGTGTCCCAGGCCAGGTTGGACATTGGAGCTTGGAGCAGCCTGGGACAGTGGAAGGTGTCCCTGCCCAGGGATGGTCTTTAAGGTCCTTTCCATCTCAAACCATTCCATGATTCCCTGATTCAGTAATCTTAAAGAAGTTGCTGTTTCAGTGAAAACACTCAGTTAATAAGTGTTCCAGAATCCCACAGAACTTAAAGCTGGAGAAGGGGATCTGTGACTTCCTTGGGAACAGGATAGATGTGATGCTGGTCACAATTTAATTTACCTGTGTTTCAGTACTCAATATATTTGCTGTGTCCATAGGAACATGCTGGTGCCCAGAAAGGACAGGAATATATTGGCTTTTTGTGCTGGAATCATAATTTACTTTTAATTTTCTGCTGTGATTTTGCAGGTGAATCTGAGTTGTACAAAGCAGAACTCAGTACAGCATGGCCATTTTTCCCCTCCTTTTCATTCTTGTGAATCATCCCCTGTGTTGGTCACAAGAGCAGCAGTGAATTTGGCTGTGTTTGGATTTCAGGTGTGTGTTAATTTGGACATTAAATACATGGGATTTCCCTGCTAACAGAGCACTCCCACTGCATGTGCTGGGTGCTGGCAAAACAATGATTCTGGAATTCCTCAGCTTTGTCCCTCTGGGAAGCTATCAGTCACTGAGCACCCTGTCAGATTTATTAATCAAATTCCAATTGGATTGATTGTACTTCACATTTCACTGTGCAGTGTTTGAAATAAAACACCAAATCTGTGTCTTTGAGGAATCTTTTGCTCAGTTTGTCTTACATCAAACCTCATCACTGCTTGCCTCTATATAGTTCAGATGTCTAAATCCATTATATTCCAGTATTTTAATAACCCCAATTTCATGGTGGGTACCTCAGGATAATTTTCCTAGTAAATAAATAAAAAAAATTTGGTTTCTAAGTAAGTATTTATATTTTATGTTGCTAGCAACAGGCCTGCCTGTGTTCACCGAAGGTCAGTGACCTGAATTATGTTCAGCTCTGCCAGCAGTGTGTGTAGTCATGAGAAATGCAGGGGTTTCTCTGTATTCCACGAGTATGACTTGAAAAATTACAAAATAATCTTTTCACAGAGGAAAAACTTGAACCTGGCTTTGCAAAAAGATTTCATATTGAATCTTATAATAGGGTGATCCTGAATAAGGAAAATAAGTCCCTCTACGAAGGGTTTTAATTAGTAAAATGTAAAAAGCAAACCCCTCCCCAGCAGACTTCTCTTTTCATTAAATTTTCATGTTAATAATGGTTTTTGCACTTTAACTTTTAGGGGTTTAGAAGTCTGATTGCTCTGAACTCAACTTTGATCTGCACTGAACCTATTGATGTGTGTTGGGTATTGAGTTTTGCAGGAAGGGATGGATGCTCCTAAGGAATACAGGGAATAAAACTTTAATTCTCAAAGACACCAGGGAAACCAGGCTTGGGACGTGAGGAGAAGTCAGAGATGTGACAAAGTTTAGTTACTCAGTGTCACCATGTCCACGATGATGTGGATATAACCTGGAACAGAAGGTGCTCAGCATCCTCTGACTGAGCCTTGTGTGACTCCACGTTGGGATTGCTCATGGGCAGGGAGTGGCTCTGGATGGGGGATCCCATCCCCTGTGTTTGAGGAGATCACAGGAGCCTCGGTAGGGAGGGAAAACAGGACACAAAAGCATGAGGTAAAATTTTAGCAGAGATGATTTCTAAGAATTGCTCTCTTCGTTTAAATAAAAAAGACTTTGGCTTTCATTCTTTTCTTTGCTCTACCACTTTCAATAATTTGCTTTTTAATACCTTTCCTGTCATGTGTTCCTTCCTCTCCTCCTTTATTTCCAATTCACTTCTGTTCTGTACTGGTAAGGAGATCAAACTGGGTTCTTGAAGCCCAGTAAATGTTATTACTGAGGGGATTCTTCTGGTAATGATCTTACAGACTGTGTGATGAGTAGGATTTGCTCTTGCCTCCTCTTATCATCAATTTATTATCTAAACCAGGAAGCCTTTGTGCAGGCTGTCTGAAAGGCCTTTTGCTTTAAGAACTTGGCAATGCAGACACAGCTGAAGAGTTTAAGGTGCTGCCCCTGCAGCCACTGAGTGCAATTTCGTTGTATCTATTTTAAAAAATACCTAAAAATTGTTACTCTTTTATGTTGTGTGTCTGTGACACTGTTACTGTCACCGGGGCTCACCGGCTTTGGGATCTGCTGAGATTCCAAACCCCTCCTTGGAAAACCGGGCTTCACCTGCTTTTCCATTCTGGAATTCCACAGGAATTCTCCAGTTCTCCAGGCTGGGCTGATGGAGAGTTGGAAGGAGACTGAAGCTGGGCTGGATCTGTGTTCCTGGTCAGCTCTGAAATGCACCAATGTGTTGATTCCTGTTAATAACCTGTTAATGACTTTCTCACATCAGCAGCTCTTCCTTAGTGTTGGTAGCTCTTAAAGTGTCTTCTAAATTGTAAAATGACTCAGGGCTCTGTGGTTACCTCTGCAGCTGCTTTGGGAGCTGAGCATTCCCATTGTGGAACAGGCGGGAGACAATGGTTGCATACTCCAAGATATTTTGGCTGAAAATTGCTCAAACTCTGGTGATAGTTTGAACTAAGCTGGGTTAGGATTGAAACTGGTCTTGCACTGGTGGCACTGGGAGGGGGTCAAGCAGTGACTGAGCTGCAAGGTGATAAAAGACAAGAGAGTGATGCCTTCAGTCCTTGAGCTGCTGCTGCTGGCAAAGGCTTCCTGTAATCCTGGTGTAAACCCAGAGGTGCTGCAGTTAAAGGGAATAAGGGATAATGGCCAGAGAGCTTTCAGAGATGGGACTGAGGCTCTGAAGCCTCAGGGCACCTGTGTGGGATGGACAAACCTGGAGCTGCTGTAGAGAGCCCAGAGGAGGCAGCAGGATGAGCAGAGGGATGGAGCAGCTCTGCTGGGAGGAAAGGCTGGCACAGCTGGGATTGTTCAGCCTGGAGAGGAGAAGCTTTGGGCTGAGCTCAGGGTGGCCTTGCAGGGCCTGAAGGAGCTGCAGGAACCATGGAGAGAGACAATTGCCAAGGGATGGAGGGACAGCACCCAGGGAATGGAGGGACAGCACCCAGGGAATGGCTTCAAAAATTCCAAGTTTAGGTGGGAGTTGGGAAAAAAATCCTTTCCTGGCAGGGTGGGCAGGCCCTGGCACAGGGTGCCCAGAGCAGCTGTGGCTGCCCCTGGATCCCTGGAATGTTCAGTTCCAGGTTGGACATTGGGGTTGGAGCAGCCTGGGACAGTGGAAGGTGTCCCTGCCATGGCAGGGGTGGCACTGGATGAGCTTTAAGGTCCCTTCCAACCCAAACCACTCAGGAATTCCATTGTTACTTCATTGAAATAAGAGTTTGCTCTTCCTTTCTTGTTTCCTGTGCTGGGTCAGGGGGCTCAGCCCTGCACCAGACCCAGCCTTTCCCTCAAACTGAAGTGATTTAGGCACCACAGTGCCCTGTTTGTAGGAGCTGGTGTGGCCTCAGCAGTGCTCCTGACAGCTGTGCATGTGGCAGTGCCATCCCAGGGCTCTGTGGAGCTGCAGGCTGTGGGTTCAGGATGTGGGAATGTGGGATGGCCACTTTTAGGATTTCCCCTTTTTTTTTTG
Source organism: Sturnus vulgaris (assembly GCF_052056855.1). NCBI lineage: Eukaryota > Metazoa > Chordata > Aves > Passeriformes > Sturnidae > Sturnus > Sturnus vulgaris. The sequence continues at coordinate 116,780,491 of NC_142244.1, read as the reverse complement.
GGCGGGGGCACGACAACAAAAATCCACCTGCTCCTAAAACACCAACGCAACCACTGCAACACCTGCTCGTGCACGGATCCAAAAAGCATCTCCTCATCCTCGTGCCCCCTTCCCTGTGGTGTGTGTGTGTGACACTGCAGTGGCACAGGGACAAGGGCAGGCAGGGCCCAGGGTGGGCTGTGCAGGGCTTGAACTCGCATTGTTGGGGGGAAATGGAGCGAACGGCGCCGCTTGCTGCTCAAATTGCAGGGTCTGAGAGCATTTTAGGCTGCTCACACTTGCCTGAAGTTACATATTTCAGGAGGTGTTTAAATAATAATAACTCTCCAATTCCAGCTGGTCAGTAATTTGCAGAGTTCTCTAAAATTCTCAGGAATTCTAAGTGGGTTTGATATTTCCATAGGTTGTAGAGTACCAATGATTGTTGGAGAACAAGTGAAAAACAAATGCTTGGGAAATGCTTTGACCAATCTGAGTTGCTGGGTGTTGTGTTTTGGGGTTTAATTTTATTTTATTTTTTTCATAATCCTGCTGTTCTTCTTAATTTCTGTTGGAGTTTTCTTCCTAGAAACTCTTGTCTTTATATCTCTTTGTCTATGAAAAGTACAATTTTATTTTACTGAGCCTATTTTAATTATTTGCAGCAAGGTGAACCTAATTTAATTTCATCAGGCTACGAGGAGAAGTGAACTTCAACGTTTAGGAATTTATATGCATTTATAATGCATTTATAATTCTGGAGTTTGTAGATTTGAGAAAATCCCATAAGTTCAGTTGTGTTTTAGAAATATTGTCCTGAATTTCTGTGAAAATCCACACATTTAACGTTTTGGCAAAGATGGGTTGTTGGGATTTTTTGGGATGATGTTAATTTTGAGATTTAGTCAATGCCCAGTTGAAATTTCAGTTAATCCTTGACATTTTAACACTTAAAAAGTTTTTCTAAAGCCAGGTATCAGTGGAAGATAAATCTTTGTCATGCCCGTCTGTGCTTTTCCTGTTGGAAAACTTCATTTTCTGTTTGGATTTCCTTGGTTTTTAGCTCAGGGTAGAACTGAGCAGTTGTGGTGCAGTTTAAAAAGTTTATTCTTTTTTTTTTTTTTTTCCTTTTTCAGTGTTGTTTGCTGCTGGACTCCCCCATCCCCACAACCCCGCAGGATGATATGAGACTTGAAAGAAGACGATGCATACAGGTGATTTAATATCTAGGATTTTTACAATGAAAAATGATGGATGTTCTTGATGTGCTTTTTGTTGCTGTTCCATTCTCTGTCCCCCCACTGTTCTAACTCAGTAGAATATTTAAGAACCGACAGAATTTTGAAATCTTTCTGTGCACTTTCAAAACTCTTCTGCAGCTTGGAAAACTCTTCTTCTTCCAGGAAGAAAATGGTTTTTCTGAATGGAAATACTGTTTTCAAAGTTTTTATGGGAATGCTTCTGAAGGTGCCAATTAAATGGACTGGTTGATATTTTAGGAAGTTCTCCCATTTTTTGGCTAATCAGAAATCCTGGAAGTGCCAAGTGTATTTCCAGATTCAATGGTTGATTTTTAGTTTTGCTGGAAATCCAGTTGATATTTCAACACAGAAAATCATGAGCAGCAGAAATAGAATAAAACCGAGTTTGTCCAAGAGGGTTGGTCTAATTTTTTATTAATTTTTTTATACCCAAATACCTTTATTTCAAGCAAATTTTTGGTTTGCTTGTTCAGCTTTAAACCCCAGGAATCCTTAGGGCTGGGGGGAAAAAAAAAAAATGCTGGGCAGATTTGTGTGTGCATCCAGCTCATCTCCTGATTGACAGTTTTCAGTTGCATCAGCTGTTGGTGCATAAACAGCTTTGGAGGGTCTGTTTACATGGAGCCTTTGGATTAGGACCAAGATGCTGGAAGTGGAGATTTCATTCCCTGAAAACCAAACATCTCTCATTCCACTCCCCTGTTTGTGAGCTGTGTGCTGAAAGCTCAAGTCAAAGCAGGTCTAAAGAATTCTAAAATTAGGTTGGGCAAAGAAAAGAAGGAAAAACTTCTCCAAAGGGTTGTTTTATTTTCATGTTTCATTTTAAATATCTAAATCTAGAGGAGCAGCATTAAAAGTCTAGAAAATTGATGTCCCATCAGATTCGGGGAGCTCTGTCTAGTAGACAGTGACAGATTAAAATAGAACCTAAATATTGAGAAAATGTTTTGAAAGCTTTAAAAATACTCATCCCACAACTGAAAGGAGAGATAATGTTATGAAATTGTACCTTATGTATGACAGTGTTTGAGAGAATTCAGTTTCACATTGCAGTACAGTAATCTGATTTAAAACTTCCAACTTAAGGACTTTCAGTTTTGGTCAGAATTTCTGATGGTGTTGAGCTTGTAGAATTATGAGCTTGCAAAATAGAAATGGGTACAAGATTTTGAAATTTAAGTGGTAATTCTGTCTTCTGCAGCCCAAATTCTTTATTTATAAGTCCCTTGATAAATACAGATCAAAAACCAGGACAAAGACCATTATGCCTCTGATGTGTTGGAAGTTAGAAAAGTCAGATTTATTTGCATTTTCTGTTTGTTGGGAGAGCCAGGCTTGGTGTGCTGAGGTTCTGAGAATGAACAAGATTTGCAGGACTTAAAATGAGGCCCTGCCCTGTGATAATTTTGTGGTGCAGGGACAGGAGGAGTTATTTGGTGACTGCTGATCTCAGTCTCAAATTCAAAGGAGCTGAGGAGAGCTCAGGCCCAAAATTTGAAGGATTTGTGGTTCTTGAGAATGGCTCTCTTGCATTTTCAAGAAGGTTTCTGCAGGGTGATTGGTCAGAGGTGCCTGGTAATGTCAAAACTACCTTTGGTTAAAGTGGGGAAACTTCTACAGGATCAATAAATTCTTTCTTTTAATGGGCTTCACTTCCTTGTCCTGGAAGCTGCTCTAAACCCCTGCAATTAACCACAAAAGAACTGGGGAAACAATCCCCTAAAGAAAATTTTTGTCACTTCTACCATGGAGTTACTTTCATTTTAGATCACCACTTAAGCTGAAAACACAGAAATGTATTAAGGTCCACTGATTTAAAAAAAAAACCAAACAGAAAACCCCAAAAACTAAAGAAATGGGGATATGAAATGTTCTTTTCCAACTTGACTCACCTGGAAAAAAAACTCACAGCATGTTGAATTTCTCTTTTTGCCGTGTATAATAGGTGGGATATATATCTATATCTATATTTATATCTATATCTATATCTATATCTATATCTATATCTATATCTATATCTATATCTATATCTATATCTATATCTATATCTATATCTATATCTATCTATATATGTGTCCCATATAATGTTTATATTATATACATTACAATATATATGTGTATATATATGTATACTTACAATATATATTACAAAATATATAATTAATAAATATAACAATAAAATAATAATAAATACAAATATATATACATACATATATATGTATATAGAGATATATATACACATATATACATACATATATATATATATATACACACATATGTGTGTGTGTATATATATATATATATAAATATATACCCAGCAAACAAAAGGGCACTTTAAGGTGCTGTTTGGAGAACTGAAATATTTTCAGTAATTTTATTGACGATCTGGAGCAGGGGATCAAGTGCACTCTCATCTGTGGGCAGCACCAGTTTGGGCAGGAGAGTGGCTCTGGAGTGGGAAGGCTCTGCAGGGGGATCAGGACAGGCTGGATCCATGGCACGAGGCCACATTGGTGAGAGTCAACCAGGCCAGTCCTGCCCTTGGGTCACACCAACCCCATGGAGCTCCAGGCTGGGCAGAGGGGCTGGAAAAGCTGGAAAAGCCCTGGGGGTGCTGGTGCCAGGGGCTGGACACGAGCCCAGGGGTGCCCAGGTGGGCAAGGGGCCACTGGCAGCTGGGCTGGATGAGGAATTGTGTGTCCAGCAGGAGCAGGGCAGGGATTGTCCCTCTGTGCTGGCACTGAGAGACCCTCGAGGGCTGTGTCCAGTTGTGGCTCCTGCAGGAGAGCCCTGGAGGGGCTGGAGGTGTCCAGGGCAGGGAAGGGAGCTGGGAAGGGGCTGGAGCCCCAGGAGGGGCTGAGGGAGCTGGGAAAGGGGCTGAGGCTGGAGAAAAGGAGGCTCAGGGGGGACCTTGTGGCTCTGCACAAGTCCCTGGCAGGAGGAGCAGGGAGAGGGGGTCGGGCTCTGCTCCAGGGAACAGGGACAGGAGGAGAGGGAATGGCCTCAGGCTGGGCCAGGGCAGGCTCAGCTTGGACAGCAGCAGGAATTTCCCCATGGAAAGGGAGCTCAGGCCTTGGCAGGGGCTGCAATCACAACCCTGGGAAATGCTCAGAAATCTGGGGATGTGACACTTGAGGTCCTGGTCTAGAGAGGGACCAGGCAGAGTTGGGGTAATGGCTGGACTTTGATGGTCTTGGAGGTGTTTTCCAGCCTTAATGATTCTCTGATTCAGTGTTTACTTGTGGAGTTTTTAGGATCTGTTCTGCTTTTCTCTGAAACACTCTGCAAAAAGCAAAGCTGGGGTTCAGCTCTTTACAGGAAAAGCCAAGTTTGTATTTCAGTCATGTTGTGGTAACACCGGTAATGCCTCAGAACGTGATCTGTGATAAAGAAGTGTTTTCAGAATGGGAATTTTTCACTTCTTTGTCCTTTGCAAGTCTCTCCAGGACCTTTGGGGAAAGCAAGGAACCAAACACTTCTGGGTGTAGAGAGGCTGGTGGTCAATCATCCTACCCATATTCACTTTTCATGGTGTGGTGGCATCAAATTTGGGATTGTGCTGGGTTCCTACAAGCAGGGATTCATCTTCTGTTTGAAAGTTGGTGTTTCCAGAGTTACTGTAACCCCTTGTCCTGCTCCTGTGTAACTCAGTGGTTGGTTGTTCTTTATTTTCCTCTTTTTTAATGGAGATTCCTTATAAAAATCATTTGGTTTTATAACAGCTTTCTGGTTTTGACTTTTGTAGTTATGCTGGAGCCTAAGGAATATGGATCTAAAAATACTGAGCTGTCTGATTTTTAAGCTTTTGAAGAGCTCAAAGCTTCTTCTTGTAACCTTTGTAAGAAAACAGAGTATCATAATGGTTACAGCAAATTATTCTCATCAACTGGAATTATCTTGGATGCACCAGAGATGTTGAGAACCCAAGGAAATGTGATAATGGTATAGTCAAGTTTGATAAGATATTGGAGGTGCTCATATTTCTCTTAACTTAAAAAAATAAAGTCATTTTTGGGAAAGGAAAAAAAAGCAAAAAAAGCCAATCCAATACTTTTCAATAAAGATACTGCACGAGCATTTCAATAGTCAGTTCTCACACAGATATCTGTCCTCCCCCAGCTGTGTTCCTTATTAAAACATAACAAACCCAGAGGAAGGATTTCTGGGAAGTTGCTGGATTGGGTTGAGTTTAGACCCTGCAAGTGTCCAGATGTTTATTTTATAGAAGAATACAATGGAAATGTTGAATTGGGCCATGGCTCTCACATCTCCTATTTCACATTTTAGCTGCTGATTTCATTGAGCCTGTAGCTATTTTAAAGGATGTTTTTATATGTCAGAAGTAAAAAAAAAACCCACAAACCAAAGCAGAAAACCCCTCTGTTGTTGTGCAGTCAGAACAAAGTTTGTCCATGGTGCTGCTCTGTGCTTGGAGCTCACCTGTGTTACCTGAACTGCCTCAGTCACAGCCACTGGAAGGAAAATCCAGAAAATTCCTGGGCCAGCACCACGTTGTCCCTCCCCTGGATGTTCCTGTGGCAGAGGAGATGCTGGCCCTGGTTCCACTGAGGTGAGGACACACCTGGAGGGTCCCTTGGGAGGTGGCAGAAAAGCCAGGCTTGGAAAGAGCAGAAGAGATGCAGGTGCTGATTCCCTGCTGGGACACAGTGTGGCTCCCACTGGTTTTGTTCCTGGTGGGACACTGGTTCCAGTTGGGTTCTGTCCAGCTGGATCCTCCCAGGGAGTTTTTGCTGGATTTTCAAGTCCTGGCTGAGCAGATCTGCCATAAAGAGAAAATACCACAAAAATCCTATCCAAGACAGAGCTGCTCATTAGGAGGGAAGTTTGAAATACAAACAGCTAATGAGGGCTTGGATATCCCTGGCATTAATTCCTGGTTTTCCTTGGATAAATCCCTTTGCAGCAAGGCTTGCTGCTGGTTTGGGGAGTTTTTGGTTGAAAGCAGTGGGGAAGGGCAGCACTCCTCAGACTGAAAGTGGAAGTTCTGCTTTTCAGAGATGGAGTCATTGACCTCAATGAATGATAACCTTGAAGTCAACAGACTAAATTAGTGCTCTACTTTCTGTATTTGAGAGCAGCAATGTGAAAACCTGGACAGCTAAAGTTAGATTCGTGCATCCATATTTAAAAAGAAGTTGCCTATTTAAAAGAAAAGGGTTTTTTGGTTTTTTTTTTTTTTCCCCTCCTCCAGAATGGCTCAGTACCTGTGATATTGAAAATTGAAGTTTTCAGCCTCAGCCCCCATCTAAGAGGAAACAAAAATCCTGTTCCAGGATTTTGCAATGGAATTACAGCCTGGTGGAGGATGCTACTTTCCTTATTCAGGAACAGACCAGAGTATCTATACCAGAAAAATCTTTAGATGCTGCTGTTCTTATAGATAGTTTTAATATTCTAGTAAAGGAATTTCTATTCATTTTTCCTCCAAATACACATGACCCTCTTTTAAAAGCCTTTTGAGGTAACTTTGAATGAAGTTTTAAGTTGTGAGGAGATTTCTTTATTGCAAGGCTGAAATTTATTTCTGTTGCTGATTTCTAGGAGCAAAGAAAAAATTGATTTTGAAAACAAAACCAAATTAAAATGCAGATCAAAAATGCAATCATAACTATAAAAAATTATTTCCCATTTCCTGAATGATTGGTCAGTACACTGAGAATGCCTGAGGTGTAAAATGAACATAACACTGCAAATACAGAGTTGTTCCTGCAGCCTTTAAAGTCAGTGTGGGAACAAAAAGGAAAATTCTCTTGGGCAAGGCAGCAATGGGATGGTGAGACTGAGTTTGGAGCTGCCCATGGAGTCTTGGAATTGTGCCTTGTCCCAGGGATTTCCTGGCTCAGGTGGCTGCTGGGGGTGGCCCTGTCTTGTGCATCCCATTTTGTGTTGTGTTCCTGCTCCTTTTGGCAGCAAATGTTCCTGGCTTGGTCCTGCTGGCCTGGCTTGGGAGGGTTTGGAGTGAAATTTGGGCTGAGGGTGGGTGTTGAAGGGAATCTCAGCCCTGTGCTCCAGGGAAATGCCCTGGGTTCATTTCCACAGGGATTCTCCTCCCATGGCCTTGGCACAGGCAGCACCAGCTCGGGAGCTTTTGCAGCTTTCCAAGGATCACCCCTGAAATCCCTGCTCCTGAAGGGCCTCCCAGGGTGCAGATCTGCACCCAGCAGCATTTCATGGCTATTTCATGGAGTACCTGGGGCTGGAAAAGCCCAGCAGCATTTCATGGCTATTTCTTGGAATACCTGAGGTTGGAAAGGCCCTCCCAGCCCATGGAATCTCAGCTGTGCCCCATCCCAAAATTTATCATCATGGGACAAGCTTGACTTAAAATAGTACCACTTCAGTTTGTGAACATACTCTGTGTTGAATCCATAAGAAGGGCAGCAAATGTTTGTAGGAGGCATCCTTCATAAATCATGGAGCCAGGTGGAAACAACCTCTCCCCCCATCCCTGAAGTTCTGTTCCTTTGGGATTAGATTTTAAAATATAGACAAGACACCTTAGGACAGCTCTCTTAACAGCCAGGCCTGAGTAGTTCTTGGTAAGGATTCCATTTATAATACTTCATCAGGCAAGTGGAGGCAAGAACTGGGCAAATATTGTTCATAAATCTTGCTGAAATTGGACATTCTGACTTGGAAGATTTGTATTTCTCTTTTTTCTAGTCAGGCTGGTGCTTCCTGTTCTATTCAATTCATCTTGTGGTACGTGGTTTTTAATGTTTCTATCAAACACTCTTGCAGGCAGTGGTGCCCAGATGTGTTTGTGGTGGATTCCCAGCTTTCCAGAGCAGCACAGGAAATGCTCAGCTTGGTGACAGAGTTTTTTCCTGGTTATAGCCAGGGGAGTAAACTCCTCTCAGCAGGTTTTACCAGAGTTTCCATGGCTCAGTGTGCAGTCAGCTGTCCATGGGTAGCTTGGCTATTTCCATCAGGCAGCTTCAGGACACATTTGTCAGCCCTCTGATGTCACTGGCTGCAGCTCAGACGTCATCTGAGTGGGTCTGCTTAAACCCTGCTGGATTTAGGAACAAAATTAAGCTTGGAAAATGTAAAACTGGGAATGTTTCACTCTCAGATTTCCGTTGTGACGCCACAGTCTCAAAACCACGTTTGTTGATAAGCTGTTAAGGACAGAGATTAGATTAGAGAGCAAGAAACATCGGGGGTTTTTTTCAGCAGTGACACATCAGGTTTAATGTCCTGACCTTCCAGTTGTGCTGGGAAGAGCAGGGAATACCCAGGCCAGCATGGATCCATCAGCCCAAGGGAAAAGCCTGGTTCCTGAGGCTCAGCACTCACTGACACTCACACCTCACCCCCGGTGACCTCTGGCTGAATTAAATCCCAAAATATCTTTGGGGACCTAGAATTGAGTTTATTGCACACAGAGCCAGCTGCTGAACATCTTTGCTGGGAAGGTGGAACAGGTGGCAGCAGTTTTGTTCCAGACTCAGAAAAGAGATTTGTTCTTGATTTCCTCCTTCCCCATGGGAATCTGTTGGTGCTGGCATTTTCCTAACAAATTGGTTATTTTAAATCCCTTTAAAAACTGGGGATACAAGCAGAGAGCAGAGTATGAAGTTCTTCTTTTACTGGTTGATTCTGGATCTTCTAACTGGTTTATTTTGGACTCTTAACTTCTCCTTCATGTCATTGAATCCACTTTGTGAACAGAGAATCCCACCTCAAGTTTGCTAAACCATCCAACACTTTGCTTTTTCTTTACTAAAATCACAGAAAATTTTAATATTTAATATCTTGCCTATTTGAGCTCAGTATTTTGGGTTGAACTTGCCACTTGTTTGTGCTCCCTCAGATGTGATGGAGAGGGATCAGCAGATGTGTTGTGCCAGGAAATAAACAGAAGGATGATGGTTGTAAAGGTGGATGAAGTTGGTTTCATTTTTACCTGGTTTTGTAGGCAGTTTCTTTAAATAGAGAAAATATTTAATACTGTGATTGAAGTGCACAATTCCTCAGGACTGCCTTGGCACTCCAGAAAAATAAACTATTCCTGGCTGTACATGGAGATCCAGACATGGTTTTTTAGGACTGACATCTTCATGCTCCTCCAGGGTTCTGAAGATGCCTAAAAGGAGTGAACTGGTTCTCCAAGATTTTATATATTGGTAAAAGTATCTGTGATTTCACCTGCCATATTAATGTGAGTTCCTGACTTGCTGTTAATGCCTCTCAGTAGATCACATCCTTCTCCACAAGTTGGGTTGAGTATAAAACTGGTTTTATCTTCATGTAGGTATGGAATAATAGTTTATATATATATTATATTAGCTTATAAAATAAATTAAAACCCTCCACCAAATACATTTACCAAGATTTGTGCCTTCCAATAATACAGAGGCTTTGTTTTAGTCTGGAATAAAAGTGGGAATTAGGCTCTTTGAAATATTTCACTTACAAAAGTGAAAATATTTCACTTCACTTACTTTGAAATACTTCACTTACAAAATATCTGAAAGGCAGCAGATGTCCATCATAATTCCATTTACAGCTTCACTTTAGGTGAGTTCCAGATGTTCATGGTGGGCTCTGTGTTAGGTCCTTAATGACTGTGTTAAAATAGCAGCAATCTGGTAACTGATTTTTTCTTGTTTCTTATGTTAGACTTTTCTAAAACTTCCAGCTGCAATATAATTTTACAGTAATCATTTCACAATGCTGAGTAATTCCTGGAGACTTCCCTGAGTCCAGTGATAAATCCATGGTGTGAAGTTTAAGGGGATTTCTGGTGCTTAGGCTCAGAAGGAGATGTAAATAAGGCAGTGTTTCTTTTTAGGCTTAAATGTTCACATCTCTGGAGTTTTCTCCAAAATTCAATTTTTCAAGATTGACTTGTTGAGGTCATGGAGTCCCAGAATGGTTTGGGTTGGAAGGAGCTTAAAGATCATCTCATTCCAACACTTCCACTGTCCCAGGCTGCTCCAGCCCCAATGTCCAGCTTGGCCTTGGGCAATTTCAGGGATCCAGGGGCAGCCACAGCTGCTCTGGACAAGCTGAGATGTTGAAGGAAAACTTGGATCCCAGCATTAAAATAATTGTAATAAATAAATAGCTGGAAAAAAAAAAGAAAAACAAAAGAACAAGTTAATCTTGTGTGCTTTAATTTAGACCAGTTTGGGATGGATTGTATTTTGTCATTGGTGATCCTCAGAATCAATGGATTATTCCTCACCTTCAATGTCCCTTTAATGGCAGGTGTTTGATAAGAGCATGAACCTCTTTTAAATCTTGCAAAGGAAAAGGGTCACAGCCCAAAATCTGGAGGTGAGCAGTGCAGTTATTGGCCAATTCTTTTGATGTGTTTCCCTTTCTTTACATCCCAGGGTTTTACAAAATTCAGTTCACAGCCGAGCCTCTCCTGCTTTGCCATTTTCACTGATTCTCTCAAGGAAAAGACTTGATTTGTAAACTGTGCCAGCAGAGAGCTGCAGGAGCAGATGTGGTCAGAGGAGATTTCAGAGCACCAATTCCTGGACAAAAATTCCCTGTTTCCCTGTTAGTACATGGAGCATTCCCAGCCTCCAGAGCCCATCCCATGGAGCTGCACAGTCTGTGCTGGTTCCCTGTCCTGGCTGCCTGGTGGGAAAGATTCCTGGGATCTGCTGCTTCCATGCTTCCCCAGCTATTAATTCCACTTTTATCCTTAAATCCCTTCTCCTTTCTCTTTGGACTTATGATGTCTCAGGAGAAAACTGCTTTTTTTTCCCCTCTTGTCAAAGTAAAAAACCCCAGGGTTGTTCTATCTTTTGTTATATATACATAATCTATAAATATATATATAGAAATACAACTTCTTTTTTTCCTGACCTGCAGCTGCAGGAATATTCCTTTGCTTCCTTCTCCCTTACAAAGCCTGGGAGAATTTTGTGTTACTTTCCTTCGAAAGTTCAGCTTTTTTTTCCATCTTCTGAGAAATTTCATCTATAAAGTTGTTCTTGTCCTCTGGCTTGGGCTGACTTCATGGACCTCAGGAGTCTTCATGACTTCTGTTAAGAAGAAAAGAGATTTTCCTCAGAAAAAAAAAAGAGGCTGTTTCACATCCAAATCAATGGGTCAGTTTTCAAGTTAGGATTCTGCACCTTCAGCTTAAATTCTGTGTTCAGCTTTGTTTTCCAACAAAGATTCTGGTAGCAAAAGGCCCCAGGCAACGACTGTTTGGATCCTGAGAAAGGCAAAAAAGTAGTTGTTGTGTTTTTTGTTTGTTTGGTGTTTTCTTTTATGTCTGGAGGCATGTGGAGCTCCAGGGGAAGGCAAGAAGCACAACTTCATTTTTTCTTGGGAGAAATCCAGGCTCTATAGGCTGCCATCCAAATGCAAAAATTCTGACACTTCTCTGCTCAGAAAAAGTGCCACCAAAACGGAGCCAGCTGAATACTCCACTTCTTCAATAGAAGGCAGTTTCTTTAAATAGAATTTGGGAGCTAACTTCGTCTGGAGCAGGGATTTGGGTTCAAAACACTTCCAGATCTGTAGTGACGTCTTTTCACTTGAAGTCTTTCACTCTACAGGTATTTGAGTAAACACTCAGTGGATATTCAGACACCTGAGGAATCATTTGTGTCCTGTAATTCCACGAATTATAGCCTGTACAACATGAAGGAAAAATCTGCTTCACCTTTTTTTCTGGGAAGGGGTTGGTAGAAAGGAGAAGGGAATTCTTGCTTTCATAGAATCCTGGAATGATTTGGGTTGGAAGGGACCTTAAAACTCATCCCATTCCCACTCCTTGCTATGGACAGGGACACCTTCCACAATCCCAGATTGCTCCAAGTCCTGCTCAGCCTGGCCTTGGACACTTCTAGGGATGGGACTCCACAGCTTCTCTGGACACCCTGTGCCCCATCCTCACATGGACCAGTTCCTTCCCTACAAATACCCCTGCATAGATGCAGTGCTCAGTATTTACAGATTGGTTACAGGATTTTATTGTTTGACTTGGTGTCACACTTTCTCCCATGGATCTCAGTTTATTAGCAGTGTCTTTTTGCCATCAAAAATCCACATTATCCTCGATAACAGATTAGCAGTAGCTTGGTCTCCCAAGAAGCTGCCCTAACCCATTAGGAAGATGGTTAATCTCCCTCCTGGATAAACCTTTTGATCAATTTAGGGAAAAGTGAATGGGTGTCTTCTGAGCAAGTCTGGGTAGCAGCTACTTAAACAAAGTGATTTGGGCTCCTTTCAACATCAGCTCCTAATGCATAGTCAGAATTTCATCAAAGACCAGGTAATTAGACAGGTACTGCACCTTTGGATTAATGGCACCCCTGACAGAGGCCTGGCTTTCCTCATTCTAACATAGGAATTGGTCAGATTTGCAGATCAAGAAATGCCTCAGGAAGTTTTTGGAAGGATCTGGACAAGATACTCCATGGAGAAGCATTGCTCTGCTCAGCTTTGGAGAGTCAGGGACTCTTTTCTCCAGCCCTTTCTGGGCTCCTCAGCACAGTTACAAGGCAAGCACAGGAAATTCCAGATGTGACTCTGTGCCTAATGTGCTTTTGGTCCTTAGGAATGAAATCCTGTGAGCTGGGAACACAAAATTACCATTCTCTGTGTCTGAGCTTGCCATGGAACAGGAGGCTCAGCTTGCAGGGAACAGGGACAGGACAAGACGAAAAGGCCTCAAGTTGTGCCAGGGGAGGCTCAGTTTGGACACCAGGAGCAATTTCTTCATTGAAAAGGTTGTTAAACATTGGTGTTCAGGATCATCAGTCCCACCCTTACCCCAGTGCCACCAGCATCCCCCAAACCCTGTCCCCAAGGGCCACATCCAGCCTGCTCCTGAACGCTCCCACAGACAGTGACTGCAAACCTCCCTGGGCAGCTCATCCCAAGGCCTGACCACTCTGCCAGGGAAAGTTTTTCCTGATATCCAATCACAACCTCCCCTGGCAAAATCATTTAATCTTTAGTTTGAAACATTGGAGTGTTGGCTAAAGGTGGCCATGACCCCTCTGAAGGTCTGCCATGCTTTCCTCTCACAAATGATGGCAAAGACAATTTTCCACCTCTGTCCACTCCCTTTTGTTTGCAGAGATGTTGGGAAGTGTCCCCTTACCCTTCTGTGGGACAGAGAAAGAAGGGAAGTCCTCTCTGGCACCTTCTGCTCTCCATGGTCAAGCTCTCTGGAGCTGCTAAGAAATCACAGCAATCCCACAAATTCCCAGAGAAGTCTTGAGGAGCTGTGTGAGCTTGAGTGACATTTGGAAGCAGTTCTGTGCTCACTTGGCCAGCAGGGCCAGACAACAACACCGTGGTGCTTTCAACCCAGATGCTTTGGCAAAGCACAGCCTCGAGTGTCACCACTGCTTGGCAGAACAACTGGTGCTGCAAAACAGGAGCAGGTGCTTCGGGCTTTTTCTGCTCCTTCTGCACCAAGGCCCTGCTTTTTGCAGAGAAACAATATTGCTCTTTCTTTCTGGTAAGGCTTTTCAGCTCTTCAAAGGACTTGGTAAAAGGTTGGGCTGCGTGGCAGTGATGAGAATGCTGAGTTCAGTGGCTCTTGTTGTCTTTTACAAACATCTTAGAGGTGGCAGATCCTGGGCTTGTTTGATACTTTCTCCTCCAAATTCATGGAATGACAGAGTGGTTTGGATTGGGAGAGACCTTAAAGCTCATCCAGTTTCACTCCTGCCATGGGCAGGGACACCTTCCACTATCCCAAGGTGCTCCAAGCCCCATCCAGCCTAGCTTTGGACACTTCCAGGGATCCAGGGGCAGCCACAGCTGCTCTGGGCACCCTGAAGTCCCATTACCTTGAGGATTATTTGATAACTGCCCCCGTTGATGTCCTGCTGGGGCTGACATTTCTTTGGGGTGACAGTTCTTTGTGGTAATGTTTCTTTGGGGTGACATTTGTTTGCATCCCTTCTCAATCATCTCTTCCCACCACAGCCTGACACAGCCCTCACTCCAGTGAGTTTTCACTCATGGCAGGAGGGCACTTCCAACTCCTTCCCTCTTCTTTCAGCATCTGCCTGCCAGGGAAGAGTCAGGCTGTTACAGACTCATCCTCACATGTGTGTGTGCAGAGTCCTGACTGTGCCATGCATGGAGCTGAGTGTTCTGTTCCCTGAGAACACTTAAAAAACCTCAGTGCTGGAGCTTTGAAGCTCATATTGGTACCTAAACTTTTAAATAAAGAGTTTGTGTGTTATTATTTCACTTTTCTTGGCTTGCAGTGACTTCAGCCTTGGTGACAGGACTTTGTAGGAGGTCGTGGTTCCTTTGCATTGCAGGACAGTTGTGTCTGGTGCCTGTAAATGTGATGTTCACACTGTCCTCAGGAACTGGGAACATTCCCTGACCAGACCAGGGCACAGTTTGGTTTGAATTAAAAGCCTTTAGGGGTTAGAACATTTCTGCTATGAACAGGACTTGGGGTGATCTTTTCTCAGAACACAGTTGTTGGCTGAACCCTGAAGAATTCCTTCTGTGTTTAGTGTTTAGATCCTGTAAATAATTTTTCATCATCACCTTTCCATGGAAACATCCAAGTCTCTTTCCTCAGGTTGGATGCTTCCACTGCACCTTTCTGGAGGTGAGGAAACCCAAACCCAACACCAAACTATGGCAAATTATCCAGTCAGCTTTTCCTTGGTGTAGTTTAGAGCTCCTTCAGGAAATGCTGGAATGATTCCTTCCCTCCCTCCCTGCACCCCGTGGAAGTCACCTGCTTTTCTTGGTGGCCTTGGTACATCACGTCCCACATGGATGCTGCAGGTGCAGGTGAGAGGCAGCTCTCAGGAGCTTGTTCTGGGAATTGACATTCCAGAAAAACCAGAGACTGATGCAAGGAGAGGCTCCAGTGTTCCAGCTGGAGCAGGGTGTCTTTGTTTTACACATCTTCCATGATGTCCCTGCAGGGGACAGGTGGCACTTCTTGGAAAGGAGGAGCCCAGTTATGGCAAATGGGAGTTTTTGTAAGCTGGGAATCAGATTTGTGGATGCAGATCAGCTGAAAGAATGCAGGGTCAGATGGGATATTGGGAATTAGGAATTGTTCCCTGGGAGGGGCTGGGATGGAATTCCCAGACCCTGGATCCCTGGCAGTGCCCAAGGCCAGGTTGGACACTGGGACAGTGGGAGGTGTCCCTGTCGTGGCAGGGGTGGCACTGGGTGGTTTTTGAGACCCAAAGCGTTCTAGGATTCTGTAAGATGCAGACAAAATCTATTTTCTTAAATTTGCACAACTCTGATACTTGGGTAGTGTTGCTCTCATTGTTATTATTAGTGTGACAAAACCCCAATTTTCATAGTTAGCTTTAATACCTACTCCTTAGTTTATGCTGGAAACAGTAAAGCCTTAAAAGGAAAAATGCAAGTTACACTTCTAAAATAAGTTTCTTAAATCACAGTATTATCCTAAAGGAATAATGATATTCTTTTTTGTTTTGTGAATAGTTTTTGTTGTTGTGTTTTAAATTTTTATGAGTTGAAACTTGTGTTACTTGAGAGAAATCAATACAGTTTACAGTGAGCCCCACTCTGGGGTTATATTGTTTGGATTAGTGAAGTTTGGCATCCCAAATTTTTGGTGGTTTCCAGCAGGAAGTACAGATTCAACCACACTTAAGTTTTTTTTCTCCTTAAAAGCTGCTACTTCAAGGTGAGACAAATCAAAAGAAGTAATTGCTTAAACTTAAAAGTGTGTGTACTAAATACAGGAATTATTACAAAGGCAGGAAATTGGGCTTTCAAATGAGTTCTGTGGAATTGTGAGGTTTGACTGGACTTGTCAACCCCTTGCCTGGATTTATTTCTGATTTTTTTTTTTTTTTTAATTTTCTGTGATGAGCACTAAGCTGGATATGGAACTATTGAAACTTTTTAGTGGGGAATGATTTATTGTTTAGTGACTTGAGAACTCTGAGTGGAGTTTGTCAGGACTGGCTTCAGATTCCTGCTGTAAAATGCAGGTGTCAGAATATCAGTTATCAAATCATTGAGAATGCAGCAGAAAAATGGTTTAGGTGCAGTTCACAACCTATGAGGATTTTATGGAATAGTTCCGGTGCTTCCAGGCAACTTTGGAGTGAGGAAAAAACCTGGAATGTTATTATTTTATGAACTGTGATATGGATTAATAAGGACAGCATGCCTAAGAGTTTTAAAGTATTCTGGGTTTTAGGAACTCCATTAGAATTTGTGTTATTTATACAAAGCATTCTGGTTTTTAGGAATGCTATGATAATTTCTTATTAATACAAAGTATTCTGAGTTTTAGGAACTCTGTCAGAATTTGTGTTATTAATATAAAGTATCAAAGCAGTGCAGTGTCTTCAAATGCTCTGTAGCCAAAATTTAAGTGCTATAAATTTCCATTGGAGTGACATGAACATCTTCAAAATCATCCATGAAATCAGCCAGTGAGGGAATTCCCTGGAATCATCACACCAGCAGCTTCCCCATAATAGAGGTGGAATTTATAATGGTGGATTTTTTATTTTTTTTTTGTAGTTCAGTTTTTCACTTAAAAAGTCTGTGTGTGTGTGTGTTGGTCCTTAAAGGTGTGTGGTAGGTTAACAGCAATCTCAAATCCAATCCCAAAAACCCCAAACTCTTCAGCCAGTTTGGGATTAGTGAAGGAAAAAAGACTTTTAATATCAATAGGGCTGTGCAAATCCTGCAAGTGGAAGGAGGGGCCAGCCCAAATTCTGAAAATACACACTTGCCCACGTGCCAAGTCACTTTATTTTTACAGTTGGTTTTATTTTAAAATTGTCATCACTGTGTAGATGAAATCCACCTTTATTTATGGTAGACACCAGAGCTGGATGGATGTCACCCAGTGAAATAGCTGGAAAATACATGGGATTATTTAACGACTAAGTTAAAAAGATTCTGCATCAATTCCTAACCCTGCCTGTATTCAAACTACAAAAGTACTTTGAGATCCTCCCCCTCTCTCCTGAAAGCTGTTCTCTTTGGTCAGGTATTGAATAATTTATATCATGTGAGACTCTTGCACATGATGTATTCATCCCTTGTTTAGCTCTTACATTCATGGTTTGGCATGCTGGCTGTACATTGATATGGGAGATGCTTCCCATTTTTTCTCTACCAACTGTTTAAATATATCTTGTGCCTCAGTAACTACAAATGGGAAATAGAATAATTCAAGTAATTTCCCTTGATGGGTTTTGTGCGTAGGGAAGGATTTCTTTTTAATTTTTTTTTTTTTTAAATATATCTATTTGTGCAAAAAGAGAGCTTTAAAAATGATGACAATATTTATGCTAACTCCGTGTTCAGCTGGAAATGCCTGAGCCATCAGGCCGGGTATTGATTTGGGATAAAATATTGGGTGTTTTTCACCTCTCGTGCGGTTTGACGTGCTGCCATGTAGCAGGTAATTTATTCCATCTCTAATTAGTTTTGCACTGCAAACTGCAAATTGTGAGTAATGTTCTTTGGAGGTGGGGGAAGGAGGAGGCGCTGCACCAACACGAGGAACTCTCGGTTAAGTGCTGATAAAAGTATTTCCCTGAAAGGACAGCGGAGCAGCCCAGCACAAGGATTAGCGCTGCAAAGTCCCGGCCCTGCCCGGATTGCTTGGAAAATCTTGTAAGCCCCTGGTCAGGTAACGCTGCTGCTGCAGGGGCTGCGAGATGAGCACGAAATAAATGAAATAAATCGGTTCAAAAAGCTGCCACGAGATAGAGAACGGGCAGCACTGGTTTTTGGGTTCTGTAGTGCACACACACTGGGGTAGGTGCTGGTGTTTTAGGGTTTATAGGGAGAGATTTCAGGAGTTTCACTGAGGTAGCTGATGGTGTTTTAGGACATTCAGAGAGATCTCAGGAGTTTCACTGGGATGGCTGCTGGTGTTTTAGGAAATACATGGAGAGATTTCAGGAGTTTCACTGAGGTAGCTGCTGGAGTTTTAGGACATTCTGAGAGATTTCAGGAGTTTCGCTGAGGTGGCTGCTGGTGTTTTAGGAAATACATGGAGAGATTTCAGGAGTTTCACTGAGGCAGATGCTGCTGTTTCAGGGCAATGCAAAGAGAGATTTCAGTAATTTCACTACTGCTAAAATGTCCAAAATGAAGTTGTTGAATGAAGAAGCCGGGAAAACTTTGAAGTTCTGTTGGAACTGACATTTCGGGCGCTTGGTAAAAATCAGATTCCCCGCTCCAGCTCTGAAAAGTTGGGCTGTCCTCGGGAAAACCGGCATCATCTCTTCGGCCGTGCCCAGGTGCGCGGCCGGCCGCAGGTGCTGTCCCCGCTGTGACCGGGCAGCGAGGCCACCCCGGCGGCTCCCCTGTCCGGTGACACGTTGTCCCCTGTCCGGTGGCACCTTGGCGGAGCCCCGGAGAACAGGAAGCACCCCCCACCCCCTCGGCAGGTGAGTGACTCGCAGCGGCGCTGGCACATCGCTGCCGGGCTCGGCAAAGTGCAGTAAAACATGCCCGGCATCGCTGCGGCCGCCACGGCGTAGAGAGAGGGGACAGTGCTGCTGCTGCTGCTGCTGCTGCTGCTGCTGCTGCTGCTGCTGCAGGGACAGCCGGGGGCTTCCAGAGTAAGTGTGTCTGTCACTCTTTGCATTTCCAGCCGCCGGTTTTCCACATCATCCACATCCCCCCTGCGCGTGGGAAGGGGATCTCCCCAGCAGCCCTGCGAGCGGGGCTGGTCAGTGATGGATTCACGCCGTCACAGGCACAGAGACACCACTATGCTGTCAGATAATTTTTTTTTTTTTTCTTTAAAGAAAGAAAAAAAAAAATCTGCTTATTTCTCGTAGGATGCTTCAGCTTCGCTCATGTTCAGTTTTGTTAGCGGAGCTGAAATTTCATTTGCTTAAAATCTGTCGGGGGGGGGTGATTATAATAATAATAATAATAATAAAGGATGATGTTGTGTCGTTAGGGTTAAACCCAAACCAGTGAAACATAAATTCAGATCCTTGGGGAAAAGGGAAGGACAGGAGTAGCCTGACACAGTAATTTTAGGAGGTGACCTGCCTAAGGAAGGCAGTGACAGAGAACTTTAGAGCTTTTTAAAGCCCCGGGAAGAATTCCAGTCGGGTTCGCTCCCACCCGGCAGCGTTGGGGGAATCTTTCGCATCCCAACCCTGGAGAAGGCGTCCCGGAGCCGGGCAAGGCGAAATCCTAACGCGGGCGCGCTTATCCGTAAATCCCGTGTATCATGGCTGCGCCGCCCTGCCCTTGCTGTGGGGGTGAAATGTAGAACATGAGCCTGATCCTCGGGAGATGGAGCTAATTTCGCCCTACACCGCAAAGTGTTAACAGCGCCCGGCGAATGTGACAAAGCTCAATCGCGCTCCTTGTTTATGGAGCCCGCGCCCATTGGCCGCCGCGCGCCAGCTCTGCCCTGGCAACTGCGCGCCTGCATTTGCATAGCGCGCCGCCATTGGCCGGCTCCGCGGCGCTGCGGGCCAATGGCGCGGCGCGGCCCGGGGTGGGCTATGCTAATGAGGCGCTGTTGCTGGGGCGCGCTGCGGCAGCCGGGGATGCGCTGAGGGGAGCGCCGCCATCGGCTTCCCCCTCACGCGCGGCGCGCGGGCATGCGCAGTGCGGGCCGGGCCGGGCCGGGCCGCCCTCACGGCGGGCAGCTCCGAGCCCTGAGCTCCGAGCCCTGAGCTCCGAGCGCGGCCGCCTGTGGGGCACCCGCATCTCTGCATGGGTGCTATTTGCCCCTCTGTCTTCCCCCCTTTTTTCCCTATTTTTCTTATTTTTTTCTACTTTTTTTCCTTTTTTTTCTATTTTTCTACTTTTTCTTTTTTCCCCTATTTTTTCTACTCTTTCTTTTTTTTCCCGTATTTTTTCTATTCCTTTTTTCCCCCTATTTTTTCTATTTTTTTCCTATTTTTTTTTAAATAAAATGCCTTAAAGTACCCAGCTTCCCTCATGAAGCACGGCTGTGTAACGCTGACACACTCACCTCGCCCCTTCTCGCTGTCCGACATCAGGATCTGAATCTGATTTTTTTTTAAATAATCTGTTTTAACACACTCACTATTTTTAACACACGCACACTCACCTTTCACAAATGGTGTATTCGCATCCCCCTCGACATAAAAAAAACCCCACACCAAAACCCAAGCCCCTCCTCAGCTGTAAGTTGAGTCCTGGTTTTTTTCCTGTCCTAAATATCATTCCTGCCTAAGAATATTGGGGAGTCTGAGCTTAAAATATATTCTGCTGCTTAAATCTGCATCTGTATCTGAGATTTTTTTTTCCTTTCTCTGCTTTCCCAACCATTTTTTTCTCCTGTTCAGTCATGGATCACTTTACCTTCTTCAGTCCTGTTCCCACTCCCTCCCTCTGTCTTCCTCTGTCCAATTCCTGTATTTTCTTCCCATAACTGCTCCCATTCTCTCCTTCCAACTCACCAAAACTGACTGGAATTGTTTAACTGTACATTTCATGCTATTTTTGGTTTTTTTTCCCTTCTTTTTAACATAAGTATCAATATGTATCTGTGGTTTGATAACCACCTGGCATTTGCCAGTAATGGTGGGAATTCCTGTCACCAGCAGATTTTTGGTTAAATCTGATCTTTACTGTGGTGGAATTTTAATTTTTTGACTGTTTTTTCTAAACCTTTCAGAAAAGATCAGGTTCAGCAGAGGGAAATTTAGTTTCTCTTGGATAAAGCCAATGTTTTCATAGAGAAACTTAGTGATTTCTAGAACCAAAGCCTTAGATTTAATAAAAATTGTGTACTTGGAATTTAATTGAAACCTGAAGAGTAAGTTTACTCTGAAGAGTAAGTTTAGAAGTTCTTTTATACCATGTTTAAGGGGTAAAATCATGTCCATTTAAACTTTGTGTCACTAAATTTCTGCTGTATTGGGAGGTTAAGAGTGGTTTATAAAATATTTTTCTCCTTATTTACTGAATTTGACAGAACGTTCTCTTTTCTGTTTGTATTTGTGGTTTTCACTCAGAACTGAGGAGCAGGTGTGGGTCTTTCAGCAGGATTAAAGGTAGTTGGAATTAAGTAATTATTGGAAAACCTGTGTTTGGAATAGAATTCACACTTCAGTCTTTATTCTGCTGTAAGAGCTGTTATGTTTGTTTGGTCAAAGGTTGGACTTGATGATCTTGGAGGCTTTTTCCAAGATTATTGTTTCTGTGATTCTTTGAACTTTCACCATGACCATAAAAAAATTTTATCTCCATTTCCCCCTCTCCTTTATATTCCTTCTTTTTAATGGCAAGCTTTTCATTCAATTAGAAAAATCATAAACCTTAGAACAATTGCATAAAATCATAAATTGCGGATGAATTTGTAGGGAGAGAGAAAAAAGAAGCTTTGGAACCTCAACCTTGGCACATTTTCACCAGCATCAGCGACCTCTGGAAAAGGAGGATTTGGATAATTTTTATTTGTCAGTTTTAAAGTAAATGTTAGGCCTCTTCTTGAAATACAGGTTATTAAATATTCAGTAATAAAGTATTGACTGCTGAGATACTGTTTCACTCATTTGTCATTAAATAAATAAATACACTTTGAGGTGAATCACCAGCCAAAGTACTTGGGTTTGACCAGTGCTCCTGAGGACTTGGACAGAGTTCCAGTGTGGAAGGAAAACTTGGGAAGAACTTGAACTGTGTTAGAAAATGGGAAAATTTTCACTAATAACTCTGGTGCTGTGTGTACAGTTGCTTCCTCTCGAAATCCTGGCATATCCTCTCTTGGAGGATCACATGAGGGCAGTGCATCAAAAAGGAGATTTTTCTGCCTAACCTGTAAAGCTGCTCCTCTCTGGAGCTCTGTAAAACAGAGATTTACCTGCTAGGATGTGTCTCTTGTCTTTGCAAAGTTCCAGATGTACAAAAACTTAAATTATGGAGCCCTTTTATGTTTATGCCATGTCTCGCCGTTTTTCTGCAGAGCAGGAGAAAATCCAGAATTCTACAGAAGGAAATGATTGTTTTTGAATTCCAAGGATGCAAAAACAATGCCCACTCTATAGAATATATATGCAGCCAGGAATAATTTTATTTGGAGCACAGTCTGAAGAGTGGCAAGGGATATTATGTTAAACACAATGAAAATAAAAAGATCTATTGTATGGCCACCTATTCAGTGAGTGCTGCTTCCATTCTGCCCCCTAAAACAAACAGGGCATTCATGGAGCTAAACAGAATCATAACTTATTGACATGGAGGCACAGAATTAAAGCTGGGGAAGGATTCTGAGCTTTCCTCATTTCTGGACACAGTTCTCTTCATTTTAGTGGGTTTTCAGTCCATTCAGGCCTTTGTAGGCCTGTCCCTGTTTCCTTGTGGAATTCCAGGTGGTTTTTTAGCTGTGCTTTCCAGCAGCTGCTTCAGCAGGGCAGAAATGGAAAAGCAGAGGTCTCACAGAGCTTAATTTGGACTTTGAAAGTTCAGAGTGCTTGTGTTTCCTGTAGGTTTTAGCTGAGAATTTTGGCAATCTTGGGCTTCATTTATTAAAAAAAGTGGTTTCACTTTTCACAACATTTTCTCAGTTCTAAGATTCTCCAGAGTGTACTCAAAGTCATATTTATAAGTTAATGAAACACAGATTTATATACTGTGTTGCCAGTGGATTAAATGAGTTTTAGAAACTTCTTTCTCTTGTAGTGGGAGAATTACAATGAGCAGCAGCCTTCAGTCCTTCTGGTACCAGATTTTTGAAGCGGCCTTTTTTTTTTTTTTTAATTATATTTTGGAAGATATTTCCCACAGTCTTTCCCTGTGACAGGTCTGAGCCCCAGTTTTTCTGCAGGAAAGGGAACTGGTGTCCTCAGATTGCACAAAAGCCACAGACCACAAGTCCAGCTCCTGCTGCAGCTCCTTCAGGGAAGAAACCGGCCAAGACAGGCTCAGCAGTGGCAGAACAGTTCATGAACCTGCTCTTGGCCTACTTTCTCTCCAGGCTGGGAAAAGGTGGCACCCAGGGGTTTGATGTCACCTCCTGAGCACTGTGACCTCCCTGCAGCTCTGGCCAGTAGGGAAGAGCAGGAGCAGGGGAATCCGTGGGTGT
This sequence comes from Sturnus vulgaris, assembly GCF_052056855.1. NCBI lineage: Eukaryota > Metazoa > Chordata > Aves > Passeriformes > Sturnidae > Sturnus > Sturnus vulgaris. Next base: position 116,757,223 of record NC_142244.1, on the reverse strand, counting down.
GCTGGCCCATGAATGGGGCTTGGAGAGCGGGGCTGTTTCTAAGTTTATGGCTCCATTCTGCTGGGAGGGAAAGCAGTGTTTGGCATTTCTGTACAGGGAAGTTGGCTGAATAGTTATTGTAGGATAACTTCTGGAGCAGCCATTCTTAATAATTCCCTCACAAGAATAAAGTTCCTCCAGAGGAGGAACTCGTGTGGGATATTTATAATGGGATTGTTCTCCAGTAGCTGCTGCAGGTAATTTCCCTTTGTTCCCTGAGTTGTCTCAGCTTTTGCCTGGGTTCTCTCAGCTTTTCCCACTGCAGGCCGAGCAGAGTGAGGTGTCTGTACCCCCACATTCCCATCAGCCACTCCAAACCCCGTGCACAGGGACAATGGGCAGAGCAGGGCTGCAGAAGTTCACTCAGAGTTCAGGTTGGCATTTGCTTATTGCCTGAAAGATGATTGTTCTAAACCCTCCAATCCCTCGTGGCTGACATTTGTGATGCTCAGGCAGAACTCTGGTAGCTCTAACTCATCTCCAGGGTGGGTTTATTGGGACAGAGAGTTCTCACATACAAGTGCTTGTTGCTGCTTGCTCCCTGTCAGTTTTAGGATGTGCTGATACACCTTGGAGGTGGTTGGGTATTAGAGCAGTGCACAGATCTGACTCCCTTTTCCAGACACTCTTCAATAGCTGAGCTGTCACAATGCTTACGGATGCTGAGAGCTTTTCCAAGCAGAGATTTTGAAAAATAAAGTTGGCCAGAACTATGCAAAACAATTAACTTTGTGAAAAAAAAAATCTTCTGTGAATGAAGAGGGTTGTACAGTTCCTCAGCTAACACAGCATTTTCTTGGGGTGGACATTGGGCTGCTTTCACGTCACTAGTTTAAACACAGAAAAAAGCAACAAGAAGCGTTTTCCTTCACCTGTGGTGGCTTAGCAGGGGTTGGAAAGAAAAAGATTGAAAGTCTGAACGTGTCCTGCACAGTAAGAACCGTGCTTGTCCTGTGGTGTGGCCCCACAAGGTCTTGAACTCTCCGTGTAGGAAGGAGAACACCCTTTGTGGGGAACGAGACACTTCACACTTTCATTCTCTGGTCGTGTCTTCTGGCAGGTTCTCACTCAGCTGCCAGCATATCCCTGAGAGGGAACAGGGAATATCTGCACATGGTGAACAACTCAAACATGGAAGGGGAGGGGGGGATAGGAGGGAGAGGTGAGGAAAGAAGCTCAAAACATTTCAGGCCAAAGCAATCATCTTAGGAGGGAAAATGTTGGAGAAAAGGAAGAAGAGTTCTAGCAAGGCAAAGAGAATGGAAAATGAATTGTGCAGCCTGAGCTCACGGATCATCTTAATTCCACCCCCTGCCATGGGCAGGGACACCTCCCACTGTCCCAGGTTGATCCAAGCCCTGTCCAGCATGGCCTTGGATGCTTCCAAACTTGGGGAATTCCTTCATTTAAACTTTCAGAAATAGGAAATAAATGCTGTGGGACTTTGACTGCTTTTACCTGCCCCATCTCACACAACAATCCACAGGCAGGGAAGTGTTTTTAAGGCTGTTGCAGAGGTTCTGTTATCAGCAAGATAACTCTTTATAATGTCATGGAACCAAGATCTGCTGCTGCACTTGGGAGATGCTTATGTCAGTTCTGAAGGCAGATTTACATCACTCACAGGGTCCAAACTGTCACAATGGTCCTCTTTGGGGGCTAATTTTTAGTTGGGACGTGAGAAGTAGGAAGATGTATTAAGGAAATGTCACTTTTCTAATGCTCTAATGATTTTGTCTGACTTTGACTCCTTTTTTATCTTTCACTATGAATGCACCTCAGTAGAACACTTAGGTAGAAGTGTGACAGAGGGACAAAGAGAGTCACAAAGACACCTTGAGAAGCAAAGTAGATCTTTAATGAGCTGGGTGACAGGAATGCAAAGAAACCTTGGAATTACTGTTGGGATTTTCAGGTGCAGTCCCACCCAACACAGGAGCTACTCTAACAACTCCTGATCCAGAGAGAAATCTCACTTTGTGCTGCCTTTTGTGACACAGAAATATGGAAACCTTGAGGCTGGAAGAGACCTCTGGAGGTTGCCCAGTCCTGTGGCCAGCTGGGCTTTGGCTACAATCCACTGATTTTTTTTCTGGATTGATGATCCACTCTTGGGATCACTCAGTCACCTGCAGCTCTTCCCCATCAGTCAGTGAATGTTTGTGCCTTGCTGTATCTGAAAGGAGAGGGTCAGAGATGTGTTTTACCACCAAAAATACTTTTTTTGGGGAGGAGGTTTAATGTCTAAATGAGTTATGTGGACTGATGTCAAAATGGGAATAACAGAATCTCAAATGGATGAGGTAGGAAATTGAATCTGCATTGAGTTCTTAAAAATCTATGCAAAAATTTACACAAATTTTCCCAATATTACACCAATTGTAGTTCATTTATAGACTCCTCAATAATCACAATCTCAAATATTTGTTATGGCTGGAGTTAATAATTTCTTTGTTGCATGGAAAAATCATAAAATCACAGAATGGTTTGGGTTGAAAGGGACCTTAAAATCATCCAGTTCCACCCCCTGCCATGTGCAGGGAGAACTTCCACTATTCCAGGTTGCTCAGAGCTTCATCCAGCCTGACCTTAATAAAATAAATATATTCTTGAACTTCTTCCACTATGTTGAGATGATGCTTTAAGAAATAAACCTTTATGAGGGAATCCATTTTTGCAGTGTGTCTATTTTCAGAGAGTTCTGAGCTCTTTTGAGTGCAAAATACACATCAAGGTGGGTATTTTTATGCCTCCCTTGAACTAACATTAGGTAAGGCCTATTTGTAAGATAATTCTACCTACTCTAAATCCATAATGTTTTTCATGCTTAGAGATCTTGGCATATGTTTTGGAGTTTTTTCCTTTGTTTTCTTCCCAAGGTGCTTTTCAAGGTGTGATCACTTGAACTCGTAGTGGTTAAAAAGGCAAATTGATGGTTGACTACACCTTGCTCACAGATATTTCTGTCCTGTGGAAGTGCTGGACGTGCTGTGGGAGCAAGTGCCAGTAGATTTTAGTCCTGCTCTGGTGGTCAGCAGATCTCTGAATTTTTTTTGGATGTCTGGAGCTCTCCAGATGAGCCAAAAAACAATCTCAGAGCCACCAGAGGCACTGTGAGCCTCAATTAATGGCTGTGCACAAATGTCCCTGTTTCTGGAGCGACTCCTCGACCTAAAACTAAAGGAGGTCAAGATTTCTATTCTAACCAGTCCTTCCTTCCCCCTCCTTTCTTCCCAGCGTGTCACTGAGTGTTTCTAGGAGTGTTCTCCTGGGATTAGGTGTCCTGGGATAGGACTGCAGGTGTCAGGAGCAGAGTCTGGGATGTGGCAAGGGCAGGGATTTCATGGGGGCTCTCAGCTGAGTGTCACTCGTTTGTGCTGTGGCCAGGGCTGGGAGCAGTCACAGGGACAGCTGGGAAGGATGGAGCTCCTTCCTGCTCATCCTTGTGCTTACAGGTCCCAAATTTCTGACCCAGCTGCTTGCTGCTGCTGGCTGGTGTGGGTGAGGTCGGTCCCATTTCAGAGATGACTCAAATGCTTTTCCATTTAGGATGGGAACACAGGGATGAGTTGGCCAATTCCCATCCATCTCTTTGTCATCCTTCATGTCATCAGTCTGGTCAGGCTCTGATCTTGTCCCTTTTTCTGAGATTTGCTGTGGAACCATTTGTGTTTCTGGTTTAAGAAGGTCCTTGTTGGACACAGTTTGGATTCTTGGTATCACATTTGGTGTGGGACTCCCCTCCAAGCCAACAGGGATTTCTTTGTCAGTCACAAAGAGACTTTGTCAACAAATCTCAAAAATACTTTAAAATAAAAAAAAATTAAATTCATGGACTTAAACTAAAAATTAAAGTTCATGGATTTGGGTGCAGGTGGACTTGGGAGGAAAGGGTCTACAAGCATTTGAAAGCTGAAAGTTTGAAGCCAAGCCAAAACATCAAATTACAACTGTTGTTTTGTGGGATAATTATACTTTTCACACTCTTCTACTTTCTTTTTTACTTTATTTTCAATGTGTGTAGTGCATGACTCATTCTGTCCTCAGATTGTTGTGATTTTTGGCGTGTCAGAAGATCCTGTGAAGTAAATGAGAGCCCCACAGTGCCAGAATTTTTGGGTTTATGTATTTGAGCTTTCTGCTTTTTTAAGAACACATGGAAGGGTAGAATTTTTAAAATAAAATTTGTTTTTATGAAGTTATGTAAGTGGCCAGGTATCTCTATTGGAAACCTATGGCCTGGGGTAAGAAAATTCAAGATTGAAACCTTTGAAAGTAACTGGCTCTACACTTTAGAATTAGTGGTATTTTTGACTCTCTGATTTAAATATTGTTTTGACTTTTACTTCAGTCACCATGATGTTGCTAAGTGAGATTAGGATTTTTTTTCCAGGTTAAGCAGAACCTCAGAAATTAAAAGAGCAAAAATTAGAGATACTGGATGATATCTTACATATGTTCAGCCATTCTTACAGGAGTTTTCAGTGAATCTTGAAAAGGAAATGTTCACTAAATCCACCAAGTTGTAGAGATGAAAGATTAACTCTGATTCTCAGGTTTTAATGGACATTTTGTAGAAGGATTAAAAGTAACTTTCTGTGCAATGTTAACTTAAAATGGTTAATATTTTAATATACTCAGTGTAAAATGGTGTTTGATTTCATCCATGCAGTTCTTCTGTGTTGCCCTGATAGGTGTTGAGTCAATGGTGCAGTATCAATTTTAATATTTTAGTTTTGTTTTGGCAGAGTTATTTTTAAGAAAGCCAAATCTTGTCTATATTCATCTAGTGCGTTCTACTGCTTGTATTTTCTTGCAATGTTTGGACTCTAAAGGAAGTGGGGATTTCCCTTTGCTGGTCAGGTGCTTGGCTGTTTAACACCTTCCTTCTAAATTTAATCTTTAGTGATAATTTTGCTTTCAGATTGCAGCTGCTCTTTGTTTGCTGAGCTTTGTAGGGAGGTACAAACACAGAGGACAGGGAATCAGGGATTCACAGAATCACCAGGGCTGGAAGAGCCCTTTGGAATCATCCCAGTCCCACCATCATCACCCCTAAACCTTCTCCCAAACAAAGATGAGCTGCTCAGGCTGGACACTGGATTTTCTTTTGGTACAGTCAGTCCAGGAAGTTGCTGGGAGCAACCCTGAAAGGCAGAACTTGTGTGTTTTTATGGCTTTTGTGGAATCCACACACGAAATTCGTGTGTTTGGAATAACCCCTGTCAAATTCTGACTGAGTTATGACAGCCAGGTGGAGATGTGAGAAAAGGAAAGCTCAGGATTAGAGTCCCAGAATGGTTTGTGTTGGAAGGCATCTTTAAAAATCGAGTTCTGATGGTCAGGGACACCTTCCAGCATGCTCCAGGCTGGCCTTGGACATTTCCAGATATCCAGGGGCAGCCACAGCTTCTCTGGGAATTCTGTGCCAGGGCCTGCCCACCCTCCCAGGGAACAATTCCTGCCCAATATCCCCTCCAGCCCTGCACTGTCTTAGGGCCATTCCCCTTTATCCCTGTGAGAAGTCCCTGTCCAGATAACCTTTCCCTGGGGATGATGCTGGGATCACTCCCTATGGAATGTCCCATAGTGTGTGACAACCTCTGAGTGCCAAAGAGCTCAGGTGTGAGCACAGATCAAGATTCCCAACCCAACAGCTGCTTTAACCCTCACCTTGTCTTTGCAGGAGGAGAGACTTCAGCATGCAAACCTTCATCTGTTCGGCTTGCACCATCGTTTTCATTCCATGCTGCTGGCCTTCAGATGGCTGGACAGATGTCCCATTCTCATCAGCAGTACAGTGACCGGCGGCAGCAGAGCATCAGTGACCAGCAGGTCTCGGCCTTATCCTACGCGGAGCAGCTCGAGCAGCCGATCCCATTGACAAACCAGGTTTGTTGGGACTCCCTGCATGTATTGGGAATGGTGGATTCTGTCACCCCTGTAGTGTCCTGGTCCCTCTCCCCTCTGGCCATGCAGAGTTGGCCGAGATCCAGTTTCTTCCCCCGCTTACAGACCCTATAGAAGACCCCCGTGTCCCCTGACCTCGGCCTCTTTTCACTCCTGGAGGACCACAAGAAATACTCTCCCCAGGGGGAGAAAAAGCTTCTTTTGTTATCTTTTACTCACGTCCATGTGGCAGATCCCTGAGGCTTCATCCTGACATCTGAGCTAGTCAGGAACAAGGGTGAAGTCTCAACGGGCAAAGCCACACGGGGCAAAGCTGCTGCTGCACCTGGGCCTTGGTGGGATGTGCAGCTCTGCAATGCTTTGGGTTGGAAGGGACCTTGAGAGATGCAGTTCTACCCCCTGCCATGGCAGGGACAAATTCCACTGTCCCAATGTCCAACCTGGCCTTGGGCACTGCCAGGGATCCAGGGGCAGCCACAGCTGCTCTGGGAATTCCATCCCAGCCCCTCCCAGGGAACAATTCCTGCCCTGTATCCCATCCAGCCCTGCCCTCCTTCAATTTAAGGTCACTCTCCCCATGTCCTGTCACTCTAAACCCTTGTGAAATGTCCCTCTCTGTCCCTGTACCATACAACCATAAATGACAGGATCAGGGCATTTATTCTTGTAGGATTTTTTGGGGTTTTTTAAACTAATAAACTCCAAGCTCTGTAAGGATGGAGTTAATATACAATAGTATACTTCAAAATATTTTCATTATATATATACACTATATACTATGTACTGTATTCTATACACTATACTATACTATGTACTATACTATAGATATTATATATATTTTTATATATATATTACTATATTATATATATATACAATATAACTTTTAAAAAGTTATTGAAGTTGTTTCTAAATTTCTGGAATTATATAATTTACAACAATTAATTACAGGATCAGGGCATTTATTCTTGTAGATTTGGGGTTTTTTTTAACTAATTAACTCCCAACTTTGTAAGGATGAAGTTAGTGTACAACAGTATATTTAAAAATATTTTCATTATATATATACTATATATGTGTATATATACTGTAACTTCAAAAAAGTTCTTCAAGTTGTTTCTAAACTTCTGGAATGTATTTATTATGATTTTTTCTACTTTGAACATTTCTTTAAATAAGGGGAGAGAAAGACTGGCCAAGTAGAGAACTGTAAAAAGCTCTTTTAAAAATAATAACTAAATTTTAAATTTTTGTGCTGTTTGTTAGCATCTGATTGCTTTCTTACTTACCCTAATGGACAGTTTTGCAATGCAGTCACTGCTTGGTGTATTTGGAATACAAAGTTTACACAAAATATATTTTATTGGAGTAGGTAGGACTGCTGAAAGAGCTCCCTAACTCAGTGTGCCAGGAGCCACAAGAGCTGCTGTTCCTCTGGATAAGTGGGAATTCTGTTGGTTTTTAAAAATTCCACAGCCCAGTTGTGGAAACATAAGGGCAGATGGGTTCCAACAAAGCCTGTAAGTCAGAACTTGAAAATTTGCTGCAGACTGGTGAGGAATGTTTCACTAAAGAGGATGGAGGTGAAGTGTGTTTGTGCTCAGGATGTTTTAGGTGGAAAAGTCTTCAGAACCATCAAGAGATGGCCTGGAGCTGTGGGAAGAAACTTTGGCAGGAGGAGGAAAGGATTGGAGGGGATGAGAATGGCCAGGATGGTGGGTGCCAGGATCTGGGGATCTCCAGTGTTGGGTGTCAGGCAATGTTGGGTGCCAGGATTTGGAGATCTCCAGTGACTGGAGCAAAGTAAATAAAATTGGCCAAGGATGGGGATTCCTTTCCTGAGGGCCAGTCAGGAGGAAGAGGAAATCTCCTATAGAACAATATTTAGCTTGAGGATCTACAAAGGCGTTTTCTGTGAGTTTTTTCAGGTGAAAGGTCTCCCAAAGCTTCCACAATGAGGCTGGTTAATCAAGAAAAGTTGCACCTGAACCCTTTCAAGGACTTTAGAAACAAACTCTAGGAATTTTAGGTTGTTTGGACATGATCCATGTGAGGAAATAATCAGCTGGCCACTTTGACCATGGCAGTCAAGTTGTCTTTGCACCACTAACACAGAATCAATGTTCCTGGCTTTGATGGTGGGCAACTTCCTGAAGTCTTCTGACTACTTTGCCTTCCCTGCCTCTTTCCTCCCTCAAGTTCTTGTGCTTCTCCCATCACCCAGTCCCACCAGGAATTCTCCTCACCAGGCTCCTGCTTGGAATGGAGATTCTGTGTGAGCCTCTGTGGGGACTCTCAAAGGCTTTTTGTCCTTGCACTGCATTTCTGCTTTTGTGTGCACAGCCAGATCCAGCTGAGATCTTCCTGCTGCTGGCTCACATCATCTGCTCTGGACCTGGTCTCTCTGCAGAATAAATTCCTTGTTCTTTCTTTTGGGTTGCCCTTTTACAGCTCTGGTTCATCTTGATTAAAAAAATAACTTCTTTTCTTGTAAAAACCTTGACTTCTATGGTTGAAGGCTTTGTGCTTTTCTCTCCAGATGTGATCTGCAAACATCTGGGGGGGTTGTGTCCCATTGATCCCTGCACGTTACAGATTCTTTATGACATTCCTACAGGAATCCTTTTTATTCAAGGTATTGCCATGAATATGCTGCCACTTGTCCTTGATGAAAGCAGTTCTGTCCTGTAAATGTCAGTTCTGGAAAGGAACCTTGCAGAGAAAATTCTTGGAACCATCTTTGGGTGCTTGTTTCATTCTTCTGCTGGAATCCCACCACTTGTTCTCTGTGTCTTCTCCTTGTAGAGCTTCCAACACAGACCAGCTTTTAATAATGGCAAACTCCCTTTGGTCACAAGAGGTGATTTCTGCCTTTGCAAGTTCATGCCACAGAATTCCACGATGATTTAGGTTGGAAAAAATCTCCAAGATGAGTCCCAGCTGTGCCCCATGGCCACCTTGTCACCCTGAGTGCCACCTCCAGGTGCCACCTGCAGGGATGGGCACTCCAAAGCTCCCTGGGCAGCCCCTGCCAAGGCCTGAGCTCCCTTTCCATGGGGAAATTCCTGCTGCTGTCCAAGCTGAGCCTGCCCTGGCCCAGCCTGAGGCCGTTCCCTCTCCTCCTGTCCCTGTTCCCTGGAGCACAGCCCGACCCCCACTCCCTGCCCCTCCTGCCAGGGACTTGTGCAGAGCCACAAGGTCCCCCCTGAGCCTCCTTTTCTCCAGTTTTTATCTTCCAGAAAATCCTAATTCAAATATGCAGCAAAATGAATTGGCTGTTGGAGAAACCTTGATAGTTTGATCTTAATATATCCATAAAAACAGGAGGAGGGAAAAGGTGATTTCAGGCAGATTCAGGAAGTTTGATCCTTTAAGGTTCAAACTTTCAATGCAGTGGCTCCCATCCAGTCAGACACACAAGGATTGGGTCTAGGAGCTTCAATTTCCTGGAATTTCCTTTTATCAGCAGCCTGGACCACTGGGACAGCATGGGTACCACAGCCTAAAAATAACTGGGTGCCCTAAAACCAACCTGCTTGTGTACCCTAAAATAATCTGCTTGGATGCCCTAAAAGTAAAATATTAGGGTCCCCTAAAAGTAACCTAATTGGGTGCCCTAAAAGCAATTTCTTAGTGTGCCCAAGAAGTAATCTAGTTGAGTGCCCTAAAAGTAAATTGTTTAGGTGCCCTAAAACTTCTTTGGGTACCCTAAGAGCAACGCATTTAGGGACCCTAAAATAACCTCTAAAATAACCACACCATTTGGGTGCCCTTGAAGTACCTCATTTAGGGACTCTGAAAGTAACTCATTTAGGGACCCTAAAATTATTTCTTTGGGTGCCCCAAACACCCCCTTCGGGTGCCCTAAAACTTCTTTGGGTGCCCCAAACACCCCCTCCGGGTGCCTTAAAATTTCTTTGGGTGCCCCAGACATCCCCTTTGGGTGCCCTAAATCTTCTTTGGGTGCCCCAAACACCCCTTTGGGTGCCCTGGGAGTTCCCTGTTTGTTGTGAGCGGGTTGCTCCCCCTTTGCTGCGGTTCCCTGGTGCTTTGAGCATCCCGGAGCTTTGGGGAAATCGGGATTTTCCCAGCTTGGAGCTGCCGGGATTCCAGCGGAGCCTTTCCCGAGCTCCAGCCCCCCTCTGCTGGCAGCAGCGCGGTGCTGCTGCCGGGAAAAAAAAAATTAAAATAAATAAATAAATAAAAAAAAGCTCCTCTCCCAAAAATCCCATCCTTGCCCGAGCTCCCTGAGCTTCAGCAATTACCTGCTGGCTGATGCTCTTGCAGGTTATTTTTGTGTCTTTGCTGCAGACTGAATCTTTTTTTTTTTTTTAATAGAGTGTCTGGTTCAGGTTCCTGGAATGATTTTAATTCATAACCAGAGAAAGGGAAGCCAGGTCTTGAATGTGAATTTATTGCTTTTATTCCTGCTCTGTCCTGCTTGGATTTGGGGTTGTAGTGGCTTGCAGGCCATATTCTGGTATTTGGGGAATCATTCACAGCTGCAGATTAAAGGTTAGGAAACAATAATAACAATTTACATTACAATTATATAAAATCTATGTATTTATATTACATGTAAGTACTATAAATAATCACATATAAGTCGCTCTTAAAAGATTATTTACATAATTTTCTCTTGCTCTTACTGCTTTCTGGCTGTGGTCCCCAAACCCATCACTGACAAGGATCAAAGAATTCTAGGAAAATACTCCAAGACCAGCCAGATTGTTTTGCTGTTCACTTATTTATGAGGTTTTAAATGGCAGTTAAAAACTTCCAGCTCTGTCTTTTTAATTTTTTTCCTTCAGGAGTTATTTTTTAAGGCTTTTATTTCCCAAATAGTTCTGGCAGGACGGGGTCTTGCTCTTGGCTGTGACTGCTGAGTGCTCATTTTAGGGAAGTGTGGGAGCACATGGCCCAGAGTGAACAGAAATTTGGGATCTTTCTCCTGTAGCAGTAATAAATTAATATTTCTCTGTCCAGTTTTAACTGGTTCCATCTTGTGAGTTCACCACAGCCTGATGGCAATAAAAGATAAGAGCTTAAAAGTTGTCACAACTTCAAAGTTTCTTTTTTTTATTTTTTGCTGCTCTGTTTGTCTCCATCATGGATGCTCAGATTGCCTGCAACTCTTTTTTTTCATTTAATTATGAAATTATTAGAAAATTGATTTACCTGATAAAGGAGCTGAGATTTTGGTAACAAATTCCAGCAGTTCAGCTTTCATGAAACACCTGGAATGGGAAGGTCAGGCTGACTGTTAAACACCTTTCTATTTCTGTTTATCTAAGATCACTCTGCATAATTCAAGGTTTTACTGACCAGATCTTGGCCAGAGGTTTTATTGATCACATCAACATCATTGCCAAATTGGTGCTGCAGCACCAGCTTAAAAATCTGAATCCAGATATTCCCACTACCTGATCAACATTATTGTTAGTGATGGTTTAACTTCAGCAGCATCAGTGTGGCCATGCAAGTCAATGAAACAATTACACTTGGAATTCTTGCTGAAAGTTGCTCTGACACAATGAAATCTTCATTATTTATTCTATTTGTGAAGTGGAACATGTGCTATACACCAGCTGAATTTATCTCTTTTTTTATTTTCTTCTTTTAATGAATGAATGGTAGTGGCTCTTACTTTTTTTTAAAAAAAAGAAAACTGAATTAAAGCATCCCATAAACTACTCAGGGTTCTCCATAATCAAAAAATAAAAATCATTTAAAAAAGAACAATGCCATCTGTTTGGACAAAAAAGAAAATGTCCATAAAGAGAGAAATTTGTTTTGTGTTCTATCCCCAAAGGCTGGGAGTTCAAACAGCACACCTGAGTTAAAAGTCACAATTCTCATAAAATGTGCTTTGTCACCAGTGTGTTGGGGACACATTAATGGGGCTTTTTTGTGGGTATTTCCTTATTATTTAATTACAATTTATAATTGTAATCAGTTTCTTGTCTCTCAGACCTGAGGTGCAGCATCTCTTTGATTCATGTTCTGGTTTTAGGGAGTTCTGAGCTTGCAGTGTTGCTGTCTGGCCACCAGATAGAGACTGAAGCTTGAGAAATGAGAGCCTTTCCTTTTCCTTTCCTTTTCCTTTTCCTTTTCCTTTTCCTTTCCTTTCCTTTCCTTTCCTTTCCTTTCCTTTCCTTTCCTTTCCTTTCCTTTCCTTTCCTTTCCTTTCCTTTCCTTTCCTTTCCTTTCCTTTCCTTTCCTTTCCTTTCCTTTCCTTTCCTTTCCTTTCCTTTCCTTTCCTTTCCTTTCCTTTCCTTTCCTTTCCTTTCCTTTCCTTTCCTTTCCTTTCCTTTCCTTTCCTTTCCTTTCCTTTCCTTTCCTTTCCTTTCCTTTCCTTTCCTTTCCTTTCCCTTTCCCTTTCCCTTTCCCTTTCCCTTTCCCTTTCCCTTTCCCTTTCCCTTTCCCTTCTTTTCTTTTCCCCTTTTATTTTGGTGGTTGAGCATTCCTTGAATCCAAGACAGAAATCAGAGTAACCCCAACAATAAAGGATTGGAGAGTGTTGTATAAAATAGACAATTACTTTGTTTCCATGGTTTTCCATCATCAGGAAGAAAGAATCTCTCTTGGAAAAAGAAGGGAATATTACAGATTTTACAGTATAAAAGTATGAGGAAAAAAAGTTCAACCCAAAACTTTATGAACCCAGGGGAGCAAAATAGAAGCTGAAAAAGTTCATACAGGTTCAAGAGTGTGATCAGAAATGTGTGACTGTCAAAATGCCCCTTTTAAATAAGGGACTGGCTGCAGTAGCCTGCAGATTTTACATTATTTACAATTTTTGGATAGTGATAAATCAGATTATATTTTTTTTACCAGGCTTTTTATTTCAGAGTGGAAGTTAAATTTTTATTTTTGAAGTAAGCAAGCAAATTTGACTTACAAATTAGAAAATAGTCATGAAAACTTGTCATGCAAACTCCCTTTCCAAATTAGAGCAATTTTTTGAATTTTTGAATTTTTTGAGTCTGAACTATGGAATTCTTCAACATTGAGACTTTTCCATCAAAAATCAAGTCCCTGTGCTGGTCAGCCCAGGACATAAACTGGGCCCTGCCAGTATTCCTGATATTCCTCTGCCACATCCTGCTTTCTTTCACCAGCAAAACCCACCAGTGTTCCCATATTCCAATACCTTCTTCCAGTCAGAATTAAGGAATTTGAGGAAATATTTGGATTTGAAGCTTCTTTAACAATGACAGCTGGATCAGGGCTCGTTGCTGCTCGGTGCTGTGGGAGAGAACCAAAAGATCCCCTTTAGGTGGGGTTTATTTTATTTCATGGGCTACATTTGTTTGCCAGATGAAAGGAAGAACCAAAAATGTTTTGTAAATGTCCCATAGTTTGTTTGGGAAACTTTCAAACAGTTTCCTGATGTTTACAAAGTGCTTGTACTTGTAATAAAATAGAATTAATGTCTTTTCTCCTGCCCACACAGGAGGAGAATGAGAGTTTGGCTTCCTAGGGTGGTCCCTCGAGTACCTCAGTGCAGGTCCAGTTTTAGAAGCACAAACTCTCTACAATTTCTTTCTGTGAGACCCTTTTTGGGTCACTTTTATGTCAATCTTTTTATTTTATCATTGAAGGGAAAAAATTATTTGTACAGCAACCATTATAAGTATTAAGTTATCCTATAAAAAGTAGAAGAGCAGGTAGACTTGGTAATGACAAACTCTTCAGTCACAGAAGGTGACTTCTGCTTTTTCAGGTTCATATCACAGAATTTCAGGATATTTTAGGTTGGGAAAGGTATCCAAGATGAATCTCAGCTGTGCCCAATGCCCACCTTGTCCCCATCCCAGAGCACTGAGTGTCCAGGCCTTCCTTGGACACTTCCACTTAATAACTCATTTATTAATTCAATAATACTGATGGAAAACATCCGTGGAACAAGCTTTTCTCCAATGGACTTGCTTAAACTCACCCTGAGGTTTTCTGTCCTGCACCTGGAGGGGAACAACCCCAGGCAGCAGCTCAGGCTGGGGGTGACCTGGGGGACACTGAGCTGTCCCTGAGCCAGCAGAGTGTCCAAGGGTGTCCTGGGGGGCACTGGGATGAGCATTCCCACAGGTCAGGGGTGATCCTGCCCCTGTGCCCAGCCCTGGGGGCACCTCTGGGTGCTGTGCCCAGCTCTGGCTCCTCAGCACAGCAGGGACAGGAGCTCCTGGAGCTGAGCAAGGGCCTGGAGCATCTCCGTGCCCAGGAAAGGCTGAGGGAGCTGGGGCTGCTCAGCCTGGAGAGGAGCCCCAGCTGAGAGGGGCCTCGGCCCTGAGTGTCCATGCGTGTGTCTGTCTGTCCCCGTCTGTCTGTCCCTGTCCCTGTCTGTGTGTCCCTGTCTGTGTGTCCCTGTCTGTCTGTCCCTGTGTGCAGGCAGGCTCAGAGCAGTCCCAGGCTCTGCTCCAGGGCCCAGCCATGGCCCCAGAGCCACGGGCAGGGACTGAGCCCAGCAATTCCCCCTGCACAGGAGGCACAACTTCTGCCCTGGGCAGGGACCAGAGAGGGGCTGGGGTCTCCTCCCTGGGGATATTCCAGAGCCACCTGTGCTGTGGGATGGAGAGAGGGGCAGGCTCAGGGATCAGCCACTCTCCAAAGTCTCCATCACACTCTGGCTGGGTGGGACAGAATTCCCAGAGCTCGTCTGGCACTGCTGACACAACCTTTGGGGATGGTTTGTCTTTGGTAGTTTTGGATTTTATTCTTATTTGGAATGTAATGCAGTTGAATGTGGTGAGCTGGCCCAGTTCTCCAGCAATTCCTGTGAAGTTCCTTTGGAGCTGTACCTTAAAGATGGTGACAGTTCATGTGTCAGTGCTGAGTGAGAGCAGTGATGGAGGAGAGCCTTTGTTGTCAGAGGAGATTTGGATTAAACCTGTTGGGTGTAGTGGGAGGAGAGGTAGGAATCTTGGAATTTACTCCTTTTTGAAAAATTCTTAATGTATTAGAAATTACTAATATATCAAAAAATAACTAAACTGGGTGTGGGGTATTTTTTTACTGTCAGTTAAAAAAAAAACAACAACCTGTTGCATTTAAATAGCTCATTTCTGTGAGGAATTTCACAATTTGATGTAGTAACTATAGCTAAACTATACCATTAAATTGCTATTTTTGTTCTAATTTCTGCCATATTCCCGTTGCAGAGGCGGATGCCCCAAACTTTTCGTGATCCAGCCACTGCTCCATTGAGGAAACTCTCCGTAGATTTGATCAAAACCTACAAGCATATTAATGAGGTAATGGCTGCAGCTGTCTTTAATGTGACCTGATGTTTGTTACAAGACATGATTTAAATGGATTTTCTACAAACAGTCTCATCAAGAGATCCAAAAAAATCGAGTTTTCTCTCAGTTGTTCAGGTCTTGTTTGAGGTCATGGCTGTCGTGGTCCTGTTTTCTGTCCAGCACACAGGAAATCTTTTATCCTGGGATTTATTTTCTCTTGTTTTATAAACACATGTTGAGCTGGCAGGACAAGGAGACACAAGTGGCACAAGCACACTTTGAGCTCAGTAAAACTTTATTAATGTTTCTAAGAGGTTTTAAGGAAAATGTAGAAGTGTTTTCCCTAAATGATTGAATTCAATATTATCGACAAATAGAAAATAAAGTTGTTCAGGTTAATACAGGAAAGCATCAGTAAGTTTCAGACTTTGACAATTAAAGGGAATGTGAAGGGATTTTTATGGTGATTAATTACTTCCTTGGAACTCTTTCCCAATCTTATGGGAAGATCAGGTGGTAATTCTTGTTTCCAAGCTAGTTAGCATTTTGAATTTTACACTGTGCACAGTGTGCTGGGCTGTTTCTGTTCCTTTGGTACCTGTGAACTCCAGAGATCAGTGTTACTACATTTATCAGTGTTATTATTATTATTATTTATTAGTGTTAGTACACTTGTCAGTGCTATTACTACTATTTATGTTAGTACATTTATCAGAGTTATTATTTATTAGTGTTAGTACATGTGTCAGTGGTATTACTATTATTTATTAGTGTTAGGACATTTCTTTAGCTCTGCTTTCCCAGTTCTTCAATTATTCAAGACTTTCATTTGGAATAATGACCTGACTTCAAACACAGCAATAGGAGGAGAGGATTGCTTGGTTTTCCACTTATAAAAGTTGCACTTTAAAACCACAGGATGCTGAATAAAAGCTGATTTTCCTCTTTCTTGAGCTGCTGTGCTAAGCAGGGCTCTTAAGGAAGCTCCTTTTCCCCTCCAGGTTTACTATGCAAAAAAAAAACGGCGGCATCAGCAGGGCCAGGGAGATGATTCCAGTCACAAAAAGGAGAGGAAAGTTTACAATGATGGTTATGATGATGACAACTACGACTACATTGTGAAAAATGGGGAGAAGTGGATGGACCGCTATGAAATCGACTCTTTAATAGGCAAAGGATCCTTTGGACAGGTAATGGCTCCTTCTGTATTTATATCATTTCTGTGTTGTATTTAATTTGAAGTGTTATTGCTGCTTCATTTTGAAATTAAAACTCTCTTTTTCTCAGTCCTGTCATCCTGAGTGCTTTTCAGACACTCATATTTTGTGCTATTTCATGTTACTACAGAAAACATTTAATTATATTTCAGTGTGTGTTGCATTTTGCAATGAGAAATCCTCCACCTTTTGCCATCTTTTGACATTTCTAACTTGACTTTGGTTTTGGTTTGAGTTAGGTTTTTAGTTTGAATTGGGTTTTTAAATTAAAACAATAATTAGTGCTGGATCTTATCTCTTATAAATGTCATTAGCTGCATTTGTTTTGACTGGTTGCAGCTTTAGCCAAGGCTGGAAGGAAGATGGAACTTTTATTTTGTAGTTTTTTGTTTTTCTCAGATTTACCAGTCCTTTAATAGAGTTGGTTTAGATAATTTTATAAAGTGACATTATTGCAACAAACATCACCAAATCGATTGTAGCTTTATTGTTGTATCATCAGAAGAAATTGAATTAAAAAGGAGAATTCTGAATTGAGAAAGGTGAAAAAGGGATTTTGGGTGGGTATTGAAAATGGGATTTTCCTGATGGATTTGGCTTCTCTTGCAGGTTGTGAAGGCTTATGACCGAGTGGAGCAGGAGTGGGTGGCCATCAAAATCATCAAAAACAAGAAGGCTTTCCTAAACCAGGCCCAGATTGAAGTGAGACTGCTCGAGCTGATGAACAAACATGACACTGAGATGAAGTACTACATAGGTATTGAATTAATTTCTGCTCGTTTTGATTTGATTATGAATGGTTTAGATCTTGCTGTAGAGCTTAGGCTGCTTTCAGCTGATTTGCAGATCTATTTTGGAACATTTGTGCTGATATTTGGGGGTTCCTGCCAAGCTGGTGGATCCAGTGAGCCCAGGAAGTGTGGGGAGGAGTTGGAATCAAGTGTAGGAAACCCAGCAGGACATGGAATGGTGGGAGGAGAATTCCAAAGGTGAGAGAACAGGAATTTGGAAAAGGATGTGTGGCAGGAAATGGCATCAGGGTGGAAGCAAACTGTGCCATCTCAGGTGAGTTATAAATAAAGTGCACAGAAGGAACTGCTCTGGGATA
The DNA here is from genome assembly GCF_052056855.1 of Sturnus vulgaris. NCBI lineage: Eukaryota > Metazoa > Chordata > Aves > Passeriformes > Sturnidae > Sturnus > Sturnus vulgaris. The sequence continues at coordinate 116,739,713 of NC_142244.1, read as the reverse complement.
ATGGAGAAAACAAATCCATGGACACCAAGCTGACCAAAAATCCACATTAATTAAAAGTCTGAATTCTCATGGTGCTCATATTCAAGATTCTATTATGCCAGAAAGGGGAGTGTGTTGCTTTTTCTCTGAAATTTTTTTTCCTGTTTCAATTTTCTTGTGGTAACCTGAAGGTTTGCAAACCCTGCTGGCCTCTGAGCAGAGGAATGTGATGAATATTTCACTTACTTAAAGAAAAAAAAAAGGGCTTGGATTGGTTCCTTTCTTAAATTGACACTGTGCCTGAAGGAAATGAATACAATTCCTTGGGAATATTGATCAGTTTTATTAATTGAAGTAATCAGCTTATAAATTGCGGTGATGTCATTGTGTATTTTAAAGTATTCTCACAATTAAATATTTCCTCTGTAAGGGAGTGATAACTTATTTGGATAATATATCCCTTCACAAGTTTTTAGTTAGTTCAGTTTTACTGAAGTGCACCTGAGGATGTGAAAATGTCCTCTTGTCCTCCAAGTGTGGCAGAAATATTTCATAAATAACACAGAACCAGGAAAAACCCCAATGCTCTTATTTTACTCGATGCTCAGCTTTCTACACATTGAATAAAGTATTTAAAAGATTTCACAAGATTTTCCAGTTTTACTGAGGTGCACCTGAGGATGTGAAAATGTCCTCTTGTCCTCCAAGTATGGCAGAAATATTTCATAAATAATACAGAACTAGGAAAAAAGCCCAATGCTCTTATTTTACTCAACGCTCAGCTTTCTACACATTGATTAAAGTATTTAAAAAATTTCACAAGATTTTCCAGTTTTACTGAGGTGCACCTGAGGATGTCTTGTCCTCCAAGTGTGACAGAAATATTTTGTAAATGCCACAGAACCAGGAAAAAGCCCAATGCTCTTATTTTACTCAACTCTCAGTTTCCTACACATTGATTAAAGTATTTAAAAGATTTCACAAGATTTTCCAGTTTTACTGATGTGCACCTGAGGGTGTGAAAATGTCCTCTTGTCCTCCAAGTGTGGCAGAAGTATTTTGTAAATACCACAAAACCATGAAAGAAGCCCAGTGCTCTTATTCTACTCAACTCTCAGTTTCCTACACATTGATTAAAGTATTTAAAAGATTTCACAAGATTTTCCAGTTTTACTGAGGTGCACCTGAGGATGTCTTGTCCTCCAATTATGACAGAAATATTTTGTAAATACCACAGAACCAGGAAAGAAAAACGCTGCTCTGTGACTCGATTGCTGCTCTGTGACTCGATTGCTGCTCCTCTTTCCTACAACGCTGCGTCGTAATTACCCCACAATTCTCAGGCTTCATTAATGACATTTCCCTGCTTTTCCCCCAGTGCATTTGAAGCGTCACTTCATGTTCAGGAACCACCTGTGCTTGGTGTTTGAGATGCTGTCCTACAACCTGTACGACCTGCTGAGGAACACCAACTTCCGCGGCGTGTCCCTCAACCTGACGCGTAAATTCGCGCAGCAGATGTGCACGGCCCTGCTCTTCCTGGCCACCCCCGAGCTCAGCATCATTCACTGTGACCTAAAACCAGAGAACATCCTGCTCTGCAACCCCAAAAGGAGCGCCATCAAGATCGTGGATTTTGGCAGTTCGTGTCAGCTTGGGCAGAGGGTGAGTTTAGGGTGAGGGGGAAATGGGTGAAAATTCTGTTGATGCTGTTGAAAAATGCGGGGGGGGTTTTAAGTCGTGATTGTCATCTAGCTCATTGAAACTTCATTAGTGATGGATTTAAAACAATCACTCATTTTTAAATAGAGATCCACAGGAGTCAGAATCCCAGGATTGTCAAGGTTGGAAAAGATCTTTAAGGTCAAGTCCAACCATGAATCAGTAGCCCCACATTTACTACTAAACCAAGTCCAAAAGTGCCACATCCACATCTTATTTTGAACAATTTGACAACCCACCACTTCCTTTAGTGCCCCAGTAGATAAAAATCCACCCTATGATAAATTTTCCATGCTTTTTTATTTCTCCTTGGCTGTCTTTTTGTGCCATGCCAGTGGAGAATGTAGCAGCACTTGATTGTAGAAATCTGCAGTGCTAATAAATAAAACAAAAAATTAGGTAAAGATAAATAAATTTTTAAAATACTGTTTTATTATTATCTTATTCCATCTATATTCCTCTTTCCATGAGTGTTCCTTTAGCATGTCCCCTGTTTATGATTAGAGACACTGCAGATTGGATCTTTAGGAAAAGAATTCAGGAATTCATGAACTAACTTCACCAAAAGTGCCCCAATTGTCTCTTGAGGAGTTGGCACTGGCCAGTAGCACCCCATTGCTTTTTCCCAGAATAAATTTAGGAAGAGTGGATCAGAATATGGAATATTGTATTGAAAGCAGCAGTGAGACAGATTTAGATTAATAAAAGAACTTTCTGTTATAAACTAAAAGGAAGGGCTGAAGGAAGACACCAGGAGGTGAAATGACATCTGAATTATTTATCCAAATCCATTATTTATCAATAAGAAGATAATTTTGAAATGTTAGGAATCACAATTTCAAAATTGTGACATGACTCAAGCTGAACTTCCTGCTTTTTTCTCATGAGCATATTTTCCTGAAAATTAACAATTAGATACTTTAATTACTGTAATGAACGTATAGATTTTATGATCTCTGATACCTCATCTTTCCCTGCACCAAAATGGGATTTCATGGCAGTTGTGTTTTGTCACTTGGAATTTTCATTCCCTTGGGGTGCTGTGTGTGATTGTGACTTTGAGATGCTTTTATTGCAGATATACCAATATATCCAGAGTCGTTTCTATCGATCACCAGAGGTGCTACTGGGAATGCCTTATGACCTTGCAATTGATATGTGGTCCCTTGGGTGTATTTTAGTCGAGATGCACACTGGAGAGCCTCTCTTTAGTGGGGCAAATGAGGTGAGTTCTATACCAGGAGCTGGGGTTTTTTTGTTGTGAATTCCCATCATGATTTTCAGCTGTTTGGAATGCATAAATTAGGGAAGTCTGCTAATTCTGAAAGGATTAAACATCAATAACAGGATTTTTGTCAAGACGTAAAATTGCCTGTTCATAATTTTCTGTCTCCCTCTTACTATTTAATTTGTTTTGTCCATATTAAATTCTTCTTAAATTAATTAACTTAGAACTTGTGTGAGTAGCTTGTGCCACAGCTGGGCTGGCTGTCACTTGTCCTTCACAAACCCATTTTATTTGGGACAGGTGGATCAGATGAATAAAATAGTGGAAGTCCTGGGGATACCACCAACCCACATCCTCGACCAAGCACCCAAAGCAAGAAAGTTCTTTGAGAAGTTGCCAGATAGCACTTGGAACTTGAAGAAGACCAAAGATGGAAAAAGGGTGGGTAAAACAATTAGGATAATCATATATATATATTTTAAAATATATAGAATGGTGAGTTGTTACTTTGTTTTGGTTGTTTTATTGGAGACACAGATTTGTTGTTTATTTTGTTCTGTCTTGTCAATTAAATAACATTTCCTGTCGTGTTGAATAGTTTCCTGGTTTGATTTGGAGTATCAAACACTCTTTTGATATATTATCTGTGCACACACATCCAAGGCTTCACACACTGATTCCAAGCCCTCCCTCCCTCCCCACAGGAATACAAACCACCGGCAACTCGCAAGCTCCACAATATCCTGGGAGTTGAGACAGGAGGGCCTGGTGGGCGCCGTGCTGGGGAGTCAGGTCATACTGTAGCTGACTACTTGAAGTTCAAAGACCTCATCTTAAGGATGCTTGACTATGACCCCAAGACACGAATCCAGCCCTACTATGCCCTGCAGCACAGTTTCTTCAAGAAAACGGCGGACGAAGGTACCAACACGAGTAACAGCGTGTCCACGAGTCCTGCCATGGAGCAGTCACAGTCTTCAGGAACCACCTCTAGTACATCTTCAAGCTCAGGTGGGTTTTGTTCATGAACAGGTGATAAAATTTGGCTTCCTAATGTTGTGCACTGCTCAGGCTCCCCAGGGAATGGGCACAGCCCTGAGGTTGCCGGAGCTCCAGTTTGGACAGCGCTGCCAGGGATGCCCAGGGTGGGATTGTTGGGGTGCAGTTGGACTGGATGATTCTTGTGGGTCCCTTCCAACTCAGAATATTCCATGATTCTGTGAAATGTTAATTTTTTTTTCCATACTGTCAAAAAATACCAGTCATGATCACTAAACAATTATTTTAATCAGCTGGAACAGGTAAACAGAAAACCCCCAAAAACCCAACTAGATGAGCAAAAATGTGAGTGATTAACACTGATCTTATACTTTTCCCTTGAAGCACTTTATAAATCTTTATGCTGCCACTGTTTCATAGCTGTAAATTGTGTGTCCCTTTAGTCACTGGGCCTGTTGGGGTTTTGCAGGTGGATCTTCTGGCACGAGCAACAGCGGAAGGGCGAGGTCGGACCCCACACACCAGCATCGACACAGCGGTGGGCACTTCACTGCTGCTGTTCAGGCTATGGACTGTGAGACACACAGCCCACAGGTAATGCACAGCATCTTAGTGCAGAGCACATAAAACTGTAAATTCTCCCCCATGTGGACAATTAATTGGTGTGTAGGTTGATCTTGCTCTTTTAGTAGCTTTTAATCAGGTGTGTTGTTCCAGAGGTTCCTCTAAAGCTGTTGGCACTTTTCAAGGTATGAGCTGTGACATTTTAATTTCATTTGCTTTGCTTATTGTCTCCAGGCTCCTCAGCCAGAGGTCAGGGCTTTATTTTTCTAAGTGTTGTACAAATGCTGTTATTACTGAAATGTAAAGCTGCTCTTATAATTTTGACAGCAAAGTCACTTATCAGAACTCCTTTAACTATTTGAAAATAACATCCAGGATGTGCATTCATTTTTCTTATGGTATATATAGAAAAGTATTGGAAATTATTCTCAAGTGCATGCCTGCATTTTTAGAATGATTGTGCAACTTCAGGGCTTGGTTAAAGTTTTAAAAATTTGGTATAAATGCGAAAAGCCTAATCTCTCATATTTTGTTCAAGGTAGAGAAGTGTTGGAAATTATTCTTAAGTACATGCCTGCATTTTTAGAAAAATGGTGCAACTGCAAGGCTTGGTTAAAGTTTTCAAAATTGGCATAAATAGAAATAACGTAGTCCCTCGTGTGTTGTCCAAGAGCCGCCTGGATGTGACACTCAGTGGACAAGGTGGTCAGAGGTTGGGTGGTCTTGGAGGTCATTTCCAGCCTTCGTGGTTCTGTGTTTTGGTGAAATGAGAGCTTTGAGCCTCAACATTTTGGTTTGAATCGTGCAGGTTCGACAGCAGTTTCCTCCTCCCATCGGTTGGACAGCCACCGAAGCTCCCAGCCAGGTCACCGTGGAGAACCACCCGGTTCAAGAAACCACCTTCCATGTAAACCCTCAGCAACAGAACGCATTACACCATCACCATGGCAACAGCTCCCACCACCACCACCATCACCACCACCACCACCACCACCATGGACAGCAAGCCTTGGGCAGCCGGACCAGGCCGAGAGTCTACAATTCTCCAACAAACAGCTCCTCCACCCAGGATTCTATGGAGGTGGGCCACAGTCACCACTCCATGACATCCCTGTCTTCCTCAACTACTTCTTCCTCTACATCTTCCTCCTCTACTGGTAACCAAGGCAATCAGGCCTATCAGAACCGCCCAGTGGCTGCTAATACCTTGGACTTTGGACAGAACGGAGCTATGGACATGAATTTAACAGTCTACTCTAATCCGCGCCAAGAAACTGGCATAGCTGGACATCCCACGTACCAGTTTTCTGCTAATACAGGTCCTGCTCATTACATGACTGAAGGACACCTTGCCATGAGGCAAGGCATTGATAGAGAAGAGTCTCCCATGACAGGAGTTTGTGTTCAGCAAAGTCCTGTGGCTAGCTCGTGACTAAACTGAAACTAAGTTTGTTTCTTGTGTGTTTTTATAGAAGTGGTGTTTTTCCAAAAAACAAAGTGCAAAGCTGCTTGAATCAGAAGGAGATAAACTCACTGAACCGCTACAGGAGGGCAAAGTTGACTATTTTTTTAAACTTGAAAAGATTGCAAAGGGACAATGAAGTTTGGTTTTTTTTGGTTTTTTTGCTGGGGGGAGGTTTTTTTGGTTGGTTTTTTTTTTTTTTTTAAGAGCCATGTCTGGACCCACCTTAACGGATAGCTTAGTGGTGTTCACCTTTTGCTTCCCCCATCTTAACTTGCCATAACCTAGTCATAGTTTGGTTTTTTTGGGGAGGGGTTTTGATTTTTTTAATTTTTAAAAAAAATTTTTTTTTTTTGCTCTCATTCGACAGGGGTTATTGTTCAAATGTTAGTCATAGTTGCAAACTAGTTTCTTTTTAAAGGCATTGCACATGATTTCTAAAAAAAGGCCCTTTGAAGTTTTGTGGGTGGGAGGGGGAGTGAGTAATATATATATTTTTTTTAGTTCCCCAAACAACCATGGGCACAGAAATGCAGTACTGTAAGAAAGAGGGACCTTCAGATTACACAAATATATTATTCTTCAGCTGTAAAAAGGGACGGTTGTGACGGAGTTTGTGAGGCACATTGAGCATGCGAAGTGGCGGTGAGCAGAACTCTCCTTTTCTGAATCTACTGAGGATCAAAGCAGCAATTGTGATGGGAATTCTGTGGGTGCCACCTTTGGGAGCCCACGGGCAGTTAGGATGGAAATCTGACTGGTTTCATAACTGAGGTGCACTGAGAAGCAATCAACGGGTCGGTCCTGGCCAGTCCTGGGGAGGTCTAAGTGGTGGTCTTTGGGATAACCTTTGGCCTTATGGATTTGGACTCTTAAGTTAGAAGAGCCTACCATTTCAGATGCAATCACTTTTGGACATGCTTTTGCAGACAGTCCTTAATGCTGAAAACACAGAGAATGGGTAATTCAAGAGGCCTTTCTTTTAAAATAGACTTTTGTGACCCACTTATTGTAAGGTATTGCAAGGTCACTTTGCGTGTGTCATAAAGTTGACTTCCTTATTGGTTGAAGGTCACAGGAGTAGTGGTTTGCGTTTGATGGAAATAGCTACAACTGTGTCCCTTCCTGCTTTTTACTTTTTTCTTTTGCTTTTTCTCGGCACGTGGTTTTCTCCACCATTACTTCTGCACAAAGACGTCTTCTGTTCATCCTGAACATTTTTAAAAAAAAAAAAAAATGCAGAATTTTATGTGACTGCTTTTTTGCCTCACAATTATGCTGTGAATTTTACAAAAATTTATTTTCTTTTTTGATAATTTATTGTACCAAAGCTGTTTTTATAGCACATAGATGTCTGTAACCAATAATGTAGCAGTTCTGCACTTTGACACAAGGTGTAACTAGACCATTTTTAAATGTCAGTTGAAAAATTATGGCTGTACTATTGCTTAAACAAAACTGGAACTGTTGTTGAATTCATAGCCAATACATTTACAGCAATCTGTGTACTGAAGATAATAGATTGACATCTACTTGGAGACTATAACATCTGTTACATTATCAATGTGTTCAGGCTTCTGAAGGTTAAAAGGGACACTAGATCCAGAAGCTATGAAACCAGCAGTTGATTCTTGTATTCCTTATTAACATAATTGTAAACTTGAAGGCAAAGACCTTGATTGCATGAACAGGTCCAAAAAAATAATAGGCTGAGTAAAGCAAAACCCTCAAGGGAGACCTGAGGTTAGCAGGCTGTATTTAACAGGTGCCTAATTTTTGGGTAATGCTGCCTTAATATAACACAGTCAGCTTGGCAGTTGCAAAATTTATGGGCCCATCCAAGAGATTTTCTTTTTTTTCTTTTTTTTTTTTTTCTTTTTTTTTTCTTTTTTTTGGTGGGAAAAGGAAAAACAAAAAAAAAGCTGCATAAAAAAAAAACCCTTGGTGAAAGAACAAAGGTGAGTTCCTTGATTGCCCATCCCAGGTGAACAGTGTTGCCCATCCTGTCTTACAGAAGCAGTGATCTACCTCTGCCAGTAAGCCCTTGGAAAAGTTAATTTTAGCAGCAAATGGTCAATTCCATGCGGCCAAGTCGTTTTTTCAGTCGAAAAGGTGGAATTTTTTATACTCAAAAGTGGCAACACAGCAGCTGACTACCATGTAAATGGGAATGAATATTGAGATTAGCATGGTTTTCTTAATGAAATATTTCTTTTTCTACCAACACATCAACCCTGTGGATGAAAGCAGATTTTTTTTCCCCCCCCATTTTTTGCTTTTGTTTCTGATGTTTTTTGGTTTTTCTTTTTGTTTTCTTTCAAAGCTCAGTAATTCAGAGAAGTTTACAGGATTTGGAAGGCTGTCACCTTAGAAAAAGATGCTGAGTTTAGCAATATTTAAAAAAAAAAAAAAAAAAAAGGAATCCAGTTCTTACTGCTGTCTAGGAATAAAAGGGTATCATGGAATTTGGGTAACACCACACGCGCCGTTGCCACCCCTTTAGCAAGCGCCCAAAAAAAACCAAAAAACAAACAAACAAAAAAAAAACCACCCCACACCAAACCTAAAGCAGTTCAAAGAAATAACCTCTACATCGAGAAGACAAAAAAAAAAAAAAAAATCATAAAATCCAGTGCTTCTGCATACTGTGTTATGTTACAGTCCAGTTTTGTGTGCTTTACTACACAGTTTGGTTACAGGACTTCTGTGCATTGTAAACATAAACAGCATGGAAAAGGTTAAATACCTGTGTTCAGATTGTAAGATCTAGTCCGGACTTGCTGTGTATATTGTAACGTTAAATGAAAAGACAAGCCCTTTGTATTATAGTCATGCAGTCTTATGTATGATAAACAGTTGAATAATTTGTCCTCAGACTCTTTACTGTGCTTTTTAAAAAGGTAAAAAAAAAAAAAAAAAAAAAAAAAAAAAAAAAAGAAGAAAAAAAAAAAAGAGAGTAATTTAAGGAAAAAAAAAAAAACCAACAAAAAATGTAAACGTAGTAAGTCTTCCTATGCAATTAACCTACTCCAAGCCATGGTATGGTAGGTATAATTATACTATAATATGTAAATATCAGATACATTGAAACAGACTTAAAAATATGAAAGTAAAAGTTGGAGGCGTAACAGCTAATTTGGAGTTTTTAATTGAAAACCAGCGAGGTCTGCAAATCACTGATGTGTGAACACAGCTCTGCTTGATTCTCATGGACTGTGCTTGTAGTTGGAGTTCTTTAACCCTCATCTCTTAGTCTGAGTGTTCTGATGTGCTCTGCAGCTTCCTCCCCATCCCAGACGAGCTGGTTTTGTGGCCATGGAATGGGATTTTGGGACTGGCCTTCCATTATGTTATCCCCAGAACCCAGCCCAGATCCTCCTGCATCACCACCTCCCTGCTTTGGCTGCAGTAGGACCTAGTTTGGAAAAAGCTGATTTTCCTGTAGGTTCTGCCGAGTGGGAGGAGTTTTTCCCTGTCTCTGGAGTGATTCAGCCAGGTTATTTCCAGTCTTCCTGCAGTTCTGGGGCTGCTGAGTTACAGCTGCTGGCCACCAGAGCCTGGCAGAACGACGAGTAACAACTCCAGTTTGAAAGTATTCCACATAAAAATATGTTAACTTGATTAACCTCCTTAAATCCTTTAACTGTAAAGCTCGTATGGCTCTTCTGAAACCTCAGATGTTTTCAAATCCATTGTAAAAGCTGGAATTGCTGCACACAGCCCCTGGGAGTGGTGCCAGTCCTGCTGTGTGCTGGCAGGAGGTTCAGGTACATCCTTGAACCTCTCACTCGGTTCCTTGTCTGTTTATCCCTCCCAGGATTGCAGTTTTCAACCTTTCAGCCTCAGTTCTTTGCATTAAAAGATTGTAAATTTAGATGATTCTCCATCCTGATTGCTCAGTCCTTTGGGAATGGCTGCTCTGCCAGGATTTAGGATTCCATCCTGTAAGTACAGTGGTGTCTGGAGGGGCCTGGATTCCACAAGGGTTAAATTCACCTGGAAATGTGACTCATCTCCATTATTTATCCCTCTGCCATCCTTGTTTTCATCACACCATCCATGTGCTTATATTTTATCCTGGACAACTGAAAAAAAGACACTTGAAGATCCCCTGTGGAAGAATTCCTGTTGAAGCCCATCAGGAACATCCTTTCTAATAAGGGAGTGAGTGGAAACTCCAGCCTGGTGACACAGAACGTGTTGTGTTGGTTTATAGAATAAATTCATCCCAGTAAGATCAGTCTGGAACTTTTGGGTAGGAAGGAAGTGGCTTTGTGGTCAAAGATACACAAGGAAGTGGCTGCAGAGTAGAATTATTGCTGAGAGTTGTTCTCTTGAGGGTAGTTGGTGTTTAGGCTGAATTTTGGATAATTTATTTACTGGAATTCTCTCAGGGGGGACCTTGTGGCTCTGCACAAGTCCCTGGCAGGAGGGGCAGGGAGGGGGGGTCGGGCTCTGCTCCAGGGAACAGGGACAGGAGGAGAGGGAACGGCCTCAGGCTGGGCCAGGGCAGGCTCAGCTTGGACAGCAGCAGGAATTTCCCCATGGAAAGGGAGCTCAGGCCTTGGCAGGGGCTGCCCAGGGAGCTTTGGAGTGCCCATCCCTGCAGGTGGCACCTGGAGGTGGCACTCAGGGTGACAAGGTGGCCATGGGGCACAGCTGGGACTCCATGGGCTGGGAGGGCTTTTCCAGCCCCAAGGATTCCCAGATTCTGTGATGTTTTACTTGGAATGATTCATATTAAAGTGCACAATACCTGCCCAGCAAAGGAAGGCACCTGGTCAAACAGGGATTTTCTGTTCCATATCCCCGTTTTTGTGAGGTTCTACAACATAAAGAAACAACTTCATGCTGGAAATTTGCAGTTGGTTTTTAGTTTTCCACCTCATGACAACTGTTGAGCTGTTCCTCACCGATGGAGATGCCTTGATTTGATTTCAGCACTTCTCCATAGGAGCCCTGTCAAATTTATGGGATCTGCCTAAACCCGAGGGGGTTTGTAGTTGCTGTTCATTATATTTTATGGTCGATGTTCTGGAACATCAGAGTTAATCACAGTTGGAGTTTTTCAGCCTGGAGAAGGCTCCAGAGAGATCTCAGAGCCCATGCTAGTACCTAAAGGGGCTCCAGGAGAGCTGGAGAGGGACTGGGGACAAGGCATGGAGGGACAGCACACAGGGAATGGCTTTCAACATTAAGGAGCTGGATTTAGGTTAAATACAAGGGAGATATTTTTTACCATGAGTGGTAAAACACTGGCAAAGGTTGTGGCTGCCCCTGGATCCCTGGCAGTGCCCAATTCCAGGTTGGACATTGGGACAGTGGGAGGTGTCCCTGCCATGGCAGGGAATGGAAATAGATGAATTTTAAGGTTCCTTCCAACCCAAAGCTTTCTTTGATTCTGTTAAAAATGGGTTAAAAACTTCTCAGATCTGTTGTTGTATCATCACTGAGTCCTGCTGAGCACTGACTTATGAATCTTCTGCAAAATCACAGGAATTCTGACAGTTTCTGAAAACTTCAGATTTTATAGGTATTGCTTGTGGTGTTGAGTAATAACAGAGGAGCGTGGCTAAGGTATGAGAAATTAAGAACCAAATCCCCTCCTGTAGGTATGAGAAATTCAGAACCAAATCCCCTCCTGTGGGCCTCCCCTTGAGAAAGGAAATGGATTTGATGGATGTCAATTGTCAAAAACCAGTGAGTTAATGACTGGGAAATGATATATGGAAAATTAAATATGGAATTTGTTTGTTCTGAAGAAACTAATGGAAGATCTCAAACAGAAAATAATAATATAAAAAAATCTTTCTTCAGGATCTCTCTTCCCCTTCCCCAGCTGGGGACATCTTTATCACTTCCTGTCGTGTTTCCAAGCTCACCTTTCCTTCAGATTTTCTTGCCAGACAGCTCAGGCAGGAATCCAGGACTCCTTCCCATCAATATCAGCAGCTGGTAGATGGAATTAATAATTCTGAGACTGCAGGGATGATGATGGTGATGATGATGATGATGATGATGGTGATGATGATGAAGACAGGAGGAAAGGCTCATCCTGAACAAGCACAGTGAGCTGAACTCAACAAAGCCTTTCCTAATTTGGAGACCTTTGGAGTCAAGAATTAGCTGAGGGATATCAATCATGAAATCATGGAATGTTCTGGGTGGGAAGGATCCCCAAGGATCATCCATTCCAGCCCCCCCTGGCAGCCTGGAGCTGCCAAAACTCTCCTGGAGCTCTGGCAGCCTCGGGGCCGTGCCCATTCCCTGGGAATGAACTCCTCAAAGCTTGAGTGTCACAGCCTCAGTGACCTGGGAGGAGAAATGCAGGAATCTCAGGAGCCAGGGCTTGCAAAAGCAGAGATGTCACAGAGTTCCTTCGTGGGAACAGTGATGGAGCTTTGTCTTAAGTCCAACATTTCAAAATCTTTTCTCCCCCCCCTCTCCCATATTCCTGTCCTTTCTCAGTGCTTCTCCTTCCCCTTTCCTGCTTTCCACTCTGACCCTTCTCCCCTTCCTACACTTTTTCTCCTTTTTCACATTTTTCCCTCCTTGTCCCATCTTTCAGCTTTGAATTTTCCCTCTGCTTCTCTTTTTTCCCCTTCTTTTTCCATGTCTGTCTTTCCCTTCTTTCCCCGCTGCTTTTCCCTGATTTCTCTCCCCAGTTGCTTTCCCAGTCTTTCTGCTTCCCTTTCTCGCTGTATTTTTTTCCTTTCCCTGCTGGTTCTGTTCCTCTCTTTTCACAGTTTTTCCTGTGTCTTCCCTGCTTTTGGTTTCCTGTCATTCTTTCCCTGTTTTTTCTTGCTCCTCCTCCCCTGCTCTTCCCTTCCTCTCCCTCCTTCTTCCCCTTTTGGTTTCCTCCCAGGTCTTTCCTTTTTCCCCTTTTTCTTCTTGGTGCTTTCAGATTTTTTTTGCTTTGACTTTTCCTCCCTTCCTTTGAATTATCTTCCATTATTTTTTCAGGATCTTTCAACATCCCCCCATTATTTTTGTTATTCTTCCCTGTGTTTCCTTTCCACTTCCCATCTTTTCTGCTTGTTTTTTTTCCCCTGCCTGTCTTTCCCATTTCTTTTGCCACCCTTGATTTGCATTTGCTTCCCCCCACTTTGCTTTCCCCTCAGGTCTTTTCCTCCTTTCCAATCTTTTCTTTTTTCCCCCATTATTTCAATACTTTTGGGGTGCTTCTGTGCTTCCTTTCCTCACTTCACTGCTTTTCAAATTTCTTTCCCCTTCCTCCTCCACCTTTTCCCAAATATTTTCCAGGTGCATTTCTTCTTCCCTTTGTTCATTTTTCCATCCCCTCCCTGTTTTTCCCTGCTTTGACTTATTTTCCATTTTTCCTATCTCTTCCATGCTTTTTCTGGGTAATTTAATTTCCTTTTGCCCTCTTCCTTCCTTGCCTTTTCCTTGCTTTTCTATTTTCTATTTTTCCTTTTTTTCCATGCTGTTATTCCCACTCCCTATCCTTTTCAATGTTTAAGAGACTTTTCTCTGCTTTTCAGATCCTTTTCTTGCTTTTCCCTTCCCTTTTTACTTGTTTTCCTTTCCCATTCCCACTGCCTGCTGTGCTTTGACTTGATTTGCACTGATTTTTCAGGTATTTCCTTTTTCTTCTCCCCTCCATGAAAATATTCCTTTTCATAACCCTCTTGATTCCCTTCTTGTTCTTTCCCTGCTTTTTTTCTTTTCCTTTTCCTTTTCTTTTTCCTTTCTCTTTTCAATCCTTGTAACTCTTCACTGATTTTCACCCCTTTCAGGTCTTTTTCTCCCCATCCTTTTCTTTATTCTCACTTCTGAGGAAAAGAAGAACTTTTTTTTTTGTTCTTTTTCCCCCTATATAATTCTAAATTGATTCTACTGGACCTGTAAATGCTCCATTAACAGTTTTTAGTTCTCTTTCAACTATTTCCCCATTTTCTGTTTAGTTTTTTGTCTTTATAACTTTTTGTTGGTTGAGAAAACTTTTCTCCCTCAATTGGAAATGTCCTAAGGAAAAAGGGTTGCCCATGGAAAAAACTTGGGAGTCACAACCTGTCCTGGTGCAAAGCAGAGCTGTGATTTTCCCTCTTGGGAAATGCTGAAATCCAGATTTTTCTCAATTTTCTGTATCCTCACCAGACATCTGGGGAGAGGGTGATGGCAAATCCCATAAATGACGTGGCAAACTGGGACAAAGTTCATGGAATCTGTGAGAAACCTGAGAAACCTCCCCAAGGCTGGAATCCAGGGAATGGCACGTGGGAAATCTGCAGCTCCATGGAAAGGTCCAGGGGGGAAGGACTTGGAGAAGAAAGGATGAAGGGAATGGAAAAGCTCTCCTGGATGGAGACTGGGAAGACTCAGGCTGAGAAAAGACAAAAAAAAAAAAACCTTAGAAATTAAAAATACACCTGGTGTGGTGTAGTCAGTCTAAAAGACAATTTTGTCTTTGTGAAGTGAAATTGTTTTGACTGAAAAGTTGAAATGGAATCGAATTTGGGAGTGGGAAAATCCAAACTTTTCCATGTGAAAAAAAATCCAAACTGATCCATGAGTCCCACTGGATCCACTGGGATGTATCAGAGCTGCTGGATAATGGTAAATCAGAATGGACACACTGAAGAGAACAGGCACCCTCAGCCCTGGGGGCATAAATCCTAATTATTATAGGTCAGGAAAAACTTCCTGGCTACTTCCAGGCACAAAAAGGGCACAAAAAGCTGCTTGAACCATCCTGGCTGCCTTTGGAATTGGGGAGGAGATGCTGTTCTGTGTCCATGTAAGGCCTTCCCAAGGGCTGCCTGTCCTGCAGCTTCTCCCTCTTCCAAATCCAGGTCCAGCCTCAGCTACACCCCAGAAAAAGCTCCTTGTCCCTCTTTTTTTTGAATGTTGGCCAAACTCCCACAGCTGGGAGCTGGAGCAGGCATGTTTTAAAATCCAGCCAAGGGTGACCAGGATTTAGGAGGGGTAATAGGAGAAGGAGGAAAAATCAGATCTGAGCAGGCCCTTTTCTCCTGAATTGTTTTTCCTCAAGTGTGGAAAAATTCTGACCAGTAACTGTCCGTAATTATCTGAAATAAACTTCACTCTGGCTGGGTGGAAGGACCTGCTTGAAAAACATTAAAAATGTTGAATTTGCAGTGGGTTCTTGACACATCTGACATGGTCTGTCCAGGTCTAATTTTAGCTGCTGCTCTGCCAGCCCTCATCACTCCCAAATTCTGAGCCTAAGTTTAGAAGCAGCAGCCTGCCAAGATCTAATGGGCCTCATGCTTTGCATTAGGCTGCAGAAGTTAAAGCCAATTAAAGCAAATGCATCAGCATTCAATTATTTTCATTTTTAGTTGGTTTGACTTCACTTTAAGGTGTTCACTTAAAGGAAAATTTTAATGAAGTCTGGTTTAGCCTGGGACACTGATGGTGCATTTATTAACTGGGTTGATGTTTGTTTAATCCCACACACACCTCGTGGCATTTCCCCTCAATTATTAATTTAGGAGAAGGAGAGAATATTTCTTATGTGTGCTTTCATCCACAGCAGTGTGGGCAGCAGATCCTGCGTGGGTCTGAATGGGGTTCAGAGGATCCTGGGTGGATCTGGATGGGATTCAGAGGATCCTGAGTGGATCTGGATGGGGCTGAGAGGATCCTGAATGGATCTGGATGGGGTTCAGAGAATCCTGGATGGATCTGGATGGAGCTCAGAGGATCCTGGGTGGGTCTGGATGGGGTTCAGAGGATCCTGGATGGATCTGGATGGAGCTCAGAGGATCCTGGGTGGGTCTGGATGGGGTTCAGAGGATCCTGGATGGATCTGGATGGAGCTCAGAGGATCCTGGGTGGGTCTGGATGGGGTTCAGAGGATCCTGGATGGAGCTCAGAGGATCCTGGGTGGGTCTGGATGGGGTTCAGAGGATCCTGGATGGAGCTCAGAGGATCCTGAGTGGATCTGGATGGGGTTCAGAGGATCCTGGCTGGAGCTCAGAGGATCCTGGCTGGATCAGAAGCAGGTTCCTCTCTCTCCACTCCTTGCTGGGGAGGCAGAAGATGGGAACTGGGCACATAGAAAATACAAGTAGGAAGTGAAGAATAGAAAACGCCCAACCCAGCAATGAGTGTTTGCATCCCAGAAAGGCAAATGTGTCCTGGGCTGCATCCACAGCAGGTGGGCAGGGAAAGGGATTGGGATTGTGTCCCTGAGCCCCCTCAGGTGTGACCCCACCTGCAGAGCTGCCCCAAACCTGGATCCCAGCTTGGGGAGGAGCTGGAGCTGCTGCAGAGAGCCCAGAGGAGGCAGCAGGATGAGCAGAGGGATGGAGCAGCTCTGCTGGGAGGAAAGGCTGGCACAGCTGGGATTGTTCAGCCTGGAGAGGAGAAGCTTTGGGCTGAGCTCAGGGTGGCCTTGCAGGGCCTGAAGGAGCTGCAGGAACCATGGAGAGAGACAATTGCCAAGGGATGGAGGGACAGCACCCGGGGAATGGAGGGACAGCACCCAGGGAATGGAGGGACAGCACCCAGGGAATGCAGGGACAGCACACAGGGAATGGAGGGACAGCACACAGGGAATGGAGGGACAGCACACAGGGAATGGCTTCAGAGTAGGATCTGATGGGATTTTGGGAATTAGGAATTGTTCCCTGAGAGGGTGGGGATGGAATTCCCAGATTTGCTGTGGCTGCCCCTGGATCCCTGGCAGTGCCCAAGGCCAGGTTGGACATTGGGACAGTGGGAGGTGTCCCTGCCATGGCAGGGGTGGCACTGGGTGGGATTTAAGGTCCCTTCCAACCCAAACCATCCCATGATTGTGTGAAATGTCTTTATCTCATCCCCTCATGGTGGGAAGAGTAAATTCAGGTGTGTGCAGCCCCTTCCCTCTGCTCTGGTGACCCCAGATTTTTGTGTGTGTGGGAGGAGGGTCAAGGCTCTGAGCTGGCAATGAAGCTTCAGACAAACTCCTTGACTTTTTCTGAGTTACAAACCCTGCTGCAAAAATCTGTGACGAGGGAGCTTTTTATAAAGGATTGTTTCAGTCTTGTGTCTTTTTGGTTCTGTTGGAATAATTTCTCTTTTGGGCACAAACTGACCCAGAAAATAAGAAATTATTATAGTTTATAGCTGGATGGGTGTTCCTGCTCCTTCCCTGTGGAAACAGGGAATGCCCTGAGGAGTTTGTGACTTACCTCGAGAGACAAAAGTCAAAGACTCTGCTGAAGAAACAAAAAAACCCAGAGCACAGCAGTTCTGGACTTTGGGTTTACCATGGGCAGAGAAACTTCACATGGCTGAATTCCACAACTTGGGAAAACCAAAAAAGATGTTTTGACATTCATTAGGGAATTTTTAAAGCTCCAATGCAGTGAAATTTGTGCTGTTTCTGGGGCAGGAAGGCAGAAATTCTAACTCAGACCACGATGCATGAGCAGGACATAATTCCAGAAGGGGAAGCCACACTTGGTGGATCAGATAAAGTGCAACTGTCAGCACAGAAATAACTGAGAGTGGATTTGAGGTAAGAGAGATGAAGGAGGAGCAGCTATTAATA
The DNA here is from genome assembly GCF_052056855.1 of Sturnus vulgaris. Lineage (NCBI taxonomy): Eukaryota > Metazoa > Chordata > Aves > Passeriformes > Sturnidae > Sturnus > Sturnus vulgaris. The sequence goes on along the minus strand of NC_142244.1, from coordinate 116,722,238 downwards.
ATGAGGAGACATTGAAAAAATCCCACAGCCGGCCCTGGGGGGAAACCTGAGAGCACAAATGTTGCTGGAAGGATTTGCAAAAATAGCCAAGGCATCTTTGCAGGGGATGCTTGTCAGTCGTGCCACTGCAGGAATGGAATACAAAATGCAGCTTTCTAGAGCTGGAGGTCCCTCCTAGCAAGTGAAGATTTCTGGAGCTGACCAAGCCCAGAGCAGAGGGAAAACCTGGGAGAAAACAGCTGAGCTGTATCAGGTGCCTGGGTCTGGTCCAGGGGGGAGAGCAGCAGCACTTGGGCACATCAGTCAAGAGTGGAACGTGACAGGAAGGGAGTGGAGGGGATAAAGCTCAAAGAAAGTGGAGAATTTAAGGGAGCCACAAAAAAAGAAAGGAATAAAACCCTTATGAAATCCATCCACCCTTCTCATGCAATTACGATTTTTAATAGTTTTTTGGTTTTTTTTTTTTTTCAGTCTTTGAGACAGGATGAGAATATGGAGGGGGAAAAAAATGAGTGGAAAAGGGAACACCTGGCTGGCCTGGGTGGTAACAGGGATTTTTCCATAGGGTGCAGCTGAAGGAAGAGCCTGGCTGAGAGTTCCTTCTTTTCTTCCCAGTCAGAGTTAAATCTCTTTGCATGGTTTGAGCCTTTCTGACTGGTTTGCCCTTTATAGGGGCAACATCTGCCAAAAAACCCCACTTTCCTCTCCCTTTCAGTATTAATATAAAAATCCAGGATGTCCTGGAGGTTTGCAGTCACTGTCTGTGGGAGTGTTCAGGAGCAGGCTGGATGTGGCCCTTGGGGACAGGGTTTGGGGGATGCTGGTGGCACTGGGGTGGCACTGGAGGATCCTAAAGGTCTTTTCCCACCTTGATGATTCCATGTGAAAATGGTAAATTGTGAAGCAGTGATAGCATGGACAATTCCAAGTACTCCAAATCTTAAGATATTTAGAGGAAAACATCAATTTTCATGGATCAGAACAAGACCAAACTTAACAAAACCCCTAGAAATGAATTGCTCCACATAAAATCTCCTTGTATTTCCTGCTGTTCACTTCTCCAAACCGGCAAAATTTTCTTGATTTTGTTGTTGCTGCTCCAAATAAACCAAATTTACCCGGGATGATTTCAGCCAGCCCTGCTCCTTGCACAACCTCCTCCCTCAGGGGCTCAGCCTGGCCCTGGAATGAGCTGGAATTGCAGAGAGGGAGCAGCTCTGCAGCCCACCCTGCTCCCTGGAATTGGGGGATGTGCCGTTCACCAAAGCAGAAAGGTTTGGGGCCATCCCACAGAGTGCAGCACTCCCAGCTCTCCTTTGGGAAAGGAATCCCTGACCCCAAGGCACGACTCCACTGCTGAGCCTGAACACAGAATTTCCTGAGTTGGTGTCACAACAACTTCGATCCCCAGAGGGGAAAAAAAAAAAAAAAACCCAACAAAAAAACCTACCTCCAACCAAACAGAATTCAAATACTGATAAAAATGTTTTCTTGTTCTTCTTCCAGCATGTTTTAACAAAATATTTAACAGCAACATCACTGTGTTAGTGCAAATAATATTCCTGTGGTTTGGAGGGTGTGAGTTCATGATTTCTTTGTATAAAGGCAACTTTTCCCCGAGTTTTGTGCAAGATGATGATTTTCCACCAAAATTTAGTGATTCTTCTTGCCATCTTTGTCCCTTTTCCAGGAGTTAACTTATGTGATGTAAAATTTGGTGTGAAGGGATTAATAATCTCTAAAACTGTATCAGAGTGCACTCAGTTCTTTAATACCAGCAGGGGACTGAATAATAGAAAATGCTCTTTCTCCTCTTCTTTTTTCCCCCCCCCCCACCAAAAAAAAAAAGTTTCAGAGCCTGATTTTCAGTTTTTTTATATTTTATATGTATTAGACCTCAGGTGTGGGGCTTGGTTTGTGTTTTAATGATTCATAATCCCAGGATTGAGGGATTTGTTTGGTACATAGAATTTGCTCAAATTCTCACCCATTTTGCATGATTTTTATCAAGAATAGTTTGAATCTGAATATTCAGTGTGGAGAGGATGTGGAGCTGTGCAGGAATTTGACCTCCACTCCTATGGAATCACAGAATGGTTTGTGTTGGAAAAGACCTTAAAGTTCATCCAGTCCCAACTCCTCCAGTTATTAATTTTTAAATATTATTTAAGCCCCCAGCTTTGTCTGCTCTGGCAATTATTGATTACCAGGCTGTCAGCTCCAGGTTTCTTTTTTCCCCCTGTAGTTTTTTTGAAGTTCAGCCTCTGGCCTGGCAATTCTTATGTCATAATCCACAATTTTCAACGTTTGGAAAAAGCTGAGAAGCAGCCAGAAATTTGGAGAACAGAACAAACAGCTGATGGAAAAGGAAATTTTCTTTTCTTTTCTTTTCTTTTCTTTTCTTTTCTTTTCTTTTCTTTTCTTTTCTTTTCTTTTCTTTTCTTTTCTTTTCTTTTCTTTTCTTTTCTTTTCTTTTCTTTTCTTTTCTTTTCTTTTCTTTTCTTTTCTTTTCTTTTTTCTTTTCTTTTTCTTTTTCTTTTTCCAGGAGAAAGGGATTGGAATTATGACCCCACCTGCAGAGCTGCCCCAGCCCTGTCCCAGCACAGGGAGGAGGAATTTAAATTTAAATGCAAATTTCGATATTGTGAATTAAAAGTGTAAATTATCAAGTTTTCTTCCTCCTGTTTCTGTCCTGCATTGGAGAGTAACTCTCCACGAGTAATAAACATCATAATTTTATGTATAGATTTAATTTTCCTCCTTGAAACTTCAACTTTTTTGGTGACTGTTACAAAAACCTTAATAATGGTATTCACTGATATTGAAGCCTTATCTAATTGAACAAAAATTCTGTATTACTGTTTTTTTTTTAAAATTGTTCTGTTATCTCTGTCTGTCTTTGCAGCTGAGATTTGTCTGCTTAGGAAATTTATCTAAATTAGCTGCTGGAATAATTTGAAGTGGATTTGTTTGATTGCACAGAATCCGTTTGTGGCACTTCACTCCAAACTCCAATGGCTTCAATTCAGTTTATTCCACTCCAAAGAACGATCAAATAAAGGTTTAGAGTTCATTCTCTTGGGCTTTTCAGAGGTAAATTCTGAAGAATTTGATCAAAGAGGAGCAGGGATTGGCCTTGGGATGTGGCCCAAAGGATGGGAAGGATTTAGTGTAGGACAAGGGATAGGAAAAAAGGTGAGTTCTCATTGAGAAAATGAGTTCTGGTAAATTGAAATTCACATTTTCCCAATTATAAAGCACATTTAAAGAAATATTTTGTCCTTTGAAAGCTGATTATAGTGTTACATGATAATCTTGTGGTACAACATTTAAAGAAGGTATAAAGAGAAATAAACATTGCTACAATGTGAGAAAAAGCTCCCTGAAATTGTGGGAAAGCAGCTTTCAAGATAAGACTGAGATCATCTCATTTTAAAGTGGGCAAATTATTTTCCTAGAACACATTTTTCATGTATTTTTTCCTTTTATTGGTTCTCTAAACACATTATTTAATGTGCTTTTAAAATGGAATACCCTGATATTTTATCCCCTGCCATGTGTATTGGAATAATTTGAATAATTTGAATAATTGGAATAATTGGAATAATTGGAATAATTGGAATAATTGGAATTATTGGAATTATTGGAATTATTGGAATTATTGGAATAATTGGAATAATTGGAATAATTTGAATTATTGGAATTATTGGAATTATTGGAATTATTGGAATTATTGGAATTATTATTTCTGCCTCACATCTGCTCTTTCCTGGCAGGACAGTGCCAGGGACACTGCAGGGGTTTTGCTGATTGCTGTTCATTTACTAAGATGATTTGTGCAAATATTGTTTCTATTACTTTATTCCTAAACTTTTCTGGGAATATTTTAAGGCAGATACAATTTCCTGAGTTTCCAACCTAGTCCTGTTAATATTCAACTTCGGGGATTCAGGCAGAAATGCAGAAAAAAATGAGTTTGATATTTGCTTATACATTATTATTTCTTACTCTTCTGGGGATGAGTTTTTCTTTTTTGTTGTCTTCCCCTCTTTCCTTTCCCTTTTTTTTGCATTTTTCCCTTTCCTCCTTCCTCCCCTTTGCCCCTTATTCCCTTTTCTTTTTCTCCTTTTTCCCTAATTTTCCCTTTCCTCCTCTCTACTTTCCCTTTTTCTTTCCCCCCTCTCTTTCCTCTTTTCCCTTTTTTCCATTTCCTTTTTTTGCAATTTTTTTTTCGTTTTCTCCTTTTCCCCCCTTTCCTGCCCTCCCCCTTTTCTCCCTTTTTAATTTCCTCCCTTTTAAAATTTTCCTTCTTTTTCCCCCCCTCCTTTGCCTTTTCTCTTTCTTTTTTCCTCTTCCCCTTACCCCCATTTTCTTTCTTTTTCTCCTTTTTCCTCCTCCACTTTGAGAATTTTTACCCTGCTGGGCAGAACCTGCCAGGCAAGGAAGGAGACGTGGTTTGAGCTTCTGCAATTCCATATTTAAGGTAATCTAAGATTTAAAAACTCTGAGTCAGTTCCAGCAGAAAGTTGAGCCTCCATTTCCTAAATCCCAAGTGGGTCCTTGATATTTTGATCCAAACCCTTCTCAAAATCCATTTTTTGGGATGAAAATGTACAGAATTTCAGACTGGGAATATTTTAATTTTATCTGTGATCAGTGACTGACTCATTGCAAGGGCAGATTTCTTCATTTCCAGATATCTCCAGCAGTGTATTTTATGAAAATAACAAATATTAATGCATTTTCCGTTTTGCAGTAGGAAAACTTATTTAATTTAATGCCTGAATTTGTTCATTATCTGCAAAGTTGAGCAAAAAATTTTTTTAACTTATTTCAAGCAAGTCTTCAGATGAACAAAACATTTTTTTTCTCATAGCAAAATGCATCATTAATTTATTTTGGAAATGTGAGGGGGAAAATAAAAACTGTGAATGGAAGATTCTGTTCTGATCTGTGAAGTGCTGAGATTTAAATTTTGGGAATTTTTTTCTCTGAGACAGTTCACTGCACTGATCTTGTTGTAATTATCAGTTCTAATCCACAGATTCCTCAGCAATTAATAACTAAAGACCTAAAATAAAGGACTTTTTTTGCAAAACTAGAAATACCCATGGAAGGTCATATTTTTATGGCTGTGCAGATTTTTAGCAAATCAGCCAGAGCTGCCACAAAGAGAGAACAAACACTTCCTGAAAGAGAAAATGGAATTTGTTATTTGAATTTATGAAATAAAGGCACACTTTCCTCTGCCACTTTCCTGGGAAATTTCAGTGTCAGTTTTGGTGACAAAAGGAATTTGGATTCTTGAAGACACCAAATGATTTTTTGTACATTGAACATTTCCCTTTTTCTTTTGAATCCAGAGAGTTGGGAAATGATGGCATCTCTCTTGGAGTTGCTTTCCTCCATTTCACAAGGGGGAAAAAAATTCGGTGTGGGGTTGAAATGATGAATTTTCTCCCTTTCCCTCTCCTCATCATGGAGATCTCATGGTGGTCATTTGTCCTGCCAAGAATTTTAAGCAATAAATTTGGTCGTGCTTTATTTAATACATTTATTAATAGTAATCCTGTGGTGATGATTTGTCTGGCCAGCATTTTTAAGCAATACATTTGGTCGTGCTTTATTTAATATATTTATGAATAGGAATTTTGTGCATATCAGAGAAATGACACATTTGAAGCTGTAAAAAATGGCTCAGCATGGCTGAGCTCCCAACTCCTGATTCCACTGGCCCTGCCCTGTGTGCAGGAGTTTTGTTGGCTTCATCTGTGGACTTTGCACTTGTTTTTATTCCTCATTTCCAGAAATATTTTGCATTTCCAGCCCTGGCAGTGCCCAAGGCCATGTTGGAGCAGCCTGGGACAGTGGGAGGTGTCCCTGCCATGGCAGGGGTGGCACTGGGTGATCTTTAGGGTTCCTTCCAAACAATTCCCAGTGATTTTGGGAATGTCCAGCATTCCTGAGGAGCACAAGCAGAGATTCAGGAGGCAGCTCCTTTGTCCCATCCAGCTAAACCAAAAACGTTGCTGTGAAAAGGAAACAAATTCCACCATCCAAGAAAATTCCTTGGAATGACTCCAAAGTGTGAGAGTTTGGCTTCCCCAGCCCAAACCTCACTGATATTCTCATGTTAGAGACTTTTCATTGTCATAGCATCATCTTCTTTTAGAAAATGCCATTTTTCATTTGATCAGGGTTACATTTCAGGAAGATTTGGGAAGATTAAAGAGCTGCTGTAGGGATGTGATGATCCAGGGAGGGATTTGGGATGTGATGATGGGGAAGTGGCCAGGGAAGGGGACTGGGAGGATTCATCCTGGGGAACCAGGAACTCTCCTTCCCTCAGCTGGAAGGAGTCCAGAGGACCCCAATCCAACATGGGGAGGAAAATTCGATGGGATAACAGCTCTCCACCAGTTCTCAGGGTTTAAATTCTCCAGGAAAGTCAGTGCAAATGATTGCCTGTAAGCATTTGAGGGAAAACAGCTTCAGCTGTGAGTTTGGAGCTGCTGCCTTTGATTTAAAAAAAAAAAGAAAATAAAAAAGAAAAACAGTAGGGAGAGCTCTCCCCATTCCTGCCCTCTGACAAAAAAACCAAACAAACAACAAAAAAAAATCCAAACCCTAAAAGCAGCTGATGCTATCAGAAACTCTGAAGTTTTCACTCTGTGTGGATGACACGTGAGCTGGGGAGAAGGAGGGATGAGCTGTGGTTTGTGGTTGTGAATTTGCTTGGAATAGAAAGCAGATTTCACACTTGAGGTGGAATAGGAAGATCCAAGTCCCTCTGGAACTCTATTTTTGGATATGGTGTCTGTGGGCTCTCCGTGGGAAACTCTTGGAGCATCAACAGGCAACAAATGGGGCAGTGGAAGTGGGAAAATAATTGCACCTTTGCACTGGAGTTGCCACTGGATTATAATTTCTGGAAATCCCGAGGATCTGATAAAACTGTGAGAATAAATCAGGAGGAAGAAGCTTGAGCTCAACCCACAAAATGAATCGTGGGTGTCTGACACCACCTCTGCCCTCCACAATGCCAGACCCTGGAAGTTTCAAATCCACTCAGGAAATGATTAACAAAGAAAAGCTTTCAGGTCTTGTCTTTAATAATTATTTACATCTCAAAGCCCAGATTTATGTGGTGATTGTTTCCAAAGAGGTGTTTGGGAACTGAGGGAACAGGGGGGGAAGAGAAGCCAACTCCTCGTGGTTTAGGTTTGGTTTATGGCCTAAAAAGTGCCTGAGTGAGGTAAGAGGTGCTAAGGAGGCTGATATTCTGAAAAGAAAGATATTTTGATGGGCAGGGAGTACCACACCAGTAAAAAATTTACTTTTGACAGCCAGAAGCTCTGGTGGTGGCTGCTAAGGAATGTCTGAGGTGCCCAGAGCATGGGAGACAAATTATCCTGAGCCTCTCATTCACACCCACATCAAAGAACTGCAGGAAATGTTATAAATTCACCACTGCAAGTTCAAATCTACAGAAAGCAGGAGGGACAGATATCCCAGGTTTTCTGGGAATAACAAAGTGCATCCTCCCAGGGCTGTGCTCTGCTGGGAAGATCAAACAGCTGAGCAAGTGGAAAAGCTGGGCATTATTCCTGCCTCAGCCAGTTAGCTGGGAATTACCATCATGGATAGGCTGGGCCCAGGGAATGAGGGATTTTCCATTCTTCCATTAAAAACCCCAAAGATTTCATAGAACCTTAGAATTACAGAACTGCATCATCCTGGAATGGTTTGGGTTTGCAGGGACCTTAGAGATCACCCAGTTCCACCCCTCTGCCAGGGACAGGGATCCTTCCACACTCAAAGGTTGAAGTTGGGCTGTTGGGAGAATTCCAGAGCAAGTCAGGCTTTGGCACAGGGGCTGGAGCTCTCGGTGCTCTTGAGGCAGGGTTTGGTTTTTGGGAGAAGTGGGACGTGGCTTTGGACATCCCTGGGCTGAAGATTCCTGATTCCAGGCCATGTCCCTCCCAAACAGCCCAAAGTGGTGCCCTGTGGCTGGAAACAGAACAGGGATTTCAGGAATTTCATTCTTCCCTGGTTTTGGAAGGCCTGAGTGACCTCTTTAACTCCAACAGAGTTACCCAGAGTTGAAACCAAAAACCTGAAGTGAAATTCAAACCATCTTTTGATACTCTTGGATTTTCCAGCACCTTGTCCCTCCTGGGTTTGGCAGCCGCTGGATTTGTTGGGATGGCTCCCATGGCTTTGGTGTTGTAGGACAAAGATGCAGATCAGAACAGCTATAGCCACCTAGCAGGACATCTGCATTTTTGGGTGATACTTTAAAAGAATTTTGGTGATTTATTTTAATCCTGATGAGGTGGTATTTATTGGGAAAACATAAACCTGAGCTTGGAGTATTTGCTGAAGGTCCCATTCTCATTCAGCAGCGTTTCTGGTCAGTGAAGAAGGAATTGAGAGCTCCAGGAGATTGCTGAGAGCCCACATTTACCTCTGCAAATCCTTTTCCTCCTAGAAATCACAAGATATTCCAAGAAAAAGCCATCAAAATATTTTAGTGAATGAAATAGAGGTGTAATGGGTCTGGATTAATTCTGTAGCTAATTACATTAAGATGTTACATTACTCACATCCCTTAAATGCCATTTGCCACAAATATTCCCATAGGGAATTGAGCTTTCCTTGAATATTGTTCAGGATGAAGAGCTGAAGTTCCTGGGTTAAATGATTTACTGTCAATGAAAACACCACTCAGGATATACGGCTTGAAAATCCATTGTTAATTAACAGCATTCAATTCTTAATTGTCTCTGTACCAATTCAGTTGAAATCATTGACACAAAATACATTGTTAAACTGCTTAATCAATCATTGTAGAAAAATAGAGGTGTTTGATAGGGACATTCTAGTACAAAGTTTACGTGAAGCTTCCCCGTTGAAAGCTTTGGAGGCTTCTAAATTTTTTTTTTTTAAAGCTTATGTTACAAAAATGAGATCTCATAAACTTTACAGTCCGTACTACATGGATACCAAAGACAAGAAAATACAGGGGAGGGGAGAGAGAGGAAGAGACAGAACACACACACCTTAAGCTGTAAGTGCCCTATTCACAAAAATAAAGCTTACACACATGCGCATGCCCCAGTGGCGGAAAATCTCTTTTCCAAAAAAAAAAAAAAAAATTTCACCAGGGCCCTGAGCTGCTGTTGCAACCGACACAAATTTTCTCAACCTGCAGCAACGACCCAGTGAATTGTGAGAGCAAAAAGCAGGTTTATCCTTGGAGGATAACCCAGGTTTATCCTTTCAGCTTTCGGCTCGCGCACCTTCGGCGGGATGGACACGCGGGAGGCTCCTTGGCCCCGAAGATTCCAGAGGGACTGGGGAGCCACTTTTCCCTAAAAAACCCTCAGCACCCCTCGTGGGGAGCCGTGGGGGTGGTGATGGATGGGCTGGAGCTGATGCTGGGGCAGGAGGATGAGCTTGGGAAGGGCTGTGGCCAATTCTCCCAAAAGTGTCTCCAACCTCCACTGAGCCGCCAGCATTGCCCGTGGAGGGACCAAAATCCTCACCCTGCACCATTCCATGCATCCTGGGAAAGCCTTCTAGGGGAAAATGGTCAGTGCTGAAACCAAAAAATCACCTTTTCCTCTCCAGCCTGAGCTGCCCTGGTTGTGACCCTTCCCTTCCCCAGGCCCTGCTGTGCCCTCCCCAGATCAGCCACCCTCTCTGAAAATTACCAAGGGGCAATTGTACCAGCAAACAAAAGAAAAACCTTTTAAAAAAAAAGGAAAAGAGGAGTGAATTTAATGCCAAAGCTATATCACAGTGCAAATTTTCCACCTGCCCACCAAGTTTCTCCTGAGGTTTATTTTTTTTCTCTTTTATTTAAACATAAATTTTTCTGTACAAAAAAAAAAAGAAAAAGCAAAAAAAAAAGCTTCGGATTCTCTTCAGTGTTTTCTTTCTTCCCGGAGTAGGCAGGCATGGAAATAAAAAACCAAAATTAAGGCTGCAGCTTCTCCTCCTTTGCTGGCAGAAATGCTGTTCTTGGTGGGGCTGAGCTCCCCCAGAAGCGATGCGAGTTCTCCCTTTCCCGTGGATGGAATGTCCAGGGTTTTCCAGGGATTCACAACCCCCAGGGAGCTACCTAAGGTGGAGAATGTCCCCGAGGAGCTGCTCCCCTGGGCGTGGGTGGCAGGATCCGTGTGTTTTCCTGGGAATCCTGGTGGAAGGGACACCCCCAGGGATGTTGTGCCCCCTTATGCCTCAGCACCAGCAAACTGCAAATTTCATGGATTCCTGCTCCACACGAAATCCAGCTGTTTCTTTCCCAGCTGAAGTAGCTAAAATCTACTGGCTGAGGTGCAACATTCATTTTTTCAATGGCTTGTGTGTGGGTTTGGTTGTTTTTTTGGTTTTTTTTTTTTTTTTTTTGTTTTTTTGTGTGTGTAGCAAACGTCTCCGCTGAAATCCCGCGGTTTGGGTGGGGAGGAGGGAGCAGATTCCCTGGATATTGCACATTAATTAAGGATAACACCTCCACATGCTCGTTGTATGAAGAGCATACAGGAAAATTCTGGTTAGCCATGAGTTTGCCACAGCCTCAATTTTTCGGTCGAACTGCCCCCCAAAAAAGAGTAACCAGGAAGGGTTTTGCCTTATTTGTAAACATTTTCACAGTATGTCAGGAGTACAATTCTCTGCCCTGCCCTCTCCCAGACTTATGGCTTTTTAGAGTGAGTGAAACGATCTGTTTGGCCAACAGTGAGGTACTCTAAATAGCTGCCAGTCTGGTACACTGAAGAAAATGTTATGCACTAGAAGAGTCATAGAGGGGAGGAGAAAAAAAAAAAAGAAATTAAAATCAATTTTACACTGCAAATATTTGAAGAGAAATGCCTGCTCGATGGGGAGTTAGTTTTTGCATCCCAATATTTCTAGAGCTCTGTTTCTAAACCTACATTAATTACACAGCTGTGTACATTATTTAGAAGTTCTTTACTACAGTACTTTTGTACATGCGGCGTTTATTACTAAATGTAGAGAGAAATAGTTACATAAGGCATATGTACAGGGTCGTGTGGGATTGCAGGTCCCTCTGCTCACCTTCCTCTTAAAGCTGCAAGGCCCATTCCACTGTCAGCCAGTCTGTGAAACTGTCCTGAAATACATCCAAACCTCACTCAAAGCCCCATTGCTTTGATGAACGTTAATTAGTCTTTAATTTGAAATTTCCTTTGCGTTCAGGGCTTGGTTTCTGTGCTGTTGGTGTGGATAAACCTGGAGGTCTGCAGTGCAGAGGTGCCATCAGTCACTGCCAGGGGGAGATTCCCCCATCCCTGATGGGTGTTGCAGCTTTAACCCACGCCTTGGCTTAGTCTGGGAATCTCTTGGGTGGAAGTTGGGATCTCTCATCTAAAGTGTTTATTTTTCCGTGAGTTACCAATAACAGGAAGAGAAAAAAAAAATTAAAGGCGTGTCGCAGGAAGGAACAGGGAGCAGAGAGGGAGGAGATATAGGAGGTGCCATGGCCTTTATTTCTCCTCTGCTTCTACACTTTGGACTCATTCTCCAAGTTGGCCACGTCTCCGTTTCTTTCGTTTTGGTCTTCTTGGTTCTTCTCCTCCTCCTCCGTTTCCAGCTCGGCGTGTTGGTCCAGCTTGCTGGAAACAGACCAGGTCAGGGGCAGTTCTGCTCGGCTGGCCATCTCTGCCAGCTCTTTGGCACTGTAGACGGGGGTGTTGGTCTCGTAGGTTTCATGAAAACTGTTGTAGTCGACCTCATAGAAGCCGTCCTCCAGCGTGAGGACGGGCGTGAAGCGATAGCCCCAGAGGATCTCACTGGTGATGTAGGAGCTGCGAGCCTGGCACGTCATCCCTGCAGCAACACACAAGGAACAAGGGCTGTTATCAGCACCCACTGCTCCCCCCAAACCTTCCAGTCACCTTTTCTTCTGTCTCTCAGAAGGCTCATGCCAGGACAGGGTGAGGTTTGACATGAGGAATCAGTTTTAGGGAGCACGGACTGACGCCCTTCCCTCCCGTGCCTGTGCAGAATGAGAAGGGCTCAGTGTGTCAGCCAAGAATTTCATAATAATTTCTTTATTAGGCACTGCTCTCCTGCCTGTGTTTCACCAACTCACCTGCTGCTGGGTCTCAGGTGTGTGGGGCACTGTGCCATCCTCATGCCCAGGAATTGTCACCAAAGCTTCCCTCTGCTGGAGCCCACCCTGATCCCTTGGCTCCCCTAAAGGTGGGATTCACCTTTCAGTTACCCTGATCTGAGAGTTGGGCTGGTGGACAATGCATAAATATCAATAAAACTCCTGAAGGTTGTTGGGATAGTGTCTGGTGTGGAATTGGGATAATTTGGATTAATTTCTTCGTTACCTTCTCTTCACAGCTCTGCTGAACCTCACCCTACAGAGCAAAAAAAGACCTATTTTTTTTTTGGCACAAAAAGAGGTGCTGATCCAAGCTCAGTTCACATTCCAGAGTGTCCTCTGGGTGAAGAAATCCCGGGGAATGGCAGGGAGCTGCGACTTGGAACCTGCTCCATCCTAGACCCACAGCTCAGGGAAGCACTGCAATCAAATATTGGTGCTCAGGAGTGGAAGGGAAAAACCCAGCTGCACAGGAAATATGAGAAACTCATCTGCCCAGGCAAAAACATCAGGAGAAATGAATTTAAGAGGCCAAAAATTATGCCAGCTTTGATTACTGCACATTATTAGCATTGTAGTGCTAAGCTGAACAGTATATATGGAATATTTAAAATAAATAATAATAAATAAATAAATATTTAAAATAAATAATAAATAAATAAAATTGTTTAAGCCCTGGACAATCCTGCCACACATCAGTTATTTAGAAGGCAATCATAAACAGTTAAAAATAATAAATCTAGAGAGAACAAATGGCAGACTGTAGAAGGTCAAGTGGAGGGTCCTGTGAAGAGCCAGCATTGGGAGTTTAATATCCCAAATATTTTCCAGGGCTGTGATTACTGTCCCAAGTAATTCTGCCCTCAATCTTTAAAGCTTTCTCTCTCAAGGTCTCAATTCTTCCTTCTGATGGCTGCAAATTTCTGTTTCTCTGTGTTTCCAATGTCCCCTTTAGGACATTTACCACACTGTGACATTGCTCCAGCCTTTCCCTGCCCTTCCTGCAGCACCTTGGATCCTGTGGAGTGATGATTTCCAGAGAAAAATGTGGGAAATGTGGGAAAGCTGCTGCTCTGCCTCCTCCCTGCTGCAGCCAGGCAGGAGCATCACCTCACTTCTTTCTTTAGGCCAAATATTGAAACCTTCATTTGTCTCTTTGCTCTTCCAGCACAAGTTTGCATTTCAATTCTCAAGCAAATGCACACGTGGAAAATACAAAGATCTGCCCAGGGAATTGCTGGAATCACCACACCTGGAAATATCCAGAACCTGTGTGGATGTGGCACCTGGGGACAATGTTTGGTGCTGGACATGGGGGTGCTGCTGCTTGATGGTTGGGCTCCATGATCTCAAAGTTCTTTTCCCACCTAAAGAATTCCATGATTGTCTGATTCCCTGGATGGGATTCCCCAGAGGATTCCTAAGAGTCTTCTGTTCTCAATCCCTTTCCTGCTGAAATTCTGCCTGGAAGTGAGTGGGACATTTGGAACTTTCATTACAAGGAAAGCAAGAACTCCGAGATCCTGCTGCTCTGCTTTGGAAAAATTGTTTTGCCTGGTGGGAAAGAGGAGGGATAATTTTCTGCAGAAATCAAGAAGATTAATTGGATAGTGTGAAAGTTACAGCTCATTAAAAACAGATCCTCCTCTGAAAAGTTGATCTCCATTTTTAATTTTTAATTGCTCCCATTCAGCAATGATTTAATTCCCTTTCCTTTACCACAGCTGGATTAAATACTTTCAGTGCTAGAATGGAAGTCAGGATTTTTCAAGTCAGTGAAACTAAATTATGGGGACTGGGTGAAGGAGACTTTTAATTTTAGGCAGCCAAGCTACCTTGGCTTTTTGTTGTTTTATTATTATTTATTATTTTAATTTTTTTTATTGTTTTGCTTTTAAATGGGACCAGAAAAGTCTTTGCTTCTACAAGAAGCCCTTAATTGAAGATTTCATGGTAGCTTAGACAACAAAGTGTTGTTTCAGGCACTCATACCATGCAATGTTTTCCTTTGGGATGGGAGACATCAAAAATTAAATATTCTAAAATGAATCAGGGGGGAAAGGCTGCTTCAGAACCAAGGTACCAAACCCATGTTTGGGCTGAAATACAGTGATTTTCCAGCCTTGCTTTTTGTTTTACTCAAGACAGGCCTTTTTTAACAGAGATTTCGAGATTTGCAATTTGCTGCTGGCAGGACCTGGACAGATTTCCTATTTATGTTGCAGTTTTACAAACTGAGAGTTTTACAGTATTTCAAGTGAACAAGCTAAAAATGGAATTGTATTTTTTTACCAGGTTTTTCAGGATGAACTGTTTAATTAAGAAATTATATTTAAATTATTTTGATTTTTAAATAACTAATTACTTGTGGATCATGTTGCAGGTTTTTTATTTAATTATAAAATATTACAAATAAGGTGGTGAAAAAGGACAAACTTTTGTTTTAAAACTTTCATTTTGTTATATATATATAATTGTATTTTAAGCTTTAAAGTTTTTCACTATGTGGTATTACACAATTTTATTTAAACTACACACTTATAATTTTAGTTTTATTATTTAATTTTGGAAGCTTTTTCCACGACCTTAAGTAAAATATAGTGTTTTTGGGGGGGGTTAGTACTTGTTAGTACAGAAAGTTTAAAATTCTTGGTGAATAGGGTTTCAACATGATGCTCCCGTGGAATTCTTTGCACTCTCTGTGTGTGTCACTGCAGAGGTTTGGATCTGCTTTGACAAAAGGTTCATGAGAAGCTTTTAAAACCAAAATTAACGTGGAGGAAATTCTCAACCCTTAGAGATGAATTCCTGCAAACTCTGACCTGTGCCTGTAGAGCTGAGCTCTGCTCCTTGTCTGGGGCCAGGGGAGGAGATGGGAGAATTCTACTCCATCCCTGAGATCAAACAATCCCAGATGGGTTTGGGTTGGGAGGGACATCAAAGATCTTCCAATTCCACCCCTGCCATGGGTGGGGAGACTTCTCCTAGAGCAGGGTGCTCCAAAATCCACCCTGGCCTTGGGCACTGCCAGGGATCCAGGGGCAGACACAGCAAATCTGGGAATTCCAGCCCAGGGAACAATTCCTAATTCACAAAATCCCATCAAATCCTGCTCTGAAGCCATTCCCTGGGTGCTGTCCCTCCATTCCCTGTGTGCTGTCCCTCCATTCCCTGGGTGCTGTCCCTCCATTCCCTGTGTGCTGTCCCTCCATTCCCTGGGTGCTGTCCCTCCATCCCTTGGCAATTGTCTCTCTCCATGGTTCCTGCAGCTCCTTCAGGCCCTGCAAGGCCACCCTGAGCTCAGCCCAAAGCTTCTCCTCTCCAGGCTGAACAATCCCAGCTGTGCCAGCCTTTCCTCCCAGCAGAGCTGCTCCATCCCCCTAAAAGATTGAAGATTTTATTTTCAAAGTCTGTTATAGCTGTACTTGGGTCAAGCAAACAGCCCCATGTTCACTTCTGCACCTCAAAAATCAAGAGATTAAATTGTCCAAAGGTCTATTTAAAACAAAATATCATTGAATCACAAAAGATCACAGAATCACAGAAAGATTTGTGTTGGAAAGGACATTAAATCCCACCCAGTGCCACCCCTGCCATGGCAGGGACACCTCCCACTGTCCCAATGTCCAGCCTGGCCTTGAGCACTGCCAGGGATCCAGGGGCAGCCACAGCTGCTCTGGGAATTCCATTCCCACCCTCCCAGGGGACAATTCCTGATTCCCAAAATCCCATCCAGCCCTGCCCTCTGGCAGTGGGAATCCATCCCCTGAGTCCTGTCCCTCCAGGCTGGTGTGAAATCCCCCTGCAGAAAATGTCACCAGCACTGGATGAACCTTGGTGCTCCTGTTTGCAGCTCCAGGGAACCCAGGTGGATTTCCAGGATCCTATCCAGGATCTCTCGTGCTCTCTCTGCCCCAGTGACCTTTTGCACTCCCATATATTCAGTGAAGAATTTGGCAATTCTCTATTTTTGGGCATTCAGGAGAAGAAGAAAGCAGGGTGGGCTATTAAAAACCAGCCAAAGGCTCCGAGTCAAGACCCCCTGCTCGATCCCTCCCTTCTCCTGCAGACACTGTGTGGGTTTTGGCAAATTCCCCAGCTTTGCTGGCTCAGTTTCACTGCTGTGCCACCAGGAACACGCTGAGATGGAAAAGCAGGAGATGTGCTGGCAGTAGATTCTCTTCCTCCTCTAGAATTTTTTTTTTTTTTTTTTGCTGTCAAATTTGTACTAAACAGCTCTGCCTGGTGTGAAAATGATTGCCTTAAAAAAAAAAAAAAAAGGAATAAAATTTCCAGAGTGCCACCGATTCGGTGTCAGAAACATTCCATGGGAGTTAATTGGTCCTCTGTAATCAAGCTAAAAAGAAGGAAGCAAAAAGTCAGGTTGGACCCTGAATTCACTGCAGTATTTTAAAGCTGGAAGTATAAAATCATAGAATTTAGGTACAGCTGACAATAAAGCTAAGGTAGTTTCAGTTTATTTGAGTAAACACCCCACAAATATATAAATATATATTTTAATATATATATATATATATATATATATAATCTCACATTCAGAGGGAGTAAAGGGGAATTCCCAGGGGTTCTGAGAACTTGGTTCAGAGCACACCTGGATTTATCTCACCCTGAGAAATGTCAAAACCTCCTGCAAGGAGTCAAAACTGCACAAGTGCCTGAGAGCCTTTTAAATATTTTAAATATCTTTGCTCCAGCATGTCTGGTGTGAAACCCTCATTGTGGGGGTGTGAGTTGAGTGGGAGAGGAAGGGAGTGAGGACAGAATTTTTAATTCTTATAAGAATAAAAGGAGTTAATTTTTCTGGGTTTTGTTTGTTTTCTTTTTCCCTTTTATAATGTTAAAACTGGTGTGGTTTTGGTTTGTTTTTTTTTTTTTTTTTTTACTTCTTGCAAACGGTTTGTGTAATTTGATATTTCTATTTTCACCTTTCTCGCTCAGTCAGCCTGAGGAGCAGATCACTACATTTGAGATTTTATTTGCTGACACCATCTGTGAGTGCTGCTCTGGGGTCTCTGTGGAAGCTGAGGAGGGAGCAGGGACCAGCTCAGCCCAGAAAATCCAAATTGCCATGGAGTGAGTGGGCTGGAGCAGCTGCTCTGACCACCCCACCCCATTAAAAAAAAATCACAGCTCTGCAGGAGAACACGCAGATTATCAGCTCCCATTTGCACAGAAATGAATATGCAGTGGAAATCGAAGCCATAATTTCAAGTCAGTTGAACTTTCTGATGCTCCAAATTCTATTTCTTGCTAAAACAAATAACAAGCATGAAAAACAAACAAACAAAAAAAGAGCTGGTATTAAGTGAAATTCTCAACAAAATCTAACTTGAATCAGTCAAAGCATTCTGGTTTCATTCTGACTTCTTCAAATGTGATATATTGTGTGATGCAACACCTAAATAAGAAGAAAATGGACATGCTTTCGTCTTTAACAAACTGTTAAAATGCATTTTTTCCCCCCAGCAGGAGATTCCAATGCCAGTGAAATGATATTTTCCGGTGGAAAAATGCTGAATTAGAAATGTTTGGTTTATTTGGTTACTGTTTCTCCTATCAGGAATTAAACACTGGGTAATTCGTGTCTAATTTCTTGCTTTCTGACAAGTGGTACCTGCTGAGGCAGGAGAGTTTGTCTGATCCAGCCTCAAATGTGCTGCCACTTTTAGCAAACTGTACCAACATATTCTCAATGAACTGCTTGTAAAGAGATGGGAAAACTGCAATTTTTATCATACATTTACAACTCAGCCAATATTTAACCTCCATTTAGCCTCATATTCAGGCCATGCCCAGCAAATCTGGACGTGTCTGAATTTTGATGCTGTTTTCCTGCTGATCTTTTTTCAGCAGGTGATGATTACATTTTTCTGTTACCTAAATGTAGGAAATTTATTAAATCCAATAATGTCTGACCAGAGAGAGAGAAGCTGGTTCCAGAACTGGCACTTGGAGTCCTTGGAAACAGGGAGCTCAGTTCAGAGGAGCTGGAGCATGAAGTGCCAGGATTTTGTGCCCTGCTCTGTGTTTGGCTCTTGGGATGCATTTATGGATCCAGAGCCTCCCCAGACATCAGATCAGCACCACACAAGAGTTTATTTTTCCTATTGGGTGGATCTGGAAGGGGTTCAGAGGATCCTGGGTGGGTCTGGATGGGGTTCAGAGGATCCTGGATGGGGTTCAGAGGATCCTGGGTGGAGCTCAGAGGATCCTGGCTGGATCAGAAGCAGGTTCCTCTCTCTCCACTCCTTGCTGGGGAGGCAGAAGATGGGAACTGGGCACATAGAAAATACGAGTAGGAAGTGAAGAATAGAAAATGCCCAACCCAGCAATGAGCATTTGCATCCCAGAAAGGCAAATGTGTCCTGGGCTGCATCCACAGCAGGTGGGCAGGGAAAGGGATTGGGATTGTGTCCCTGAGCCCCGTCAGGTGTGACCTCACCTGCAGAGCTGCCCCAAACCTGGATCCCAGCTTGGGGAGGAGCTGGAGCTGCTGCAGAGAGCCCAGAGGAGGCAGCAGGATGAGCAGAGGGATGGAGCAGCTCTGCTGGGAGGAAAGGCTGGCACAGCTGGGATTGTTCAGCCTGGAGAGGAGAAGCTTTGGGCTGAGCTCAGGGTGGCCTTGCAGGGCCTGAAGGAGCTGCAGGAACCATGGAGAGAGACAATTGCCAAGGGATGGAGGGACAGCACCCAGGGAATGGAGGGACAGCACCCAGGGAATGGCTTCCCACTGCTAGAGTGATGCCTTGGGTTTGAGCTTTTCTATTTTCCAGAATCTCTGCTGCTTAGTGTGGAACTCTGAAACTTCATATTCGGTGTCAGTAAGTTCTCTTCACAGGGGAGTGACAAAACAATCCCTTTGTAGCTGGAGAATCAAGGACACCCAAAAATCAGAAACAACAATGAGGGAAAAGGGGCAAACCAGGGGGCTGAGACTTCATAGCCTGGGGCTGTGCTTGGATAATTGACCCCAATGTGTAAATGAACCAAAACTTATAAAAGTGTAAAAACTCGTGACCAGGATCCATCTTGGATTTGATTTGGGTGCAGCCCCAGCCAGGCTCCTGCACTGCCCAAGGTGAATCCTTTCAATAAATTCCCATTTTATCCCTTTTGCTCTGTCTGGTCTCTGTTCCAGCTCAGCCTTTCCAGGCAACAAGAGGGCAGGGCTGGATGGGATATTGGGAATTAGGAATTGTTCCCTGGGAGGGTGGGAATGGAATTCCCAGATCAGCTGTGGCTGCCCCTGGCAGTGCCCAAGGCCAGGTTGGACATTGGGGCTGGAGCAGCCTGGGACAGTGGGAGGTGTCCCTGCCATGGCAGGGGTGGCACTGGATGGGATTTAATGTCCCTTCCAACCCAAATCTTTCAGTGATTCTGTGAAATGCATTTGGCCTTGAAATAGGTTTGAACATTTTTTGTGCAGGAGCTCTTCCAAGATGGCATCCTTCGAGGAATGTGCATGGAGAATAAATCTTTTGTGGAAGAATAAACACAACCCTCAACATCTGCACCTCTCCTGGGGAACAGCACCCAGCACCCAGTGCAATGGGACTGACACCAAAACAAGGCAGATTTGGGCACTGCTCAATTCCCACTCAGGGGAATTAATGCCAAGGGTTGGCAGGGAGAAAAAACCCCTTTCCTTGGAATGGTGTTTGCTGTGAAAGAAGCGTTTTCTGTGACACTTTGTACCTGCTGCACACTTGTGCTGTCACAGCTGAGGGATAAACATTTCATGAAAATAGAGGTGTGATCTATTCCACCACTTCTTCCCCACCTAATTCCACCCTGCATGTTTGGATGGCTTTTGTTCCTCTCCTTAAAGCGCTGAACATCCAAGGTTTGCTCCGTGCTGAACTTTTTATAAAAATGTCACATTTTCCTGTGGAAATGTTTGTGATGCCAGGATTTGAGACAAAACAGTGTGAACACACAGCTTGGCATGCTGTAAAATCCAGGAAATAAGGCAGGATCAGGAGCTTTTTGACGGCAAAAAATCTCTGAATCACCCACCAAATATTCTGGGGGTTGTTTTGAGGTTTGTGGCTGAAGCCTGGGCTGCTGTGAGAGCAGAGGGGGAGATGAAAGAGAGCTCAGGGTAAAGCATTTGTTCCTTCCAGCCAGAGGCTGGTGAGAAGTGATGTTTGGAAATGCAGCACAAGCAAAAGGTTCTGAAATCTCTGGAATTTTTGGGAAGCAGCAGCCCAGCTCAGCGGGGTCACCTGGGTGGTTTTGTAACGCTGCATCCTTTTAGGTGGGCTGGGACAAGCCACACGTGGGTGGGTGGAACTTGATTTTAGAAGGGAAAACTTGAAGAAATCAGCTTTTTCTAGAGATATCTCGTGTTCAGAGATGATATTTTTGACTTCTGTTTCACCTGAAAGAGTAGCAAGAGGGCTGGGGGAGAGGAGCTCCATGGTTTGCAGAAGAAAGCTCTAAATCGCAGGCTCTGGGAGGAGGAGGAATATCTGGGCTGGTTTTGTTGCTATTTTAAGTGATGGGCTTGGGTAGTAGATCTTATCCCCCTTAATTTTCTTAGTGGGAGAGAATTTAAGCCACCAAACATTTGTTCATGTCATTATTTAATGCGATTGATCAAGCCCTCTATAAAAATCTCTTTAAGGGAAACCATTAAACACGTTAAGCTCCAAGTTCATCTGACACAACAACGGTCTTTAATTAAAATTTAAATGAGGTTTTATTGATATCTTGATCATAACAAAAGGCTCAGCCAATGCCAGGCTCCCTGCAGCTCTGATTTTTGATGAACTTTTGCAGGCCTTCTTGCAGTTCTGCACAGAAAAATCATCTGTGCTGTAAAATCCTCCCACTGAGTAGCAAGTGGGTTTTGATTTTTATTCTGAGTTGGTTTTTTTTTTTTCTGTTCATGGGATGAGACTTATTAAGTTGATGCTTTTCAGGTTAATAATATTTGGCTATCTGACAACTTGAGCAGCATATTTTTGAGATGCAGGAGGGAGCAGAAAGTGGCTGCCTGGGGGAATGAGATGCAAAATCTTTCATTTCTGAAATGCTCTTTAATATTCGAGTTATGTCAAATTTTGTATCCATATTTATCTGCTTAGCATCCTGTCCAATAGTAGGGGCTATTAATACACCTGCTGGTAGATCAATGGCCGTTTTGGAAAAATTAATATTCACTTGGTTTTAATTGACTTTGGTTTTATTGGAGGTGGTGTGGAAGAAGCTGATTGGGATCTTTAATTACTGCCCACGTTTAGCAATGGGTCCAATAAAGGAGAAGAGCAGGACAGAGTTGGGATTTTAGGAAAGCTTCAGTTCTACTCTCCTGATATTTCTAATCTGGGAAGAAATAGGAACAACACACTTCAAGCTCTGGGCTTTTCGGTCTGGCACTTTCCTCAATGCCTGAATTCATTTAAAGTAGGGGGAGAGGGGACCAAAAACCAGCAAAAATCCAGAAAAAAAGCTATTTTTTCCTCTTTCTTCATATTTAAACTAACAATATTTAAACTAATTGTTTCTGGAGGAGCACAGACAAATCAATCCATGGCAAAATGTGTCAGATTTTCCTCAAACTGGTGATGGAGCAGAGAAATTCTAAGTTTCTTTGACACTTACACCTCATTTGTGGAAACAGCAGAGTCGTTAGGACTTTTTAATTCTCCTTAGTTTAACAATAATTATCTCAGATGAAAAATGTGAGGAAAAAAAAGTTGGTTTTAGTTAGGAAAAAATAAAGAACTTGAGGAATGTGTGGGGAAAGGGAAGCAAGGTGAGGGTGCTCACATCCAAATTGCAGAATTCCCAGAGGAGAGGAGCTTCAGATGATGGAAAAGAATCTGAAATTAAACGAGGGGGCTTTCAAAGCACGAAAAACTTTGTATAAAAGCCTCCATAATGTCAGCTCTCCTGAGTAATGAATGAATTCGTGTTCAGCCCTGGGGTTTGTGTTCAGCAGAGCCCACAAACACGAGTTTTGGAGGGGGGTGATGGTCTCAGGGTGTTGTGGTGCTGGATGAAAACCTGCTGGGAGCCCAGGGTAGGAGCTGTCCCTGTCCTTCCATCCTCAGCATCAGTCATGAGGTGGCACTCTTGTCCCAGCAGAGATGCCTTGGAAGGGAACGTGTGCCTAAGAGAGATTAAAAAAAAAAAAAAAAAAAAAAAAAAAGCAGCACTGCCTGGAAAATTTTGTCGAGGGATTATTGCAAAAGTTGCTTTGGGAATGTCTGGGAGCAGCAGGATGTCGTGTGGTTGTGGCAGGGATGGATGATTTGAAGGATCAACTCTCTCTGAGCTGCAGGATGCTGCTTTCCCTGATTTCCTTCTGATTCCCACATGGATTTGAGGCACTCGTGGCACCAGCTCCAGCCCATATTGCCCTGCACGAGCAGCACAATGTCACAGCCTCTGTCCTGCAGCTTTTATTGCTGCTGCCAGGGCACTGCTGCTTTGGGACCCTCCCTCGATGCAGGCGTTGTACAAGGACATGTGGCTAAAACTGCACATCCCTCCCTGTCCTGCCTCACCAAAATCAAGGGTGAGGGAAACAGGGGAAAAAACTAAACCTGGACATTTTTGGCTAAAACCGTCTGTCTCTAATGTTTCATCTGAGTGTTTCATAAGAAATTTTAAAATTTCCTGATTGTAGCAGTTCAAACCAGCAGCATCTTCCATGAGGATTTCACTGCTCCACATTGCAGAGCTAACCCACATCTCCACATTTTCACACCTCCATGGGGTCCTTGCTAAGTCCCAAACAAGCTAACAGATGTCTGCTCGTGGGGCAGCATCCCCTGGCTCCTGCTGGGGCTCCTCAGGTGTGTTTCACCTCCAGAGTGGGAAAGAGAAATAAAATTTGGCGTGGTCTCTTTGAAAACTCCCCAAGTCCTTAGACAGGACAAAGGGAATGGCTTCAAACTGAGACAGAGTGGGGTTAGATGGGATATGAGGGAGAAATCCTTCCCTGGGAGGGTGGGGAAAGGCTGGGATGGAATTCCCGGAGCAGCTGTGGCTGCCCCTGGATCCCTGGAATGTTCAGTTCCAGGTTGGACATTGGGGCTGGAGCAGCCTGGGACAGTGGGAGGTGTCCCTGCCATGGCAGGGGTGGCACTGGAGGATTTTAAGGTCCCTCCAGCCCAAACCATTCTGGGATTCCATAATTCCATGATTGTCTCCTTCATGCTTGCAGTGGATGAGGTCTGGGTGCTGGGGGAGCTCAGGGATGAGTTTATTCCCTCTGGTGCTTCCTGCAGTGTCAGCCACAACACCTGGGAGGGCTGGTGGGACAGGCTGGACACAAGGCAGGCTGGAAAAGGGATGGGAGTCTGGGAGATGTTCAAGAAAACATCAGGAAAATGCTGAACCCAACCAGCTCTGAGCCCTTCTCTCCTCCACCATGATTTTTTAAAAAAATTAAACCCCACCCACTGCCTTCACTTTATACCCCAAGGAGAGGGGTTTGATTTAACCAGAGAGAGAAAATAAGCAAATATTGTGCACGAGGGCCTTTACCTAAAACTGGGAGGTGCTGCTGGGACAGGGGACAGATCAATGGGGTGACCTTGGCTTCTCCTCCAAGCACAGCTGAACATCTGGGCCCTGAGGTGAGGAAATGCTCAATCACCCCCCAGGGCTGAGCTCCTGCCTGCCTAAGCTGAGATCAATTTCCCACAGCTGTCTCAAAGAATGAAGGTTCTCTTTTTTTTCACCTTAATCACACATTTCTAAAGGGAAAAGGGAGACAACCCAGCAGTTGCTTATTCCCAGTAGGAATGTGAGTATGGAAATGAATTGGAAATATAAAAACCCCATCCCAACCTAATTCCTGACTTTAGGAAGCAAAGGCAGAGCTGGCCCTACTTCCCCTGAGCATTAACTGCAACTCACTCAGTACAACCCAGACCATTTGTTTCTCGTGTTTCCTATCAATTTTCCAATTACATTTTATTCCAATTCTGCTGGAATAAAAGTGCAGGTCAATGGAAACACAACAATACAAGCACAGAAAGTTCTTTGCCTGTAAGTTTGCATGAGGATCCAGCAGCCAAGCAGGGAATGAATTATTGAAGCTCAGAAAGAACAGGACCAGCAATATTTGGCTCTTATTTCCCATGACCCTTTATCTGGAGGTCTCTGAGGTTGGGATTTGTTATTATTTTTCTTTTCCAGTGGGGAAGTTGAGGAAGGGACCAGCAAATTTGCCCTGAAACCTCATGGAAGGTGTGCAGCAAAAAAGGCTGTGCTGAGGATTTGAATATCCTGATGGGCAGGTGGGGCCTGATGGGTTCTTGTTGGCCTTTGGTGGAACCAGGAGGATTTTTTGGCCTGGAGCACTGATTTGGATTTTTTTATTTCATGGAGAACTAAAGTTTTGGAACAAGTGTTGTGGGTTTTTTTTTTTTTTTTTTTTTTTTTTTTTTTTTTTTTTTTTTTTTTTGTTGGTTTTTTTTGTTGTTTTTTTTTGTTGGTTTTTTTTGGTTTTTTTTTGTTTGTTTTGTTTTGTTTTTGTTTTTTCGTTTGTTTGTTTTTTATGTTTTTTGTTTGTTTGTTTGTTTTTTCTTTTCTTTTTCTTTTCTTTTTCCCCCAGGTCCTGCTATTTCAACACAAGTTTTGGCTCAGTGCTGGGGTCTCAGCACCTCTCCCAAGACCTTTCCTCTCCTCTGCTTTAAGGTGGATGGGCTGTTTGGGGAACAGGAGGAGGATCAGATGAAACAGTCACAGAACACCAAAGTATTTTCCTGGAGCAGCTCCCTCAACCTTTTCTGTTCTCTGTGCAGAGCAGCTCTCTCCTTTTAATCACGACAGAAAATCTCCTGCTCCCAGAATAATGGAGCCTTTTCCTGGGGGAGCTGGGGTGACACGAGGCTGTGCCATGTGCACAGGGACACCAAGGGCAGCTTCCCCTGGGCCCAAAATTAGCAAATCCTTGGTGTGGGAGCCTCGGAAATCCTCAGTCCCTTCAAATGCTTAATGAGATCTGCTGATTATCATCAAAGGAAAGTTCCTCGTGTTGTAAAGAAGGGAGGAGAAGAGAATTTAACTGGCTGCAGGGAGAAGACAACTTCAGAGGGGCACTGGGAGGGTTAAGGAGTTGTTACAAGAAAATAATTGGGAAATCATTAATAGGTTGGGTTATAGGGATGCCCCAGCCCTGGAAGTGTCCAAGGCCAGGTTGGATGGAGCCCTGAACAACCTGGGATAGTGGAAGGTGTCCCTGTCCATGGAAAAGGCTGGAACAAAATGATTTTTAAGATCCCTTCCAAGCCAAACCATTCTGGGATTCCATGATTATGAGCACATGGTGAAACTGAACAAAAAAAATCATCACAAAATACTGTGGTGAGACAGGATTAAATCAGCCAAGCCAGGGAGTGAATCTCTGTGCACCACTACAGTGCAGAAATGTTTGGGGTTTTGTATTTTTGGTGAAGTCTAATGGTATTTCCTCACTTCCTCCCTCTCCCCACTCACAAAAACATTTGTAGTGCTGAAAGCTCCACTTGATTTCTAATTTGGGAAGATGCTGTGGCAAAGCTCATAATTCTTTTTCTGCAGTTTAGCAGGGTAGTGTTACACAATTTGGCTACAAGAAATCCTTGTAATAAATGACAGCTCTTCCAGCCTCTTGGCAGTGTAGGGCCCAGCCATCAGTCTTGTGAATGTTCCCATCACCATTGAAAAGCTGAAATAATTTGGAATTGTGGCTTAACACATTATTAATCACAGAGCAAAGGGGTTGCTCTGGTCTCACCAGGAATATGAATGTAACCTCCTGTGATTCTCTCCCACAGGGATAAAAGCCCAGCTAATCAGGGGCTGCTCCCATGGTTGGACACAGAATTCCAGGCCAGCATTTCAGGGAGCATTCCTCAAACTTTGGTCGGGTATGAAGGTTTTCACTTAATAAATCCCCTTGGGAACATGGACAGGTTGTTTGTGTGTCCATGGGGGGGTTTGTGCCTGTCACTGAAAGAGGAGGTGATTAATGAATCCTTCACTGTCCTGACTGATAACAAGAAATTGTTTGAGCCAGCCCAGAGGAGGCAGCAGGATGAGCAGAGGGATGGAGCAGCTCTGCTGGGAGGAAAGGCTGGCACAGCTGGGATTGTTCAGCCTGGAGAGGAGAAGCTTTGGGCTGAGCTCAGGGTGGCCTTGCAGGGCCTGAAGGAGCTGCAGGAACCATGGAGAGAGACAATTGCCAAGGGATGGAGGGACAGCACCCAGGGAATGGAGGGACAGCACCCAGGGAATGGAGGGACAGCACCCAGGGAATGGCTCCCACTGCCAGAGGGATGCCTTGGGTTTGAGCTTTTCTATTTTCCAGAATCTCTGCTGCTTAGTGTGGAACTCTGAAACTTCATATTCGGTGTCAGTAAGTTCTCTTCACAGGGGAGTGACAAAACAATCCCTTTGTAGTTGGAGAATCAAGGACACCCAAAAATCAGAAACAACAATGAGGGAAAAGGGGCAAACCAGGGGGCTGAGACTTCATAGCCTGGGGCTGTGCTTGGATAATTGACCCCAATGTGTAAATGAACCAAAACTTATAAAAGTGTAAAAACTCGTGACCAGGATCCATCTTGGGTTTGATTTGGGTGCAGCCCCAGCCAGGCTCCTGCACTGCCCAAGGTGAATCCTTTCAATAAATTCCCATTTTATCCCTTTTGCTCTGTCTGGTCTCTGTTCCAGCTCAGCCTTTCCAGGCAACAAGAGGGCAGGGCTGGATGGGATATTGGGAATTAGGAATTGTTCCCTGGGAGGGGCTGGGATGGAATTCCCAGAGCAGCTGTGGCTGCCCCTGGATCCCTGGCAGTGCCCAAGGCCAGGTTGGACATTGGGACAGTGGGAGGTGTCCCTGCCATGGCAGGGGTGGGATGGGATGAATTTTAATGTCCTTTCCAACCCAAACCATCCTGTGGCTCAGTGAGCTGTGCTCCCACACTCTGAACTGGATTCCCTTGTGAATAGGCTGCTGTGGTTGGTGATTTTTGAGCCCACCAGTGATTCCATCATCCAGGCTTCCAGGCAGCCAAAGGTCCAAATTTACCAACAAGGCAATGACCCAAACCAAAACCACAAAGTCTCTTCTTGCTGCATTACTTGGCTTCCAGAAGGGATTGGAGTAATTCTGGATGAGAGCAGGTAGCAAAGCTCTCTATGGGAGTGGAATCACCCTTCAGGATCCCATTTGGGATTTTTGGGGAATTTCTCCAGTTTTTTGTGTGGCTGCTTAATCACATGGATGTTTCTGAATGGAAATGTGTCAGAGTGACAACAGAAAGAACCTTTCAAAGGAAATAACCCCCAGATGAGGATGCCATGGTATTACCCACCTCTACAATGTTTAATTCACCTCATGAATGATGTGGCAACAATCCCACAACTTTCCTCTATATCCTGTGCCATGTTCAAGCCAAACCAGCCTGACCTGCTGCTGTTGTGTGGTACCTTGAATTGAATTGCTGTGAACAATTCTCTCCAAAGAGGAAGCACAGTCAGAGCTCTGACACTGCAAAACTCCAGGATAATGCTGGAGCTTGTTGCTAACAGGAGAGAGATGGAGATTAAGATGACAACTGCAGGAGAAAATCCACTTTGCAGCCTTTCTTTACCCTGTCATCTGTAGGAGAGAGAGCTACAAGCACAGCTGATGAGGTGTGATGCTTTAGAGGAGGAGAGTTTGGATTTGCAAAGAGCTTTGAATGTCTTGTTTTCCCACCAGCGCTGCCATCTCCCTTGATAAGCTCATTTCAAAAGTTAATGGAGCAGATCCTTCCCTGTGCTAATGCTGCATTGTGCTGCTTCAGAGGGGCAAAACAGCTTTAAAGCAGTCTGCTCCTGCTCCTGGAGCTCTCCCCCTGTCCCAGGAAATGTGGATCAGCCAGAAGGGATCATCCAAAATCCCAGAGTCTGGAGCAAATCCTTCTGGGGAAGGAGTGGGGTGAGAGGTGTCACCACCCCTTCTGATTCTGAGTGGCTGCTGCAGGCTGAGGGCAAAAATGATGTTACAAGCTGCTGATGGAACAAATATTTCCAGCACTGGAAGAGCCCAAGTTTGGCATCACCATCACCCCTCCACCCAGAGTGGGTCCCTGCTGCTTTGGACTGCACGCTCAGAAGGAGACGTGGAAAAAAACGAGGGAGAAATTCCTTGCTGCTAATTCCCTCAGCTCTGCTGACCAAACACACAATCCCCTCTTTTTTGGGGGTGTCAGCTGAGTTTTTTTGGGTTGGTGCTGAGCAGGGCACCAGCTGCTCTGGGGTGTGAGGAGGAGGAGACCCAGCAGGGCACTGCCACATCGACTGTGACAACTTCAGCTGGACAACTTTTAATTTTAATCTGCTGCTCTAAATCAGACTCCAAGCCTGAGAGAGGCACTGAAAGAGGAGCTGTGAGAGCCCAAATTCTGCTCTGCCTTTGGCTCACCCTTCCCACGAGGATACAAACCAAGCTGACCACAGCAGCAGCAGCAGGGAATGGACAATCGCTGCTGCACTGAGCCATGGGTGAAACTCCTGCAGCTCAATCCTGCCACCATTCAGAGCCCACACAGCCTCTCCAGAGCCACTCTGGATGCTTTCCACACAAAAGCTCAAGGTTATTGTTGCTGTGTTTCTACTGAAGGAAGAATTGCATTGGAATTAGCCCAGAATTAAAGATTTTGGGCAGGTCTCAAGAGCAGCTGGTGGTTCCCCTGCGTTTCAGGTGAATCAGCTGATTTTGGGCCATTCTTCATCTCCTGCCTAGGCCATAAATCCAGGGTCCAATCCACGCTGAATGGCAAACACCTCACCTGCCATTTCATCCCTAGAGAGACTTCAGGCCTGGGCTTGTTTTCAAGGTGATCATTCTGTGAGACCCAAATAACTCTGGATTGTTTCCATCTTGGGGAAAGGTGGTCAAATAGAATTTTTCTGTTTGTACAGAGGTGAGACTGAGGAATAAACTCCTATGACAACTAAAACTCAATAGGTTTTTGGGTTTTTTTCAGATATTTTCGACCTCGTCTTTTTAATAAAGCACAAAATAGAATGGATCAAAATTAAAAAAAACAACAGCCACCACAACCAGCATACAATTCTGCTGATGGAGGGAAGGGATGGACCACTTCTGATATAAAAAACTTTCTTTCCTGTTCCTTCTTGTCAGTTCTTTTCTCTTTCCTCATCAAAGGATGACAGAATGTCAGACTGACACACCATCAGGTGTAATCCTGAGCTGAGTGAAGGCTGTAATTTGATTAAGGGGCTCTGACAGGTTTTGAAACAATGAATGAATGAACGAACCTGGAGGATTTAATTCATTACAGGTGTAGGTGCTGCATAATGCAGTTTTCATCAACCTTCCCTGCTGTAGCAGCTGGAACATCCCTCCACCTCCCAATCCTGCTGAATTCAGAGGGACTGAGCAGGACTTGGGAAAGGGCAGCTAACGAGGTGAAAATTCAGGGAGGTGGATTCAGCAAACGAAGCCCTGCAGTGATCTGACAGCTGCTGTGTGGAAAAGGAGCTGAAACTCTCCCAAAACACTGAACTGCTTTGAGATTAATTCCTCATCTTTTAGCTCAGATCAGTGGCACAAAATGAATAAACCACTGTCCCTTGACAAAGCCTGTGCTTGCACAGGGGGCTGCTGCAAAAACTTGTTGAAACTCAGTAAAGTTGATTAAAGCCCACGATGTGTCAGCACAGACACAGAGCTCGAGGTGAACAGCTGCAGGTCAGCATTGAAGGGATTTTTTTCCACTTAAAGTATTAAAATTTCCTTCTTCTGTGTCCAATATGAGGGGCTTAGCAGCTGGGTGGGAATCAGGCAGTGGATTAGACCTAATTACTCTTGGCTGTAATAAATCAGGGTTCTGGATGGCAGATAAGGAGATGGGATGGGCCTTGTGGAGCCTCCAGGGGGAAGTTTGTTCATACATTGCCTTCAGTATTTTGGCTAGAAGACTTTGGACACATTAATACTCAAATATCTTTCCCTTCATCCAGCACCAGGAAGGACTGGGTTTTTTTTTGTTAGGTTTTTTTGCTTGTTTGTTTTGGGTTTTTTGTTTTGTTTTTGTTTTGGTGGGGGTTTTTTTGTTTGTTTTTTTGTTTGGTTGGTTGGTTGGGTGTTTTGTTTTGTTTGGTTGGGTTTTTTTGGTGTTTTTTTTTTTGTGTGTGTGTGTGGTTTTTTTGGTTTTTTTTTTTTCCTAGTGGAAATTTAGGTTTGAATTACTGGTCTCACTATGGAACAGACAGATCTTTTGAGATGCTTTGTAGACAGACAAAACATCCTCACAAATACAGGTGTCTCCTGGCCCCAGGGGGAAGGGAGGCTCTGTCCTCTGCTACAAGTGAAGGAATCTCTTTTTCATTCCTGAGAGTTGACTTCAGCAGCACCCACGTCCTGTTCCTTGTGTTGGAAACTTTAATAACTTCACTTGAAAATCCTGCCTTTTTGATGGCAGTAGAAATAACATGACTTTTAAACAAGTAGAGGAGACTGTCATTGAAGTCGAGCCAGCTACGTGGGAGTCAGATGATTAAGGTAGATGTGGTGTAGGAGGGGAGAAATACTATCATTTGGAAAAAAATACTGTATTTTGAACAGGTTTAATGTTCTCTTCCAGGAAAGGGGGGTTGTTATTATTAAGAGCATTACCAACATTAGATGCAGGGCTTGATTCTCTGTTGATGTGCCTTGGCTGTAATTGTTCCCATCCATGCAAATTGCCTAAAAATGAGTCCCAGTGATCCCTGAGCTGTGCAGCTGAAGTCTGCAGGATCTGTGTGCTCGCTTTTTCAGGTGTGGAAACAACAAGGCAGAGGGTGAGATGGGAGGGAGGGATCTGCTCTGTCCACCTGGGCCACACCAGAGTCTGTGTCCTGCCAGGGATCCATTTCTGAACCTGTCAGAAAGTGTTTCATTCCTGTGGCCCCATCTGAGTTTTATCTCAAGGCTGTGTGATGCTGTTCCTTATTTTTGGGCTGCTCCAGCAAGGATAACTCAGCACGTGCCCAAAGCTGACTCTGGAGGAGCTGGAGCATCCACAGGGCAGAGGCAGCAATGTTGGGTTGGTGCTGAAATGTTTTATTCCTGTTTGAAGCAGGTTCCACCTCTGAATCTGCAGCCCCTCTGCTCCTCTTTTTCCTTCCCATCCTGCTTGTTGCAGCATCTCTTCTCTTTCCATCCCATCCTGCTTTTTGGAGCATGGCACCTGCACTGGACTTGTCACTGTTTTCTCTCTGTGGGATCAGTTCAAAGCCAAATGAGGCCAAAAGACTCAGACCTGAGCATTTCCCCTCCTCAGAATCTTATTCCAATGTGGATGAAAAGCATGTTGTGTAAAATTTGGGCATTCAGATTGAGAACTTGAAGTACTGCTCACATGGTGTCTTTTTTTTTTTTTTTCCCTAATCCAATGGTTTTGCATTCTGTTGTTCTAATGTGAGACAGAGGGGAGGAAGTAAAACCTGCACCAACCCCTAATAAATAGAATATCTGGGATAGATCTGGTGGGGTATCTTTTGGTCAGGATGTAAAATCTCAGTGCAGTGATTATAGAAAATCCCTGGTGATGATGTGGTTAGACTTCACTCAAATCAACAAAACTTTCTGCTGATTTAGTGAACTCAGGTGCTCTCACAGGCCCTGAAAACTTCTCCAACTCAGGATCTTGGCATCTTGAGACAGAAAGTGCCCTCTGGGTAGCAGCAATGCCTCATGTTTTACCCCTTCTCCACCTGAAAATTTCCTTTTCTCCTCCTCGACAGACTTGTACGACATTTAAACTGGTAGGAAAAGAAGATAAACCATAATCTGTGCTCAAAATGCTTTACAGAGAGCAGATTCCTCCTTTCTCAGCACAGTTTTTGCTCTCTGAGTTTGCAGTGGAGGAACTGATTGACCTTAAACCATAACCCAAATGACAACCACAAGCGAGTGAATTTGGATTTATATCAACCCCTCTACTTTTCTCCAACCTTTCTTCCCACACATCCACAAAAAGAATTGGAGGACCTTGTAACTCATTTTGCCTGGGATTTGAGTGGCCGTGTGTGTTTGAGTGGTCTTATCCCAAGCCCTTTCCTGGTGTTTATTGCAATCTGATCAACTCGGAGGTTTCTCAGCAATCTGTGATTCAAAACTCGTGGAGAAAATTACATTTCTTCCTTGACAGATTCCGACTGTTCCCAGGGTCTCTTTAACACCAAACCTTCAGGCTCACAATAATGAAAAAAGCAAGATTTCACAGCCTGGAGAACAGAAGGGAACTACCCCAGCACAAATAATACTTTTTTTACAAGATTTCCCAGCCTGAGCTGACTGTAATTACACGACATCTATGGAAAACACAGTTGCTGCCTAATGCCACCACCTGCTTGGAATATCCTCTTTAGATCAGCATGGTTTCATCATTTCCTTGTAGTGTGATGCCACAGAGTCTCATGATAAAGACTTTATAACACATATTATAAACAGCAGCATGGATTAATGGCCCAGCCTGCATTTTCTGGGCTTTCACAGCCCCAGCTGCACACTAAGTGTCATTTTTGTGTCACTACACCTGCTCCTCCTGCTATTTTCTCCTCTTTTTGTCCAAACAACCTCCAGGTATGTTGTGTATTTTGTCCACTTAGGTAAGTTATGGCCATCCTCTATGAAATTGCTTTAAAATGGATTTTTCCTTATCTTCTCCAGTCCTGCAGTAAGTAGAATAGTGCAGATAAGGTTTCCTGTGCTGCCTGGTGCTGTTTTGACCTGGAAGATGTCTGGCTGGAGGGCACTGTGATATCCCTGTGATATCCCTGTGCTGGTTTTTTTGGGGGGAATGAGGCTGAAGGATGCTGCTGCAGCTGCCTCAGCACTGCCTGGAGTTGTGAGATTCCACGGGGTCCCACGGGTGTGATCCCTCCTGCATCCCTGAAGGACAGTCACAGATTTTGGTGTCCTCACCTGGGGGAAGCTCAGGGTGTGCTGAGGGAGGAGAGAGGGGCTCTGGTTACCTGACACAGATGGTATTGGTAAAATATTGTACAATCATGGAATGGTTTGGGGTGGGAGGGACTTTAAATCCCATCCCACCCCTGCCATGGCAGGGACACCTCCCACTGTCCCAATGTCCAACCTGGCCTTGGGCACTGCCAGGGATCCAGGGGCAGCCACAGCTGCTCTGGGAATTCCATCCCAGCCCCTCCTCACCCTCCCAGGGAAGGATTTTTTCCTTAATATCCCATCTAACCCTGCTCTGTTCCTTTTTTTTTAAAAAAGTTCTTTCACCTTTTCCTCGGCCACACAGATCCCCTTTACTCTCGACACAGATCAGCCAAGAATTTCCACTTCTGTCTTGGCTGCTGCTGTTGCATCCCTGGGGATTTATTTCAGCCCCCCAAAGATGAACAGGCTCATTTTGTGCTCCCCTCGTGCTGGTTTCCATGTCCCAGTGGATAAAGCTGGAAATCAGACCTGGCTGAAGAGTGAGAGCTCAGCAGCACCAACTCCTCTGTGGTGCAGACCTGGAGGGGGAAGGTGCTGGATAGAAATTGCTCTGAGTATTTAAAGATTTCTGTGCATTTGATTCTGGTCACTTTGTGGGCATCAGTAAAGCTTGACTGGTGTCCTTTCAGCATTAGAGGTCTTTTCCAGCATCAGAGGTTCTTCAGAAGACCACTTTGAAATATTAGCATCCTCTGTCTACTGGGTCCTGCTAGCAAGAAGTGAAAGAGCTTAATCTGCACAAAAAATTCCAGAGGAACACCTGGAAATGTTTTAATCTTTTTTTTTCCTTACCATGTAATTCTGTTCTGCTGGCTGTGATATTTACAGAGTGTAATGCAAAGAGTTTTAGGAGAGATGTGATCTCTGTCTTGGCTGCCATAAAGGCAATCAGCCCTGAGATCTGTGTTTTCAGGAATCTCTGCTCCTGTTATCTTTCCAATGGAATTTTTAGTCCATGTTTGTAATGGATCTGCCATACCTGCTGGAATTTTGGCTTTTGGCTCCTTTCTTTATAACAGATTAAGCATCAAACCACAGATGACAGATGGGAAGTGTGGTGGGAGGAATGAACTCAAAAAAAGGGAGGGAGACAGAGGAAGGAGAATTTCCATGGCCTGAGAATGTTTGTCCATTCCAGTGTCTCTATTTGCCATAGACAGTTTGTACAATGAAATATTCCAGGTTTGTTGGGTCTGCCCTTGTGGAATGGATCTTTCCATCCATCTGCAGAAGGGATGCAGAGAAGAGAACACTCAGGGCTGCAGGACAGATTTCCTGAGGGAAGGAATCACCCTCCTTCCTCCCATGGCTGGGAAGTCATCTCACATGTATTAAAGCCAAACTTCCACTGTGGGTACTTTATCTAGATTATAAACACTCATCTGCTTCTAATCTTCCATTTGCCTCTTAATTAGAGCCTTAATTGCTTCTTCTCTGAGACCATTAAGGAGCTGACAGGCACTGCACAGCTCAGTTCAGTCCTTTAGGGTCCTCATTCAGAGACTGAGTCCTGCTCCACAACTTTGGGGGGGCTTTGGATCAGCTCAAAATTATGCATTAAACCTTGGATCCACGTGGAGAGGGGATGGTTTAGGGCTGAATTTCTATCACTGTTGGCTTTTGAATGCTTGATGGGTGTTTTATATCCCTTTGGAGGGTAAAGGAAGATGTAGCAAGGTTAAAATGAATGTTTTATATCTTAAACCTCAGATCTTGGCTAATCATGAGGGGTTTAAAATCCTGAGTTGTGATCAAACCATGATGGGAGTGTCTTAAGGAGGAGATTTAGCCCTTGACTCATGGTAGGAAAATAACATTTTCCTTAAAATGCAAAGCAAAACCTCCTCCCCTTCACAGCTGTGGAACTGTGGAACTGTGGCTGCTGCCTTTGAAAGAGATTTTTGGCCGGACAGGAACCTTTGACTGCCTCAAAACCTTTGGCTTTGGACTCTTCTGCACTTTTTCATGGCACTTGTCACAGCCCTATTGGCAGTTAGAGACTCATTGCTGCACTTAATATATGAAAAAGTGCCTAATTTGTTGTCTTCACACTGGAAAAGGAGATTAATGGAAAAAAAATTGGAAAACGATGAAAATGGATGTGGGGTTTTCCCACTCTGGAGATCTAAGTGTAATAAATTAATTCTTCTTATGCAAGGTTGCAAAAAAAAAAAAAAAAAATAGAAGCTAATGGGTGGTTAAAAAAAGTGCTAGCACAATTTAATTGGAGTGGCTGACTCATAAATCTTTTAATCTTTTTTGTTCTGGTGGTGCCTGGCAACTCAGATGGATTTTTTTTTTTTAGGGGAAGCCCCTAAAAAATCTCTGTCTCCCCTCAGTTCACATTGGCCTGCAGCAGTCAGAAATGTGGAATTGATGTTGCTTAAGGCTCCCCCAAATAGTCTGGAATGTCTTGTTAGACACAAGCTGTGATGATGATAATAATAATGATGATGACAGTGATAACAATGATAATAATTCAGCCATTGTTTGTAGCTGGGTTTTTTGCTGGCAGCTGGAATCACAGGGAGCCTGTCCCAGGGAGAGAGGAGCAGGCAGTCCATGGCCAACCCATGGCCAGTCCATGGCCAATTCATGTCCCATCCATGGCCAACCCATGCTGGACACTCATCTCAGCCTGCAGAGGGGCAGAGAGCTGCTAAAAATGCATAAACCACAATTTCTTCAATGGTGACAGAGGAGAACAATGAAAGCTCTGAGCTGGGCTGTGAATTCTTCAAAGCCATCCAATTCTTCCCAGCCATAAAAACCAAGGAGGAGCCAGTTTGGGGTTTTATAATCACAAGGCAAATTTAGGTTGAAGGGGAATTCCATCCACTTTTGTGATATCAGGCACATCCTGATATCCTCTTGGATATCCTCACCCCCTTCCAGCTCTGTTTATTACATCTCTGAATTCCCTGACAAATCCCTGGGGCTTTGGCTCCTCTTTTAGCCCTGGCCACTGCCATGGAGTGTCCTCCAGAAGAGATTTTGGCTGCTCTGCCCTCACTTTGCTCCTGGTGGGAGATAAATCCTGATCAGACCTGCCAGGGGAAATGATTTGTCCAGTTCATCACTTTGTAAATCCAAACTGGTGGGGGAAGCCTGGGAGGAGCCTGCAAAATCCCTCAGAGTGTGAGTTACCCTCCCCACTACTCATTTCTGAGAATTCAGCCAAATATTCCCTCTGAATTCATTTTTCTAAATCAAATTTTAGCATTCCTCAGATGTCTCAAACGTGTTCCTCATAACTACTGAAATTTGGTTTTGGAGATCTTTTGTTTTGCTTTGTTTCAAATGTTTCTTTAAATCAGGTTTCTTTCTGGTCTAAGTTGTAAGAATGGGATATCTCATATTCAACAATTTTGTATTTATTAATTTTTTTATTTTTTTTTTAACTAAAGGTTTATATCATTCTACAGAAACCCCAACTAAGGAAAATGGCCAAAATCAGGAAGAAAGGAAATCTTGGAGATTATTGTGACTTTCTTTAAGTCATTCTTGGGAATATTGGGAATGCAGGAAAGGGAGTGAACAAGCAAGAGCAGGCAGTGAGTCCAAATTCTGTCTGATTTTCCTTGGAATGCTGTGACTGAGAGCACTGAGATCACTGCAATTCTTTGTGATTTGTTTTCCCTTAAATCCCTTGAGGACTTTTTCAGTGGCCTTGGGAATCTCAGGAACTTTTGCCACGATTGGAGTTTTTAGTGCTGGCAGCTGCTTTCTAGGGTAAAAATTTGAAACTCATAAATTTTCTGTATTTTTTAATATCCTGCATATAGCCAGTGGTGTTTCTGCAGTCCATAGCCTTGTTCTTTTTAATCTATCAACTGCTGAGATCGAATTTCTAGTTTAATTCACAACTTTGCTCATTCTTTAAACTTTTAGGTCACTTTTGGCTTTGCTGTTGCTGCTCTATTCAATTTTGTGAAAACTTTCTGCTGAAGGTGAATAATCTTGCTGCTTACAGTAATTAGAAACTGATGAAAAGATTTGTAATTTTAGAGGGGCCTTCTGGTTATCAGGGAGTGTAATGCAAAGTGTTATAAATCATGGAGAAAGGAGGAAACAATATTATACAGCTGGAAGTAGATAAGCACCAAGGGGAGAAGTGAAAAGAAAATAGAAATTTTCTTTTTCTTTTAGAAATGTGGGAGGGAGCAGAGTTCACCAAAAATACATCCCAGGGTTTTGAACTGCAGGCTACCCAGACAGACTTCATATCTGGAGATCAAACTGAGCAAACAAGGTAATCAGCATGAAAGAATCAGTTCAAAAACAAAAACCAGCAAAATTCCAGGGCTGAGATCTGACTCAAATCCGTGCCTGAGTCTCCAGGCAGGGAAGAACCACGGATGACAGAAAGTGAAAGTCTAAAATTAGAAATACCAGGAAAAAAAAATACCAGAAAATAGAAATATTTCCTTTTCCAGGAAGATATTTCAGTGCTGGGTCTGCAGCTCCAAGGACTGAGCTCCAACACCTCTGCAGTGCTTTCCTTCTGGGATAAAACTGCTGGGAAACTGCCTTGAAATCATCCTGCAAGCAGAGGAGTTTAAGTATCTGGAATTACGGGATTCTAGGAAGAGTTTAAGTGCCTGGAACCACAGGAATCCTAGAATCCACAGGATTCCAGGAAAGGTTTAGGTATCTGGAATCATGGGATTTTAGGAGAGTTTAAGTGTCTGGAATCACAGGATTTTAGGAAGAGTTTAAGTGTCTTGTACCACAGGATTTTGAAAAGAGTTCAGGTGTCTGGAAACACAGGATTCTAGGAAGAGTTTAACTATCTGGAACCACAGGATTTTAGGAGAGTTTAAGTGTCTGGAACTACAGGATTTTAAGAACAGTTTAAGTGTCTGGAAGCACAGGAATCCTAGAATCCACAGGATTTTAGGAAGAGTTTAAGTGTCTGATACCACAGGATTCCAGGAAGAGTTCAAGTGTCTGGAACCATAGGAATCCTAGAATCCACAGGATTCTAGGAAAAGTTTAGGTGTCTGGAATCATGGGATTTTAGGGGAGTTTAAGTGTCTGGAATCATAGAATTTTAGGAAGACTCTGCTGGTCAATGAAGAGGGTGCCAGCCCAGCTGTGCTTTTCTGCTTGGGAAACAGGAGCAGGGCCAGGGTTAAAGCAAATTTTGGGATCCTGGAGATCATGAGCCCTGCAGGGAATAATGTGTGTGGGCTCAGGAGTGACGAACAAAGACAGGATTTTGGGGCACCTCTCCATGTTTGACCCTGGTTTAGGAAGGAGCAATGTTGAGAGTGGAGGTCAGAAAGAACTGGAATCTGCCCTTTCTCCATGCCCAGAGAGACTTTGGAGGGATTGCAAAGCCAGGAGGTGCAAAATAAAGTTCTTCTTGTGCAAGTCTGATATGTGGTCAGCACAGAGTTACTTAATAATATCTGATCTGTTAGGTAATCCCTAAATACCTGTCTTTTAGAGATCTTACCTTTTAATATGAGTTACTGCTTGAATCTGAATATTATATTTGAACATTTAGAGGTGAGGGAGCAGCTGGAGTTATGAAGAGCTGAGGAATTAATTGGTGAGAAAGGTGGACAAAAAGCCATTATCAAACATTCATAACAGGTCTGCAAAGTACAGCACTACCCAGAGAATAAAGCTGTTAAACAAATGTGTAATCCCTTTTCCCTGAAAGGGAGATACAGCAAAATTTTAGTTGAAATACTCCTAATCAGCATCTCTTTTTTATTTCCCACAAACGTTGCTCCCTGATTTCTTTCTAGTCCTTGTAGTTTTGACTATTGTGAAATTGTAATTGCCTCCTTTAATCTCGCAGTCCTCTTCAGCAATAAAACTCATCTTTTCCACCTGTAGAGAAATCTTCCTGAAGGAAAATCCCCAATGAGATGGGAATGCCTTTCCCTGCTGCCATTTAGAACTCCCCTCCTGCTAATGCCTCTAATTTTCTGTGTTAGAATAAATAACAATGAAATGTTTTCTTAGAATCAGTGAAATTAAAATGGGATAGAAATGAAAGGAATTGCTGGCAACTCCAGGGAAGTGGGGATGTGTGAGAAGTGAAACCCTGTCCAAGTCTAGCACCCAGCAGCAGGAGATGTTTAAACTCTTAAAATAGAAAGGAAAGCAGCAGACTGGAGAGCCCTTGTGTTCTGATCACTCCTGAATGATGATGATGCAGTTTGGAGCAGAAGCCGCTTGCTCCTGACTCTGCTCAATCTGCATTTCACTCAATGTGCTCTGGTCACACCCTGGAGCACAATGAAATCCACTTCTGTTCTTTGTCTTGCAGAAACACTCGGGTGGGAGGAATCCTGGTGTTTCTCTTCCTTTCACCTGCATCCCCTTCAGAAGCAGCTGGACAGGATAAATATTTTCTTCTTTGAAGAGCAGTAGAAAATCCAAGTGAGAAACTCTAACCCCAGCAGTGTTTATTTG
The DNA here is from genome assembly GCF_052056855.1 of Sturnus vulgaris. Taxonomy (NCBI): domain Eukaryota; kingdom Metazoa; phylum Chordata; class Aves; order Passeriformes; family Sturnidae; genus Sturnus; species Sturnus vulgaris. Next base: position 116,682,672 of record NC_142244.1, on the reverse strand, counting down.
GAGAGAGAGAACAAGGTCTGCTGAGAGATTTTGAAGGGTTGGAACTGCTTAAATCCAAATCAGAGGGAGATATTTGCCAGGGCTGGGCAAGGCTAAGGGGTAAATATGGCAATTCATCCCAGAGAAATCAAACCCACAATAAATCAGTCAAAGGGGCTGTAGTGAAGAGGGGAACAGCTTTATACAATATTTGTCTGGTCGATAGCACTGTTTACTGTATAAATAACCATCCAAGTGAACATTTTATTGCTTTGCACACATATTTTCCACAGCTGGCAAGTGTGGTTGTTTCTGTAAACCTTCTGCAGATGCTGCTCTCAAAGCTGCCCCTGTGTCAGAACTGTAAATGCACCCTATTCCGAGTTTATTTGCAAAATTATCCCTCTGAACCTGAAGTTCTCTGTCTGGCTTCGTTGCCTTTTTTTTTTTTTTGACAGCTACAAATGTGCAGCTCGTTTTCTTTCCTTGGAACTGTTCAATGCTCAAATGTTTATTTTTAGGCAGAGGGAATTGCCAGAGTGTCACCAAGTGCACCCCACTGGCCAGATACAACTTCACAAGACTTGCTCAGAATTTTCCTTTCTCACCATCTCTTCCCCCCCGTTTTTTATTTTGCATGTCTCTCTTTCTCTTTGAGTTTCTTTCTCTCAATTTCTCTTGCTATTGTACCCGACCTGACCTTCCCACTACACCTCTCAAATTTAAAAGGCTTTCCTTTTCTTCTTATGGGTCTATTTCCATATCAGAATTATACATTTGCAAGTCTTGCTTAATTTTTTTTAAATACCTACTTTGCTTATGATGATAAGACTTCCCTTGGAAATAGATTTCACCAGGTGAAAAAGGCTTACGAATTTTAAGCCTATGGCTAGGATTCAATAACCATAAAATATTCCTAACTGTAGATTATTTTACATTTAAAACGCTGGGAAATGGGGGCTGCAAAATGTGGAAATACCAGATGTGTCCTCCAGCTGCAGTGAAGTTTGCTTGGATTTTCCCCCCCATTCCTCAAGGGTCCTCAGTGGTTCCACAGCAGCCTAATGTGCTTTTGTTGTCCCAAAATTGATGTTTTTGGACTCTTGAGGGATGTGCACCACCATCAGGAAAAGCACAGAGAAAAAAAATCTTTGCAAATGTTTTATGCTTCGAATCCAATGAGACATTTTTGAATGTTGTTGTAAATAAATAAAGAAAAATGCATATTGAAAGGATCCATAACAAATATTTTTTAAAACCAGCCTTATTTTAAGTGTTTGATGATGCTGGATGAAGGAGTCAGATTGACTTCATAGCTCTGGAAACCACCTTGCTCAGGGTTCTGCCCTCAAAGTGACCTGCATGGTAGAAAGAATGGGAATAACCAAGGTGTAGGGATTCTCCCTGGGATAATACTTTGTTATGTGCATTAGTAAAGACACATCCACTTCTTTTTGCATCTCAGGAATTATGGCAATGCTTCCATGGGGAATTAAGGAGTCCTTGATTTGAACTTTCTGCTGAATTTTAATTTGGTTCATTATTTTAATGTCATTTAATAAAATGCATTATTCTTAGTTTCCTGTCCTAACACACAACGCAGAATTCCCATGACAATCCATAAAAATTGTGTTTCATACAACACATAGATGGGATTTTGGAGCACTTAGGGTGGAAAGTATTATAAATGCATTTACCTGTTCAGTAAAATTTAAGCAGAATCAATAATTAATAACATTAAATAAAGTATTAACAAATATTTACCCTCATCATTTCCCATATTATTTCTCATTGAAGCTATATCTGGAAGTGGATAAAGGATTGTTTTCCCTGGTCAAATTCAGGAGTGGCTTTTCTGGTGGATGGCACAATCTGATGACCTCAGCCTGGTTTGGATCCCTCAGCAATGACACTGCTGGAGGTGACATCACATTTTCCTGGCTTCAGCTTTTATAATTTTATAATTCCAGAACTTTGTTGGCAGGAATGTTGGGTTGGGCTTTGCTGCTCTCACTCTGCATCAGGTGGAAGAAGGAAAGGTGAATATTTGACTGCCTAAATTGGATGTCAGTGCTTGCCAGGATGCAATACTTGTAAATATTTGTAAATTAAAGGAGCGAAAATTCCTAGTTTTGGTAGAAGGTTGGCCTGATTGCACCTTCAACAAAAATAACTCAATGCATGGGCTCAAAGCACAGCACAAGAAGGTACTTGTGCACAAACGTGTTTTAGAAATTGTGCTGGCAATTCTGACATTATTGGATGCCCTCTGCTCATATCTCACTCAGCAGGACATTCTACCCCATCAGAACAGTTTAAAATGGGAAATGCACTCATCCAGTGCAGGGGAAACTCTTTAATCCTGGATATCTTCCCCGGGTTTTCAATCCCACTGCACTCAGTCTCTCTCTTGATATGGACTGGGGAGGTTTGAGATAATGAGAAATTTGATTTTTACCTCAAACTTTGGCAGCCCAAGCAGTCTGAGGGGTTTTGTGCTGCAGTGGAGGCTGCTGATGGCTGAGTGGGAGAGGTCAGGGCAGAGCAGCAAAGGAGACCCCAGAGAGCCCTGGGGTGTGCAGGGCTGAAAATGAGGTGAGGGAAGGGGGGGTCACAAACAGAGAGAGATGAGACTCTAAACCAACAAATCTACATTTTGCTGCACTGCAGAAATATTCTGTCTTTTGATCTTGTAGGTGGTTTTGGTGAGACATTTTTTTTTATTCTTCCACTACTTGCCAATCACTTTGCTGGAAAACTCGGTGTTCAGCAAACCTGAAAATATCCCCCGCCCCCTTGGGATGTCAAATTCCTTCAGCTGCAATTCCGAGACCTCAGGATGGTTTCAGGGAACAAACAGCAATTTCCTCATTGTCTCACCCGAAGGTGATGCAGATGTTTGAAATCTCGGTGCCTCCTGCACTGATCAGGAGCACTAAACATTTCATCTTGATTTCTCCTCAGTACCACCTACTTCCTGGAAAATTTGGAAGCCTTGCATTTACCACTTCAAATTCCCTGCCAAGTTCCTTTCAGAATTTTTTTTTGTTGCTTTTTTTTTTTTTTTCTTCCCTGCTCCATTTTTGTCTCACACGTTTATTATATGGTGACAAATGCAGTTTTCTTCTGACACCACATAATAGATGTGTGAAACACACACACATGTTCTAGTAAGAGACTGCTCTTTATTTCCTGGCTCCAGTTGCAAAACATGAGTCAGGGTTGGAAAGGTTGTGCCTCTGTCAGAGCTGTGGAATCCACGTGCTCAAACTTCCCTGGGTTTTGCTGCAGTCGTGGGGGGGAAAAAAATGGCAAATCTCATTCTTATATTTCTATAATCAGTGTTTTCTCCTCCCCCAAGCACATCAAATCTTCATTTTATAATCACCATTCCCTTGTGTTGATTATATTCACTTATTTCAGGCATTGATGCTGTTATTAACAGGAAAAAAAACACCTCCAGCTTCTAAAATGCAGATAAAAGTACTCTCCTATAATTCTGGCTTTAATACAAAAAAGAAACATTATTTTAGTGGAGCATTTGCTGTGGATTTTTTTTTTTCTCTGCACCAAGTGATTTCTGCTGTTCTGCTGCATAATTGCAGGTAACAACCACCCAGCATCTCCACAAGACTCCGGTGACACATTCCTTGTTTATACATCCCAGTTCCAGTGTTCTGTGCACTTCTGTGGGGGCCCCAGTGAAACACCAAATCAGATGAGACCTTTTGTGAGCTGAAGTGGAACAAGCCTCGTGTTACAAGTTAAAACAAAAACCAAGAAAAACGAGCAGGCAAAAAAAAAAAAAAAAAAAAAGAAAAAAAAAAAAAAGAGAGAACCGAGCACATCATCACTTCCTACTGGATCCAGCCTTGGAATGCCACAGGGCTGGCAGTTGTTCTGCAGATACCCAGGGGTGATGGGAAGCAGCAGGACCATGGTGCTTCCATGTTAATCACAAACAGAGTTTTGCATTGATTTTTTTTTTTTTCCCCCCCTAAGCAATTTAATCCCACAAGGTCCCTGTGGTTGAGCTGCTCCTGCAATAGAATGACAAATAACGGGGTGACATGCTGTGAAAAATTTAGAAAATGAGAGATGCTATCCCATTTTCCAAACAGAGCAGAAACAACACTAATTCCGTTAGGCAAGATGGAACAGACAATTAAACTGGGCATGCTTTTAATTTTGAAGCTCACCAGAGAACGGATGCCTTTTTCAAATGTAACGACTGTGGAAGTGATTCCTTTAAAACGAAGCAAAACCACTGATTTTCCTTGCTAAAATTAAAGCATTTACCTTATACAAAGTATAAGAAATGTTACCTGTTGCCTCCACCATTCCTTCTAGGATTACAACAATTTCTAGCTCCTCTTTGGGCAACTGGGCTTTGGAAATCTCCCAGAAAGGACTCTGCTGGTTAATCTCATGGCTGATGATCAGTGGTGAAACCAAAAAGAGACGATCATCCCCTGTGTAATAACCTACGTTGATATCTGTCTGGTTGAGTGGTATAAATTCCCCCTCCTTTGTCTGTTTGGATTTGATCAACTTGGCTCGTATTGATGCCTCTACAATGTGTGAATTCCTAAGGTCTCCTACTCGGAACATCAGACACAGCTTTCCATCCCGCATGGAAATGACTGCGTTTGTAGAAAAAACCAAGGTTTCTGCCCTCTTCTTGGGTTGGGATATTTTCACAAACATGCAGCCAACCATGAAGGCGTTGACGATAGAACCTAGGACAGACTGCACTAAAAGCAGGATAATTCCCTCGGGACACTTGTCTGTGATGACCCGGTAACCGTACCCAATGGTGGTTTCGGTCTCGATTGAGAATAAAAAGGCTGAGACAAACCCATTGAGGTTGCTGACGCAGGGGGTCCACGTGCTGTCCCCTATGTGATCCATGTCCCCTCGCATGTAGGCAATGAGCCACCAGATCATGCCGAAGAAGAGCCAGGTCACCGTGTAAACCATGACAAAGATCAGCAGGTTGAACCTCCACTTGAGATCCACCAGGGTGGTGAAGATGTCAGTCAAGTACCGGTAAGTCTCTCTGACATTCCCGTGGTGGACGTTGCATTTCCCATCTTTCCGAACGTACCTCTGGATTTTTCTCTTGGTGCATTCCTTGCTGATGTTTTTTGGCAGATCCTCTCTCGCTTGTTTGGGCAACTTTGGTTGATGGATAGTGACAGGGCTCTCGATGTCCTGCTCCATTGAGTCTTCTTCCAGGACGTTGGCTGCCATGGAAAACAAAACAAAACAAAACAAAAAAACCAAGGAAAAGTCGTTATTCCTCTTCTTATTACTCTAAATCAATACACAATCTTTTTCTGTGTTAATCAATAAAATGATTATCCTTGTTCTTTGCAAACACAAAAATCGAATGATGCCAAGCACCCTCGCAGAAATAAAATGAAAGCAAACCTTCAAACTCTCGTTTCTTATCAGGTCATCCCATCCACACCCTTATTTAAATTCCTCAAGATGGGTTTAAGCAGATATTCCTTCCCCCCTCACCCCTTCGCAGTTCAATGAATGAAATTTTTAATGCACCAGAAAAGATCTTATGGAGATAAAAGATATAAATGAGGGAGTGGATTCACTTGGGGGTGAGCAGAGAAAATGAGCTATTGCTGAGCTATTTTTTTCCATCAATTGCATTGCTGTGGGGAAAGTATTAAATAAGAACAAGGAGGTTTTTTTTTAAAAAAAAAAAAATGTCAACAGATTTTATAAAGAACCAATTCTCCTCTTGTTGAAGGAAAGTTGTAATATCTATCAAGAGCAATTCAAGCACACTTCCACAGAAAATCAATGCCTTGCTGATAATGAGACAGGGAATTGTGTGTCCTTCTCCCAGCAACCTAAAACCTATGGTACTTCACAATTCATTTGAATTCATTGTGCCTGTGGCCTTTAATTCAAGTGTACCTTGTCCTCTAATGATCTGGACTTTTTTTTTTTTTTTTTTAGTTTCCCAGTCTTTGTAGATAAATCACTTTATTATGGTTGTGTGCCAGAGAAAAAAAAAAAAAAAAGAGTGTACTGAGGAGAAGAGTGATTTAATTGAATGTGTTTTGCATGGAGGACATGGTGAGGTCTGGGGTAATGGTTGTTTTCAACCGAAATCCTTCTGTTTTCTGGGGCTTCTTCCTGCAGGAATTTCAGCTCTTGAATTCCTAATTCTTTCTCTTCTGGCTAGCTGCTCTCATCCTTCTGCCAGACTGTAAAGGGAAAAGTCTTCTGGTGGGTTTGCCCAGGTCCTCGACTCTGAATACAGAATCACAGAATGGTTTGGGTGGGAAGGGACCTTAAAATCACCCAGTCCCCACCTCGTGCCATGGTCAAGAACACCTTCCACTGTCCCAGGCTGCTCCAAGACTTGTCCAGCCTGGTCTTGGGCACTTCCAGGGATCCAGGGGCAGCCACGGCTGCTCTGGGCACCCTGTGCCAGGGCCTGCCCACCCTCCCAGGGAAGGATTTCTTCCCAATATCCCATCTAAAAAGCAGCACTGCTGTGATTTTGCACCATTCTTTATGGAGTGTTGCACCAGGGGCTGCTCTCAGTGCCTCAGTGTGGCTCTAAAAGCATTTTTCACTCTCAGAAACATGTGCTGTGCAGCAGACCCTGTGTGGAGTCTCACAGCACCTGCAGCTTTTTCAAGATGTGCAGGTTCATCCCTGTAGAGGAAGGTCACAGACCCTTGTAGAGTTTTATTGAAGTATCCAGGGGGGAAAAAGGGTTGTGACCCTGCTCTCTCTCCTCCTGACCTGCTCCTCTTTCAAAGAAAGTGTCAAAGCCCTACAGCAGCACAGAACCTGAGAGCAATGCCATGTTTTAAGGCTGTGCACCCCATCCTGTCACCTTTTCATTGTGCTGTGTGTCTCAGGAGGGTTTTCAGGGCTGATGGCAGTGGCAGCACTGGGAGCTGTGTCACAGGAGCCTCAGCTGTGAATGAGCTCCCCCAGGCAGTGACAGAGTGCCCCCGATGCTGGGGAATGAGTGACAAAACACAATCCAAAGGCATTGCAGGGCCCTTGTGAGGCAGGCTCGAGCCAAAGAGAGAAAAATCTAAAGTTAAGGCTTCACACTTTATGCTCAGCTCTCCGTTGTGCCTTAGGAAATTCCAGTCCACAGGAGTTATTTTATCACTGCAGCAACAGAATCCTCAAATAATTACGAACAACCTAGGAAGGCTCTGGCTTTTGAGGCTTTCTGTTAAATTACTAATGCTGCTAAAATGGGGTTCATTATCTTTCAGGCATTATGAATAATTTGCTTTCCCCTCCCAGTCAGAGCCTGGCATGGACACACAGACAGGAGTGGGAGAATCCTGTTGGTTTAGAGAATATTCCTTACTCCTGGGCCTGCTGTTCAAGGGAATCATGTCCCACACCTCCCTGTCTGAGCATTTCTTCCCAGAAATTATCCTGGGAGGGGACCCAGGTGCCGATTTTATCCCTGGCAGCAGGAGGAATGTGAACATCCCAGGGCTGCCCTCCCACCCCACCACTCTTGCTCTCCATACAGTGTTTATTTCCTATGGAATTTCTTTGAGCAGTGAAGCACCTTTTATTCAGACAGCAAATTTTTACTGATGCTTTCCAAATGCTTTTTGTGGTTTTGTTCATCACAACCAGCCTGGCCTGTCTTTCACATCATGAGGGAAGGGTCACATTTTGTCAAGTGTCCATAGTTTTGTAGGAGCAGGGAGCTGCTGTCACAGTAAGTGGGATCAGGATGTGACAATTCCAGCGTGGGAGGGTTTTTCTTAACCTGGAGAAGTTGTAGAGGAGCTGATTCTCATCTGGCTTTGGAAGAGGGCAGCTTTGGACAGCAAGCCCAGTGTTTAACCAAGGTCTCTCTCATTATGGCATT